>NC_056516.1:27053681-27066576 GCF_014905685.2 Nematolebias whitei
TGTTGGATTGTATACCTGGATTATTGAGCATGGACTTTGTTGAACAAGAGATGTTTCAATGTGAAGAATAATTTAGGTGATTTAAAAATAAATTTATGGGCAGCAAAATTCAAAATAGATATATAAGGCTAAAAGAAGGTAAGGCTGAGTTTTCTTTCTTATAAACCACCCTGCGATTATTAAAATCTAATAGAAAAATATTGATGTAAATTAGGATTACATAAACAAATGTCAATTTTGAATTTTTGTGATAGACTATTTCTATAGACCAGGGATATTCAATAGAGCTGCTGCCTCTCAGCAAGCAGGTCCCTGGTTCAAACCCCGGTCCAGGGGCCTTCTGGGTGGAGTTTGCATGTTCTCTCCGTGCATGCGTGGATTTTCTCCAGGTACTCCGGTTTGCTCCCACAGACAAAAAACATGCATGTTAGGCTGATTGGTAACTCTAAATTGTCCCTAGGTGTGAGTGAGAGAGCGAATGGTTGTTTGTCTCGTTTGTCTCTATGCGTCCCGTCCAGGGTGTACCCCGCCCCTCGCACAGTGATTGCTGGACATGGGCACCAGCGACCCCCGTGACCCAAAATGGAATAAGCGGGTAAAGATAATGGATAGATGGATGGATGTACATATACATATATATATATATATATATATATATATATATATAGAGATACATACTGTATCTATATATATATATATTTATCTACATACTGTATCTATCTATTTTTTTTGGGGGGGGGGGGGGGTCTGGGTTTGGGTTCTTTTTATTGCATTTATGATTCAATGCAATAAAACAAACACATTTAGCGGTAACAGATCATTGTATTACTTGGTTTATTTACATAATGGCTAATTGCTGGATGTCTGGCCCCTGAGCTGCTGGATTTCAGTAACTGTGGCCTCCTGAACAGCTTAGTTGAATAGCCCTGCTCTAGGATTTTATAACACTTTTTCTTTAATTTCTTAAGATAATTTAAAAGTAGAATTTTACTTTACTTTTCAGTGTTAACTTTTGAAGCCATTTCACATAAACTGTTTTGAATGGGTTTGGAGAAAGTATATGCATTTTGCACATTTTCTTCAATAATTATTGGTCTTTGCAAAAAAATACAGATTATAAATAACTTATTTTTTTAACTGAAGGTTCAAATGCATCATGGGTAAATGGACTGATGACAGAAACTTGTTTACTGTATCCATGTGCAGCTTTGATGGAGCGATGCACAACCTGCGGGTCACACTTGAGAACCTAATCTGTGGCTCGAAATGATAATCAAAGTTCTAAACTTCTCTAGAGTTGCTACATATCTACGAGCAATCTAAAGGACTTCCTAATTAAGAAGTTACCGCTCAAGGAGTTTTGATGCTTTTTTCCTTACGCTGTTAAAAAAAAGTTCCTTAACTTCTGCAAAATCCTGTACACTTTGTACTACGGCAGCATCAGCTCTCAAAGTCAAGGAGCTTTGCTAGTTTTTTCCCCTGGAGACCATCCCCAAGATTTCCCTTTGTACATTTCCGCAGGACTAGTGAGAGTGGCGAGTGATAACGCGGTTTAAGATGCTAACACCTCGCCATTAACATGTGGCCAGTTCTAGCGGCCTCTCATCAGCGCCCCAAGGGTTTCCTCCTCTGAAATGCTCTTTTAGCAGCTCCCTGACAGGCGAGCGCTTGGCTTTCTAGTTAATTAAAGGGAAAACATGGCCTTAACTGGTGCATGGTTGCGCCCAGCCTGCATAATGGGACGTAATTAACTTCCCCTCATCGCTACTTCACTTCAAAGGGTCGGTTTTTGAGTCAGCCATGCTGACACCCACACACACATACACCCACATATATATATGTAAGATGTGTATGGGCACACTGATGGGCCCAAAGTAATAGATCCCTATAAGTCTCCTTGGGGAGTTGCATACGACCGCCTTAACTGTCTAGATGATTCTTGGAAAAACAGTGGAAAAATTAAAAAAGCTTTTGGTAACTTAACAATGTGAAGACGACGCCCCTTTTTACTGACCATGAGTGAATGGGAAGTTCTTAAAAAAATACTCATGGTAAATATTCTGATGCGTGTTCAATAATCCAGGTAGAAAATTCTAACAAAGTTAAAAAAAAACAAAAAAACAATAATAATGTTGAAACGTTTTGTCCTTCATCCAAAGGACTTCATCAGTCCGAGGAGCCAAAACAAACGCAGTCTCACAAGCATCGTGTGTGTGCTGTTTGTGGGACTCAGTCTGTTGTGGCTCCTTGGGCTGATGAAGTCCTTTGGATGAAGAACGAAGAGTTTCAACACAAAAAAAAAAAAAAAAGGAGAGGGGAAAAAAAAAGAAACTTAGAGGACCTGACTGAACATTGTTGGGGTTTTATTTTTTTACCTGGATTATTGAGCATGAACTTTCATGGTTTAAATCACTTTGGCTATGGCTGATCCAGAGGAGTTGACGGGGACTCCAGAAACCATCTCATCACCATCAAACTGGCTGGACCACTATGCGAGTGTGCTCCCCTCATAACTGTCTTATTTGGAACAACCAAGATGTTTGATTCAAGCGTAAATCATTATTTTTTATGAACTGGGTGGATTACGATATTTTGGTTGTAAAACATCTGTTTAACAAGGATGGACAAGTGTTTAAGTATGGTGAATTTTTTTCTGAATATAACATCCCTGTAACGCCTAAAAACTTTGCTACTGTTTTTGATGGCATCCCAGCAGGTTTAAGATTCCTCATATTCACTGCTGATAGAGCTCTAGTGCAACATCCTCTGTTTCCAGAGTTATTTATTGGAAACTCAGACCCTTTCCTTCATATTAAAACTGAAAATAAACATATTAGAGAAATAATCCAAAGGAATACTATTAGTAAACCTGCTTCAATCTTTTTTTGGAATAATCTGTATTCTGATATTGATTGGGAACAGACGTGGTTGTTGCCAAACATTTTTTTGTTTCAAATAAGGTCTGGGAGGTGTCTCTTAAGATTTTACACAAATGTTATTCTGTAAATTCAGTATTGGCTAAATATATTCCAAATATTGATCCTCTTTGTTCCTTTTTTCCATCTTGAAGATGTTTGACCCACCTTTTGTGGGACCGCACTTTTAGTAAAATATTTTGGTGTGATCTCAACATCTTCTTTAACAGAAAATGTGATATGTTTGTTACATTGAATATTAAACATGTTTTCTTTGGTGTTTCTAATATTAGAACATCTGGGATAGCATATGTCATTAACTTTCTTATTCTGCTGGGTCAATTCCACATACATGCCAGGAAATATGCTAATCACAAGCCCAACCTCGCTGTCTACAAAGCCTATTTGAGCTGCTTTTTGGACTCTTTAAAACTTTGCACTAATTTTTCAGCTATGAAACTTGAAGCGTTATGTGAAGAATTTGATTTGTAACCTTTTTTTTCCTCATGAAACCTTTTGCAGTTGTTACCCCTTCACCTTGAGAATATTACTATTACTGTCTGTGATTGTATACTGTTTATTTGTAAATAAAGTTTGTTAAAAAAATGTGAGTGTGCTGCTTGTGAGACTGAGTTTGTCGTGGCTCCTCGGACTGATGAAGTCCTTTGGATGAAGGACGAAACGGTAAAACAATTTTTATTTTTTTAATCCATCCAGAGGACCTGACTTATCGTTGTTATAATAATCTTGGTAAACTCAAAGTTTTTACGCACTACAGTTAAAAATAAGTCACTCAGCTAATTTGCAAATTCAAATCTGCGAACGGTTACAGTAAAAATTTGGGTGATAGTGGTGAAGCAATCGCATCTGTATTCACTCTCATCTGCCCCATTTTTGCCCCTGAGCAAGGTCCTCAACCCTTTTGGGAGCTGCTGGAAGAAGCAAATACATTTGTAAATACATTTTAAACAATTTGATTTTAAAGATTCTCTTTGTTGCATTTAAAATAAACATTTCAGTTGCAACAATCATTTTTCTTTCTTTGTCTTTCCTTAAATTAATGCAAACACAACCACCACACACATACACACAAAGGCCTGCAGGGTGAAGGCAAAAATATCTGAATGCTGACATCTGCCACAAGCATTTGGCTGCCACTGACACGAGGTGTGCCCACTGTTGAGACCCCCCCCCTGACCAAGTTACCGTGAATTTCCCAGCTGTGAGTGAACGAGTAAAGCGACGAGGCTCAGCCAAATCGGACTGATGGCCGGGCTCTGTTTGCCTTTTGCTGTTATTTATTCATGTGTTTATTCTCGCTGTCGTTATCTCCTCTGATCCAGGGCCCCTCCATCCTCTCCTGTCTTTCTTGCCGCCAGCCAGCGAGGAAACAGTGTCTCGTTACATCAGGTGTGATACAAACTCAACACATCCTCATGTGTGGGTGTGTGGACACGTGTGTGTGTAAAGTAAATCCTACAAAAAGCTGTCACTTTTTTTTTTTTTAAGCACTTCCAAATGTAGGTCTATGATTACATGTGGGTCTAAAAATGGATTTCCTCATAAGCCAATTATGATCCTAAATTTCAAGTTTATTGAACATTTAACTAATGCTTTTTTTTTTTTTAACAGATCTGCATTCAGCAAGAGTAAAACAATAGTTCAGACCCTTTGAAGGGGGTTCTGTGGAAAGGTCATGAACATTCAATATCGTGGCTGCTGTATTGAATGAATGATGTTTAATTCTGACCAAACTGATGAGTCACTGACTAGTCAGAGCAGGGTCAAGGCCAAAATAGATGGCTTCCATCCTAAAACAACTCAAATTTTAAACATTTGAATTCAATTCAGTCCAGTTCACTTTATTTATATAGCACCACGTCACAACAGAAGTCATCTCTGTGCACTGAACAGAAATATTCATATATAAAAAGTAAGTTAATAACATAAATTATCTGAGGAGCAGACTGCTTTGAATTTAACTCCATCGCAGAACTCTCATCTTGAGCAAGCATGAAGGTGACAGTGGAAAGGAAAAACTCCCTCATGAGGAAGAAACCTATAGCAGAACGAGGCTCGGGACAAGAGGCCATCTGCTTTGACCGGTTGGGTTTGGTAGGAATAGATACACAATGGCAGGTCGAGAATCACATGTTAAGATAGAAATAGTATAGAATGAAAACTATTCAATTATAACAATTCATCTAAGGAAATGAGTTCAATTTGTCCTCCAGTAGTCTAAGCCTATAACAGCATAAGCCAACCCTAACTATAGGATTCATAAAAAAGGAAAGTCTTAAGTCCAGTCTTAAAACTGGACAATGTGTCAGCCTCACGGACAGAAACTGGAAGTTGGTTCCACAAGAGAGGAGCCTGATAACAAAGATCTCCCTCCCGTTCTGCTTTTGGAAACTCTAGGAACCACAATTAAACCTGCAGTCCGAGAGTGAATTGCTCTGTTAGGAAAATATGGAACAATAATTTCTTGAATATAAGATGGAGCTAGGTTGTTGAGGGCTTTGTAAGTTAGAAGTAAGATTTAATTTTAATCCACCTCAGTGCAATTTCTTAAACCTTTACATTGCTCTTAATTTTAAATTATACGTTTATTTGGCAGAAAAAAAAAAAAAAAGTCCTGCCAGATGTGTCTTAGGCTTCAACAAAGTGCTACAGCTAGCTGCTACCACTGATGTGTAACCTTGTAAGTGAAGGAATAAATTTATAAATAACACTCCGATGTAACAAACTAGAAAAATCTGCAGTTTTAAAAACAACAACAATCCACTTTGGACTTCAAACGGCACAGACTAGTCATTAGCTGAACATTCTGGTCAGAATTTATTCTGATTTAAAAAAGTTATAACATATATGCATTGTAAATAGTCTTCACAGAACTTCAAATTTTCTGAACTGTCCCTTTAACATTGCTTGATTGCTGCTAAGTATGATCAAATAGTTACTCACAGCAGGGGGGGCAACCTAAACATAGAAAGGGTCTTAGCTGTTGAGCAGTAGTGGGTACCTCTCAAACACTTGTGTAAAGCCAGTGAACCACACACACACACACACACACACACACACACACTCACGGACAGGGCCACCCCCATCATGAACAGTTGCCGTTGCTTGTCCCTGATGCGCTCTGCGGTTCCCCCGAATTTACATGTGTGCTAATTAGACTGGAAAAAATGATTGGCTGCTCACAACATCGAAATAAAGAGGGCCCAGATGCATTCAAACACACACGCATGCTTGCCTGCACATGCAGACACATATGGGCGTCTGCATACACAAAGCCCTGGTGGACAGTAATGCATCGGGGCGTGCCCCATCACACCGTGTCAAGAAACACACCTCGGCCGAGTTTGGGCTCTGTCACAAGCTATTTACTTGCCGTCACACAACCTCACACCCCTCCTTCCAGAGTGTACAAATCTATAACCCTCTAAACATGTGTGTTCCACAGTATTTCCTCCATACTGTGAGATCTACGCCAGAAACATAAGCTGCCCCCACAGAGATTCTTGGTAATAGTCTTAAATCAGCCTTGTGGTAATGACGCCTCCCCCTGTGTTAAACCTCCTGCAGTCGTATGTGCTCAGGCCTGAAACTTCTTCCAAAGAGCCCCTATTGATGTCTCCACATCACCACACACCCTCTCAGGTTCACACAGTGTAGAGAACAAGCAGGAGGCGACGATATATCCACTGTCTGATCAAATATAGAGCACAAAGCCCCAGTTTTTTTTTATTTTCTTATTTTTATCCAGTGTTGTTTTAACATTATAAACACATTTCACATGACAGGAAAAAAAAAAAAAGTTTTTGTGATCATCGGCCATTTTTTTTTTTTTTTTTTTAGCCAAATGCCACAGAGCTGTTTTTCAGCCGGTAAGCTGAGATCATAAAAGTGGGTCATGAGTTCCGCTCAGAAGAATGCTTTTCACCGGACCGCCGATTCACAGACAAGGTCGAATCGGATTACTCAGTTCAGAACCTCTGTGTTCTTTACCATTAGTCTCACACCAGTGCAAAACCCTGTCTGCCTCCATTCTGCTTCAGCTTTGTAATTTGAAAACATTACAAGGTCAGTTGTTCGAGAGTCCTCTGCATGTGTGTGTGTGGGTGCACAACACATGTAGCAACAACGCCACACTTTTGAACTACTAAGACGCCAAAACGATTCAGTCAGACAAGGAGACACTCCTGGAACGCCGTGTAAAAATTTCCTTTTTGCCACTTATTTCCCTTAAAAACACACAGAGACAAGCAACTCCCTAGATACCTGTGTGTTTGTGTGAGTGTGTGTGAGAATTCAATCTAAAAATCTTGCTAAAAAAAAAATCTAAATTTTATGTTTATATTCATGTTTTGCCTTTCCACTTAAAAAAGGCATGCATTCTTTCACTTACTGTAACTGTAACATCTGTTTGCTACTTTCTATATTACTCTGAACAGAAAGGGTTTTCAACTAGTAAGGTTTATTTTAGAGCAGTGGTACTCAAACTGCGGTCCCCGGACCCCCGGAGGTCTGCAAGTCGGTGCTTGGGGTTCCTAAAAAATAAATAAATAAATAAATAAATTTACAAGCATGTAGATGTTTAACAACCCATTAAAATACACCAGAATACAGGAAATCACTTCTACTTTATTCAAAATTTTCTGCGGAACAACCCCTAGACCCCGCCCCCTCCCGGCCCACTTGCTATTTGCATTCCGGCACAGATCAGTTTACAAATTAAGCCTTGTTACTTGGTATGACTACTGCTGTTATTGTTCTGTTCAGTTTTATGTAATGAGTTTTCTGTAATCATTTTGAAGAAGTGCCAACACATTTATTATGTTCATTATGTGAATGGGTAAAGATATAAAGTTGCTTTTGATTCTGTAAATTTTCTCAACACTGTCATTTTTGGAAGTTGAAATTAAAAATGTTGTTAATTAAGTGGGTTTCAATTGAAAAATGGCCCATGTTTAAAAGTATAAAAATTGTATTAACACTATTAAAGAACAGGTCTTAAAGTATTTATGCTACACAAATATAATAATCTGAAGAAAAAAAACAACATTGTTTTTAATGAACAATTTTAGGTAATCTAAAGTTGATCACATTGATTAAATTGTTACTTCTGAACTAATTTTAGACAAAGTTGCATTATTTTATACCCTAACAGTGAGAAAAACACGATATAGGATAAGATACGCGTGCAGCTATATGGTTCAGAATGATATTTATACAATGTTTAATTATATAAGGCCTTGGTGGAACACGAGCAAGAGAACACCATCAGAAAAGGAACAAAAACTGTTTTCAATTTTCCTGCACACCTCCTCAAAAGGTTCTGAGGTATCTATCATCCCTCCAAAAAGAAAGAAAAAAGGAAATCATCCAATTTAGCAAAAGAGGGACAAGTGGGAGAAAAATCTGAAGCCCCAATTACGAGTAATTACCACGTTTCGCTCTCGACATGGTGAAATGATTTGATGCCTTTCAGACGGTAGTCTGGTTTAGCTCAACACAGACATCTCCCTCTGCCTTGTGTTAGTCTTTGGCGGTGGCTAACATGATCATCTGGTGGAGATAAAAGACGAGGCGTTTAAAAATGATGGTGCTGGAGCCGGATCTGCTGGTCATTAATCACGTAAGGTGGTACAGTACCGAGATGGAGCAAAGGTATACGTGCCCTGACTGCTTTTAGATGTGACCATGAGTGGAATAAAATACAAATACCTCTGAGGTGTTTAGACTGTGAGGTGCTCTTTTATATGTGTGTGTTTATAAATGTGTGTGTTCAGATGCAATGGTAGGGTTTCATCCGTGACTTGCAGCCTTGAAACAAAGACTTCTATTGGTCCAATATTTGTTTCATTTAGATTCATTTTAGCATCAGAAAATTAGAGCCTTTTTCACTATATGTCCATTTTTTGGGCCTAAATTTAAAACAGTTGATACTATTTATTGCTTGACTAAATTTCTTTTTTAGTTAGTTTGGCAGCATTTAACTCAAATTGGTTTGTGTGGTAATACGGTCGTATCATAGCCTCGGGTGTCCAGACGCAGCAAAAGTAAAGCTTCAGAAGATTTAAGGTTCATGCTAAATAATCCAGGTTAAAAAAAAAACACAACAAAGTTCAGTTAGGTTATATGGATGGTTTATATTTGTTTGTTGAGACCTTTCGCCCTTCATCTAAATGACTTCATCAGTCTGAGGAGCCACAACAAACTGAGTCCCACAAGCAGCACACTCACATATGTGCTCAACCAGTTTTCTGGTGAGAAGATGGTTTCTGGGGCCGGCTCTCTTCCCCATCGACTCCTGTGAAGCAGCCATAGCCAAAGTGGTTCAAAACATCAAAGTTCATTTACAACATGGTGGTATTCTGTTTGTTTTGGCTCCTTGGATTGATGAAGTCCTTCGGATGAAGTACGAAACATAAAAAAAAAAAAAACAGAAACCATCCAGATGACCTGACTGAACATTGTTGGATTTTCTACCTGGATTATTGAGCATGAACTTTGATGTTTTGAACCACTTTGGCTATGGCTACCTCAGAGGAGTCGACAGGTGAGAGGGTGGGCCCCAAAAGCCATCTTATTACCAGCAAACTGGTTGGTCCACTATATTGGTGTGCTGCTTGTGGGACTCATTTTGTATTTTGTTGTGGCTCCTTGGACTGATGAAGTCCTTTGGATGAAGGAAGAAACATCTCCCCCACCAAAAAACAAAAACAAACATCCAGATGACTTGACTGAACTTTGTTGGGCTTCAGAAGATTGTCAAAAAAAAAAAAAAATCTCTGCTGGGAAATGTATGCTTAAAAACATATTACATATATAAATGTACATATCAAATTTTGCAACATAATCTTTTTCTTAAGTTGATCAACCTAATTGCTGACAGGTGCTGAACAGCATATGATATTATTATTGAAGGTAGCTATAGAGTACCAAAGTCCATGCTCAGTAATCCAGGTACAAAGTCCAACAATGTTCAGTCAGGTCTGGACGGTTTCTATTTTTGTGCTGAGACGTTTCACCCTCCATCCAGAAGGCATCATCGGTCTGAAGAAACACCAAAAAAAAAAAAACAGTTATGTTGGTGCTAAGATGGCCTCTGGGGCACGCCCTCTCTATCAACAGTCATGTCAAACTGGGTTGAAAGCCTTCTGGATGGAGGGTGAAATGTCTCGGCACAAAATAAATAAATAAATAAATAAATTGTCCAGATGACCTGACTGAACATCGTTGGGTAGCTATAGAGCATTTTAACAGGTTGAACCCAAGAAAGAAAAAAAAAAAAAAACAGATCTGTGGTCAGGAATGTTCCTTCAGAAAACCAACAGAAAAAGCTCGCTCACCCCTGGAGAGACCACGGAACAACACGCTGCTTGTTGTGAGGGTGCTGTGACCCCTCTTACACCTCACATCACAACAAAAGCCCCTGGAGACGAGCTGAAAACACCTGTCTGTCAGAGCGCCGCAACCTGAACACACACGGGACGGAAACACACACGCAAAGGCAGAAACACACACCTTCCTGCTCACTCTGTGTAACATCTCAACATCGACACATACAGTTCCAATCCACCTGGTCGTTTGATGGCTCACACACTCGCACATGACAATGCATTGATTTTTAGGTTTTTTTTCCTCCCTCCCCCTCTTTTCGAGCTCTGCTGGACGCGTATGGAGCGGTGTGGAGAAATCCATTAAGCCGACACTTCTCGTTTCCATTGACTGACAGGTCTTGACGGGCTCGGGCTTTTGGCCCACCCGCCTGACTGGCAGCTCGACAGTTAAACAAGCCCTCCAGTTGCTATAATAGTTTAAAACACTTTCAATTACCCGAGTCAAACAAATCCAGCAGACAAGCACTCGGGTGCTCCTCTACGAGCAACCCCACACCCCAGCAGGTCCATCTCCACCATCAGTTTGTCTGAAGATTGCACCAACAACAACATGGAGGATGTTTTTTTTTTTTTTCCTCCCCCTTTCGGAGAAAACAAGAACATCTACCACAAAGAGAAACTATTTTAAGGTTTTCTTCAAACGCTTTCAAACTTTCCACTGGCTTTTTTCTGTAAATGCAATATTTTACTGTCCTCCACTTATCCTCCACCCCAAAAAAGTTATTTAAACGTGCCCTTTAGAATAAAAAAAAAATAATCTAACATTAAGTGAATGTGGTTTAACAACCTTCTAACTTCTACTCAAATCCCACAGTAACACGAGGTTGGCCACTTAACGTAAATCAATGAAATCTTGCAGTAACAAGCGTGACTCATAAATCACTTGTTAACAAGGACTTTACAGCTGTTCAGCTGCATAATCAGCTGACTTTTAAACTAAAAACCTTCATGTGAGCCTTCTAATGGCAGAAAGTGAACAAGAAATGTGTTTTAGAGGAGATTATTTGGTTAAATAGTTATTTTTGATCAAATAGACCAAAAAGTCAACTCAGAGGAGTATACTAAACCGCTATTCGTTCCATCCATCATGTTTTACCCGCTTCTTTCTTTTCAGGTGTCCATATCCAGCAGTCACTGTGCGAGAGGCGGGGGACACCCTGGACAGATCTCCAGTCCATCACAGAGACAAAAAAAACCATTCACTCTTTCCTATAGGGACAATTTAGAGTTACTAATCAGTCGGACATGTATGTTTTTGGTCTGTGGGAGGAAACTGGAGTACAAAACATCAGAGAGAATATGCAAACTACATATTGGTCCACCGGCTGGGATTCGATCTGGCAACTTTCTCTCTGAGAGGCAACAGTTCTACCAGCTGCGCCACCGTGCTGCCTAAACAACTTTTCTTCCCCCCAAAAATAAAAAAAACACATATTGTTTTACAAGTTCTGCAACGCAGATTTTGTCATCTACAATAGGCTTTATTTTAAGTTAAACTTTGAAGAATTTTCAAGTATTCAAGTTTCTTGTTTGTCGTTCGCACCACATGTGGTACATGAGCTGGAACGAAACTATGTACACAGGGTCCCAGTTATGTCCAACAAAAGTACAAATTGTAAAGAAAAACAGTCATAAGATCCAAGACATGAACTGAGAAATATGAAACATTTTCCTAAATAAAGCTTGTGTGGTTGCCATTTTTAGGGTTGACTAAACCAGTGGTTCTCAATGTTGGGTCCAGTGCTTGGGGGACCGTCAAAAAATAAAATAAAATTGTATATTAGGGGGTTGAATAGACAAATGACTATCGATTCTATGTCATCTCACGAGTTTTTATATTTCAAGTTGACTAGTCGCACCCTCTCCTCCTGCTGTTCCCAACCCTGTTCCACCCAATCCATGTGGTGGATTAAATCATCCATCCATCCATTTTCTTTACCCGTTTATTCCATTTTGGGTCACGGGGGTCGCCGGTGCCCATGTCCAGCAATCACTGTGCGAGGGGCGGGGTACACCCTGGACGGGTCGCAAGTCCATCACATGGCCACATAGAGACAAACGAGACAAACAAACATTCACTCTCTCACTCACACCTAGGGACAATTTAGAGTTACCAATCAGCCTAACATGCATGTTTTTGGTCTGTGGGAGGAAACTGGAGTACCCGGAGAAAACCCACGCATGCACGGAGAGAACATGCAAACTCCACCCAGAAAGGCCCCCGGACCGGGATTTGAACCAGGGACCTGCTCGCTGAGAGGCAGCAGCTCTACCAGTTGCGCCACCGTGCTGCCCCTGGATTAAATCAAATAAAACTAAAAACAGCAGCATTTTTGCAGCTTGATAATAGTTTTGCTTTTCCTTTGACTTATTTGCAGTATGATAAATGGTAGGGGCATAAATATATGCCCAAAGTTTTGATCTTTTTTTTTTTTTTTTTTTGTAAATAATGACTTTTTTTCCTATTTTTTATTTTTTTGCAAATATAACGTCTTGAGTTCCTATGACATCATCAACTAGTCAAAGTCATCTCAACTTTTATCATGTTAAAGTTGACTTTTAAAAATATGT
>NC_056516.1:27066976-27083351 GCF_014905685.2 Nematolebias whitei
TACACATGCACATATACACAAACACACACACACACACACACACACACACAAACTAGCACATAAATGTTTAACAGCCCGTTAAAATGCACCAAAATGCAGGAAATCACATCTACTTCATTCAAAACTTTCTGTGGTGGGACCCCCAGACCCCCCGTACCACCCCATGGCCCGCCTGCTATTTGTGTTCCAACATCAATCAGTTCACAAATGAAGCTCTGTTACTAGATTTGACTACTGCTGTTATGATTCTGTTAAGTTTTATGTAAAGAGTTTTTTGTTATAATTTGTAGAAGTGACAAAGCATTTGTTATGTTCATTATGTGAATAGGTAAAGTTTTAAAGTTTTTGATACTGTTCATTTTCTTAAAACTTGCATTTTTGGAAGTTCAAATTAAACAAATTTGTTAATTAAGTGCGTCTTGAATGAAAAATACCCCGTTTTTAAAAGTTTAAAAATTGTATTAACACTTAAAGAACAGGTCTTAATGTTTTTATGTTACACAAATATTTTTATTGCATTAACGAGACAAATTGAAGAAAATTATTTAATAAACATGAGTTATGAGGGGGTCCCTGAACCCAAGTTTGAGAACGCCTGGACTAACGTATTTCCTTGTCAACCAGAGGGGTGCACTACAACGCAGGTTTATCAAGACTTCTTTTTATTTTATATCTGACTTGACAAAAACAAGTACCTTTTTGTTTTGCTCAGTCAGTGCAGCTTCACTGGGGGTTTATCTGTGTAATGACCAGACATCAGCAGCTCCTGTAAGGCTGATTATGCAGATGAAGTCTCCTTATTGGTCCAGACATACAACACACACCGTTTAAGAACAGAGGTCAGTCGTTGAGTTGTGGCAGAGTTGAGCATCTACATGAGGAATATACATCAAACTATAGTTTGAAAAAAAAAAAAATCTTTTTTTTTTTTAGCTCAGTTTAAGTGTAGAAACATTGTGGTGTTTCAATGAACTTATCATCATCGCTCAAATTTTTTTTTTAAAGAAAGAGAAGAAAGAAGAAAAAAAATAAATAAGTAAATAAATAAAAGAGAAATAGATAAAACGAGAGACCACCAGGACAAAACGACATGCACAGCACAATGCCACCCACAATATCACCATGAAACATTTGACATGGCACAAGGAATCATCTAGCTTCCACCACTACCCAACCTAGCCTGCATCTGTCACAGCACCTGAATCCAAACACCCGCGCAAGCACGCCTGCCACCACCAGATTTCTCCAAAAGAATGCCCAACAGTGGATGCGGGGGCCCACAGACCCGCCCCCCCAGGACACAATGGCAACACAGGGAGGACCGGAGCCACAGACACACAGCGGCCCCCAGGCACGGAGCCCCAGGAGTCTCCCAACAGGGAGAACCTCACCCCCCCAGAGAGGAGCAGAGGAAAGAACCGGGTGACCCCAGCAACCACAATGCAGAGCCTCCAGGAAGCTGCAGCGACGAGCCCACAGGTCTGGCCGGCAACCCATGCCCCCCACCCCCAAGTAGATCCGGCCATGGACACCGAGCCCCAAGCCCCGAGGCCATACCACCCCCCAGCAGAGCCCCAACAGAGCCAGGGCACCCAGGCCCCGCCAGGCAGCAACCAGGGTGGACCGACGTACACCCCACCACCCAGCCCAGACGCCGAGAGCCACCAATGCACCGGTGACAAGGGGGCCCCCCGCCAAAGGGGGGCACGACCGGGGGGAGTGGGCCCCACACCAAATGTGGGGCCCAAATTGATCCAAGAGAGGGGGGACCACCAAAAACCCAACCTGAGCAACAAACAGGTACACACAGATAGCCCGACAGAATCTCTGTCGGGCCGACCGCATGCACCATCTACCTGACAGCGACCACAGGCCGGCCCCAGCCCAAGGGGCAGAGCAGCAGGGAGCTGCAGCCGAGGAGGGCCGGCTTTCACATCAAGAGCTCCGCACCATAGGCCCGGAGACGCCCCAGCACGCCACCTACTTACCCCCCCCACACACAGAGCACCCCCACCGCAAATGCCACAAAGGAAGACCAGCCAGTGCCCCGATGAGGCAAAGCCACGCCCCCAACCGCCGCCCTACACCACCAATGACCACACGTGAGTTGTGGCAGAGTTGAGCATCTACATGAGGAAGATACACCAAACCATAGTTTGAATTTGATCATCTTCATTATTTTTAATCATCAAGTTTATTTATTTTTAAGTTACACATCAGGGAACTCCAAAAAATGTTTAATTTCACTATGACAAAAATAAAATAAAATAAAAAATGGCATCCTAATAAATTAACCCGTAGCACAATTTATAAACTGACCAACTGAAAATTTTTTGTAACTCAGTGTATATTCTCTAAATTTGGTCATTAAAATTAACTCATTGTGAGATTTCTGAGAGGCAACAATTCTAAAGTGTGAATACATTTTTATGGTGTCAATTTTTTTTTAATAAAACATCTTGTACGTTTCTAATATTATCCTCCAAAGTAGAAAGTGCATAAATATTTACTAATCGTTGTCATAATTCCAATTCAGTCAGCAAATAAATGTATTTTATGTTGACAGATATCCTTAAGAGACATCATAAATCACTTAAATTTGAAATGGGCAGGTGGAAGATAAAAAAAAAAAAAAAATATATGAATTTAGCACAAAAATATGATCAGATTTATTTTTAAAAAGTATCAAATTTTTAAAAACTGATTACTATTCTACTGATCGAATTAAGTTTTTACAAAAAATAAAAAGTCAAATGTTTAAAATTTAAATGAATAAAAAAAATCACACAAACTGTTGAGTTCTTGTTGACAGCCAAAATCGAGCAACTAAAACAAAACATCATGTGACATATTCAGAAAACTGACCACAGAAATAACCGTTACTCTGAGCTCCATTAACAGTATTCAGCTCCAAAGTATTATTGATTTTTGTACTGTGTATTTTCTACAGTACCACTTAATTAATGCTGCCCAGCCGTGTGTACTTGCTGAAATGACACAACATTATGACAGGCAGCAACTGCGCACACGACTTATGTGCTCAAAACACTGTAGCTGTGGGAGACTCTCCTCACACATGCCCGACCATAAATGTCATTCAGCTCGCTGTGGTCTGGTAGGACTGGGGAGGCATTAACTTTCACCAGGGCTGTTAATGGCTGCAAACCAGAAGAACCACACAGATTAATGGATCAGCATCTAAATGAGGTTTTCAAATGTTTCTCAGCATTACATGCAGGAAACTAAGAGCTTCCCTTTCTGAATCGTCTGCACTTTGCTGGTTTTGCCTTCAAGGTTTTCGTCTTGATGTCATTCGAACCAGTCTTTTTCAGTTCCAGTCCTGTTTGAGAGGTTTCCCCAGTCAAACGTAACTGATTAAAAAATTTAAATATTTCCTGTGCAGATCATCAAATAACGCACAAGTTAATCAGTTAATTTAAATCAGGTGTGAGAGATCTTCAGATTCCTCTGATTTGTGATGTCTTTATCCATCATTTTCAATTGTATAATATATAAGAAAAAAAATCTGATTGATTTTGTGAAGTTTATTTTTTGTCCATTTAAACCAGGGCTATTCAGTTTCTGACTAACCCCGGGTAATGATCCAGATCCTCGGGACTCATGTCCATCCATCCATTCTCTTGTACCCGCTTCTTCCTTTTTGGGTCGTGGGGGTCACTGGTACCCATATCCAGCAGTTACTGTGCGAGAGGTAGGGGGCACCCTGGACAGGTCTCCAGTCCATCACAGGGACACACAGAGACAAACGAGACAAACAACCATTCACTCTCTCACTCACACCTAGAGACAATTTAGAGTTACCAATCAGCCTAACATGCATGTTTTTGGTCGGTGGGAGGAAACCGGAGTACCAGGAGGAAACCCACAGAGAGAACATGCAAACTCCACCCAGAAAGGCTCCAGGCCGGGATTTAAACTGGGAAAACCTGCTCGCTGAGAAGCGGCAGCTCTACCAACTGTGCCACCGTGCTGCATGTCCAAGGTCTCAGTTAACCCGGATGCTATACGACAAACTGTCGCTACATCTGCGAGTTAGTGGAGTTGATGTAAAAACAGCTGAATCCCTGGAAATGTTGCAAACTCAGATGAGTTGAGTCACTGATGTGGGTTTAAATCTTACAGGCAGTGGACTCGAATAAGTTATGACACTTATATTGTAATTTTTTCAGATTTCCAAAAGCCGAAAATGCTCAACAGAGACATGGAAATAAAGGTAAGTAGTTTTCTTAACCGGGGGGGATCAAGGATGGATATACAGAAGACAGTGGATGGTGAGTTTGCTATGTTCAAATAACTCAGGTTTCAAACTGTTATGAATTAAAAAGGTGGTTCTTACTGAGTGTGTTCTGTATAGGGGTATAACTGGTTTAGATTTACAGATTCCTTACTCGGAGGAGGAACTCCAGGTAGTTTGGTCATGTGCAAGTTAGTTAGAGATTGGTAAGGCTGACCGAAGGCTGAGTTGATGATTACCTCTTTGTATGGTCTTTGTAGATCATGGTGGAGGTTTCCCACAGGATCAATGACTCAGGAGGAGATAAGGTTCTGGTATAATTGGCTGCCCACAAGGATTCTTCAATAAAATGGGTAAGTACACATTTTACATTGACTCGATGCACAAGTGGTTGTTTATTGATTCACCATGAGGGAATCAACGGTCCAACGAGGACTCACGGTTCAGCTCAGCCTTAAATATTAGGAGGTCAATCAGCCGTCATGGAGAACAGCTGGGAAGGAACTGGCACCACCCACTTACTCACTGGGTCCGCAGATGATGGTTAATGGAGAAATAAGGAGCTAGGATAACACATTAACAGTTTGCAATACACGTGAACTAATGATATAAAGACCTCCAGCCAAAGTTGGTCAGGCCTGTTTCCAGTGTCCAAGTCCTGCGCACATTACGTGTTTGTCTTTAGATGCTCGATGAGCAAAACCAAATTAAAAACTGAATTTCTTTGAGAGGTGCAAGCTGAACTACCAAGTGAGGAAAAAGTCCTCATGTTGAAGATCAAGTAATGCGGTTTCCTCACACAAATGTGCTTTTTGTCATCTAACTCGGTGCCTACAGCTTTAGGGG
Source organism: Nematolebias whitei (assembly GCF_014905685.2). Classification (NCBI taxonomy): domain Eukaryota; kingdom Metazoa; phylum Chordata; class Actinopteri; order Cyprinodontiformes; family Rivulidae; genus Nematolebias; species Nematolebias whitei. The sequence continues at coordinate 27,072,078 of NC_056516.1, forward strand.
GTGTTCGTGATTACTCTGTCCACCAACAGAAAATAAGACACGTTCATAATAAGGTTCACTGCCTAAACCTAAATAATGTGTTAATTAGAAATGCCTAACATGTTGGTTTATTTCCCACACTGTTGTTTTGCAAATGATACATAAAAATCCCATTGTATGTCTGCATTAATATATATGTGAAAAATAAAAAAAAAGTTGCATACAATAAACCTGCTGAATTACAAAAGTATTGGTACATTTAAAGTGGAAAACAGTGTATTTGGGGTGATACATATTTAAATGTTTAAAATGTGTTAAGATTGTCATTTCCATTTTTTCATATCCATTGACATAAACATGCATTTCTAAAATGTTCAAAAGATTCAGGCAAAACAACTGGAAACTTGAAATGTCAGTGAAAGTCATACAGGAGCATCTAAAACATATATATTGTTAAAAAAAAAAAGATCATTTTTCATTGTCAGTCATTTCAGAAAGTGAAAATCATATATTACATAGATTAATTACATGAGTGAAATACACTTCCTGGACAAAAAAACAAGGTCGCCACCAAAAAAAAAAAAAGGTCACACACTAATATTTTGTTGAACCACCTTTATCTTTGATTACATCATGCATTCACTGTGACATTGTTTCAATAAGCTTCTGCAATGTCACAAGATCCATTTCCATCCAGTGTTGCATTAATTTTTCACCAAGATCTTACATTGATGACTAGGCACTAGGCATGATGGGTGCATCACTTCACCTGCCTCTCTTCTTACCCTGATGCACCCATTACTCTGGAACAAGGTAAATCTGGACTCATCAGACCACATGACCTTCTTCCATTGCTCCAGAGTCCAATCTTTATGCTTCCTAGCAAACTGAAGCCTTTTTCCCAGTTAGCCTCACTGATTAGAGGTTTTCTTAAGGCTACACAGCTGTTCAGTCCCAATCCCTTGAGTTCCCTTCACATTGTGCGTGTGGAAATGCTCTTACTTTCACAATTAAACATAGCTCTGAGTGCTACAGTTGTTTTTCTTTGATTTCACCAAACGTTTAAGTGATCACCGATCACGATCATTCAGGATTTTTTCCCTTCCACATTTATTCCTCAAAGACGATGGGTCCCCACCACCCTTCCAGTTTTTAATAATGTGTCGGACAGTTCTTAACCCAATTTTAGAAATTTTTGCAGTATCCTTAGATGTTTTCTCTGCTTGATTCCAATGATTTGACCCTTCTCAAACAGACTGACATATTTTCCATGACCACGTGATGTGTCTTTAACATGGTTGTTTAAGAAATGAGAAGCAGCTCATTGCACCAGTTGGGGTTAAATAACTTGTTGCTAACTGAAAGATAATCACCCATGCAGTAATTATCCAACAGGAGGCTCGTACTTATTTGCTAAGTTAAATCCAGGTGGCAACTTTTTTTGGCCAGGCAGTGTATTTCAAAGCTTCATTTCTTGGAATTTTGATGATAAAGCCTTACAAATATTCAAATAACAAAATTCAGTGTCTCAGAAAATTGGAATACTGTGAAGACATTCAATATTGTAAACTCCCGATGTCTCACCCTAATCAGCTGATAACTCCTAGACATGAGCTACAAATGTCTCATTCCTCAAGTCGAGCCACTCCTGAACTAGAGACAACATCAGAAGAGTCTTACCTGGTTAAGGAGAAGAACTGGACTGTTGCTCCGTGGTCCAGTGTCCGTTTTTCAGATGAAAGTACATTTTCATGTCATTTGGAAATCAAGGTCCCAGAGTCTGGAGGAAGAGTGGGGAGGTCCAGAATCCACGTTGCTTAAAGTCCAGTGTAAAGTTTTCACAGTCAGTGATGGTTTGGTGCCATTCCCTCTGCTGCTGGTGCTGATCCACTGTGTTTTCTGAAGTCCAGTCAGCGCAGCATCTACCAGGACATTTTAGAGACTTTATGCTTCCTTCTGCTGACGAGCTTTATGGAGACGCTGATTTAATTTTCCAGCAGAACTTGGCTCCTACCCACACTGCCAAAGGTACCAAAAGCTGGCTGTGGAATATTATAATTTTCTGAGACAGCGATTTTAGGTTTTTCATTATTTGTAAATCATAATGATCAAAATTACAAGAAATAAAGGCTTGAAATATTTCACTATATGTGTAATGAATCTATGCGACACTTTCTGAAATGACTGGCAAAAAAAAAAAGGAACTTTTTCCCAATAATCTAATATATTAAGAATCACCTGTGGTGTCCGTGCTTCAGATACCTTCAAATATCTGCTGAAATGTGTTGCAGCAGGAATAAATGCACGTCTAAGCTGGACTCGGAACCGTTTTGGGAAAACAAGTTAAAACAGTACAGCGACAAATTTTCCTCTGCTCTTGCAGGCTTCCTGTCCAGGTCAATACATGCAGGCGCCACAGTGCGAACAGCCCAGGACACACCATGTAAAGTGACTCTGCCACCCTCCATCTCCCCCCAACCCCTGTCGTCGGACACTACTCACCCTTAACAACCACCATTGATTTTTTTTTTTCCCGTCCTGATGAGGTTTTGGCCATCGTTTAATCTAACATTGCAACATCCTGCTGTAGGACATGGCTGAGCATGGCATGCTAATCAATTAACCACCACAACCCTGGCTGAGCAATTCTCTTTATTTCTGCAGATGAGGAGTAAGGAGCTGTGACCGAGGGTGCATTTCAATCTCTTCAGTCATTTATGCGCATGAGCCAAAAAAAAAATATACAGGATTGTGTCACCAAAACACAATAAAAAGTTCCCCATGTCCATGTTTTATCTCTTATCATTATGAATGTATTATTGTCAAAACCTCTTATCAAATAATTATTTATATTTAGTCCCAGCACTTCAAGGCACTTCTCAGCTAAATCATCAAATCTCTTGAGTAGCTCGTTGTTTACAGAGATTCAACTTGACCAGTGGAGCTCAGATCAAACCACTAATGGCTGTTTACCCATAATCCCTTTCTCTGGCTTCTGCAGACTTTAGGTGAGGACACGTTCATTACTGCTTTATGCGTTTTTAAATTTATCAAGCCCTGCGATTCACTGGATTTTCAGGGTGTGGCAATCGTAGATGTGAGTCTTCAGTCCCGTTTCTGAAGCCACATGGAGACATCGAATTGTTGTGAAACCATTTTGTTCACATTAAAGGGATAGGGAAGATAAAAGGTCATAAACAATTACCATATTAGCTCATTGAACAACCCCAGTTTAGAGGAACTGAATTTAATCCTTACCAGAGTGAGAAGCTAACGGCTAATCCAAGCAAGACCACGACCAAAGTGCTGCTTGAAAATAGCTCCCAACTTTCAAAGCATAACAGAGGTGATTCCAATAGTTATTGTTAAAGTTCTAAAAAACAAATCTCACTTGATCTGTTAGCACTTATAACATGTGTTGGGGATGACTCTCAGCTACTACCACAACAATTTGGAGCTTAACAACTTTAAAATCAACAGAGTTATAGACATGTGTTTGCTAAGATTGCCTGACTGTGACGGCCATCTTGAATGGGAATAAATCCAAAAGTTAATCAGTTGTAAATGTTCATGTTACGATTACTTTCCAAGATTTTCACTCATATTCATTCAGTGGTTTATGTAATATTTCGCTAAAAGTGCAAAAACACAACCAAAACAAAAACAACTTGATCACTCCACCTTTGCCTTCAGCGGTGGTCAATAATAATTATAATGGCTGAAACTTCAAAAAAAAAATCCTGCTGGAAGTGCCCCAGGCTACATAAAAAGTACCACAGCTAGCTGCTGCTGCTACTTCGGTTAACTATAGAAATATATGTAAATATATATGTAATGCAAAATTGACTGTGATGTAAAACGTATAAAATATCAATCCCATAAACTTATTTAAACTTTCTATTTGACTTATTTTATTATTATTTTATTATTTATTCACTCAGACTAGCTGTTAGCTCGTCAATCCGGTCAGAATTAAACTCTATTTCTCTAAAATGAGGTCATTCAAAGATCTATCTAAAACAGGTAAGATATTAATTCCTCATTACCTTTCCACAGAACTATCCCTGTAGTCCTTTGTCATGAGATTATACGGGATTTAATTGAGATTACTGCCACAAATGCGGTCTTTTAAACAGCTTTTCAAGTTTGAAACAAAACTGTAACTAGAAAAAAAAAGGGGGGGGGGGGATCAAATTTTATTAATAAATGCTTCAAATCTATTCATTTTTATTATTTGTTTGCCATGATTTTGGCCAAAGTCACTGTTATAAAAAATAAACAGTCATAAAAGACATTTTATCTTGGTCTCAGTTTCATCCCACACAGTGACTCCATCAGTACATGAATAAATAACACACATATAGACCGCATCCCTGTAGCGTATCAAACACGGCGGAGATTATTTGTGACACGTCTGGCAATTAACAATTTCTCTCACTCTGAATGCAAACCATAAAAGAGATGATCAAGGCTCAGTGATATCCACAGACGATGCATAATTTATGTGGCTGGTACAAAATACCGTTCTGTTGCAGTTCTGTTCGTTCGCTCGACTAATTCGTTGAAATAAAGCGTCCCTAAGGGCCGTCCGTGTAATCAAGCCTAATCTCAGATTGATCTGAGCGCGGTGGAAGATGCGAAGTTGGAGAAATATGGGGAAGCTGTCAGAAAACTCGGATCAGGGGAGCGGGGCTTCAGTTTCAAATCTGGGGGGAAAAAAGGTATATAAAAACAATTATTGAAAAATAAATAAAACAAGTTTAAAATCTTATTTTCACATTTTTGGGGGGACATTTGTTGCCAGTTTTGTTTGTTTTCCTTCTTCCTTATTTTGTTTTCTGGTATAAACTTCTACTGATGGTCTCTTTAGGACCAAAATGAATACATGACAACAATAAGTGTCAATCATTCCAATTGTTTACGTATATCAGGTACTGTAGTTATCAGTGAGACATGGTGAACATCTAAAGTATTTCTAACTTTTAAAGTATTTGTTTGCTTTTTGAAATGTGCGGACATTAAGATTAATCAGTTGCAGCTGAACATTCAGTGAACGTTTCACTACAGTCTGTTCAGTGGTTCATGAGATATTTTACTAATGGTCATACAGATTCACATTGATAGAACAAACAACAACTGCTGTTGATCTACAACAATATTGTGTTAGTATTTTTGTTGATTTAAAGAAAGTATTTGATATTTTTGATCACATTATTCTCCTTGAAAAATTGAATAAATATGGTATTAGAGGAGCAGCACTACAATGGGTATCTAGCTTTTGAAAGATTGGAAACAGTTTGTGCAAATAAAAGATCTGACATCTGTAATATCACATGTGGAGTTCCTCAAGGTTCTGTACTTGGACCAAAGTTATTTATTTTATATGTGAATGACTTGGTAAATGTGCCAGGACTCCATAAATGTGTTTTATTTACAGATGAAACCACTTCTTTCTTTTTTTTTTTTTGGGGGGGGGGGGGGGGTAAAGATATAGAATGGATGCTGGATTTGATGCAGACATAATTTATAAAAATACAAACTTGGTTTAAACGTAATAAATTATCAACAAACTTAGATAAACCTATTTATATGATATTCAGTAATAATAAGAGAACTGTCAATGTTCCATTTAAAATCGAGGGTGTTGAGATTTGAAGAGTTAGTGAGGTGAAGTTTTTGAGTGTTATCATTGATGAAAAACTGCCATGGAAACAACACAAATTATGTAAGAATAAAAATAGCCAAATCTATTGCAGTAATGTACAAAGTAAGGGAGTTATTAAATAATAAAGCTCTGTATATGTTGTATAATGCAATAGTTGATCCACACTTAATCTGTTGTATTGATGTTTGGGGGGAAGCGTGCAAAACAATTATAAATCTTATTTTTGTTTTACAGAAAATATCTGTAAGAATTATTAGTAAGAAGCATTTCAGTCACCCATCAAGCACATTAGTTTATCTACTGAAGTAATTGAAGTTCCATGATCTGGTAGATTATCATATTTTATCAGTTATGTCTAGGGCTCATAATAACGCATTACCTTTAAATATCCAGTTAAATTTTGTTAAAAGAGAGAGTTGCTATAATTTTAAGGGGATAGAGATATTTGCGAAACCTAAATTTAGAACTAGTTTGAAGGGACGGTCTACTTCAATCCAAAGAATTAGATTATGGAATAATCTGGAGAGTGATGATAAAAATGCATGATCAGTGCATTTGTTTAAGAAAATGATCAAAGTTGATTTGTTGAAAAAAAAAAAAAAAGAAACAGCTTAACATGTATTTGTATGAATTGTTGCTCAAGAAGGAGTTATTTATTTTGATTTTGTTATTTCAAGATTATTATTCTTTGAATTATTTTTTTTGGTAAAAAGGGGCAGGTATACGATTTTCTTTCCCTCTTTCTGCTGTCTTTCATTTTATTTGCGATTGTATTTCTTATTGTATATTGAATTGTTTTGTTTAAAAAAAATGAATAAACTTTATTATAATAATAATAAACAAATTAGACTCCAAATAGTTAATAAGAACATTTAAAACAATATCTGTTGGAAATCAGTAGCTACTATCACATTAAACTTTTTGTCACATTGACTGAGTTATAACCATGTTTGTGTTGTGTGTGTTTTTTTAAGGTCATTTGGCTGTGGCGGCCATCTTGAACTGAGCTGAGAAAAAGTTTAGTTGTATATGTACATTCGATCGGTGATAGCTGGACATGGACACTAGTGACCAGGAATAAGTGAGTAAAGATAATGAATGGATGGATGGAGATGCAATCATTACTTCCTGCAGGTTTTATTAAATGTGTCCAGTGCTGCATGACATATTTGGCAACATGCACACACATTTATACAAGCAGAAACATTATCGCCTTTTCATGGTAGGCCACAAAAACAATATAACGTCTCTACCTTTTTCTTTGTTTCACCCATCCTGTTAATACAAGCTCCTCCATACTCACACACACACACGTGGGGGTTTTAATGCAGCATTACGACTTCTCAGGGAGCTTCACTGCATCATTATCTTCTCTCGCAGACCCTGCAGCCTCAACTTGTCCCACTTTGACTAACACACTCCATGTGCCTTTGTCCCTCGCTGTCATCATGGGAGAGAGCAAAGTTTCAAAGGCTTGAAGGAAGGTGACGTTTGAAATAACACAAGCCAATTCATGGTAACAAACACTAATTATTAAACCTTTTCCCCTTTTTTTGTCTAATTCAGTTTCAATCTCTGTTAGCAGAGGGAGACATGAGTCAGGATTTACAGTTCGGCTGATCTCTCAAAGAAATTTCATGAAATTTAAATTCAAGACAGTATGACCTAAAACATTTGAAGCTATTTTAACTGAATAGTTTATATATGTATCCTGTCAAATGTTATCAACTTCATTTGAAGACAAAATATGGATTAATTAACACTTTAGTTCTGTTTTTGACCCGCACGTTCTGTTCGATGTTATAAGTCCTTTCAATTAGAGAGCTTTTAAATAAAGAAAACCAGATAAAATCAGACTCTTACAAATTATGCATTTTTATGGGACAATTATCTCTTTGGATTGTTCATTTAAATACACATTTTGTATATTTCATTTTACCAAAGAAATACTGAGCTAATTTGAGTTTTTGCCACATATTTTCTGTTTCTGTTTGGATGTTGTTGTTCCAAAATGGCAGACAGTTTGACATTGCTTTAGTTTGACCATTTCAACTTTTAGTTTCAATAATTGTTACACACTTCTGTGGTTAGTGCATCTGAAACGAGTGAAAACTGGAAGAAAAAAAAAAAAATCCCGAAATTATTCAAAAGCTATCTGCTGCCACCTAGTGGCCACTTGTGTGTGTTACATATTATTGGTTAATGAAGAAAAAAATTAAAACCCACATTACCCCCTGCTGACTATTAACTGCCATTACAAGCAAGACATCATAGCTGAACATTTGCTTTAAAGATTTTAGATTATTTTTTTTAAGGCAGTTTGTCACATTCAACAGATGCTGAAATGCACCTAGAAAAAAAAGCAGACCCAAATTAAATTAAAAACTGTTCTTGAACCGTTTGAAGTACATGCAAAAGCCTGCAGGTTAATGCTTTGGAGTCAAAATTACTGTAACTGAGACGAGTATGTAGTTATTGTTTTCAGAACACAAAAATCTAAATATTTTATTTATATCACCTGGATTCTTTGTTCATTATTGTTTTATGTTGCTGCACATGGAGGGATGCAAACATGGACTGGAAAATCAAATGAGGCTATAGAATCAAGTCTCATCTGTTGCCAGTTTAAATTTAATAACACTAGCCTAAAAATAACTATCCCAGACATATTTCTCTATAGATTTGTCAATGCATTTTCCCAAGTATCCATTTGGAATCTCCATATAGACTCTAAAATCAAAAAAACTAACTCCTGACTAGCATCAATGAGGAATATATCTTCATTTTCGTCTTCTGCGACATATCCATATCGGGTCGCAGAAGCATCATTTCCAGGAGAGAAGCCCAGACATCCCTCTTCCCAGTGACATATTCTAGCTCATCCTGGGAGGACTCCAGGCCAGAGAAGATGCACAATCCTTCCAATACCTCGATCCATCACTTGATACATCCTCCCATCACTCATGAACAAGACGCCCAGATACGTAAATCCCTCCACCCTGAGGCAAAGTTCTGCCTCGCCTGGAAAACTGGGTAGACATTCAGAGCTCTAGTCTGAAGTGGTTTAGATCTTATTTAACAGAGAGAAGCTTTTGTGTGCATGTCAGAGCTGTTGAGTCCTTCGTAGCACCTCTCACATGTGGAGTACCTCAGGGCTCTGTACTTGGCCCTCTTGCTTTTTCCCTTTATTTACTCCCTCTGAGAGCTATTCTCCAGAAACATAGTTTCACTTTTCATTTTTATGCTGATGACAGCCAAATATTTGTTCCATTAAATCAAGTTAAACAATACTTCATGAACCAACTTATAAACGTATTACAGAAATCAGAGCATGGATGTCGCTGAATTTTTTTACATTTTCTTGAGCAAAAGACAGAGGTCTTGTTGTTTAATCCCAGTGACGGTTCCAAAGTCCATGCTGATCTGGGTCTTTTAATGCAACATCAGACTCAGACAGCAACTAACCTGGGTGTGATGCTGGACAATGATTTTAAACTAGATGCAGATTTGAATCAGTGATCACATCCAGCTTTTACCACTTGCAACAACTAGCTAAGGTCAAGCCATTTTGTTTCACATCATCATTATAAGATTTGAATCCATGCTTTTATCACAAACTCATTTAGACTACTGTATTGAACTTTATGTCAGGCTGAGCCAGTCATCACTGACTTGACTTCAGTTGGTTCAGTATACTGCTTTTCGTCTTGTAACTGGTACCAAAAATAAGAGCACATCATGCCTGTTTTAGAAACACTACAGTGGCTCCCAGTTATTTCCTGGATTCATTTTAATGTTCTTTCTTTGTTTGTTTTTAAATGTCGCTCCACAGTATCTGTCTGACCTGCTCCATCTGTACGTTCCCTCACCCTCTCTCAGGTCGGCAGATTGGCTGCTGGAGGAGGCTGAGAGGTGACGAGTGTTTTCAGTCGCTGCCCCTAAACTGTGGAATGAGCTGCCTTTGCACGTCAGACAGGCCGACTCACTTCCTGTTTTTAAATATTCTCTTAAAACACATTATTTCTTCTTGGCTTTTCACTCAGCTTGAGGTGTTAGCTTTTAATGTTTGCTATTGTTTTATTCATCTTACATGGAAGCTTATAAACTCTATACATTAGAGTCCATCTGGCGCCATCTAGTGTCCAAATTGAATCCAACTTATTGGGCACAACATTAGGTTTGATAAGTGGGAAAATTTAAAAAGACAAAACAAACAAAACTTGCATTGATTTGACTATTTGCTCTGTGACAAATATAGGATGATCTAGAAATGATTTTAAAGTTTTTTTTGTCACATGTTGCATTGACAATTGATAACTGATCTGATCTGGAATATCACACTCACAGACTTGCATGATTAGTCATACACTGCTCAAACACAAAGTGCTCTGTAATATCAGTCTTTTTGCATGGCTGGATACTCTAGAAACTCTTGCTTTCAAACAAAGATGTTTATCTCCAATCACAGTAAGATACAAATGGAGCAATGATGTGTGCATGCCTGTATTTTACCAAAATACCTCGGGAATAACTGGACAAATTTTAATGTAACTTTCAGGAAATTACCAATAAATTTACCTTGATAAATTGTTTACTTATACAGCTAGCCCAATTAAAGATGTCTGCCACACCTAACTGACCCTAGGAAACACAAGCATGGCTATAATTCAGTCAGTTTTACTAATTTTGGGCTAAAATATGCTGTGGTTGTAGATGAGTCATTTACAACACATACTCCAAGTACTCCTCGTTGTCTGAGGTCTTTGTTTAAAACATTATCATTGACAGTTAGGGTTGGCACGTTGTATCTGTTAGCTAAATTGTTTCATGAATCACACAATGGATATTAATGAACTATCTAAAAGTTATCATTGGATATGCATCTACATCTGATTACCATTTTGGAGTGAATCCAGTATAAAATCACTGCCTCAGCTAATCAGCATTAGCCAAGACAAAAATGGCTACAACTCCGCTGAGGCCTTTTATGTTTTCTCTTTCAGCCTTTGGTATTCCTCCAGCTTCTCAAGTTCCTTCTTCCTCATCATACAGTCATCACCACTGACTTCTTTTGTGGTGGGTCAAAACCACCCAGACTCACCGCAGTGCCCAGTTAGCCATTTTTTAGTCATTAAAATTAGATTTTGTGAGTGAGTGGGTGTGTGGTTTGTGTGCATGTATAAAATGTCTGTGCACTGAACATTAAAAGCTGGTGGTTAAATATCAACTTGCTCCACTTGAATGACCATTTTAACTGTATGTATGTATGTACTGGTATGTATGTACTGGTATGCATGTATGTACTGATTGGTATGTATGTATGTATGTACTGATATGTATTTTGTATGTATGTACCGTTGTGTATTATGTATGTATGTACTGGTATGTTTGTACTGATATGTATGTATGTATGCATGTACTCTGTATGTTCATACATACCGGTATGTATGTATGTATGTTCATATGTATGGGTATGTATGTATGTATGTACTTATATGTATTATGCATGTATGTACTGATATGTATTATGCATGTATGTACTGATATGTATTATGCATGTATGTACTGATATGTATTATGTATGTATGTACTGATATGTATTATGTATGTATGTACTGATATGTATTATG
>NC_056516.1:27083361-27083761 GCF_014905685.2 Nematolebias whitei
GTATGTACTGATATGTATTATGTATGTATGTACTGATATGTATTATGCATGTATGTAATGATATGTATTATGCATGTATGTACTGATATGCATTATGCATGTATGTACTGATATGCATTATGCATGTATGTACTGTTATGTATTATGTATGTATGTACTGATATGTATTATGTATGTATGTACTGGTATGTATTATGTATGTATGTACTGGTATGTATGTATGTATGTATGTACTGGTATGCATGTAGTGGTATGTATGTACTGATATGTATGCATGTATGTATTGGTGCATATATGTAGGTATGTATGTATGTACTGTATGTATGCACGTACATATCGGTGTGTAGTATGTATGTTTGTATGTATGTACTGTTTGTATGCACGTACATACCGGTATGTA
>NC_056516.1:27083771-27097348 GCF_014905685.2 Nematolebias whitei
ACCGGTATGTAGTATGTATGTATGTATGTACTGATATGTATTATGCATGTATGTACTGTATGCATGCATGTACATACCGGTATGTATGTACATACTGGTATGTATGTATGTATTATGCATGTATGTACTGATATGTACGTATGTATGCATGTATGTATGTATGCACTGTATGTATGCACGTACATACCGGTGTGTAGTATGCATGTATGTATGTATGTACTGTATGTACTGTATGCATGTACTGTATGTACTGTATGTATGTATGCATGTATGCATGTACTGTATGTATGTACTGTATGTATATATGCATGTATGTATGTATGTACATACGTACGTACGTAAGTACCGGTATTTTTTAAGTATGTATGTATGTATGCATGTATGTATATTTGTATGTACTGGCATGTGTGTACCAGCTTCTATATATGTATGTACCAGCTTCTATGTATGTATGTACTGGCATGTATGCACGTATGTACCGGTACGTATGTATGCATGTATGCACCTGTATGTATGTACCGATATGTATGTACTGTACGTATGCATGTATGTATGCAGCTGTTGTAAATAAAGTACTGTAATGTATACAAGGAAATTAACAATTAACACAATACTGGTCATATCTTTAATTCCCAGAAAGATAGCTAGCCAGACAGACAGTTTGAAGTCTAAAGAAAAGAAAAGAAGAGACACATTTTACAAAAGCAATTAGCCTTTTTTAATTTTACATTGCATTGAAAATTTACATAATAGATTCATACATTTTACAAATAATTTCATCATAAAAATATATTTCTGTACAAAACACTTTTTTATTCTATATTTCATCTTTGTTTTGTTTTTTTCTTCTTTTTTTGTGTTTCTTTTTTCCTCAAATGGTGAATATTTCCCATGTCCCCGGGCAGGAACGGCTATAAGTCTTTTGAATAACATGGGTCTTATTGCAGTCAATTGGTAGGAAAAGCTTGTGGTAAAATAGACTGAAGCTTAGAAAGAACGACTGCTGATGAAAGATAGGGAGGTGGAGGGCGTTTCCATTGGGTGAGCGTGTGTGTTTTCAAGTTGGTTGGGGTGTTCCTGTGTGCATGTATGTTGATGGCAAGAAGGGTCTCATGGTTTTTGGTAGGCACTGTGTCAGATTCTCAGTGGAATTAAAAAAAAAGAATCAACAACAAGAGTGACAACAATCCATTCCAAATGCAATAAAGAGAAATAATGTCACCATGGCAATGCAGCGCGGGACAGTCGATAAACAAGGAAGCCCTAGCTACCGCTGCTTTTAAATCAGTAATGACTTTAAAAGGAGTTTTGTGTCAGCTGGTGGCAGTTGGTGCCCGTGGTCACCACAGCAGGGGTGTTAAAAACAAGAGTGCATGTTTTTGTGCACCCTGGTACCCAGACTCATTAAAAAGTGGTTATTTATCATGCGAGGGACCTACAGGGACTGAATTCAGCCTCTCAATCTTTAGATCCTTCAATATAAAGCCCATAGATGTACCGGTACACCCAAGCTGCAAAACTGTCACTAACTGTGACACATGACTCCAACTCCATGTCCTATCCCTACAATAAAATAACTATCATTTAAAGGTGGTTTAGAGGTGATTTGGTGCAAAAATGGTTTTAATTTGAAGGTTGCCGAACTTTCGGAAAACAAGGCTACCAGAAAATATAACTCTGAGTTAAACTGTGTGGATACATATTTCATCCAAGACAAGAGTATGCAAGAGAAAATGGCTAAAGTACTGTGTTTGTTCAGTCGCTTTGGGGTTTAGTAGTTTCTTCATAGGGTTTAGCTCTGTTAAAGTAAGGTTTTGTGGAAATAAGTGAAGTTTTACCTGTTGTAGATAGCTCAGTGGTTATCAAACTGTGGCACCAGTAAAACTGGTAGCACGCAGAAAAACATTTGGAATTAAAAGTTTGATAAGACACTTAGCTATCATAAATGATGTAAAAAGATAAAAAAAAAGGCTTACCAAAAATACAACAGTCATGGCTTAAATAGAAAACTACTTAAAAGAAAACTGCCATGTAGAATATTGGAGAACCAATTTGTGTAAATTAGAGTTGAACTTGAGGAGATTTGGTTTAAGCCATCTACAATTTGAGAAGAGGAATGCAACAAACTGTCACTTTTTAACTTGCACCCTTCAATGTTTGCTCATTTATGCCAAATGTGAATGTAAGCTTGAAAGCTTGTTGTACCATTTTGTTCAAATCTGCCATAACAACTTGTAATTGGAGAGCTTAGTATGACTTCTAAAAATAAGTTTGAGATAGCTCTTTGGACAGCCCCCGTTTGAAGAAACAGCTTTTACTTCTGATCAGATCGTCAAGCTAACGGCTAGTCAGAACGGGGCATAGACCAAGATGGGTTGTTGTCATCTTTAAAAAACTCCTATCTCAAAAAGTCTTAAAGCAACGTGTCAACACAATTTTATAAACATAATATACATATTTAAGAAGAACTGGTCCTCAAGCCCAAAACAGCAGCTAGTTGTTGAATAGAAGAGTTTCAGTGCGGTCTGGGGTAGCATTCCATTCAGGACCAAAAAAATCTGACCCGACCCAAGCCCGTAGCCATAACTTCTGAACCCCACCTGACCGGATGAATTAACAGTAATTACAGGTCTGAACCCGAAATCCCTCCAACATTTTTAATTAAGCTTTGACTACTTATGTAGTTATTAATGGTCGGCGGATGCGCGAGGCTGAGTAAAGGGGCAGAAAATCAGAGCTGAGGGTTTTTTTGTCCTTTCATGGCCACCAAAGTGCATTAAATCCTTGCGTTCTGTCTGCATTCTGCATTATTCAGACACGGACCCTGCTCTGACATATCAGATATTTTGTGATCTCACTTGTTTGGGTCGTCGGCCGTACGCGTCCACTGAGTGTAGCAACTGAATGAACATCCATTTAGGTTCATGGACCGCTGGCAGTTGTCCATCTGAAGCTTAACTGAACTTTTTGCCTTTTTCAAGGCCAGTCAGCACACAGTCAAATGGCTGCGTGCGGCTGGTGATTGTATGGCAAACCATGTTGTCATATAATTGGATCATCAGCCGCACGAGTCCGCTGACGCAACCAAAAGCCCAACACCGACCCGGCCTGCACATTAAGCACATTCTTATGGCCCAGCCCAGCCCTAATTCGAGGTCGGGCGGGGCTGGGCTCCGGGTTTGGGTTAGAAATGACAGCTCTAGTCTGGGGCCCTTCCAACAAGAATATTTTCACATTTTTTATGGAAGAACCATGGAATGCAAAATTGACAGCATCCTAAAGATGTGTAAAATAGCATTTACTTGAATTACTATGATATTTGTGAGACAGGAGTTGTTTCAAGATGGCAGCAATGCACTTTAGCATCGGTCTTGGTTGGACTAGCCCTTACCTTGTCAATCCAGCGGTAGGTTAACCGAAGCATTTCAACAGGTAACATATTATTTAGTCATAACCTTTCCACAAAACCATACAAGGTTTACAATTTAAATAGCAATATTTCCACAGAGGTTTATATGTGCACAAAAAAAAATCAGTTTTTGCACCAAACACCAATGTGTGTGTGATACTTCAGAAGTACCAGAGTAAACCTATACAAACTCACGTTAAATGATGTTTTCCAAATTTACAATCCATATCCAATTAGATAATCTTGGGAGTCATCTTAAATAATATTTTCCCCAATGATTTGAAGGATTACCACCCAATTTCACTCAGTGATGCTTAGCGTGATTCATTGATATACAAATCATAAATACAAACATATAATACAAACATATCATAACCCTTTTTTTTATATGACACAACAAGGCTTCAGCAGCAATTTTCACCATTGCTGTTAAGAATTTTGTGAGAACGTCTAGTTTTGCTTTTGGAATCATTTAATATTTCTTTATATGTGATAAAGTGGAACATTCTGTGTTGCCACACTGGGATGAAGTGGTCACATACCAGGTTAGTTCAAACTTTTTATATGTCTGTGTTCTTATTTGACAATACCTTGTAGGTCAGAAAACATCTCTATTCTCTTGTCCCAGCTGATTGTAAAACGGACGACTGCATCGCTGTGGTGACAGAATTGACTCACCCTGTAATATTTCTATCAGTGAATCAGAGGAATTAATAGAAAATACTTCACAAATTTAGGGATTTAAGAAATCTGTCAAATGGGATTAAACACTTTGTCGACAAAGCACGATTGTTGCTGAAAAACGATGCGTCTCGATAACGACAACAACACCACTGACCATGATTGCCTCAGTGATGAGGAGAGGAACTCCATGCTAGACAAGGGGATAAAAGAAACCATTACAAAGTTACAATGGAACCAAAATACTGCTTGTGGTTTCAGGGATCAGCACATAGTTGTAATGAATTTTACTTAGATTGTTCTTTTTTTTTTTATTTCCTTCTAAAAACTCTGTTATAATTTGTCTCTCCCCCCTCTGCCCCTCCCCTTGTGGTAAATATATAGCACAAAAATATAGGTGGTGAATGCTCCCGAATATATATGCAATAGATTTACAGATCAGAAGATTCTGCAGCAGTAACAAACAAAGAAGATAAGCACTCTCAGAGTGCAGAATCACAGTGGAACACTGTCCACAGTCGTAGGGTAAGAACCCTGTTTGTTTTTCCTCTAACCTGTCTATCATTTAAAGTCTACCTGTGTCTCCTGTCTGTTCGCCTGACTCGTCTCTGTAAACCTGTTAATCTGTGTTTGTACTCTGGAGCGGCGTCACTTCTTGAACCCGCTTCATTTTGAGTGTTTATCCTTAATCCCGTCTATCTCCGACTCTAGTTAAATGTGTGGACCCGTCGCTTCATTTACCAGTTGTCGTTTACAACCCTTCTGTCCGTGCGTTAGTCCATCTCAGTGTGTAGACGGGAAGCGTCCCTGTGAAATGTGCTTTTGTGCCAGAGTGTCCTCTGTTTCTCAAAGTCTGTTCATTTGCTAGTCCATCAGAGTCCTCTGTTTTCATTCCGCCTTTTTTTCATCAAACGCTCTTCAAAATTTCCAGGATGAAGAATCTTCTTCCTCGAGGCCACACTCTGTCTGATCTGATTCATTATGTAGAGAAGAGGGCTGACTTCTCTCACTAGATTATTTCAGGTTAGACAGGCCCTGATTGGCTGTATTAGGATTGTAAGATCTCATCTTTTTTGTTCTTAATGACTCTCTTACTCTCCTTCCAGTTCAGTTAGGGAGCTGTCTTCTTCTTGTTAGCCCCCCTCTCTGTTATGCATTGGATGGGAAGAGGCAGTTTATCCTTTAGATGAGTCAGTATCTCATCTCTCCTATTAGCGCTAGCTCCACTTTGGACTCCTTGTAGTTTTGCGTTGCTCTAATCCCAGCTCAGTTGGGATTACAGCTCCATCGATGGAAGATGTCCTCCCTCACGCAGGAGTTAGTCTCCTTTCAAAGCAACCTTTGCTAGCATTAGCCTTTCTTAGACTCCATTTAAGTAGAAAAAAATCAAGGTGAATAGGACCCGTCTCTGGTTGCCACAGAGACAAGAGATTGTCCTCTCCGGTTGTGAGGATGACGTATTCTGTGGTCGTTGGAGAACTAATGGTCTGCTGGTGACAGCGTTTTTCTGTCAGCGGTGAACTGAAAGGAGTGAGAGTTTTGTTTTCTTGTTTTGTTTCACAGTGTCTTTAAAGACATCCCTTTCATGTCACATCCCCCCACACCAGTCGTGGTTGGCTGCCATTGGCTTTATACCAATAAATATCAGAATCACCTCAGTCTTATAATGACAGCCAAGGCCCTGAGAATTTCTCTTCTTTTCTGGTAAGAAAGAATGAAACTCTGTGTTTCACATCCAAACTTCTTCACTGGGTTGTGGTGACATGTCACGATGTTCAACTCACAGATGGCTTACTCATTAGTACTGAAAAGTAAAAGTATGTGTGACTTTGCTTGGAATTAGGAGTTAGAGACTAGAGCGCGTTGTCAGATCTCATTGCGAGTTTACTCCGATTGACGCCTCACTTCAAGACAGTAGATGTTAATTTCCGTCAGTGAATACAGGATGCTTTTAGTCGAGGGAACCAACGCTGGCTTTGGCTTTCAGTCGAGGCGATACTGGACTCAAAGTGAAGGTTGGTTGTTATTGGCATATAGATTGTGTTGTTGAAGTTTTTTAGTTCAAGGAGTTCCTCCACTTTCCACAGCCTTGTACTGATTGTGGTCCCATTAGATATCTGAGTCAAGTTCAAGATGATCAATCCTTAGACCATGGTGCAAACAGTGTTTAGATTTGGATCGAATCGCACAGCCTTCCCCTCGACAGCTTTGGCGTTCGTGTTGTACATGGGATTCTCAAAGGCAGCCTGGCCGTTGTTGTTTTCATGGACTGAACAGCCTGTGTACTGAGTTTTTGGTGTGGTTCTGTTAAAAAAGGGAGAGACAAAAAAAAAAGCATAATTGTTTGATAATATTTGAATTATTAAGTAGCCAGAAGACAATGATGCACTCCTGGGAGCAGCGGCGTAGTAAACAGGCTTTGAAACAAATCAAAGAATGTGTGTTTTGCTTTTTAGTAAACCCAGTGAGATTCCAAACAGCCCATCCAAAACTAATTCCTTCAGCAAGACTTTTTTTTCTTCTTCTTTTATTAACAGCAGAACAGACATTATCTGCATCTGTTAACAATCTGAACACCAGTCAGACGTGCTTAAACCTTGCCTTTGAAAAATCCAATTTACCACCTTCTAAACATGGATTGTTTTGCAGCACAGTTTACGACAGACACCGACTTCACTGTCTTCTAGCACCTTGAGAATCAAACCACTGAAGCAGTTATTGTTTGCACAAATTCGACGTCTTCTTACATTGTTAATGAAAGCTCTTTTTTTTTACTTTATGAATGGCACAAACAGTAAAAAGACGAAAATTAACAATGCACTGACAGGAACATGTTCTTCAAAGGAATGCATGCATGTTTGTTTTTTCCAGCTCATACCTTTGCTTGTAGAGATAGAAGCCAAAGCCAGTGAAGATCAGAGCAAAGAAAGGCACCAGAATAGCAATAGCCACAGAGCTGCTGTTGGTACCGAGCTGAGGTGGTGGCGAGTTCTGACTCTCTGACATGTTCAGACCTGTGATGGACAAGAAAGTGATTCATCACTGTCAAAAATTATCTGGGAGGCATAAAAAATGACAAGGGGAAACCTTTTTATTTTATCTCGAGGGAAAAATCATTAGGTACAAGTTAGGAGATGGGACTTTGCCACAATCAGTAAGGTCAATGTATTTTATAATTTCAGATTTTTTTAAATAATCAACTACTTTTATTGTACAAAGAAACCCAACGACAGTTATTATTAAATGCTGTTACTAAACCTATAAGAAAATTACCCAGTCTCTGCAGTCCAAACTGTCCGTAGTCTTTACCCTGAATAAAACCCTGGAAAACGTAACTAGAACCATCAGGTTCTGCCGATACCTGCAGTGAACACAGAAGGGACAATGGATTGAGGGTATAAATGAGAGAAGAAACAATAATAAAAGTGGGGAAGATGCAATGATCCGTCATTTATTTTTAATCTGAACTGCGTTTTTAAAGGAAAAAAAGTCAAATAGACCGTATTTTCCATAAATAATTTGCTCCCACAGTCTTCTCAAACGTATACACCATTGCATCATAATGTTTAGAATTTAGTGCTGTCTAGAAGGATGACAAGAATTAATATTTATTTATCTGAGCACAGGAATTAGACAGAAAACTATCCCAGACTCAGTATTTAGAGACTGTAGTAAAATGTCATCTAAAGGACAATTAAAACACCCAACTCTATAGAAAAAGCATCTTTTTTTTTAAACTGAACACATTTTTTCTTTCTTTCTTTTTCTAACAAGCATCATTCTTTTACACCATATTATGCTCCAACTTGATTGTACTTGTATCCACAGAGACTCACAAATCCATCCATGGTCCAGGAGTCGTCCATGATCTTGGCTGGAGAGATGGCTGCGTCTTTTAGTTGACTTCCCTGGTTAACGTAGTTCACCTGATACATCAGAAGCATCAATCTGGCCTCAGAAGCTTTATAGACTCCTACAGAAGACACAGTAAGTTTAAATATACATAAACATCAAAACAAGAAGAAGCCTTCCTGAATAATGGAATCTGTGATTGTAATGCCAAATTTGGTAATTCTCTCTAATATTACACATCATCATTATGACACATCCTGCCAGTAGGACAGCTTTAGAGGTGTCAGTGGGAAGACTTCTCATTTTGAGCATAACCAGAACTCCGGTCTTTAAGCTAGTCAGCAAATGTCTCAGCATATTTTGATATCAGCCTTTCATTCAATGTAGACGTATGATTTGTACATAAAATGCTGAAGCACTGCTTTAAGACTCGGAAAATGTGCAAATTTAAAGCAAGTGACCTTTCCGTGGCCGCGCGAGTGCAGCTTTAGCTGGCATTGATCTAAAGCTGTTGTTCTAAAACGAGTTGACAGATGTTAAATGTGTGATTACAGCAACGTTTTGCAATATGATTTTGTGCTTTCTGTTCCTCCAGGAACCAATTTTAGCTTCAACAGGATTTGTGTCTTATTAAGGTCTTAACCCATACTTATGCTGAGGGACATGGGAGTATGTGTTTAAGTGTGCATACATATTTGTGTATGGGATTTGCAGGTCTTCAAGTTTAGGAGACCAATAATCCACCATTTCAAAGCAGCACCCATCAGTAAAAGTGTTGATAGAAGGAGCTCTATGTTACATTTAATGTCTAAGTGTGTATTTATGGATCAATACAGGAGCGGTGTAGTACTGTACTATAAACATGACGTATTACCATCACATATCCTATTTTGCCGAGTAGAAGCAAATATTTTCCCTTTTTGCAGATAGTATTGGAGAATTTAATGCAGAGCCGTAAACATAACATGCCTGACAGGAGCAGTTCTAGGTTGCCGTTGCTAAGGGTAACATTGACTCTCCCGGTTGTGGAGTTGAAGCTGGTGATGCTCAGTGTCATAGGCTGCTTCCTGCCGCGGTAATTGTAGGAGCCCTTCCATATGTAGTTTGGTGCGAAAACATCATCTGGAACTGCAGAAGAAAAAAAAGAAGATAAATTATAATCAGAAAACCTTAGTTTTTCAGACTGTTTCTTCATTTTATTAGATAATTGGGGAGTTTTATTAGTCGTACCATAAACTAATCTCTTTTCTGACATTTTTCAATTTAAAGAACACCTTAGCTAAGATCATGTTAATTTGGTCTAAAAAAATCAAATTTGGTAGATGTCTGATTCTAGATTTAGAGACTAAATTTAGCCAGTATTGGCAAGAAGATTGATGATGAGGGGATCTAAATTAAGAACATTGTATTATAGGAACTCTAGCATCCTACTGAGCAACAAAGTGACACATATCATGGACGTTTTACAGTATAAAAGTTAGTGCAAAGCTTGTACAGCCTAATTCAATTTAACCACTAACTAACTAGTCTTTCTTTCATAAGCTGAACAGCGTTTAACTTCTGTTGACACAGTCATGGTATAGATACATTATCCACAAATGAAAAGTAAATTTAAGAAGTTTGTTGGCATTCAGACAATGAACCATCGTTTTACAATCAATGCTAAAATGTTGGACTTTGCTCTCTGAAGCTTTAGCACAATTTTTACACATGTAGTTTTGTTGTTATACAACGAGGTTATAAGGGCTAAACTGCTTGAACTTAATGTGGATAATATTTATTTGGTCTTATCAGGCCTAAATGATGATTAGACACTGAAATGGTGTCTACTGGTCAGTAGGCAGATCTATGAGTCCATTTGTTTATTGATGTAGTTAGCTTGGTGCTAGTTGTGTTTGCAAAATGGCTAAAAGTTCATTATGGAATCTATATCATTATCCATTTTTATGATGCTTTGTTTAAGCAAATGGACAGTGGGGAGAGAACATAGCCTTGGTGAACGCCACATTCAATGCTGATGGAGCAGTGGGCATCAGTCTCTACTGTTGTATTTTACTAGCTGGTACTGAACAATAGAGTACGTCTGGTTTGAAGTCACTAGGTGATTATAAACAGTCAGGTGGTGAAGCTGACCAGCTTTTTAAACCTCCAATTCATGTTTTTTTGGATTTCTGCCTTGGTGATGATGACTGAATCATGTTCTGAGAGATTACTGTGGTATGCTCGTAGGCCAACCACCAACTTGGCAGCGGTATTACGTGATGCCTCTTTTCCCATAAGTCTTTCTAATACTGCTCTGTCTCTGGTCTGTTGTCGTGCTGCTGGTTCCCTGCAGCTGCTACTGCATTCTGGATGGGTCTTTTTTAGAACAGGCCATTTATTTTCTTTGGTCTCAGCCTCCCTGGAGTTCCCTCTCACTTTAGAAAGCATGACTGAGAGTCTTTACTGGCCAATTCTCTATGCTGAATCAAATCTTGGCTCCAGTATTTAGAAAAGGAGGCTTCTCTTGCGTAGAATTAACAGCTATAAATATGTAGGTAACTTACATTTACTTGTAATTTACTTAAACCACATTAAAGACAAAGGTCCATCGTCAAAATCTTTTGGATTCTAGTTGTACTGCCTGCTATTATTGGTGAAGAAACTTGTGGACAGTATAGCTACAGGATTTTTGAGTGTAAAGAGTGTGCAGCTGAAAAATACAGGTGAGCAAAACTCTAGCCAGCTATCTCAAGGGATCATTTACTTTTTTATGCGTTTTGAGAAGAAATACAAAGAATTATTTAGAACTACAATGTGGAGCATTAGAGCATCTTGAAACCAACCAGAAGACAAGAACAAAACTGAGCAGAACCAAAACGATTGAGCCACACGATAAACCAGGCTGAAAAGGAATAGGCGAGGGAAACCATTAATAAAAGCCTGACATATAAAAGAACTGACCGTTGAGTTTTGGACTGGGTGTTCCTGTTACTGGCTTCACAGGTTTCTTCTTTTCTCCAGCTGCACACATAAGAGACAAAGAAACAAACAAAAACTCATGAGTAGAGGTGTACGTTGTTAAAATATATAAAAATGTGCTTTTTCAGCTTTTTAGTTGATGCTCAAAAATCTGTTTTCTCCAGGGGAAAGCAGGCTTTCTGCTGCCAAATAACCACATTAGAATGCAGTGCTGGTCAGTCTTAGTCACACATGCATAATGAGCAAAGAGTGTTTCGAAAAGGGCCAAGTAAAATAAAGCTCTTTAATGAGAATTTGTAGACAGAGCAATACAAATCGAGTTCATGACCAATAATAGCGGTGCATATCGGATCCATTTAAAAGTAGCTTTAGGATACTTGGTTAGAACCACTGAGAGCAGTCTCTATCGTCTCTTTGTGATGCAGCTATTGCTTCCAGTAAGTGAAGACGAGCACGAGGAAAAAGCTCACGTTCCAGAATCTCAAATTGGATCCAAGAGTGACCCGGTTTTAAAGACCTTTTCATGTAAATGACATGCTGCCTGCTTTGTTGGACTGATATCTTGTTTTAAAAGTAACATAGAAATTGCACAAATGAATGATTACTGATTCATCGGTTAGCAATTTTGGCTAAAATTACTGCAAAGATAACACAAGCTTAGTCATTCTCAATGCTCACACAACATAGTCAGAAAAAAAATACTATTTTGTATTGGCCAGTTCAGGAATGTATGTTTTAAACTAGCTTAACGTGACAGCTTGGACATTGTGAAGTGGGGGTTTTGTGGTAAACTTATGAACAAATAATATCTCACCTGTTGAGCATGGGTCCTTAAATGGTTTCAGTTTGTAAAAGCATAATTTTCAACAGCTAAACACACAGCCACTATGGGGACAGTCAAGATCAATGTGAATTCTGGATGTTTTAAAACAGCTCAATTTGCAATACCTTTATTCAAACAACTTTTATTTTGAAAACCTTTCCACTGATGTCAGTTTGGTAATACATAATTATTTTCCAAAGAATCCTGCTGTAATTTACAAGTGTTACTAGCAGCAGCAGCTAGCTGTAGTACTGTCTGTGCAGTTGTTGGCACTTCCTGTAGAAATACCCTACTATTAGTGCCAGTATAATTAAATTATAGGAAATTGACAACATTTTAAAATAACAATTGCATAAACTGTGATGAAAAGGTTCAGAATGTTTTGTTTTCACAAGAGAAATAAACAAAGTTTGTCCTAACCCCACACGGACCTTTAGCGTGTAAACTGGGTCAAAATTAAATTATTTCTTTAAACTGAGGTTGATGAAGGAGTGATCTACAACAGGTAAGATATTAATTGTTCAAAAGCTTTCCACAGAGCACCACTTCAAGAGATCTGAATTATCCTTTTTAAAATGAAATCTGAAAAAAGGTGCTTGAAAATCAATCAACATGACAGGATACAGATTGGTACTTTATAAACTACAAATAAAACCTTGAAAGCAAATTTAGAGCAACTTTATAAGCTAAGGGGAGTTTAAAATGTGCAAATTCAGAACAACTAGAAAAAAAACCTTTTGTGTATCAGTGAGTGGAGTCAAACTGGAAAAAAATTGAAAACTGAGCTTAGACAATGTCTAAACATAAAACTGTTCAAATTATCATATAAACATACGATTATTCATGGATATAATATATTATATTATTACTCAATTATTGTTGGGGTTTTTGTTTTTTGATGCTTTTTTAAATGAAGTTAAAGGAACAATAATTGTTCATCTACTATAGTTAACTTAAACAGATACTATATTAATGGGTTAAATACGGGTTTAGTTGTTATATGTGTGGATTATACATGTAATAAATGTAAGATTAAGCAAGTGGTTAAGGAGTGGGAATTTTGATGTTTATACTTCTACCCACTCCCTTGAATATGTAAAAAAAAAAGTTTTGTATTATTTTTAACATGTTTTTCTTAGCATGTTATTAGTATTTTTATGTTTTTCTTAGTATGTTAGTAGTATTTTTAATAAGTTTTTCTTAGTAAGTTACTAGTATTTTTCAATATGTTTTCGGCCGAGATGGTGTAGAGGCAGGGCAGCCGGCTTGGGACCCGAAAGTCCCAGGTTCGATCCCCAGTCACTGCAGATCACGTGGTGTCTTTGGGCAGCACACCTCATCCCCAAAATGCCTCCCGGGCGCTTTCAATAGCTGCCCACTGCACCACCTGGTGGTGGATGGGTTAAATGCAGAGACTAATTTCGCCATTGTATGGAAACATACAGTGCTGACATTGTGATGACATTATTATTATTATTATTATTATTAATATGTTACTAGTATTTTTCAACATCTTCTTCTTAGTATATATATACATATAGCTGCAACAATGAAGAAAAAGTAGTATTTTTTTATATGTTTTTCTTAGCATGTCAGTAGTATTTTTTAATATGTTTTTCTTAGTATGTTAGTAGTACTTTTAATATGTTTTTCATAGTATGTTAGTAGTATTTTAATGTTTTTCTTAGCATGTTAGTATTTTTAATGTTTTTCTTAGCATGTCAGTAGTATTTTTTAATATGTTTTTCTTAGCATGTTAGTAGTACTTTTAATATGTTTTTCATAGTATGTTAGTAGTATTTTAATGTTTTTCTTAGCATGTTAGTAGTATTTTTAATATGTTTTTCTTAG
>NC_056516.1:27097358-27105425 GCF_014905685.2 Nematolebias whitei
ATGTTTTTCTTAGCATGTTAGTAGTATTTTTAATATGTTTTTCTTAGCAAGTAATAGTATTTTTAATATGTTTTACTTAGTATGTTAGTAGTATATTTGTAGTATGTTTTTAGTATTTTTGCTGCATGATTTGATATTTCTTGTTATCTTTATTTTTTTTTTTTTGACGATTCCAAACGGTTCTTCTCGTCCTATTTCATTACATTATTGACCTTGTGTTGACTTTGCACGACAAAAAAAAAAATCTAACCTGAATATAATCAGAGCTTTATCACATTCATACACTGATGGGACACACATCTGAGGCAATGAGGGGTTCAGTGTCTTGCACCTTGACACTTCGGCATGTGACTGCTGGTGGAATCGAACCCCCAACTCTTGTATTGGAGGACGACTGCTCTAACCACTCAGCCACAGCTGCCCGACACCAAAGATTCTTTACCAAATATTCTCCTCGTTGGATGTGCGATATAACTCAGTATAAGTTCAATCTTAGTTGAGTTGCATTATTTAAATACAACACAAACATTACATTCCACAGAAGTTTTATTAACAACTACGCTCTAGCGGTTCCAAGTTTTTTTTTTTTTTTTTTTTTTTTAACTTTGAACACGCTAAACTAGCAAAACAAAACAACATGCTTTTTATGTATTAGAGCTTTCCGACTCTCCATCGGTCCACAGGCTGTCCACCCCACCAGTAAATCTTTCACTACTCCAGATGGTCCAAAGTGTCCTTGAGCGAGACTCGTCTGTCTGTTCACGCAAGTGAAACGGCTTGAGATAAGACCATCAAACAAATGCACTCGATGCCGATACGGACGCTCGGAAATCAGAGAAGTGAATCACATACCTCGACATATTGGCATCTTTCCAGTCCAAGTGCCATCACTCTTGCAGACTCTGTGTTCTGAGCCCCCTGCCAGGAAGTATCCATGCTGACAGCTGTACACAAGCGTGTAGCCGAACCCCGGCAGGTCCATTCCCACCACGTCCACATGGAGAGGGCTCTCTGGCTGCTTACAAGCGTGAGCTGGAGGTTGGAGAGTTACAGTGTTCGCTTCAATAAGACTCAGATGGTTCGAGCGGATGGGTGAAAAGGTAGCAAACTGAAAAGATGTATCTTTCGTACGTATGCACTCGGGTTGTGTTCCACTCCAAGTCAGATCAGGCTGGCAGGTTCGAGAAGAAGATCCCTGAAGCAAATGACCTGGATGGCACTGAAATGACACCACACTTCCCACCTAAGTACAAAGAGAGACAGAAAAGCACACAGATGAAGAGAGCTGAGGAGGGTTGTGTTTGCACAAGCTCGGGATAGAACATAAGTACCCACAGAGGAACTGAGGCAGTGGAAGGTTGTAACAGATGTCCCCAGTTCAATGTATCTAACAAAGATGGATTAGAAATGTTCTGGCAAAGACAACGATGAAGACAAATACTTGTGTCTAATTGTTTTAATGCACACGTCCTTGACTCAGACAAACATGTTTATCAGAAAAACATGTATGATTACTGCGCAAGGCAACTAACAGCAACAATACCCGTTTACTTGCTTTTATTCATTTTTATGTTCCGGTAGATATGTTTTGAAAATATTCTTTATTAAATTAAGCGCAGCTATTTTCCAAATTAATCCAGAAACAAGTTATGGCATTTCAGAAGTGCTCTAATTAAGTTATGTTTACAACAGTTTTTTTTTTAAATACTTGTTTTGTCTGCTTAGTTTTTTTTGTTTGTTTGTTGTTGTCAAAGACAATTAAAAAAAAAAAAAAAAAACACCATCTGAAAATTACCTTAAATGAGGCAGACATAAAAAAAAAGAAAGTGTTTAAAATGACCTTTTTGGGTGTTTAGTATTTATACATAAACTAAATCTGCATTCAGTTGAACTGGGAAGTAAGAAGACACATATTTTCCAGTCTCTTTCAGCTCCAAATTCTATAAACTTTTATTGCAAGCCACTTAACTTCAGAGATAAATAAGTTAAATTCATTTATTAGTATTTAAATCAGTGTTTTATTTCCCATCTATAAAAACTGACTTTATGATTGTGTTAATTTTTTTCTCTTAACTGGAAGATTATTATTTTTTACTTGTCTGTTTGCCATTGAACGCACCATTAAACAATAACTAACAATAACACTCATCAAATAAACAGTTATTATCAATATTATAACCTCGGATGTCTGTTATTGTATTTCAGTGGTTAAAAAGATTTAATAACACAAACCAGTTCAACTCAAGACTTCAACAACAGATGAGGTAATTATGATATTTGAGAATAGAACTGTGCTATTCTGCGTCCAATTAAACTTGTTTGAATCATGTTCATCAGTAAATTAGAGCTGGACACCATAAAGTCTTACGTTTTTCAGTTTCTTCTTGGTAAATCAAATCTCTCAGGATTTCTTTTCTTTGACTTTTACTTAACAATATCAAGCAGTTTCTTTTTATTTTTTCAGGTTAGACACATCTTTCTTCTCTGAAAAGGTCAAAACCTACCATGCAGTGGTAGACGAGAGTTTTTGTGTGTCGTCAGTCCACAAACATCAAGTTCCACACCAAAAGTACCTTCACTGGGACTGTTTCCCTGATAATTCTGCAGGATCCGTTATGGCCAAAACCTTTTAACGAGGGATTATTTTGTGATGCATTCATGTGTCTGAGCATTTCCTGCTTTATTTATATAAAACACCTTTTCAGCCATTGAAGACGGATGACTTGTCAGGCGCTGAGCGCAGCAAATCCTTACAACACCTTGCACCTTCTCGTGTTTTTTTTTTTGGTGTAAATTGTCAGTGAGCAACATGAAAAAGTCGCATTACTTGATGTCTATTTCTGTGTTCAATGACCCTTTTCTCTTATAGGATTCACGTGCTGTGCAGTTTCTTTTAATCTACCTCTGACAGTTTACTGATCCACTGACTTCACTGATGTGTTTTTCAGACTTAAAGACACACTTAAAATCATTTAATTTTCTCAAAAATCAACAGTGAGCCTTATAATCAGGTGCGCCTTATGTATTAATTCTGGTTGTGCTTACTGACCTCAGACCGATTTTATGTGATTATTGTGAATAAGTTGAATAAAGTTTGACTTATCTGACTGTTTTTGTTTCGCTTAATGCGCCTTATGTATGAAAACAAACCCGTTCCTGGATATTGCGCCTTACAATCCGGTTCGCCTTATAGTCTGAAAAACATGGTAATTGATGCTTACATATAAAACAGAACAATACAGAGATTTATATATTTTTTTGTGTAAAAAAAAAAAAAAACGTATTTAGATTTTCAGGTCTTCAACGTTCAGCATGCGTTTGGTAAAACAGCCACACCAGCGACTTAAACAAATCTTTCCTAAAGAGCCAGTTCGTCAGAACACGTGTTTTACCTTGAAACCGTAGGTTCGATTCAAGGCACCGTAGCGAGGCGTTCCTGGGTTATCACAGCTGGTTTTGGTTGGTTCTGTGAAGAAACAAGCCGAAAGTTATAAGTACTTGCGCACAAAATCTCAGAGAAAGATAAATTAACAGCAACATTTTACATCCTCCCTCAAGTCCACGTTGCTCTCCTCTGTTGTCATGGTAACAGCGGGGTATGCATGCCACGAGGACAGCAGGGGGCAGTAGTAGTTTATCAGAAAACGAAGCAGGGCCTTTTCTAAGAGTTTACATGTGTGTGTGTGTGTGTGTGTGTGTGTGTGGCAGGGTCATCAGCATGTAGAGCACATCCTGACGCAGAGCTCGATTCAATACAGCTTCCAAAATGACAGATTCACTCTCCACCTCTCCTTCCCTCTCTTCCTGTACCTCTCTATCTGCTCCCCTTCTCTCCATCTCTCTTGTCTCCCTCTTTGTAACCACTCTTTTCCTCTTCATTTCTATCTTTCCGTGTCACTATCTCTTCGTCTAACACCCCCCCCCCCCCCCCAAACATCCCCACCCACTCTTGCCTCGTCTGTCTTATTTAAAGAGCAGGCTGCTTTAGCTCGAAACTCATTCTGCTTCAGCCACATAGTAAAACACATGGCACACTAACATACAGCTGCAAACGCACGCTAATAAATCACTCGAGCGCGCATACGCTCAACACTGTTTTCTGAGAACTTTTTGATCACTAGAATAAAAATAAGCAACAACCTGTGTAAGATTAACATGATCAGATTAAAAAAAAAAAGATATTTATGCAACACAACAAAGAGGTTTTGTCTCTGTGGCAGCGTACTGCAACTACTTCTGTTGCAGAAGTTATAAATTTCGTCTTTACATCAACAATATATATCATGCATTTTAGCTTATGTTACTAACTTCAACTACTTATTCATTCAAATTCATCCCGCTTGCACCGTTATATTCTACCATGTTGTTGTTTACTATCTCTCTTTAGGACATTGTAAATATTATAATTACTTTTTCACTTTTTGGTACTTTTTTTTTTGTATACCCTTATTGCATACTTTTAGTATTTCTTTTTTTTTTTTCTTTGATTGTTTTTTTTTTAGCGAGTCAAATCGGTTCTTCTCATCTTAAGCATTTCATTGTACTGTTAGCCCTGTGTTAACCTTGCATACGACAAATAAACACAACTTGAACTTGAACCTTTTAATTTGAATTCATCTGTTTCACAAGGAACGTTAGAATTTATCGCGGTGGTAAAAGTGTTGCATGCAAAGTTTGCCTTATCAAGTGCAGAGAGGGAAGCTGAAGGTTGGTTTTCATAACAAAAGCTCTAATTTATTACAGCTCAACTTTATTGATGTAAACATTTGGTTCTTTAAACCTCATGGATGGCAGTGAAATGACCCTCGTGGGCCATTTTGCTGTGCATTAAATATTTCTACTAATTTTCTTGTGATCGTCTGCTGCAGTTTGAAGTGGAACGTCGATTTTAATTTTCAAATCCCATATATTTCACAAGCAGTTCATATATGTGCTTTGGCTTATATGGTATTCCAAAAAAAAGGGTAAATATGCAAAAATAGCATCTTAAACTTTATATATATTTTTTTTCTTCTTTCGGCTGCTCCCTTCTTCAGGGGTCGCCACAGTGAACTAACGCACTAAGATTTGGCAACTGTTTGTATGTTGGATGCCTTTCCTGATGCAACCACAGACCACCGAGCTACCACAGCCCTCTGTGTGGAGCACAGCTGCCATCTAAGCTGCCCGGGGTAGTATGGTGGGGGTTAAGTGCCTTGCTCAAGGGCCCAGAGTGGGGCAAATGAGGGTGAAGGCAGATGGGTGCTTCACACTTCCCCCACACATTTTTTATGTTGTTCAGTGAGTTTAACCAGTGACCTTCTGGTCACAGGCTTTCCTTGAACCTCTGCACCACCACTCCCCAAACTTTACAGTAAAGTGATAGTTCATACGTTTTGATCAGGGGTTCTGTGGACATGTTAATATCTTACCGTAGTTTAAAAAAACAAAAGTTCAGTTCTTTCCAAAGCTATTTTCTGTCTCTTAAAAAGACTCCAATCAGAACCATGTAGCACTTCCAGTGTAACTTGGGGGAATTTGTTTTTGTA
Source organism: Nematolebias whitei (assembly GCF_014905685.2). Taxonomy (NCBI): domain Eukaryota; kingdom Metazoa; phylum Chordata; class Actinopteri; order Cyprinodontiformes; family Rivulidae; genus Nematolebias; species Nematolebias whitei. Next base: position 27,102,887 of record NC_056516.1, read on the forward strand.
GAAATATTTTATGTTCCTTCCTGGCTCTGCTCAGAGTAGCTGTTAGCTCATAAATCTAATGGGAATTCAACAATTTATTCAAATTGAAGATGTTCAAAGAGCACTCTGCAACAAGAAGGCTGTTAGATGATCATTAGCTGTCTACAGTATCCCACTTCAAAATATATAAACTATCACTTTTAGTATTTTAAGGGTTAGATGTACAAATAAATATGCACCATTTACAGTTTTCAAGACCAGTTGTGACTTTTGTAAAGCCCTGAACTGTTGATTTCTATTTCACGAGCTACAGTATGACTGAATGCACACATTAAACTGTTCTGCAGTGCATCCCAGTCAAAATGGGCGCCCTGCAAACACTTTGATAGTCATATGGCAGAATAACTTTGATAAACTCCTCTATGCACTCAAGGTTTTTAATTTGTGCTCTGGAAGATAGTCCACTGTCATTCTAGATGACAAGCTTGTGTCCTCCAGGTCCTGCCAGCTGAGGTGCAAACTGATTTAAAGTCTGTTCAAGCAAATCAACACATAAACCGCATTTTGCAATTTCCCCCCACATCATATTTCATTCAGTTTTTTTGAGTGGCAACCATTCGTGCATTATCCTGCGACCATAATGTTTTATCAGCAGGCTCACAAGTGACCTTTGTGAAATGGTCCACTGGGCTGCTTTTAGTGTGTTGAGGTGTTACCGGAAAGCAGCAAAACCAACGAGTTGAAACTAAATATCGTCATCAATAAGGCTTTGACAAGTTAGAAATCAGTGAGTGTTTGATATGCAGAACCACATGTAAGATATTTGCACATTCAGGTCACTGTTTATTCTGATGAAGCCTCATCAGTTTCACAGAGCGGTCATAGCTCTTCACCACAAACCCACGTAAATAGAATATGTCATTGCTGCTGCCCCCATCATTAAGTACATGAGATGATAATGAATGAGTGATAATAGCTGCCTTTGTCTCAGAGGTAATAAATTCATAGGAAAACTTTGTGCCATCCAGCATATTGTGAATAAAATCCCCTTAACCAGGAATGATCGTTGGCGCATCGATGCTACAGACAGTTCTTGCTAGTCTCATGTTATTAATCATAAGAAAACATATGGCTACAGCAAAGGGACAGCATTAAACACTAGTCTGAAATCCCACGCTTTGATACGTTATTTAAAAGAAGATATTTATTTTACAAGGATGACCTCTTGAGAAATCTCACTCGGAGGTTTGAATGCTCCAGCAGACCACGCAGCTCCGCCTTTTAATTTGATCCCAGACTTTGAAGAGGGGAGGACACCCCTGTCTGGGGACGCTCTGCTGCGCTCCAGTTCATAAAAAGGGAGGAAGAATTAATGATCGATGATGATTAAGTCAGAAACTGTTAAAACTCAATCACTTAAGCCTTAAATTGACGGTTGGTTGATGTAAAATACATTTGAGTTGTAGTGTGATTGTTATTTAGACACATTGCCTTTTAAATATTTCCAATAGTTTCCTGTTGATGTGTCTGAATAACACCAGTCTGGGGTTAAAATCAAGCATTTACTGTACCATATTTTTAGGATTATAAGGCACACTTAAAATCCTTTAATTTTCTCAAAAATCAACAGTGAGCCTTATAATCAGATGCGCCTTATTTATTAATTCTGGCTGTGCTTACTGACCAAAAACTGATTTTATGTGATTATTGTGAACGAGTTGAATAAAGTTTGACTCATCCAACTGTTTTATTCCGCACAATGCTTCTTATAGTTAGAAAAATACGATAACCTAAACGTCATAGGTTTTTCCAATGTTTCCTCCTCGCACAAATTTCACTGCAGGACTTCGAAAGATTCTGCACAAAGGTCACATTCTCTCAACAAGAAAAGCCTCTGAGTGTCAGATGATCACAGGTTTTTGTTTTGCTATAAGCACTAGATGTGTATCTTTAACATCAGCAGTGGGGTAAAATGTGAGACACGTGCAAGACGTAAAGGAGCAGAAAGCAGCAGCTGATGTCAGCATGAACACTCAGTGTCAAATATCCAGAGAATTATTTGCTCCGTGCAAACAAGGGCTCATACATTTTTATTTCATGTGAATGTGAACTCAGATTGAAGAAGTCCTTTGGATGAAGAACGGAACGTCTCAGCATAAAACGAAACCGTCCAGATGACCTAACTGAACATTTCTGGATTTGTACCTGGATTATTGAGCATGAACTTTGGTGTTTTGAACCACTTTGGCATGGCTGCCTCAGAGGAGTTGACAGGGGAGAGGGTGGGCCCCAGAAACCATGTTATCGCCAGCAAACAGTTTATTTCCACTATGGGTGTGTTCTGTTTGTGGGACTCAGTTAGTTGGTGGCTCCTCAGATTGAAGAAGTCCTTTGGATAAATGATGAAACATTTGAGCAAAATAAAAAAAAAAGAAACCATCCAGATGATCTGACTGAACATTGTTGGATTTATACCTGGATTACTATATATATATATATATATATATATATATATATACATATATACATATATACACATATATATATATATATATATATA
>NC_056516.1:27110425-27168935 GCF_014905685.2 Nematolebias whitei
ATATAAAATTACTACTTACTACTTGCACTTCCTATTTCACAGTTTTTCCACTTGTTGTGGGTCTTCAGGGAACGGATTCCCATGACAAACGGCTAATGTATATGCTAAACAAGCGCCAAACGGTACGCTAAAAGATAGAATATACAGTATACGTTAAACACTAAGCAGCATATGCATTGATTGAATATTGTGTATTTAAAAGTAATGTAGATCTTCTGCTAGGTCTTTGTTTGCGAGCTATATTAATGAGCTAAATTATTATATTACATTTCTCTTTCCTTTGAGGGCTTTACTTCTCATAAATGAAACAACAGTGATAATAAAAACTGTTGAGGCTGTCCTGGGACTATTTTAAGGAGCATTAGGATTCCCCTGATGGTACTTTTAGGCCACTGTCCTTCATAGTCTAATAGGCAGTTTAACTGCTTTAAAACCCACCCCACATACTGTCATGGCTGTTAATAGTCGTGGTGTAATCTACTGTAAAAGCCAGCTCCTTCCTTTAAGTCAGACGCCTTATAAACTGCCTTTTACTTCCAAGAATCCCTGATTCAAGATTTTTGCTTCTCAGCAGTTTTATCTCTTTGTCCTTTTATTCTGCCCTGCTGGATATTTCATGGCTTATTTCTCCACATAGTGCATTACAGTCAGAAATGTCACTGGAATTAGGAAAACATTAAGATTTGACATTCAGACACAAAGTGGAAATGTGAGTTTCCGTAAGAACAAGTGTGAGAGTGCCATGTGCCAGTCCTGGGGCTTTGCGTTCAACTTTAAAGACATGTGAGGAAGTAAATCCTGCAGTGGCGCCATAAACATGCAGCACTGATTAACACTTGCTCAAGTGTAGCTTTGGTCATATATCACATAGGAAGAGACTTTTATATTTTATGGTTATTTACCCTTTGGAGTTTTCCCACCGGGTTCAAAAAGCAAATTAGCTAAAGTAAACAACGATCAAGGTTATTCATGCCACTCTATAAAGTGAGTCGCAGGAGCATAAATATTTGAGTTTCATTTCATTACTCTGGCCTTATAATGTTGCAGAATAATTTAAAACTGGGAATGAAGTAGTGTCACAAAAATGTGGGTACAGACAACTTATAGAGATATCCATATAAGGAGTTTGGTGGTTTATGAGTTGACGATGTAACAAAGTGAAATTATACGTTAGGTTACATAAACATTAGAGGCTGACTGATATGAGTTTTTAAATGGCTGATGTTGATTTTTACAAAATTACAAAAACTTATAGCCTAGTTTCGGGCAATATATGGTCTGGGGGCCAAAATTTGTCTTTGGAAAATCTCCACCCAACCCCCAGTACTGAAAAGCAAATTTTTTGAACAAGTTGATTAAAACCTCCATTCATCAATGAAACTTAAGGAAGTCTAAACTACACATCTTGGACAATTAAATTGAAAACTTATGGATTAAGATACACTAAAGCTTCTTTTTATTTTTTTTTTAAGTGAGCAATATTAAGCATGCATCAGGAGACTTTTTAAAAAGTGTTTCCAGAATTAGACTGAGCCTTGAAGACTCCAAAAATTTAATGTATACATTTTTTTTTTTTGGGTGCCGTTTTACGCCAACATTTATATTATCACAAGAGTCAGTTTACAGAAAGTATGTCTTATATTGCTAAAGAGTATTAAGGAGACTTTTTTTTTCCAAGCATGCTAGATATGTCCTAATTCATGCTCAATAATCCAGGTATAAAAAAACTAACAAAGTGAAGTCAGGTCCTGTGTATAGTTTCTTTTTTTGAAATGTTTTGTCTTTCATCCAAAAGACTTCGGAGTTAAAGTCAAAGCAGTCTGCTCAGATAAATAGTGTTAAATTATTATTTTTATATATGAATGTTTCTGTTAACTTATGGATGTTTCTGTTCAGTGCCCTGAGATGACTTCTGTTGTGACTTGGCGCTATATAAATAAACTGAATTGAATTGAATAGAAGCTGCACCTTCACGTAGTGGGTCAACCAGTTCAAAACCATATTTTGAACCAACCATGACTGCCTCTAACAAGTCGGCGAAGGAGAGGGTGGACTCCTGAAACCATCTGAGCACCATCAAACTGGTTGTCGCAATATGTGAAGGAGCTATTTTTACTTTGTAAGACTGAGACTGTTGTGGCTCCTTGGACTGATGAAGTCTTTTGGAGGAAAGACGAAACGTTACAACAAAAAGAAACCGCTGACTTAACTTTGTTGGATTTTTCTATCTGGATTTTTGGGCATGAACCATGTTTTGAACCACTTTGGCCATGACTGTCTCAAACAAGTCAGCGGGGGAGAGGGCGGACTCCAGACACCATCTGAGCACCATCTAATTGGTTGACCCACTATGTGAAGGTTCCTTAGACTGATGAAGTATTTTGGATGGAAGACGAAATGTGTCAGCAAAAAGAAACTGACTTAACTTTGTAGCATGCTAGCTATGCTACAAGGAAAAAGCCTGAAAATGTCTTCCAAATTATCTTACTTAAAAGAAAATGGATTTTCCAATTATCTATGTGGCCTTTCAATGCTTTAAATATCTTGATTTGGAATATTGGAGAAAAAAAAAAGTTGTCCAAATGATATAGCTAATACCGTAAACCACTTTTTGTGGGGTATGTGCTTGGCTCACAACATACATACATTACATTTAATGCATTACGAAAAAAGAAAGAAAGAAAACAAAGGTAATTGAAGGAAATTATCTGATAAGAATAAAACAGATCTCAGAATCTTTTAAGCACTCTCATAGACTTTTGCATTAAAGCTTTATCAGATACAGTGTTCTTCTTTCACCTTTTCTTTTGGCCTGATTACCACAGTTTTCTTTAAACCTGCATGTGCAACAGTCAATCAAATGTCGGACTTAATAATGCTTGAGCGCTGCTTCTCTCCAAGCTGTTAGGTCTGCCTTCAAACTGGAATGAACAAAGTATTATGCTCATAAACAAACTAAAGTGTCACCAAAAAGTAAAGTAAGGAGCTAAGTTTAAACAAGGTAGGGGCTTTATCAAAGGTGTTGCCATTCTACACTGAGCTGGACTGACTTTTGGGGGATAATCCCTTCTGTCAGCCCTTTAAGCTGCTCGATAGTTCTGAGGGCGCCTTTGCCATGTTGGTGCAAAGGCTCTGAAGAATCCTTCAATAACTGCAAGCATGGTAGATGTAACTAAAAGCAGCACCTGGTTTCACAAACTTTAGTTTAAAATCTGTTTTTATTAACTTATCAGTCATATTACAAACAGCATTTGCAAACTCCTTTGTTCCAAACTTTTGGCACTGGCTCTTTTAGAAACAAGATCACAAAAACCTTGCCATCCCTGCTATTATCAAGGGACACTCAGCAAATATTACTATTTAGACTGCAGGCAGGGCATACTATTCTAAATGTTTTGCATTCTCATTTTGCACACTAATAATATATTTAGTGAATTGGAGGATTCCAACTGGTTCACACTTGATTTATACAATAGTTAGAGCCGAACAGCAGCACGAACCTGTGTGAGCAGATGAGCACGCATGAATACAGCAACAAAAAATATATCAGCATCATGACGTGATTTTTCACAGTGATTATCCTGGTTAGAGATTCATGAGTCTAACAGCATCAGGGTAGAAGCTGTTCCTCAGTCTGGTGGTTCTACACTTAATGCTCCTTAACCTCCTTCCTGAGGGGAGCAGGGCAAAAAGTGTGTGTGCTGGGTGAGTGGGATCCTTCATGATGCAGGTAGCCCATTTCCTGCATCTAGAGATGTAGATGTCTGTTATGGTGGGGAGGCTGACTCTAACAGACTTCTAGTGGCCAATATATTAAAATACATGGAGAGGGCTTGACGCACCATGATGGGAAAAGACAAAAGTATGCGGGTTTATCAAAACTGATTTTGTTATTGCAAATTTAAGAATAATACTGGACCCACATGCTTCACTTATACCGTTTTGCCCTTGTGCTTTTGCACTTAAGGTCAGTTTAAAACTGTAATGTATTAAAAATTAAATTCCTGTTCAATTCCAATTCTAAAAAACTTAATCTCTGCACATGATATGTTGCTGAATTAGCTATAACTGGGTTTTTAAATGCAGCCAAGTCCCAGCAGGTAACTTACTGGAACAGTTGGGTTGAACTCCTGACCACGTCCCGTTGGCCTGACACTGACGGGTGGTGGTACCAGTGAGCAGGTATCCGTCCATGCAGGAGTAGATGACAGAATGAAAGAACGTTGTTCCATCGAGACGAAACACTCTGCCATTACTTGGAGTCCCAGGATTACCACACTGGACAGCTGCAGATAAAAAATAGCAGGGATAGAATGAAAAAAAAGTGACTTCCATCAAAATGACTCTTACATGAGACAAGGGTGAACGAATGCTGGGTGGGCATAGACTGAGATCAGTTAGCAGCATCGTCATACGTTTGCAGAAGGGCTGCGTGCCAGACCAGGTCCCATTGGGAAAGCACATCCTTTCTGAAGATCCAATGAGTTCAAAGCCTTCTGTGCAGGCAAAGAAGACCTTGGAACGGATCCTGAAGTCTGTTTGTTCTCTGGAACTGTGGGAGGGGATGCCGGGATCACCACAAGTACCGGCAATGTCACCTACAGAAAGAGGAACAAAATGAAAAAAACAAAACTAATACATTTGTTGCTGGTTTGGACAATCAATACATACTGTTCTTTACAAAGCATATGATATGAAATATCTACAATATGCTTCATTAAGTGTGTTATGTCTAAAATAGAACATCCTTTCACCACGTATCTACTGTAAGTAAGTTGTTGAGACAGTATTGTGAACACATGGTGGACATTTTTATTGTAATTTACATTCTTATGGTACACATGTGAAATGGCTGCTTACAAACCGTAGTGGACTTCACACATTATGTTTATGACAAGGGCCATATGTTTAAATGTGTGTACGTCCACGCATGCTGACGTGTAGCAGCTTGTGTGAATGTGTGTGTGTGATCCTCACTCTGCCCTTGTAGAACATAAGCGCTTGGTCAGCAAAATCCTGTCTGACAAACTAAGCACGCTCCTGGGAACAAACACACTTCCATACACAAAAACACATTTTCACACAAATGTGCGTGTCCAGACTAATGTATTGCTGCTCAAACACTTCTGATCTGGGCTGCCCATTTTGTTAATGGTATGGAATTTGCTTTAGGTTATGTGTGCGTATGATTGATTCCACATTTTGATACATTTCTTTAGGTTTTGACACTTTTTTTTTTTACTTTGAACACATTTTATGTTTATTGCTGATCATAAATTGCACATTGCATGTAAAAAAGTGACTAATTTAATTAATATTTAAAAGAAAAAAACATGCTTCACTGGATTTGCTTGAACTATAGTGTGTTTTTTCTCTGGGCTGGCTGCTAAATAGAGCTTATAAATGGCACAGACACAACATATAATGACATAACAGCTTTTGTAATACCTCATAAATTTAACTTGTTCCTCAGCTGTTATAAAACAAACACAAAAACGTGACTACACTGAATCATTTTCATTATGCTCAGAAAAAAAAACATTGCATGTAACAAGAACAATCATTTTTCTAACTGTATAAAAAACATTTATCATATTATTATATAGTTACATATTGGCAGGGGACAAAGGTCTTGATAAAACACAATTATCAGTAAATTTATTGAACACGATCCTGTTTTTCTTAGATTACTGAATCAACAGTCACAAGCAATATTTACAGTGGCTGGTTTAGTATGGAAAGGTTCGAGCACAATCACAGTATTATGACCATTGTTCTTCTTTGTTTTTTATTTTTAAAGAAAAAAAACTTGTTTCAAGTTGCAGTCATTTTTCTTGTAGTCACCATAAATAAAAATAGAAGTTCGACATTTTGGTAAATGCATTTATTTGATTTCCATTGTCCTTTAAAGGTCAAGCTACATCCAGTAGTGGATTAGTTTAATTTACTGCAAAAACTATAGAAATAGGAGTGCAGACAACCTGGCTTTGTCCAACAGTAATGAAATCCTCCTTTTAGCACTTTTAAAGTTCAGTAATTACCACGTTATAATTTATTTAGCTTTACATAACCAGACTTGGATTGCCTTGCTCTATTTGCTCTATCATAATTATTCAAGTACTATAGAAAAAAAAAAAGAACCTCACTCTCTTGTTTTCATTGCCTCAAGTAAATCACAATTGTTGTGGGTGGTACAAACCTGGAATGCAGCAGTAATGCAGCTAAAATGTCACTGACTACCTTGGAGATTTTTATAAGTTTGGCTGCACTTCCAGCTTTATTTATGCCACACAAATCTCTTGGTACAGGCTTTTAAGGGACAAATGCCATTTATATAAATTACTGGTAGCTCACATATATCATAGGTAAAATAAAACATTTAACAGGCTTTCTTAGATAGACAACATCATACTAAATCACAAATAGGATTAAAATGGACTTGTGTACTTGTGGTTACATTTGAATATATATTGGATTTTATTTTAATTTAACTGTATTGTCAAGAACTGGGTTAAATGAGCTGCATTATAAATAGTTATATTAGTTACATCTGAACTGTATGGTGGGATTGCACCAAGGATCAGCTCTGAGCCCCTTCTTGTTTGCTCTGGTGATGGACCGACTAACAGATGAGGTCAGGCAGGAATCCTCGTGGACTATGATGTTTGCGGCTGACAATGGGATCTGTGGTGAGAACAGGGAACAGGTGGAAGAGAACTTAGAGAGGTTGAGATATGCACTTGAAAGAAGAGGAATGAAAGTCAGCCCTAGTAAGACAGCGTACATGCGTGTGAATGAGAGGGAGGCTGGTGGAACAGTGAGGCTACAAGGAGCAGAGGTCACAAAGGTGCAGGACTTCAAGTACTTAGGGTCCACTGTCCAGGAAAATGGGGCATGCAGTAAAGAGGAGAAGAAGAGAGCCCAGGCAGGATGGAGAAAAGTTCCAGCAGTATTTTGTGACAAAAAGGGTGTCAGCAAAGGTCAAAAGAAAAGTTTACAAGACAGTTGTGAGACCAATATGTCGTATGGTCTGGAGACAATGGCTTTGACAAAAAGACAGGAGAAAGAACTGGAAGTGGCAGAAATGAAGATGTTGAGGTTCTCCTTAGGGGTGACAAGGATGGATATGATTAGGAATGAGATCATCAGAGGTACAGCACAGGTTGAACAACTGGGAGATAACGTTAGAGAGACCAGAATGAGAAGGTTTGGGCATGTCCAGAGGAGGGACAGTGGGTATTTTGGTAGAAATATGTTAGAAATGCAGCTGCCAGGAAAGAGACACAGAGGAGATATATGGATGCAGTTAGAGAGGACATGGAGGTAGTTTGAGTGAGGACAGAGGATGCAGAGAACAGTGAGATGGAGGAGGATGACTCGTGACGACCCATGTAGAGGGAAAAGCCGAAAGAAGAAGACAAGTTACTTTTGAACTGTATAGCACTTTGGCTATTTTCGATGCTATGGAAATCAAAGCCCTAGCACTCCTAGATGGAATGCATATTGCTCTTTAAATTTCATATCAGGATATTAGACTAACACGATATGATCTTGTGAAATAATGGAGTAGTAGCAGTTTTTTTTGTCAAACCTTGAATATAATATTATGCTCAATGTCATTTGATATCAGATGTCAGTTTCAGAGTATACTGTATTTTGTGATTTAATCTCAGCTATTCTCACAATAATTTTTACTGAATATCGTTAAAACTGACTAAGTTATATGTCATTTTGTTTTGGCTAATTTTAAATAGCTGTCGTGACCATCTTGAATTGATTGACCCACAATGTTAAATCGGTTGTAGATGCACATCCATAAATTACTTTCTGAAAGTTACCTTAAAATCTATTCTTGAAATATTTTGCTAAAAAACAAACAAAAAAAACCCCACTAATGACTTCAATACTTTAAAGTATTAACGTTTTAAATAAATATTTTGAGCGAATCTGTCTGTGCTCAAAATACTTGTTGGGGACCAGTATCAGCTTCTACATGTTACCTTTTAATTTATTTTAAGGTCAGTTGGCAGTGGCAGCCATTATAAAATCAAAACTACTCCAAAAGCTAATCAGCTGTAGATGTATATCCAATATGTACAGTATGTTTTGCAATTTTCAATAAAATGTGTCAAGTGGTTTTAGAGATATTTTGCCAACAGACAGACAGACACAGGGAAAAACACCAGCCTTTTGTCTTTTGGCAGTGTGCAAACAAGCTTACAGACATTTCATTTGACTAAACTGGAAAACAACAAGATTAAGTCTCAATCTGAGATACTTTTTCCCAGTTTTGGACAGGATGGACATGAACTAGATGAAGTCCAAGTCAAGGGCAGTGGTCATACAAAGTAAGAAGTGATGACATGCCTTTACTTTGTGCTGCAGAACTGTCATGTAGAATATTTGTCTGACCACATTTTGATGTCATATCAATTTGCCCTTTTCACCCATCCAGTTCTCTGACCCTGGTGTAGACCTGTGTCCTGTGTTTTCCAGTGTTTTCAACATTTCAGCATCCAAGGTGGAAAAAAGGTCAAGGTGTTTTAAACATTCAAATAGACTACCAGGTAAAACACAAGCGTGCGATTCTTTAGCAAATATTCCCGGTACACAGTAATAGGTTTCTTTGTGAAAGACTAAACAACACTGCATTAGAAATAAGTTTGCTCATCAACTCCCACATTGCTGAATCACAAAGCTAGAACATCTATCCTGGGTTGAACTCTTATCTTTGCAGACCTCTGGTAGAGACCTGCCAGGTAGAAACCATGAATCATTTCTTCCAAAACTATTACCCTTCCTCACCCCCATGCAGCCCCTGGGAAATTGCTGTAAATAACAATGTATGCTTAGTCAAGTCGTCTGGATTGCGTTCTCACCATGCTTGTTATATAAGCAGCAGCTGGGAGCCTTTCAGTCTGAAGAGTCATAATCATGCCTCCAGCTAGGCAACAAGCGTACCATATAACTTAAAACGTTTGTTTACATGATGGAAGGTAAGAACGAATCCTGTCCGCCGAGACAGTCTAGACTAATAAGTGTTGAGCTATGCATATACAGAAGTTCAGTGGGAAGAAAATATGCCTGTGTGAAGCAAATTACAGGACAATGACAGAGCCTGGTTTTATCTAGGTTTGTCTATCAGCTCAGAGTATCCCTAAGCAGCAAGAAATAACAGCCTTACATATTTTTAAAAAGTGCCAAACAAAAGTTCACAAGCTGCTGATATTTGATTACAAGAAGAATACGTGCGATTTAGAACCGAGTCTGGGCGTAAGGCGAGGTTATGCTCTAGAGCCCTTTCTGCAGACAGATACAGATATATTCTCTTTTCATGCACCAATCTTCCCTCTGCATGTTCATTCGTGCCCCCATTATCCTTCTGACTGAGTGCAAAGGCTTTAAAAAAAGTGCAGGGAGTAAAGGCATGAGCTGCTCTCTACCTTGGCGAGTCTACGTGTTTTAGATGTCTCGCCTCACATCTGCAATGCCTATCTATCAGTGCTCCCGATAGGGAGGACATCGAGTCCTGTATATTCAACAGGAGTTAAAATACTTACCAGAGCAGAAGGGCATAGGGGTGCTCCACATGCCATTAAGTTGACACGTCCGGGACGATTCTCCTTTCAGCTGTCTCCCACCCAGACAGGAGTATCGAACTGTCGAACCAAATGTAAACTTATCTCCACTCAGCAGACCGTTAGGGGGGGTGCCTGGATGGCCACAATCTACAACTAGAGATGTGAGGGTGAAATAGGAGAAAATAGAGAGAGGTGATTGAAAGATAAGTAATTTTGACTCAGATCTGTCAGACTTTTAAGATCTAAAGACAAAAATTTAAATAAAATACGCATAAGATTGGAGAAAACTGAGACAACACACTTTTGGCACTGCTGAAACATTAAGCATGGTATAAATAATGTATCTACAAACCTATACATTCAGGAAGTGGTTTGTCCCACTGTCCTGTAGGTTGGCAGGACAGTACAGGTGATCCAAACAGGTAATATCCTGGGTTACAGTCGTAGAACACCACTGTGCCAAATGTAAAGTTGCCATGCTCTATTTTACTCTGCCGAATGGAGTTGGCTGGGATTCCAGGATCGGAGCAATTGACAACTACACATAGTGAGACACAAAGACACACACAAGAAGTAGAAAGACACACAGGAAGAATGCATGTGTTATTTGGCATAAACCAGAGAGAGTCATTTCTCTTCCCTCTCTCCTCTTTTCCAGCATCTCACACTTGTAATGCATTTCCGAGCAATAATGAAGGGAGTAATAAGAAGTATGTGGTGAGGAAGAATGAGCTGAATGGAGCTGGTATTCAAAAGGGTAAATGTAGGCCATTAAGTGATGATGTAGTTAAGCAGATTGGTCCATATTAAATCAAGGATCCCAGCAGTGTTACGGCCTTTTATCATCACGCTGCATTTTCTGATGTAGACTGCACTCGTTTTATTGGCATTTTGGTCCGTGAAGAACAGCAACTTTTGTACAAGCTACAACAAACACTGTTTCACGAGAATGCCTTTTTAACAAGCCTAGGGATTTATGTGCTGTTGAAAACACACGGTAAATCAAGATGTGGAGTAAGAAGTGCACATTAAACTTCAACAAATAAAAATGGCACAAACTGATTTGATACATCAGAATACAATTTGATACTATATACTTTATTCTCCCCTTGGAAAAATGGATTTTGGATTCAGTGCTGCCTCAGAAGTTGCCTTCAAATCAAAGGTTAAACTGCGCATCATGTAATATTGAAAAATGTGTGTTTGAAAAGAACATGTGGTGAAATGTAAATTGGGAAGGGGTGGAGGTGGGTGGTTAAGGTCTGTTGCAACAAAAGATGGTAATGATAAATAAAGAGAGATGTTAGGTGAAAAAGCAGGGATAAATAAAGTTAGGGGTCAATACACTTAACTTTTCTCCCCACCTTTACACGTTGGGGGCGGTTGGCTCCACTGGCGGTTGGCCTGGCACTGAGCACGTGCGGGCCCCTCCATTTCGTAACCTCGATTGCAAACAAAGCTGACAACATCGTTGAGGTTGAAGCCATTTCCCACCGTACGGCCATAAATGGGACTTCCTGGATGACCACAGCTGATCGCTAAAGGAAAAACAGATTCAAGATAAATTCACTTTCAAACAAAATTCTAATAACATTTGTTACAAAAATCAAATCAAGATTAGCATTTACCACATTTACTTCCATACCATACCATTCACAAATACCACATTTACCAAGTTTAACATTTACCACATTCGACTATGTCTCTGAACCCCTGTGCATATTTGCACTTCCAGTAGGGTATTTTTTTTAAAGAAAATATTTAAGTTAAATATGTTTGGCTGTCTTAAAAGTAACCAATTCATTTAAAACAAGCAAATATTAAAATAGTGTCAAGCCCATTTATTAGAAACAAAGTTTTAACTGTAAATTTGCTCCAATTTGATACCAAAAGTAAGGTGATTAAGGCCGTTTAATTTATTTTGGGAAAATAGATCTTCCCTGAGCAAACAACTTTAAAATTCATTCTTACATTATAAATTAGTAATGTGCTAAACAAAACAGTCTAGCTCAAATTTCATTCTGGACAAAACCTTTTGGTGGAAATGCATTTTAGTTTTTCTAATGATTTTTCTCAATTTTATAGTGGTTTCCCTTTATACGAATGTAGAGAAGCCACGCTGAACCCACCAAACTGGACCAGAATTGGATCAGAACCAGACCTCAAGACCCATCGGTGCATCTTGAGAGCTGGTAGCCAGCCCACTAGGACTCCTAAGCAGAGACACGAGCTGAAGGTCTGGAGCTGTTTTCGTAGCCCATCTGAACTGTTTTCATCCAGACTTGGATTCAATCCACCACTTATGGTCTGACACCAGCCAATAGAAGGTCTGCCTCCCCACCCCGCCACACAAATGCGTTTTGGTGCTCAAGAGCTGCAATGAAACGGACCACAACCGGACCTCCAGACTCAGCGGTGAACCCAAGAGCTCTGTGGACACCCTTGTAAGTAAAATGTATTAGCTACATATAAGTATGTTGTTAAAATTAGTAGGTTTAAGAGTTGACTACATTGATTGTGGGCTTTGTCGCCACAGGTTAGGTCTGCAGACACAAACTGGGTCGGACCAGAACCGAGATATTTTCTTTACTAGCTCGTGTTGCTGTTCTGCAGAGCTAGTACCAGTAAGTAAAATTTAGTAGCTACATATAAGTATGTTGTTAAAATTAGTAGGTTTAAGAGTTTAGAACATTAATTGCGGGCTTTGTTGCCGTCGGTTACATCTGCAGAAACAAATCGAGTCAGACGGAACAGAATCAGACCGGAACGAGAGCGGTTGCTGTGTTCTGCAGAGCTGGTGGGTAAAATGTAGCAGATACATAAACAGTATGTATGCTGTTAAAATGATGCAAGCTTAAAAGTTCAGAACATTGCAAGGGTGTGGGAAGGGTATCTAAAAGCCTTTATATATATATATATATATATATATATATATATATTAATATAAAATAAATATAACTTTACTTTGCAGAATTTCACTTATTGCGGGGTGT
Source organism: Nematolebias whitei (assembly GCF_014905685.2). Classification (NCBI taxonomy): domain Eukaryota; kingdom Metazoa; phylum Chordata; class Actinopteri; order Cyprinodontiformes; family Rivulidae; genus Nematolebias; species Nematolebias whitei. The sequence continues at coordinate 27,123,000 of NC_056516.1, forward strand.
GTCCAGAAATGAATCCCTGCCATAAACGAGGGGCTACTGTACTATAAACTCTACTATGTCCTTGGGAACATTTGTTTTATATTCAGTAGTCCTAATTACTGCCTTCAGTTTATAGAATAAATCTATGTTTTTATAAATAATAAAAATTATTTATTTTAAGGCAGTTTTATTAAGATATCACAACTCACTTTATTCTGATCAAGGTATTAGGTAGAGTTAGACCATTATTACTATTATTATTACTATTATTATTGTTTTTATTATTACTATTATTATTATTATTATGCCACAAAGTCTAGAATCTAATCCACAGTAAAATATCATCAATCATGTCTGCTTTTTGGCTGAAAAACCACAACAAGCACAAATTTTTGCCAAATATTTCCATTCTGCCTTTTCTACAGTCACTCATAAATATTCATAAGACCTGACAGATGATTTAGAGGACAAAGCTGGGATTTCAATTTATGGTCATTATTTTGGAAATTGCCACATTTGTTGTTAGCACTTAGTGCCCTCTGTTTGTCATTGTGTGTCATCATTATTCATCCTGTTAACTTCGTTCACAGGAACTTTAAAGTGTATGTGTGATGTTTGTGCAAATGGGCATCCCACAGCTACTGCCAGACCCCCCCCCCCCCATCCACCACTCATACTGTTAAACTAGGAATTTATTGGGGAGGAGAAGGGTCTAAAAACAGTCTAGAAAGAATCACAGGGTGGAAAAACATGGAAGAGGAGAGGAGGAGTGGGCGCAAGAGTAAAAAGGTGGGAAGAGCAGCTGATAAATTGAAGTTGGTACGACGAGGAAGCAAAGGAAGTTGATCTGCAAGAATCAGAAGTTTGTTTACATGCCGGGGATACACAGCCATCTGACACTGCCAGCATACCCTGTGGCTACAGTCACACATTTCATCGTCTCATCATCATTCTGCGTTTGTGTCTGAAAACAAGAGCTTCTCATCTCCATAATTACAGTATAATTTGGCTGCAAAATGATTTCCCTCAATAACTCCTGCATGAATAACCTCAATAAAAACTGCACAGAATAAGGACACACCCCAAATGTGCCAACCGATGCATACACCATCCTGGCCACAGAGGCACAGATGCATAGCCTCCAAAAACACAAATACATTCTCTCAAAAGCCTGCTATGAAATCCTTATATTTGAACATGCGTTTTGTTTTCAGGTCTTTAAAAAGAAGTCCCATCTACTCTAGTGTAGATTTAACCACACCTTCTCGGTCTTCCTAACATTGTCTTAATTTAGTCAACAACTGGGCTGTCACTTTGGGCGAGATAGGCCAGTAATTGGCCTCATCACCACCTCAACTGTGCCCTGCGTGTGGCTAAAAAACATTCATGACACTCACAGTAGCTGGCCAATTTTAGAACATTTTCACAGTAGCTTGGACATGTCAGAGCCTTCTGTTGTGTCCTCAAGCTCTGATTATAATCTCACTCAGGCCAGTATGACAGATTTGTCCCTTTGGCCTTTTGAGAAGCCTAGTGTGGATCTGCAGACCCTGAACACCATCGGCTGAAACTTCGATGAAAGGAGGAATTTCTTATATTAATATTAATATACTTAATATTTCATGCTGATGTATTCATTCGTACTCATCTGCTCACACAGACTCATGTTTGTGTTGCTATTGCTTGGCGTATTGTTTTTGTATTATTGGTTCTTAGTGTATTCTTAGTTTAGTGTATTTCTTAGTTCATACCTTAGATCTTATTACTGTTTTTCTTTTACAACTTATAATTTTGTTAGATATAACTAGGACCCTGTATACGCAATTTTGTTCCACCTCATGTACAACATGAGATGGGAATGACAATAAAGAAACCTTGACCTTAAATGTAAACTACACATCAAATGTAGCCAAGATAGTGTTGGTATGGATTTTCCATTCAAAAAATATTCCTGTGAAGATTTTGGTGCATATTTTAAATATAATAATTTAGCACCACTGCTGTCATTGAATATGTATTAAATCTCCTAGTTTTTAGCAGATATTAAAGATAATTATGCATACATATCATTTAAGTATTTTGAAAAGTAAGAGTGATTTTAATTTTATTTTCCACAGCCATCTGGATAAAATTATAGTTGTCAGTAGCATTAAGGGTCTCCTGCAAAATCTTAAATACAATAGGTCAATGGTACCTAGCCCTGGTCCTTGAGGAATGCCATCCTGCATGTTTTAGTTGTTTCCCTGCTCCAACACACCTGATTCAGTGATTTAATTACTTCATCAAGTTCTGCAAAAGCCTGTTAATCACCCATTTATTAAAAGCAGGTCTGTCAGAGCAGAGAAACAACTAAAACATGCAGGATGGCGTTCCTCAAGGACGAAGGTTGGGAACCCTTGCAATAGGATGGCAGTGGCATAGGCCAAGTTTCAGAATCAAACATTCCCCACACAATGTTCTTGTAATTTGAGACACTTTTACATTTTCTCTTTAGACTTTCTGCTGGTGTAAACTTTCAGTTAGCTGTTAAATTAAACCAAAGAAAAGAAAAATCCGACTCATTCTTCTTAGAAAAAGATAAAGTTGGTTGTCTAGTAGTCATAAATGATTATGGCTGCGTTGGTAACAGAATATGCACTAATTAAGAATTCACTACTCTATTAGCACCACCCACTCTGTTAAAGGTAAAGTTGTTTAAATATTACAGCTTTCACAAGAAGCTACGAGAATTAGCTTTTCTATCAGTAAAACCAAGTTTTCCACAGACATCACATTAACTTGTCAAGTTCTTGATGTTTATAAAAAGGAGACAAACATACATACATCAAATCTACTATTACTAACTTATATTTGTACAAATAGCACAGTTAATCTTTTTTCGTTGTTGCCATAAGTGAATCTATTGAAGTATTATTTTGTTGACTTGCTGCTAAGATGGATAAAAAGGCTAATCAAGTAGCCAACATTAATTTGTCAGTTTCTTGGTGTTTACAAAACCAGCAAATTAACTTTCATTGTCCACATTTAATTTAATGATTTAAATACATTTTGTGAAATAATAAAATTACTGCAAATTTGCGATGATGTAGATTACAGTGTTGATTCACTCGCTAACGTTAGCTTGTCAAAAACTTTGAACTCTACTTTCAAAGGTGAAGAATAGAGAAGAGGAACCAATATTCCGTTATTTATACATTAGAGCAATAATTTAATTTAATTCAAAAATGTAATTTATTTTATAGATTTTTTAATTAAGAAAATGTGGTGACTTCTAAAAGATTGTCAGGTTTACAATGGTGGTAAACCAACAAAATGTTTATATTTTGGACAATTTTCTTTAGTATCATAATTTAATTAGATATGTATGCAAGCACAAATCAGCGCACACACACTCTTTCATTCTGTATTTCACTATAAAATTATTTAAAGTATTTGAAACGTTTCAATAACAAATTATAAAATTGTAGTACTTTTATTTTTTACTGTGCTATGCTTAGTATTAGTTTTAGTTGTCATTCTGTCAGAAAGTCAAACTGTTGTACAGCAGCAACAACACTGCTTTGAAACTTGTAAGTATAAGATTTTAAATTTAAGTTCACAGTTTGGAGTTTGTAAGATTTGTTTAAGCAAATAAAGGATTCCACTTTAATGTACAAAAAAAACATCAAACAAACAACAACCACAAAAATTTATATGGATACTTACAGTGAAGTTTCTCTAAATTTAGCCTTCTCTAAACTACAGCCAAGATGTTTTTTTTTTTTTTAATATGGTGTGCTGGATCACATCATATCCAAGGCCAAACTGTGATTTAGTTGTCTATATTTGACTAATTTTGCCTCATCCAGCTTTTTAAAAAAAGCTTCATTGTGTTGTCATTCCATTTTCAAGGCAGTTAAACTTCAATTTGAACTGCTCTCGTTTGTTATTGACGGAAACTCTAAGCTTCAAAGCAAAAAGAAAGATTGGATTTCATCACAACATTGCTACATTACAGAGTTTTAATGATGGACTTGAAGACTCGGAAAACTTATCCCACAGTCACTATTTTCCTTTGTCATTCAGTCAATTTTGCTGAAACAGCGGACAGACACGGTGTATCACACTTAACATGACATGTTTATCATTGGTATGCTTCCAATAGTATTTCTAAGTTGCTTCATATTGACTAACACCAGAAGGAAACAAAATTATCAAAATTTAAACAAATAATGGAGCTCTTGATCAAACTGTGCTTGCAAACTGCCTTTGTATCGAAAACATACAACAGATTGGGTCACAATCTTCTTCAGATAACGAGAGATGGTTATTTTTCTTCAGAAATGTATAGTAAAACATCTGCTGCAGTCAGAGATCTACAAATTTACACAGATATATTGGGTTTATTTCAGTATACATTATTTTGTATATTTTATTTCCTGTGTAATAAGTATTAAGCTAGCATGTAAATGCTTGTATTGTTTGAAACATCGGCCACAAGCTAACCCACAGGTTGTCATGTATACAGGAGGCAGTGCAGTAGGTTTTCTCACATGGGTAAGAAGTAAATGAAAGTTCAAGGCAGTAAAGAATAAATGTGAGTTTGTGAGATGCTCTTACGTATGCAGACGGGCAGCTGTCCGGACCACTGGTTGTCTTGAAGACAGATCCGAACAGATGAGCCTATGAGGCGATAGCCAGGCAGACACTGATACACAACTGTGTCTCGATACCCAAAGTTCTCCCCAATCACTTGACCATTCACAATGCCTTCTGGGATTCCACAATGACCAGCTGAAAAGGAAACACAAAAAGTTCAGAATACTAATTCTGTCTATAGCCATTTTGCTCTGAAGCAGCAGGGACTCCCTTACCTCAGGATGCATCAGGAATGATCTGACCTACACTACTTATGTAGATTGTAAAAAGAGTGGGTTCTAAAACTGAGCCTTGTAGTACACCATTATTGACTGTTAAATAGGATGTGTCAGGAATGACCTGACCTACATTCTTATAGAGACTGTAAAGAGAGGGTGTCCTAAGACTGAGCCTTGTGGTGCACCATGATCGAAAGTTAAATAAGTAGAAGAAGAGCATACTTTACCATGCCATGCCTTACTTTCAAACAGTTAAACATTTTGCATTCTACTGTGGCTTTTAATTTTCATGGTTTTACTTCATTTTTTTAATTCAACCTTTATTTGTACAGATCATTCACACTGAGCCTCAAAGACTCATTTACAAGTGAGATCTTTGTTTTGAAAATACAAGACAGAAAAAAGCTTGCTGTTCCACAATTATGCAATAATTTTTGTTTCAAAAACAGCTGTGACTACTTTGGCAGTCATGAAAATGTAATGAATTCAGTACCTTTGCTTTTTTATTCAATCTCATGAATAGAAAACGGAATTCATTTTTTTAATTTGCTAAATGTAACTGCTTTGACTTGAAAGAAGAATTTAAGTAAAAAAATTATGAATTGTACTCCATGTGCAATACAGTAAGGTCTGGGTACCAGCATAAAATAAGACAGCCTACATAAAGCATTATTAAACAATTACATTATGGGTAAAATTTAAGTTGTAAACACTTTATAAACCATTAATAGGTAGTTGCAGTGTTTTACAAAAAAAAGATGTAATGACTTGATCATGAGCTCGATTTTCAATGCCTGGAAAACCTTAATAATAATAAATAAATGAATAACTATGGATAAATAATTTCATTACAATGGAAATAAACTAAGTTGAACAAAATACAAAATATCACATTTTCCTAGATAATTTCCCAGTTGGCACTTGATTTAGTCACATAAATGCATAAGAGTGGGTCATAAGCACATTTCTTTTAGCGTTAACACCAACTACTTTAAAGATAGTCTTATTGTAAGTGCTACTAAAGTGTTAAATCTTGAATTTTTAAAACATACATGTCCACCATGAAACTAAATTTAATATGTACATATATAAAGGACTTTGAGCAAACATGTAAAATGAAATATCAGCATTTCTTTTGAGTAAACATTTAATTTTGTCAGCAAACAAAAGTTTCTGTTACAAACTAAATCATGACTCAGTTATGCTTTAACTTTCTGACAACATCTTCAATTTCCAAATGAAGACATATCGTATTTGTACTCTTAACGAGCTCAACTCGGTAAAAGCTCAGCAAACAGCATTCAGGGTTCTCTTTACTCCCCGAACAGATTCATTCACAAAGGTCTGATTGATGCACAGTGCTAACACAAGACGCTTTAAAAGCCATTTCACAAAGTCAAAAGGGAGTGTGTATTTTCTGCTCACAGAGATTTTTGGATTGAGTATTGATTTTGTTGTTTACAGTAGATAAAACCTTCACTGCACCCCTGATGTCAGCAAAAGCTAACGATTTAAACACAGTCAGGAAAGTAGAACTAAACAAGAAAAAAGGTTGCTTTGTATTAACTTTGTCATATGACATTGTGGGAGGAACACAGTTTTAATTTCTTGAATATGATGCAGATACCTGCATAATAACATTGGAACTTTTCTTTTCATTCAACCTTTATTTATACAGGTTAGTTCCCATTGAGCCCTGAGGACTCATTTACAAGAGAGACCTGATTCAGACAGACAAAAGTAGATAAGCAAAAGAGAAACACAAGGGGAGGGGAGGTAAAAAAAAAAAAAAAAAAAGTATCTCGCACTATGTCCTGGGCAGGGCACAGTGTGAAAGTTGCAAAAAAAACCCTTGAACAAAAACAGCAACATACTAATGACATCATAATACATTTCTACATAAGGGGGCCGACAAAGACGGTGAGTTGTCCATGGACACTGCCAGAGAGTTCCATAGTCCTGATGAGAGATGGCACAGTGTCTATCAACCGGCTCAGCTCTGATACAGGTCCACAGAGCTTCTTGTTCACATAACCTTTAGGAGAAATTTGAAATAGTTGGCCTATTCAAGGCAAAGCGGGGAAGCCAGATTTAGATAGCATGCCGACTCTGCTTGATTTTTTTTGTCTGCCTTCATAATTCTGCTGATACATCTCAAATGGTGACTCCAAACAGTCAAATTTTGTGGTCACTCTGCCGAGCCATGCTTGTAGCCTTCTCCAAGTTCGATTCCTTCACGCCAGTGAGTTCCAGGAGCCGCAAGTGGCCTGTGATTCTCAGAAATTGCATCCAGCTTACGGCTTAGCTCACAAAGCATCTGAGTCCGAGTGTTCGAAGCACGGCACATTCCTTCACGGCAGGCAACCTCACAATTTCCAGAATCGTTACAAACAGCTTCCGAATTTGTTGATATGCCAGAAACCCACCAACTCCAAAAAGCAGAAATCCTGTTATCATAAATCCAATTATGTATGCATCTTCAACATCCTCAATGGACAATATGGACGGACACACCATCTTCCACTGCCCCCAGGAATCCATAGTGCATCCAGCTGCGAGTGTCCCTTCAGGGCATGAGGGCTCTCCTTCGCCGTGTCTTCTCGTCGAGAACATTTTATCAGTTACATTGCGAGACCAGCTGATCAGATCCATAATTTAAAATTTGGAGGATATGCAAAGAGAGGCTCTGGAAACGAGTCACAGGACAAGAGCAGAAGCGGGGGGGGGGGGGGGGGGCGAGAGGAAAAGCGTCCGTCTTCATTGAGAGAAAGCAGGAAGTGCAATAATCTGCAACGTGTGGCTGCCGATTATAATCTGGTGTAAACAAGCCATAAACTTGTTCACATTAAACGACCACATCGTGCTGACAATAAACACCAACAGAAAATTTAAATAACCTTGCAACATGTTGCAGACCGCAGATTTAATTGCTTTTAGGACTGAAAATGACAATAACTGCACAAAAAGACTTTTCAAAAATAAAACAAGCACAAAAAAGACAATATAGAGCTAAAAAAAATAACCAATACATTAATGAACAGCAATGCCTTTTATAGCATTTTTTGACAAGATCATGACTCATTGTCAATTCAGTTTATGTTTTATTAAAATATTCATGTATAAGCTACATCTCTCCCCACCTGTGAAGTATGTTGGCAGGCCTTACAAGTCTTCATAAAGAAGTGGCAGCTCGGTGTCATAACATGTTACCTCTGGCTGCCACGCTGACAGAAGAAAGTTACAGTTTCTGTGTGATTTATATAAAAAAATAAAATCTGAATTCATTTAGAGCACAGCTGAAGCTCACTATATGGGTTTTCTTGTGCGGTGAAGAGGTCGAAGAGGAGCAGCTGTGAAGGTACCTATGAGGTGCAGGGCATAGACCTTCCTGTGATACCTGTCCTCATTAGATTGACATGAAACATATTTCCTGCTCTTTGTCAAATGGTGGTGCATTTTTTACAGTGTAGGTATTTGTTCTGGTATCCTTTAAGCATCCTGATCCTTCAATTTAAGTGTAAAAACAGCAGATATAGTATAAAAATCCACAGTGTATTATGCAAAACGGTACAAAGATGAGTTTTTCTGTTCCTACCCACCTAAACATCGTGTTTCCGTTCCACTCCAAAGCCCAGATGACAGGCACTCTCTGACAGCTGACCCCACCAGCATGAAGCCCGCATCGCAGGTAAAGATGGCTGTAGCCCCAAATGTTGTCTGAGTACCAATCTTCTTCCCATTGGGAGGAGAAGGCAGCTCACCGCAGGAGATAACTGTAACACATGGTTGGACACAAGCAATTTAAAAATCAGCTGTGAGCCAGTTTAGCACCGGGTTAATTAGAGGAGCTGCTAGACCTCGTTCATTTCAGTGAGCAACGCCACAGATCGTGGCAGGCTGAGCAGCTGCAGGCAGATTTGTTGCCGCTGGGTTTCTCCCTCCCCCTTCCTCCCAAAATGACTTGTGAGGAAAATACGTGTAAATATCCGAACCGCTTAATAATCGTTAGGGGGAGGGGAATAACAGTGATTCAAAATGTCAAGGAATCCCAGGAAGAGTTTGAAAAACAAATAAAGTGTCAACTATTTGAGGTTACATAGACTAAAAGAATGAAAGTTTCACTTTTTGTAATGATTGTCATCTTTAGATGGCAGCAAATTAGCGAAAAGAAGAAAAAAATGCTTTAAATGTGACAGCGGATATAAAGTGACAAGCTTTTTGTCTTTTTTTTTTTGTGCAGACCAAATAAATGTCACTTCAGTTTATATGTGTGCTGCGTTTAGACATTAACTTTAGATGTCACATTCATTACCCATAACGCTAAAATTATACAACTTATTATATGGATTGAATGTTCTCGTTAGTTGTCATTGCTTTTGTGTTTGTAACTTACAACCAGATAAAATGTTTGCAGAAGTTTTTTCTTTATTAATTGATTTATATCTATAAAATTAGCTGCTTTATATTTCTGGCTTCCCAACTGGATCAGATTTACATCTAATTTGTGCTATAATTCCAATTCTCACTCCCTCATTGAACACATTTTGAAGCATCTTTCATCAAAGTGTTTCAGGCCCGTCCAGTTGTTAAAACATAGACGTAAAGCATCCAACAAAGACTTGTGAATTTCCCCATCCACTCTTGTTGTCAGTCCCTTTTTGTTGCAGACTTTTCTGCTGGACGTCCTCACAGCTTTATGCAGAATTAAAAATGTACGCAAACCAGGTATCACAGATGTGGATTGGTTTGTGTGAAGGTTAATGTTGCATTTTTAATCAAATATCTGCACAGAACGAAGCACAAGGCTTTTACTCACAGTTCTTTTTTCCTAAAATGTATACATGACATTTTGAATGACCTCAATTTGGACAAATGAAGTTTGATGATGACCTGATTACCAAACTAACAGCTAGTCCAGTTGACCTTGCTCTTGGCCTCACTCTAACTGGCTGATGACCTGTCAATCTGGATAGAATTAAAGTCCTTTTCTCCAAATTGAGGTCATTTAAAAATACTACAGGTAAGTTATTAAATGTTCACAAGTTTCCACAAAACTCAACTTAAAAAATATATATATATTATTTGAATATACGAAAGAACTAAATCCCCACAGTGCCACCTTGGTGCTGTAGAAATTTGGATTTAGAAAAGTGTCCTTTAACACAATATTTAGCAACATCTGTAAAAAAAAAAAAAAAAAAAAAAAAAAAAAAAAAAAAAAAAAAAAAAAAGCATGCTTTTGTACACCATTTCCATCTCATGAAATCACACACTCAGGTGAGACACGGGGGTTTAGTGCCTCAGGGTGGAGGTTGTCATTTTGTCATTGACTGGACATAAAACATGTATTTTTCCACCATATTGTCAACAGTTTGTAGACAACCCTTCTGACATTTCAGATTTGGCATTTGGCATTATTGGGGCCATGGGTGACTGGTAAAAAAAAATAAAATTCACCTGTCAGTCAAGTTCATACAACTTTAATAATGCATAAATATAAACTTTACCAGATTTTACATTAATTCATATAGAAGTACCTCACTCTATGGCACCAAGTAGAAGGTACAGTAGTCCCTCGATACTTTGCGGTTTGACTGTTGCATATTCACTCTTTCGTGAGTCTTCGACATAAGAATGTACACAACACACGATTGGTTGATTGATGGAAGATGACCAACCAGAGCATTGTGCTGAGGGGAGACTGGCCATCGGGAGCACCAGTACATTTCCTGGTGGCCTGGCCCGCTCAGTGATTGCTGAGGGGGACTAAAGGCTTGGTTTGGGTCACGCTTGATTATTTTTAAAAAACAATTCATGACGCTTGTGTAGCTCACTCAGGTATAAGACAGACCCAGAGGCTGTCTGTCACAGCAGAGCTGACCCAAACAAAGCCTTTAGTCCCCCATAGCAAGCACTGAGCAGGTCAGACCACCGAGAAATTTCCCGGTGCTCCTGATGGCCAGTCCACCCCTGGGGCTCAGTAACTGAAGCATCAGTCTGTCTGCTCTCTTTGCTGTGCTCTTTTAGAGCATTTAGAGAGTTTAGAACATTGTTAAGAACATTGCAAGAGTGTGGGAAGAGTTTATAAAGCCTTAAATATATATAAATACTAAAATATAGCGTTCCTACTTGGCAGATTTTCAACTATCGCGGGGGTGTCTGGAATATAACCCTTGCGATAAGTGAGGGGCTACCGTCAATAGGTTTTAAAAGTAATATTTTAAATTTTGTCTAGCCCTCCACCTGTCTATTGCATATCTCACTGGTTCGTTTGCTATTTTTATTGCTTTTGTCATCACCATATTTCTACTTACTCTGACAGTGTGGCCTCTCGTTTTTCCAGCTCCACACGCCATTGGCTAAGCACTGGATGTGGGCAGGGCCTAATCTGTAGTATCCGGGGTCGCAGGTGAACACAATGCGAGTTCTGTACTCATAGTGAGAGCCATTGACAATCCTCCATCGGCCATGCTCCAGAGAAAAGGACCCGATGCTTGGGCATACAACAACTAAAGCCAAAGGGGAGAGAGAAGAGAAAAGAAAAGCTTTATGAAATCTGCTAGAGCTGGAAAAAGTCCCATCCTCAAATCAAGACAGACTAAATACCTTTCTAATGTATTTGTCAAGTTAATGCATTTTTCTTAAAGTTAATGCTTGTGAAATTTTAAACAAAAATGCCCATTTTTTAATAATGTTTAATGTTTAAATATGGCATAATGGTGTATATTTTGCACCAATCTCCAAGTGTGTCACCAACCAGAGCATCTTGGGATTTTATTGTGGTTGCTCCATGTTCCGTCAGGCTGACAGATGGCTGATGTCAGTTCTTTACTGGAGAGCCTGTACCCATCGTTACAAAAATAGGAAACTCTCGTTCCCACAGAGTAGTCAGCCGTTAGCACCCCGCCGTTTATAGGAGCCTTCGGTGGCCCGCATGAGACAGCTAAGGAGAGGAGAGAGATGCATGCCGACTGAGATGACAACAAGCAAACAAAATGTCAGGAAGTGCAGGTTTTGTACAATAAATATTTCCGGAGATGCAAACAGACTTATTATTATGCATATTTGTTTACGAGCTCACCAATGTAGTGATCCAACTAAAAATATGCAAACAAGAGATCTTTGATCACAACTTCAAACCGTTTCTCCTAAAATATGTCCACGCTGCAGAACTTTGACCATCGCTGCTTTAAATAGATGGTGAATTTACACAGCTTTGACAATTCACAATATACCCTCCGTCTGATTATCAATGTCAGCTGCTAAAAGCTGTTTCCACTTGTAACGAGGTTGGAAATGGAAGAAGGAACAACATTTGCCAGCTTTGTTGGAGATAAATGCATCTATTTTGGCAGCTTTATCCATTAGCTACAAATGAAGTCAGCAAAGAAGTTTCATGCAAACTTTTTATTTAATTAAAATTACTGCCACTTTCTAGATAACAAGTCAAAGTGAAAATGATAGCTTACTGCAGCACACCTTATCTAATATCATTATAGTCCATACAAACTGTGATATCAACTTCTGATTGAATTTTATAAGAAAAACATCTTTTTAATCTACTGTAGCCCTGAAATGCAGTACAGCAAAATTGATCAAAATACAGACAACAAGGGCAAATGCAAACTTTGATAATCTTTATGAAGAATATACTGAACATTTAGCATAAAAATAAATCACACCTAACCATAATTTATGCTCCAGATTGCATGTACTTTAACACAATTTAACTTTAAATACTGTATAAACACAGATTTCCACAGACCTTGACAGGCGGGCACTGGCGAGTCCCAGGCATGGTATCCCAGAAGAGTGCGACGGCAGGTTGCTGTGACATTGCCTATGAGGCGGTAACCACGGTCACAAGCCCACCGCACCACACTGTTGACATGACCACCAGTCTGGGAAGATATGGAGCCGTGGAGGGGGGAGTCTGGGGTGGAGCAGTACAGAGCTGCAGAAGAAGAAAAGCATTTTTAAAAGCAATACAATATGTATAAACATAAACTGCTTCACACAAAGAAGGTTTAACGTAACTAAAACAGAAATTAGGCAGATGTAACTTTACAGTAATTTATTTCTCTCTGTGCAAAAAATATATATATAAACATGCATTAAGAAAAAATATTAGATTTGCAGCAATTCTGCACAATTTTGTCTATTAATTAAAGTTAGAAAAAGAAAACCCAGATAGAAGCTTTACATACATGCAACAATAATATACAGACTAATTACACAACATTGAAAAAACTGCTTTCTACAAGTTAGAATTGATATATTAAAAAAAAAACAGTAACTTTTAAATATGTCACTCCCCAACTTTTCTTAATGTAGCTTTTCAATTGAACCATAAGTCTGCAACTGCATAGAAAATCCCAGACACATTGCAGTGAATGCACTTCTAACAAATTCATCAATGGCTGTAATAAAGTGTATAAAATGAACCTACAAGGAGCATACATTTTGTACTCCAGACAATATTGGCATCTGCATGAAGAAGCCCTGCCAGCAACCTGGCATCAAGCACAGTAGGCATCTAAAATTGCAGTTAATCCTCGTTTTGCCTTTATATGAATAGCAGTGAACTATAATATCTATATGTACAATAATAACTTCCAGTAATGGTGACATCTTGTACTTCAGTTATTGGTATCAGAATCATTTGCAATGTTGAGGGGACTCATTGGTGGGGGTGTCTGGGTGTCCTCCCCCAGAAATTTTGGAATAAAGTAGATGCCATTTTCTGCACTCTGGTGTATTTTAATGGGTTGTTAAACAACTATGTTTACCTACATTTGTAAACACTTGATTCAGTAACTATTTCTGAGAGCAACAAGATGTAGCCTGACCAACAGCTCTCCTTGTGTGAATACAGCATGATCCGCTTCTCTCACGCATCCTAACACCGACACCACTGCAATAAAGCCTTCCCCGGATTCAGAAACCTTACTCACACTCAAATCCAGAGTGCTTGATTACAACAACCTTTACAGCTGGGCTGTATTTGAGCCATTGTGTATGGCCCTTGTTTAAAGGTGAATACTGTAATGTACAAAAAAAGCAACATTTCATCTAGATTTTCTTACTTTAATTCCAATCATTTAAAGCATGTTTCTCAACAAGTTTGTGGAAATTCAGTTGTGTTGTTTTAAAGACATTTCAACTTTATTGCACTTCAACGCACAGCGTCCAGACGACACTACTTGCGCTTATAGGCAAATGAAAAAAAACAACAAAAAAAACGAACATTACCACTAGATTTTTTTTTACTTGTGTTCAACACTACCGGTACTCATCTAAAGGATGTTTCTCACCAAGTTTGAGGATAATAAGTTGTGGGGTTTTAAAGAAATTTAAACTGAAATGCACGTCCGTACAACGTGTTTAAAGGCACATTAAATAATGAAAGCAAAATACCACTAGATCTAACAAGGTTGAGTCAGCTCCTCTGAAATGAGTTGTCCATCGTTAAACAGAGAAACATCTTTTAGATGAGTAGTGTCAAACAAGTAAAAACGTCTAGTGGTAATTTTTTTTTTTTGCCTATAAACACAAGTAGTGCCATCCTGATGCGGTGTTTGTTAAAGTACAATAAAGTTGAAATGTCTTTAAAACAACACAGCTGAATTTCCTCAAACTTGGTAAGAAACCTGCTTTAAATGTGTGGAATCTAAGAAAATCTAGGTGAAACATTGCGTTTTGTACAATATTCGCCTTTCGCTGTTGGAGTCAGCCTCCCCACCATCATAGACATGTACACCTCCAGATGCAGGAAGAGAGCCACCTGCATCATGAAGGACCCCACTCACCCAGCACACATTTTTTGCCCTGCTCCCCCTCAGGCAGGAGGTTGAGGAGCATTAAGTTTAGAACCAATAGACTGAGGAACAGCTTCTACCTTGAGGCTGTTAGACTCATTAATATCTACCAAGGATAATCACTGTGAAAAATATCACATCGTGTTGCTGCTGATTTGTTTCATGTTGCTTTGTTCATTCATACTCATCTGCTCACACAGACTCATGTTCGTGCTGCTGTTCAGCATATTGTTTTTATACTACTAGTGCTTAGCGTATTTTTAGTTAACGTTTTTCTTAGATCTTATTACTGTTTTTCTTTTACATTTAATACTTTTGATGGATGTAACTGGGACCCTGTGTACACAATTTCATTCTACCACATGTACCACATGTGGTGCGTATGACAAATAAAAACCTTGAATCCTTTAAACAGGGGCCATACGCAATGGCGCAAATACAGCCCAGCTGTAAAGGTACCACTCAGCCATAAAGGTTATTGTAATCGAGCACTCTGGATTTAAGCGAGATCAAGGTTTACAATGTGGGAAAGGCGTTACCGCAATTCGACAACTACCAGCACTAACGTAGCGCTAAGATAGCGGCATGCAACACAGAGGTGTCTCCCCTTCCCCACTGCCCTGTTGACATAAAAAAAAAATAAAAAAAACAGAAGACATGAGCGCCCTGCCAAGCCAAGTGACGGAGGAGAAACCTAATGGATTCATTCATGAAGAAATAGAAACAGAGCTAGGTGAACTAATAGTTCATGGTAAATGTAGGGAGGTTCAAATGAGTATTTTTGTAAAGTGAGGGGGACATGTCCCCTTCACGTATAATTGTTGCAGCGCCTATGGCCTCAATCGCATTCATAAAGAGCCATACTCAAAAACAAGTTATGTACTGGACTTAGTTCTCACTGATAAGCCTGTTTTATGTCCCTGAATCTGTGTCGTCTGAATCAATTAAACTGGCACCACTCAGCAGAGAGTACAGTCATTTTCTTTCCTTTGTTCCTCTTGGTTTGAATTCAAAGAACGGGTGTCAGTGGGGTTTTTGTAAGGTGGATTCTAATTAAGACGCTCTCACACCGCTTTATTTTTAAGTACCCTAAAAGTTTTAATCGGTACATGGACGAAGCGGCCGCCTGACAATAACTTATCAGATCCAATCTCCTTCCTCTCCCCCTGCAGCAGGTTTAACGCTGATAGCATTCACCTGCTGATTTCAATTAGCTTCAGTTCGTTTTTGCGCTGAAAGGATCACTCAGCATATTAAAATGACCAAGTTATAATGAGGAAGCGTTATTTTACCACAGGAGCTACATTTTTGTTTGAAGTCCGTGGACATTATGATCCTGCGCAGGAAGAAGTGTGCCGCCATTGGCCTGATTTTGGAGGTTAAACACATTCCTGTGCTTGGACAGTGTTTTTAATACAACATACAGTATGTTTTACACTTTTCATCGAGGCTCTCATTAATCACGTCCAAGAAGAAGGTTACCAAGTGTCTTGAGAGGCTTTTCAGTTACTCTTCAGCATATAATTCATCATACAGTGCAGTGGTGCTTTAAAGGTTAAAGAAGCAGCCTTTCTGACTAGAAGCTGCGGAGTGAATGAGCAAACCGAACGGGTAAAATTGTCTCCGTGTCTCCAACTATCAAATATGTCCTTGAATAAAGCTCTCATGGCTCATTACACAACAGTTTGAAGTCAGCCTCAGCAGGCCCAGGTGCAGGATTGTTCAAATGTAAAGTTTGCTGTAAAACACCATCTGTAGTCATCAAGCTTTCTTAGGACAGATCCTTCTTAAAGGGATGGTTTTAGATATTTACAATTAGGGTTGTGTGGAAATGTTCTGAACAGTTATTATCTTACCTGTTCATAAAAAAAGATCTTTGAACAACATCAGTTTGGAGACTCAGAGTTTGAATTTGTGTACATCAATGATTAGTTTCCTGAGCTATCCCGTAGTTACGCTGCTATAGGCTTAGACTGCTGGAGGACAAACTGACCACATTTCCTCACTCTGCTGCTTTCTTTACTTACGCTACCTGTTTTGTATTTGTAATTATTTCTATCCTTGACTTGTGGTGTTTTTTGTCTTATTTCCAACAGTGTGTACACCTGCTCCTACATCTGGACCTGCCATTCTGTGTTCGTTTGTTTCTCCTTCCTGTCCTCTCAAACCTGGCGGGTCGAAGCGGATGGCCACCCGTCCTGAGCCTGGTTCTGCTGGAAGTTTCTTCCCGTTTAAAGGAAGTTTTTCCTTTCCACTGTTGCCTTTGTGCTTGCTCAGAATGGGAGACTGCGACAAAGTGAAAATTCAATGAGTCTGTTGGCTTTCTTCCTTAGATAGAGAACTTTTACCAATTGGCTTTTGTATGTATGTGAATGTTTCTGTTCAGTGCCCTGAGATGATAGTCTGATGTGATTTGGCACTATTTAAATAAAGTGAATTGAATTGATGAGGTCAGAATGAGACCAAGGCAGAAATGGATTGCTGCCATCTTGAAACAACTCCATTTTATAAATTTTCATAGCGATTTATGTGACCACTATTTTATAAACTTTAGCTTACATAAAATGAAACATCAAATTCACAAGTGGAAATCACACGTGAAACATGTTAAATTAAACATGTGTAAAATGTGTTTTATGAGTGAATTTAAGACACAGTCATTCAAACTTCACATGTGGAAAATTATTTGTAATTTATGTTTCCAGGATGATTTCTGAAACATTTTAAACATGTTCATGAATATTCACGTGACACTTTTTTTTTTTTTCACTTTTAGGGTAAAGTTGTTAATATTGTAATACATTGTTTTTTTACAATATTTTTTAATTATAAGTAATTAATTTTTTGTTTGTTTGTTTGTAAGTGTAAAGTTCTAGCTAGCAGCTAGCAGTAACTCTGGTGCACTCCAACGTTCATGACACTGCTGCCAAAAAATCTGCATAATGCAAAACGTAAGATGGTGTAGATATTATTTTTTTTATTTTTTTTGCTTGAACCATTCAGAATTGTTTTTGTGGCAGGAGGCTTTCTATTTTTTGTTTTCATTTTTTTTACTAGCATCACTGCATCAGGTCTCTCTTGTAAACAAGTCCCCCGAGGCTCAGTGGGATTAACCTGTATAAATAAAGGTTGAATGAATGAATTTTGCTTTCGGACTTGGTGTTAGCTGTTCAACCTGGTCAAAATTCAACCATTAATCCAAAATTTAGATTGTTTAAAAAGCCATCTGCAACAAGTTAGATAGTAATTGTTCATAAGCTTTCCACAAAACCTCACTTCAAAAGATCTGAACCATCTTATTAACGACTAAACTATAGTATAATGCATTCAGTGAGCTGTTTCAGGGAGACTGACAGAAGTCGAGCAGGAAGTTAGGGTGAACAAATACAGTGTTACTCTAAATTTGACAACAAACCCAACTAGAAACACACTCAATTTTCTTACATTTAAATAGTTGCTGTGAACATTATATTTGATGGTTTCAAACAGTTTAGAAGTTAAAACGTGCATTTCCAGTCCTTCTGTCGGTCTCCGTCCTTTGTTTCATGCATTGTATTATGAAATAGAAGTAAAGTTGGGATACATACTTTGGTACTCACCAACATAGCGGACTTTGAAGCCTTTCTTGTTGGTGCCATGGTCCGAGGACCAGCGGACTAGAAACTGGTGTCCAGAGGTTGTGATGTTAAACGGTGTTGGCAGGTCACCGCTCAGCGTCGCCAGAGTTGGGCTGTTGGGTGTGGAGCCTGAGACAGACAAAGACAAGGAGGTGGGAGAAAAACAAGCACAGTACCAAAGAATAAATAAGACTGTAGAAATATACTGCTTTATGAACCTAAAATTTACTTTAAAATTACTGTGACCAGTTCTGCATTTCATTTCTGCCTTTCGATTAAAATGTTTACTGGTTTGTGCACTGAGCGTTTGTGTTACCATCGAAAATCTCCAGCACGTCAAATTCTCTCTCCGTGTGGAAGCTCTCAAAGGTTATGGTGACATTGTAGCCCTTCTCCACGTTAACGCTCCATGAGCACATTTGGAGGTTCGGGTAACTTTCTGGCCAGCCTGGGCTCAGGATGACGCCCGATGAGTCGTATCGCACGTCGTGGGCGGGACACTGAACTGCGAGGGCAAGAAAAGAAGTGAGGGTGAAGCTAGGTGAGCGCACACTTTTACTTTCAAAGCTGTCAAAATCGATTCCTGGAAATCGTAATTAGCACCTTGGCACATTGGAGGTGGAGAATCCATCTGTAGTCGCTCTCCTAAGCGACAGGTTAGAATCTCACTGCCAACCAATGAGAATCCAGGATGGCATTTGTATCTGATGATGTCACCTTTTGGCACAAAATCACAACAAAGAAATGATTTCAAAAATCAAAGTGGTTGATAAAACTGAGACTACAGCGCAGAATGTAAACTTTGTTCTACAGGTTTGAGGTAATTCATATTCAATATTAACATAATTTCAAGAGAAACATTTATTTTACTCAGCTACAGTTGTTTAGGAATGGTTGGCTTTTTATCTACTCTATAAAAAAATCACAATTATATATATATATATATATATATATTATATTTTATATACTGTATATTAAAAAAATATAAATTAGTTATGATATTTAACCATTCAGCAAGTATAAAGGTACATACAATCAATCAGTAAAATTCAAAAGACTAATTGAGCGATAAAAAAATGTATATCAGCTGTGGCAGTAATGATTGTACTTTTCCCATTTAATTTTTTCTACCTTTTCTGTAAAGTTTTATTAAACTATGAAAATTGATACATTAAATCTGAGTTGTATTTTCAGCACTAGACATTCATCATAATTTAAAAAGTCAAAATGCTAGAAGAAAATTGATTTGCTATCAATTAATAATCGACATTTCATCAAAACCAAAAAAAGTCCTAATAATTTTTGCATTTACTCTCTAGTTTTAGAACATTTAGATAATCTTTATAAACATTGCATATTTTAGAAGTAAAAATAGGAAAAGGTAATTTAACACATGTGAAAAGCCATTTTCAATATACATAGAGAACAATTTATGAAACTGACAATAATTTATAATTTTTTTGAGCAACTCTGGAACATTTTGAAAATGTGATGCACACCAAGGTTCTCAGGTGAATGCCATATTGAAATGAACCGTTCTGCAGACAGATTAACCTTACAGCTTCAAACAATTCTGAAAGTCACAGCAAATGCAACTGGTTAGCACTACCAAAAATGTACAGTAAAACACTGGCATACAAAAATAAATCAATTAAATTAATTCTAGGAACTAGGAACTCT
The DNA here is from genome assembly GCF_014905685.2 of Nematolebias whitei. Lineage (NCBI taxonomy): Eukaryota > Metazoa > Chordata > Actinopteri > Cyprinodontiformes > Rivulidae > Nematolebias > Nematolebias whitei. Next base: position 27,142,950 of record NC_056516.1, read on the forward strand.
ATAATTCCCCCCCCACAGACTAAAACCATGCTTCTCAGGTTAACTGGTAACTAAATGGTGTTATCTATCAAATACAACATGTTAATACTTTTGGATGTTAAAGTTATGAGAAATGTATAATTAGAGTTAAAGTTTGAGTAGATCATTAAATTAACTGTTAGTCTGGGTGAGGCTATGATCAAATTGGATTGCTGCCATTAAAAATAACCCCGAATTCAAAACTTTTCTGATGCTTCGTGTAAGCACCGTTTCATAAACCATGTTGCTGTGAGTTTCACACAGCACGGTTATTTCTGCAGAAACAATGTAATATTCTGGAAGTGCTACAGCTAGCTGTTGCTGATTTCACAACTGCAAATAACAGAACTGTATATAAAAATCCCTGAAAGATAAACCCATTAAAGTTATTTTAATATGGCAATAATCCATTTTGGTCTTGGCTTCCCTAAAACAAGCTGTTAGATCGTCAAGCCAATCAGAACAAAACTTCTTTTCTCCAAACTCAGGTTCTTTAAAAAAATATATTTGCAACACGTAAGATAATAAATCTTCATAACTTCACTTTAAAAGATCTGAATCATTCAAAAGATCATTCTTGAGGATTTTTGTTATCCAACTGGCAAACCAGAAAGTCACAAGTTTCCAGTTTGTATGTCAGATTGACCCATCAGGAGCCTGACAGGTAGACAGACAGCTCACCTATCTCCAGCTCGCCGTCCTCCATCAGTATGTCAGCATTGGGCACCTCTGGAGGAGGCTGGCAAACCCTTAATTGGTAGGCTTGGAGCACAGACATAGCACCGGAGAGGAGAGAGGACAAAGAGACACATATTATATACAAAAGTGTGAAAAATACGAGTGTGCAATCGTAAAGCGAGGACGTGTTCGAAAAAAGTATCATTAAAGTTAGCCAGTCTAATGGAAACACAACGCCAGCTCAGACATCTGCACGAAGAGAAACCTCAGAGAGAGAGAGAGAGAAAACGACAGACTGTTTTGATTTCTAATCGCAGTTGTATCAGTTTAACTTGAGTTTTTGCTCAAGTTCAGATTAGGTCAGTGAAGCATAGCCTAAAAAAAATTAAAAAAAAGTGTAGCTTCATGGATACACCACTAGCCCGACTCATAAAAAGCAACGAACTTCACAGCTACTGAGCTGAAGGCTGTAATCAATATTACTGCATGAGCATAGATCACTCGCTAACACAGGGAGAGGATGGAAATATAGACAGAAAGACGGACGGACCGACGGGGAGAGAGGGGAAGAGTGGGCTGAGGGCTATAAGTCAGGATGAAATTGACTATGAAAATGAGACCTGCCAATAGTATCTGCTGCTCTCATGCATATCAAAGCCTCGTGGTGTGTGTGTGTGTGTGTCAGTACATCAGAATGTGTGAATGTTTGTGAGCCTCTGTGCATGAGAGGATCACTGTAAGCAGTCATTGATCTCACTAAGCTCCAAGACTATTTTTTTTTCTTCCTTTTCGCCATCTTCACATTCACATCACATCTGCTCCCTCAGTCTCACATCCATGACACGCTCATACACGGCTGCACGGCGCACGTGTCTTTACTGGCATTCAGAATCCTGACCCAAAGACAAATAAACAAAAGGACGACGACAACAATAAATATCCCCAACAGTGTATTGATGCTTCTTTTGGGGTGGGGGGGGGGGGGGGGGTTCGTTGGCATTTCGATTTAAATTTGCACTTTTGGCAGCCGCCTCTGATGCAAACCATGACATTCTGGGTTTCAGTCAGGTCACCGAAGGACTCGGAGGAAGAATTGTGGAAACATCTTGCATTTTGACACAATCTTTTCTTCTCGAAGTCTTCACTGCAGCTCAATGAAATACTTACTAGAAATGACATTGCCACACTAAGAAAAAAATAAAAATAAAAAGAAAGTTGTAGCATTACGATAATAAAGTCGAATAAAGTCAATATTACGAGAATAAAGTCCTACGGACTTTTTTTCCCCCACGGGTCTGATCCATGACTTGACCTGTCAATCAATCCAGTAGGCGTGTCAGCAAATGACCAATCCAAAACTAAATGAATGATAATATTATACGAAGTCCGACACGATAAAGCAGGGTTTACTGCATTTTAACTGTGGTAAAATGAAGATTTGTTTGTTAAACTTTATTTATATTGATGCTCAAAACGTGTTCCAGTACTGCCACCTGCTGTTTTTGTATGCTGCTTCTGGGATGCATATACGTGATGTCATGACTTTTGTTTTTGATTCCGAAAACAGCGTTGTGTAATCTGTTAGCACATCAGCATCAAATTATTATCAATATCACGACTTTGAACCTGCTTACACTAAGGTGGTACGTTCCAGCTCTCTGCAGGTAAGGAGCATTTAGCTGCAGATTGGTCATTTGCTGACACGCCTACTGGATTGATTGACAGGTTGCGTCATGGATCTGACTCGTGGAAAAAAATTAACGAGAGCTGTAAAAAAAAATCTCGTACGACTTTATTCTCATAATTTTATGGCTTTTTTTTTCTTTTTCTTAGCGTGTTAGTGTATTTATTATTTTATTTATTTTGCGTGGCCCTAAAGCTCCATCGTACTTTACGGTCATGCTAAAAAAATGAAAATAAAAGTTACACTGCCACGCAAAGAAAAAAAAAAGTCATACAATTACGAGAATAAAGATGTAGTATTACGAGAATAAAGTCGAATAAAGTCTTAATATTACGAGAATAAAGTCGTACCAGACTTTTCTTTTTTTTTTACAGCTGTCTTTAATTTTAATTTTTCCCATGAGTCGGTTCCACAACGCGACCTGTCAATCAATCCAGTATGCGTGTCAGCAAATGACAAATCCAAAGCAAAATGAGTCATAATATTATCCGAACTCCGACATGATAAAGCAGGATTTACCGCATTTTAACTGTGGTAAAATGAAGAATATTTGTTCAACTTTATTGTTATTGATGCCCTTACTCAAAAGATGTTCCAGTACTGCCCCCTGCTAGTGTGTTTTTGTATGCTGCTTCTGGGATGCATACGACGTCATGACGTCATGACTGTCATTTATGTTTCCGTTTGAAAACAGCGTTGTGTAATCTGGTAGCACATCAGCATCAAATTATTGTCAATATCAGGACTTTGAACCTGCTTACATTACAGTAAGGTGGTATGTTCCAGCTCTCTGCAGATAAGGAGCATTTAGCTTCAGATTGGTCATTTGCTGACACGCCTACTGGATTGATTGACAGGTCAAGTCATGGATCTGACTCGTGGAAAAAAAAAAATTAACGAGAGCTGTAAAAAAACGAAAGTCTCATACGACTTTATTCTCGTAATTCTACGACTTTATTCTCGTAATTTTATGGCTTTTAATATTTTTTCTTAGCATGGCAATGTCTTTTTTTTTTTTGTGCATGGCCCTAAAGCTCTTCGTACTTTAGGGTCACGCTAAAAAAAAAAAAAATTAAAAATTAAAATTACATTGCCACGCTAAGAAAAAAAAAAAGCTATAAAATTACGAGAATAAATTTGTAGTATTACGAGAATAAAGTCAAATAAAAGTCTTAATAGTTCAATTGATTGCTACAGTGAGTTACCATTATTTATCTGACAAAACAAATGCATCTTTCACGATTTAGATTGAAATAGTTTCAAGCTAATTCATAAAGAAGTCCTGCTCCGGGTGTAAAATTCTCATATGTAGAGCTAATAAAGAATCCTCCATCAAATATACTGTTGTTTGGATGGGCTGTGAAATGGACTTTGATTAAGTAGCAAAATGGTTCTGAGCTGAATCAACTTTCATGCCTAATTATTCAAAGGCAGCCGGTCTTAGAAGAACCTAATGAGAATGGAGTTAAACACAGATCAGCTCAATGAAAAACTAATCAATCTCATGATTGCAGCCACAACTAATGATGGCGTTATACTTTCATTACTATTCTTCAGGACAAGAAAAATAACTGCAGAAAAAGCTGTTAATGAGAGCGGCACCTACGAGTGAGCAGGCAAAAATCAAATGTCATGTTCCACTTCCTCAGTGCGGTACACCCATAATACCTCTGGAACTGTGAATATGCTGGAAGGTCACTGTCTTACCGTGATAACTCAGGACAAAAAAGCCGGATCCAGAGAAGTCCGAGTGGAATTTAATGAGGATGATGTTGGATGTTGAATAAACAGATTCCAAAGCCGTGTTCCCACTAAACTGACCGATCTGGGGGGATGACTGATCTGGACCGTCCCTGTGATCAAACAAAAGGAGAGAACAAAACACATGCTAAGTAAGAAAAAATGTAAGACATGAAAAAGACATAACCAAAGGGCCAAATCTGTTGGTATAGAACAATGGGATAAAAAAAAAAACCAACATAAAACACAAATTAAATATTACTGAAAACATCTCTGACAGTTGGAGGTTTATCTGTGATCAGGAAATGGGTTTCTGGAGGTAATAATGAAAGATAAATGGGACTCGGCTATTATCTATTATACATAAGTGGAGCCACTCCATTGAGTGCAAATACTGTTGGACATTTTGTGACAACGTGCTGTTAGTCCAACATCAAACCAACTGGTTGTTAGTCCAACTTCCTCCTCACAGATACATAAAGAATAAATAAATACAATTCTAAACTCTGGTGTCTCAAAGCTCACAAACCGAGGAGCAAAGTATTTATAATTCACCAGCAAAATAATGTATTGTCATAAAATAAGGTTCACAAATCTGTGGTTTTATTTGTGGTATGTACAGGTTCAAAGCTACAGACTAAACTGTAGATACAACAACAACAAGGACAGGTTTGAGAAGTAGAGGTGCAGAGGGTGCTGCAGAACTACTGAAGAAAGCCAGAGGACACGCATAGCCATATTCACAGGTAATAAAACAAAAAGAAAGAAAAGTTAAGTTAAACAGATTCCATCAATACTGCATTGAATTCCAATGTATTGGCGTCAATAGGTTTTGTAAACCTGCTCGAAACATCAGCAGTGAACATTTTCCAACAGCCTAAAACTTGCAAAACTGTGGGTAGACTTCCATTGTCATGATAACAGTTTCATGGATCTTGTCTTTCCAAAATCTCCAATACATTTTAATTTTAATGTCCATATTCATAAAATGCAACATACATGAAACGCTTCAACAAAAATAAACCATCCAGAGAACCTGATTTAACTTTGTTGGATTTTTCTACGTAGATTACTGAATAAATCAGGATATTATGTGAGAGTTTTTCTTTGGTTTAACGTTTGTTCCAGTTGTTTTTTGGACTCCCTGTGGTCACAGTGTGCTATAATGTACTGTATCAGTCAGAGGGCAGCAGTCTAAGCAGTTATGTTGTTAAATTCACAATAAAGCTGTGTGGAAAACTGCACAGCTGTCAGAGTGTTGTGGATTAAAAATAAAAATAAAAATCTTCACTGAGCTCTGTGAAGTCATGTGGATAAATTTATCTTGCAAGAGATAGCTACAAAAATGCAACTCAAATAGCTCTGAACCACGATCATGTCAAAATAATAGCATGTAGTTCAACCCATTTGAACACAATTTATCATCAAGTGTGGACAGAGCTGCCCTGGCAACTGGCAAATCACCTAAAATGGTTTTGCAGCAAATTTGTATCCACAAACCTGAACAGCCTCCTTGTTTAAACACGGGTTTACGCGGCTTAGCTTTCCTGAAAAAAAAAAAATTGCTTTTAACTAGCAGCTCAGCCTCGAGGCATGATGCTGTTCGCATTTTCCGCCTTTAAAAAGAACGCTACCTGCTGTCAAACTAAAGGAAACGACGTCAGGCTACCTGCGATTAAAATAGATCACCAAGTTCAAATAATTGTTTTATTTTTGAGCTCTCGTTTTATTTTTTGACAAGGCCAATTGTAGCTGTCGGCTTGTATGAGGCATATTGCTTTTCTCTGATTCATACAGGGTGCGGGGTCAAGGAGTAGCTTCTCCTATTGCTTCTCTCTTGCAATGTTTTCCGTCACAAACAGTTATCAGTACACAGTGGTAACATATACGGTGAGAGGTTGCACAGCACACGCTACCATCTGATGTATCTGACAAGTCTTGCTATGAAATCCTGTAGTAAGTTTCCCAGTTTGAGACCAATTAGTAGACTCAGTGACTGTCAGGTCGGCTGAATCTGGACTGAGAAGACCGCTGTGAAAATCACACCTTTACCACTGACACTGTGCTCTCCACTGGAAGCCAACATTAGAACTGTGTGCCAGCCAGGATGAGAGTTTTTACAGTGTGCTCGAGCGGCTGTTGTCTTTTCTTTTGTGAGAGTTCAGTCATTTGCCTGCTTTTTCCCAACAAACAGCTGGGTCAGAAACATGCTGGGCGGACAATTCACGGAATTCACACGGTCATGTGTAGGTGGGAGGCGCACGGTTCAGCAGCCATTGGTGTGTTTGATGTAGGAAAAGAAGAAAGGCGATAATAGTCTGGAACTACACCTATTGTATGCACTAATGACATCCATGCAGAAAACAAATCACAACCCCATTACTGAGGAAAACAAGGTGCCTCAGCCAAGATATGTGGTTTTGTAAGATACTAAACTAAAATTCAAACTGAGATTAAACACATTAATGTATAAAATTGCATCATAGAAGCTTACACTAGTGCAAATGTTTAACTAAAAAGTAGCAATCCTTGACGATATGTATTTTACTGTTTACCTTGCATGGCACTGTTTTAGGCAATGATCATGATTTGTTAGTGCTCAGATTATGTGATGGGGATGAACCATCTACTATCAAACCATATTTTCGCTCAATATCTGTAAAACTGATGAAGCTATAATCATTTTTGTGTTTGCAAATGTCAATTATCTGTGATAGCCATTTTGAACCTGTTTGACGCCAAAGTTAATCAGTTTAAGATGCACTAAGGAGTTGATCATCGACTTCAAGAAAAAGAAATTGGCAGTCCCATCACTGATTATAAGTGGAAATTGTGTGGAGAGAGCAGCTAACTACTGTTACCTGGGAGTCCATATTGTAGGGAATCTGACCTGGAGTGTGAACACCTCAGAGTTGCTAAAAAAGGCCCAACAGAGAGAACTTCCCGAGAGAGCTCAGGAGGAACATCACCCAGAGACTGCTGGTGTCTTTCTACCGATGCTCCATATGAGAGCAACTTAACATACAGTACAGCATTACTGTGTGGTATCTTAGCTGCACAGTGGCTCAGACGAAAGCTCTCCAGAGAGTTATATCAACACAGCCCAGAAGATCGTGGGCTGCCTCTTCTCTCACTGGAAGATCTACACAGTTCCTGCTCATGGGAAAAGCCCACAGCATATTAAAGGACATGTCTCCCTGGTACGTGATCTGTTTGAACTGTTACTATCAGGGAAAAGGTACAGATCAGTGAAGACAAGAACAAACAGATTTAAAAAATACTGTTTATCCATCAATGTTACTGAACTTAACAAAAACTGTAATAAGAACTGAATAAGTTCAATGAGGGACAACTAGTGTTATATCAATTTGCTTATGCAATTCAATTCAATTCAAATTCAAAAATACTTTATTAATCCCAAAGGGAAATTATTTGTTGTTGTAACTCGTTATCCTCATTTCATTAAGAGATGTTATAGATACTGATGGTTGTAGACAGGAAGGATCTCTTGTAAAGGTCCATCCCACAGTGGATCCTAAGAAACTGGCTGCAGATGCCGTCCGATCCGTCCACCCAGACTCGGCTGGCCTATCAGTTCCCTCGGGCTGTAGGACCGCCTGAATGTAGGGCAGAACTCCTCTCAGAGCGATGGCCACTCCTCCCAGCAGTCTGCCGACCTCTTCGTCCCTGTGAACAGCCAACTGTAGGTGCAGAGGGACGATCCTGTTCTTCCGCTGTCATGAGCCGTGTTTCCTGCTAGTTCCAGGATCTCAGTGGTCAGGCACTCGAGCACAGCTGGCAGGTAGATGAGAATGCGTCCACAGAACATCCTTTTCAACTCTTTTGAGATTTGAGGCTGTAGTTGAGATATTATTTGAGCATTTGAGATGTTAATCAGCTGCTGTTGGTTGTAGAAAACTGCCTTGTTGCCATGGTTACGCATCATAACAAATGTCCAAAACTAAAGTTTCAGTAAAAATCCTTCCATTCATTCAACCTTTATTTAGACATGTAATCCCATTTAGCCTCGAGGACTCATTTACAAGAGACATCTGATTTCAACAATGAAAGCTGTTCCAGCTGCACAGCATCTGATACCAGAGGAAACAATCATCAAAAAACTGTGATTTACATCCAGAAAAAAATGAATTCAAGTTTCCAAAAGCAAAATCACTGAATGAAAGTAACAGAGCTGCTCCAACATGCAGCCACCTGGAGGGGCACAATTCTAGAACATGCTGAAGAACATCTAGAACTATTATGTTGCACATTTGGAATGTTTGACATCTGTAACTATTACCTTTTATACAGTTTTATATATATATATATATATATATATATATATATATATATATATATATACATCACACTGTTTTTAATTTTGCTCTGGGAAGCAAACCCAAATTTTGTTGTGCTCAGGTGCAATGACCATAAAGGTCTATTCTATTCTGTTCTATGCTATTCTATGCTATTCTATTCTATTCTATTCTACATAAACATGTTTTTTGAAAGTTTCATAAAAAAATGTCAAGTGGTTTATGAGATATTTTGCTAACAGTCAGACAAGTCAACACATGCAGACACAGATACACACAATTAGAATGCTTTTGTTGTGATAGCTGATGAAGCTTTTCATAATTCTCTAGATGTGTCTTTTGTAAAAATAAATAAATGAAGTTCAATAATCCATACTTTAAAACTGGGGGATGGTGTTTGTTCAAAGTTGGAGTTGTCACATGGTTCATAAATTTAAATTAAATGTTGGTTTGATATTGGCATACTTTGCCATAATTGTTATGATCAATAAAAACAGTTGTCAAGGATGGATTGAAATAGCATCTTGGTTGTAAATTCTGATTGCGTCGTCATTATGCTCTTATTAATTGGCTCATTAGCAAAGTTTGTAGGTTCCAAGCATATTCTGTGGGTGAAAAGCAGCAAACTTTGAAGACCGCAAGTAATAAAAGTAACTGATCATTGAAGCAAGCATCTAAAAATAAAGACTAACTGAAATGAAACAAAGCAATGGCTCAGATTGTTGATCCAACCTAAAAATGGATCCAAAGATATAAGACAATGTGGGAAATGTTGGAAATTTAAGCTTGAGCTTAATTATGTGTTACAGCTCCTCTACAAAATGTTGTAAAATAAGATGTTTAATACTTTGAAATTACACTTTGTTTTCCTGTGTTGTGCTTGAGTTCTCTGTGCTTTACACCACCCTAACACAGTTGCGTTTATGTCAAGGGACATTGAATTCAGTGGAGAAGAACACAAAAAGAAGGGGCAGCGACATGGCGCCCACAGAAATAGGCTTAACAGTCTATTTACGGTTCAGCTGCCACCTTGTATCTGCAACAGGCAACGTGGTATCTGAAAACCATTTAAGCACCTGCATTGGCAAAACGTCTGCCGTTGCCAATAATTGTGCCTCTCAAGAAGAAGAATGAAGAGAGAAGTGAAAAATTGGGCAGGGCGGTTACACACAGGAGTGAATCAGGTTTAAATATAATGTGAGGTACAATGTTAAAAATAAAAAAGGTTTGAAAAAGTAAATAATGAGAAAAAGAATGATGTCAAATACCAATTTTTAAAGGGACAGTGTAGATCTTTGAAAGTAGAGAACTGTTGAATGATTATAAACTATTATCCAATTTATTGTAGACCGCTCACTACCTTAACAGCCTCCGTGTGGAGAAATGGTTTATTTTGACTGGATCGGTAAACTAATTGCTTGTCTAAGTAAGACCAAAACAATAAAAACAACTCTGATCTAAAAAAGTATTTAGCAGTTAAAGCAACACCATTTTTTTACCTTTAAACTGTGGTCATTCCCACATCATGACAACCCTGCTTGAAGTTGCCTCATGTTGCAACAGAAATGCTAAACGCTAGCCCAATGCGCTTACTTATAAACATAGACGCCCATGTAAATAACTGTTTGATGCTAAGTTAAATGTGGTGTAAAGGATTACACCACATTTTCGCGTTGTTATTTTTTATTGTCTTTTTCATCTGCTTCCTTCTAAAGGTGTCGCCACTACGAGGGAGCTTGCATAAACTACAGTATTTGGTAATTATTTGACCCCAGATGGCCATCTTGATGCAGTCAGGTTTAAGAGACCCAACACTGACTACCAAGCTATTGCAACCCCATACAATGGTTGTGGCATGAACTGTAATAACATTTTGAAAGTTGTTTTAAGAGGGTATCAATCTACTTTGGACTGGACAATGCTATGAACTACTATTTGATCTGCATCCCCGTTACAAACAAAATTTTTAGTAATAATAATAATGTGCTATATGTTATCATCATTGTATGTTCCCATACGATGGTGAAATTGGCTCTTTGCATTTAACCCATCCACCACCAGGTGGTGCAGTGGGCAGCTATTGAAGGTGCCCGGGGAGCATTTAGGGATAAGGTGTGCTGCTCAGAGACACCCCGAGATGTGCAATGACTGGGATTAAACCTGAGACTTTCGGGCTGCCCTGCCTCTACCCCATCTCGGCCACCATCTTACAAATGTGACTGCTAAAAGAGCTATGTATGATATGCACAATATATGTAAGATGTTAACGATTCATAGCCTTTTCACAGACCTTCTTTTCAAAAGATTCAATCAAAACCTTAAGGACACATGAATCTAGTCACACCAACTCATACTGAAACCTAGGATCTCATTTTAGAGAATGCAGATTTGAAGAAAAAAAAGTAAACAGTAGTGCACATTAAATGTTGGGTCAATTAAACCAAAAGAAAGTGTTCAAAAATGTATTTTAAAAGTGTATAAATAGGATAGAGTCTCTCTATACGCCGAAGAAAAACCCTGTAAAACCAAAACAAAATGAAGAAATCAACAGAACTTACCAAACAGTAATGTAGTCATATATGGGCTCAGTGCTCAGAACGGTAAAGTTGATATAAATCCCATGTCCCGGTGGAACTCTAACACTCCACACACAGTCCTGGAAGTTTGGATATTCCTCGGGGTGTCCCGGAGAGTAAATGGTTCCATTGAGTGACGTGATGTTGCCGCCACACAAGGCTGGGAGATAGAATATTAACAGAGTTAAGGTGGATAATTTGGATTACCTCTTTATTCACTCTGAAGGACTGAGAGAGGAAATATCTATCAGTACTGTACTGACCATGGATAGTTTTAAAATATTTAATAAAAAAATACTTGTTGCATTTTTTTTTTAATCATTCTGAAGCCTAAACATCCAGGAACTGTGCTCATCAACATGACGTCGCAATTAATACATTTATTTAATACATCATTCTAACTTGATAGATCAGAGGAAAGATGTTAATTAGTAGAAGTCTAGATAATAAACCAACGAAATCCTCTTTAAAATAACGCATAAAGCATCATCTATAGCATTTAACACCTGCAGAACCAAAGAGTGGAGCAGCAGCAAAGAGACAGTTAAAAAGTACAAAGGCGATGGAAGAAGACTTCTACCTTCACATCGTGGAAGTGGGTGGTTCCAGTTCCTGCTGATGCCATGTAAACACGTCAGTGAAGCTTCTCCAATCAGAGAATAGCCAGGCAAACATTCAAACGACACCGTCATCCCAACACTGAAGTCTGTGCCGATCACGATGCCGTTTCGATAAGGCCGAGGGTCTGGACAGCTCTGGAGCTGGTAGGCTGGAGAGATAATAACCCCAAATCAATTCAGAAGAATACAAACAATTTAGGGATGGATTGCAAAGGTTTATGTCATTGGTTAAGATTAAAAGTGACCATATAATGCATTAAGGCCAAATCCCTTTTTCTAAGGATTCACCATAATCTGCTCTTAATTGAAAGTTAAAAAGAGTTGCAGTTAAAACTTAATAATCTAATCTGAATATGGGATATTTTGTCATGAAGTCAATAGGCCATCAGTTGACGTGTTTTTTTGTGTGTGTGTGTGTGTGTGTGTGTGTGTGTGTGTATAAACAGACAAAACATCAAATGTTCAATACAAAACTGTATGAATGCCTGCAATGAACTTTACATATAAGTTTTAATCTAATCCAATTTTAATATCATTTTTTAATTGTGTTTAAGGATGAATGAAAATAATACCAAATATGATACATCAGTATGCCTCTAGCTAAAATTTAAAACAGCTGTTGTAGGACTAAACGGTTTGATACTGAGGAGGTCAACATTTTTATTTTGGTTAAATTTAATTTGACATTGATGCCAAATAAACCACAGCAATATGCATCAAACTAGACAATACGGCAAAATAAAATGTTTTAACAGACAAACTATTTTTCCTTTGTAATTGTTAACTGATGACTAACTGATGATGACGCTTAGCGTAATAAATGGCAAAACATCAAACATAAACATGTTAGTGGTTTTAATATTAGTAAAACATTTGTAATATTTACAATTGTGGCTGTATTTGAAAGGATTTACAACACCCACCATTGTATGAATGGTACATACATGTTTGAACATGCAAAAACAGAGCAGGCTATGGAGCAGGGGGAATGGTTTTCAACCTTAATGTTGCTCAAATTAGAAGCTGCCAAAATATTACAACTTTATATAGTTTTACTGCTAACAAGGCTGAACCAATTACATAAAAGACTTCAAGGTTCAATGTTCTTTATTCTCATTCACATCAGATGCATTGCATGAGGTGGAATGAAATTGTGCACTCAAAATCACAGTTAAATCCAACAATAGCAAAAAATATAAAGTATAAAAAGAAACAGTATATAAGGATCTAAGATATACACTGAGATTTATGCTAAACGAATGTCAAACAATACGCTATAAGATCTAAGATATACGCTAAAACAACAATTATGTAAAAAAAAAAGTTATATTAAACAGCAGCCCGAGCATTTAATTCAGCTGGCATTTAAAAATACGTTATTGAAAGTTAAAAAACACCAGCAATTCCAGCATTTGATCGATTTGTCAGAACCAAGTTTTTATATGAATAAAGACAAATAATTCTCGATTGTTCAGGAAAGAAGTTTTAAACCTAATTAATAAATATTGCAGCACCCTTGATTTTTTACTTTTTACAGCCAGTGCTGCAAGTGCCAACTTTTGTCTTAACATCGCATCCATTTTGAAGGACAGACGAAGTAAAACGAGTGCTAATATTTACAGCTTCCCTTGTTTTAGAGCAGTGTGGCAGTGCTGCTGTCAACAGATAAAAGGCATTATTCATTAGCCCTGTGTAATTTTCACATAAAGAGAATTAGGCCAAACAAATTTAGGCTGCCTAAAGGATTTGTCATAATAAATATAACACTTCAGTGCCAGATGGCATGAATATTAAACTAATCTGAAAATGTATCCAAATGAGGAACCTTTAAGCAGCCCATATTTTTGGCTTTATCGCGGAAAACCTTTTCATCAAGGTACTTGGTTTTGTTGTGGAAAAAGGTCCTGAAGAATGAAGTCACGGCTGGTTTCGGCTAAACAAGCAGAACAGTCAGATATCTGCTTTTGTTTTCCTTTCTCAGGAAGAGATCACTGCAAACAAGGTGTTGGAGAGAAAATGGCAGAATTAACATTTACCTTGGTACGTGATGTGGAACCCCGGCTTGTTTTGTGAGTAGTCGCTGTGGAAAAAGAAGGTGGTTTGATGGGTGGTGCTGAAGAGAGGTTTAGGGATAACCGGACTGCTGAACCGGTCAATCACCGAGCCCATTTCCAGTGTTCCACTTCGGATCTCTAAGTAATCATGGATCGCTTCAGTGGAGAAGTTTAAAAACTGAAGATGAATACCTGAAAAAAGTGTAAGAAGATTTTTTTTCATAAATATAGCAAGTGAAAGTAAAAAAAAAAGCAATGAAGCTTCATGTTTTTTTTTTTTTTAAAAGAGAAGCAATTTTTTCTCAATGACAACATGGTTTAAAGACACAAACACTGACTTATTATGCACATTACGTTTCTCGTTAACACACAGAAAAGGAGAGACAAATATTAATCATCATCCGAGTAAATAGAAAAGAGTAATATTTGTTACTTTTTATTTATTTGTTACGTATCTTACCAAAGCCAACAGGTAAGTTGACCGTCCATGTGCAGTCTAATCCACTGGGATAGTTGCCGGGGTAACCTGGACTTAGAATAACTCCACTTACATCTGCCATAGTACCACCACACTGGGCTGTTAAACACGGAGAAACATACAAAACACATCAAAATGAAAATGAGAAAAAAATTCTAATCACCTTTTGAGTAAATCAGATAGGTAGAAGAATAAAAGATAAGAAAATGTAATACAAATATTGCATGATGGGGTAAAACAAGATACGATACCAACCAGGAGGAGCTAAGATGAGATAAGACAAGGTGGACTATGTAAATATAAGCTAGGCTATGGTAAACTAAGTAAGCTATTATACAGTGATAAAATAAATTGGGCTTTGATATGATGACAAATTAAGTTTGGCTAAACTAAAATAAACCAAAAGTGTAATATGAGACAGATTGAACTAATCAAATTTAAAATAAATCATGTTTTTTGATCAGACACATTAAGGTTCTTCCTCTGGCATTTTGAATATTTTTAATAGACACTCAACATTTTATGTCGCAACTAAAATTAATAGGCTTAAAAAAAAAAAACTGCATTGTGAGGCAAAAATCTCTAACTGGATTTATTTATTAATTTTTTTAAAACTTGTCAGTGCATGCTAAATATGTTGGATTGCTTTTCAGTTTTAGTGCCCGGGACAAAAATTTGCATCAGAATAAAAGTCCAACCATAGTCTGTGATGAATACTAACTACAGTAGTCCCTTATTTATTGCAGAGTTTAGGGGCCATATATATATATATATATATATGCGTATGTATATAAACCCTTCCCACACTTTTGCATTATTCTAAAGAATGTTTTTAAATGCAAATACTGTAATATTTAAGAAGAAAACAATCCACATTGCATGGATTGTTTATTTAAACTATTACAGTATTTAAATTTAAATTGTAGAGAAGAGAAGCACAGCAGGACAGCAAAGGGTTAACCCTTCACGCAGCAGCAGCAGCACGGAGCAGAAATGTACTTCTTGATCAATTACACTGTAACTACTGAGCATAGAAGTTCTAAAACAATTAAGAATAACATTTAACACTTTTATATTTTGTGATTATGATGATTTTACGATGTGACATACTTTGAATTTTAAGTTGGAAGACAAAAGTCATTTGGTGCAGCTGGACAGCAAAGGGTTAACCCTTCACGAAGCTGCTGCAGCACGGAGGAGAAATGTGGGCGTGGCTGAGAGCGGAGATCATGACACAGCAGGTGGGAGCTTCTCCCTGCACCTATAGGCTGCACACAGGTGCTAAATCATTTAAAACAACGTATTTTTAAATAAACAATCCATGCCGCTCGTGTGGCTCATCCATCCATCAGCCAGTTGTGTGTCATGTCCAATCTTACTTTGAAAAACTGCAAAAGTGAAATTCCACGAAGTAGCGAGGCACTACTGTAATCGGTTACTCAGAGAAGAATAAATGGATAAAACATCATATTTTCCAGAGAGGCAGGGAAAGGAGTGGAGACAGCTCGCGTGATTTTTATGGAGCGGAAGCAAATTTCTTAGTACATCAACAAGTCAAGGTACGTGTGTTTCAGTGTGTGCATGAACACAGTGTGAGAGACAAACATACCAAGACACAGTGGAACAGGGTAGTTCCATCTTCTGACTGGTCCAGGCATACAGGTGATGTGGGCGTTGCCCTAGACGTGTAAAAGCATTCACAGTTAGACACAACCGTTACAACAGCAGGCCAAGCTTTGTTCAAAGTGCTGTTTTAAACTGTTTAACTGTACATTCAAATAAAGACTATATTCAAACTGTGTGTATATTACGCATGAGACAGGCAACGTTGTACTAAAACGCTACAACATTCTGCACAGAAATTGGGCAGACCGCAGCAGATACATCCATTATTTAGGACTTGAGTAAACCACACCAGACTTGTGTGTTTAGCAAGCAAAGAGAAGGCACCAGAGAGCTGGGTTCCCTTTTGATTCACTTTAGTTAGTTGTTGCTTTGTGCAGACAAAACAAAAGAATCGAGGTGCATCAATAAATAAGTTCTGCATCCATGTCTGGCAGTCAGCTCAAACTGATAAGTAATGCATGTGTGCACGTCGTCTGTTTGCCATGCTGTATATGAATCAGCACAGAGAAATACATAGAGACACACTCATTTTTACCTGAAGAGAGTATCCTTGTTCACATGAAAACTGTACAACATCCCCCACCATGAATCTGTCTCCTTGTCTGATTCCATAGTTTGGGATTTGAGGCTCTGGACACGACTCCAGACCGATAGCTAGAATAATAAGAAAAATAATAAAAACATTGTGAAAAAAGTATTAGTTATTACTTTGCACTCTTCAGACAAAGCTTCATAAACATGTACCTGTATATTCCAGGTGAAATCCAGCAGCTGAGACACTGATATCGGAGCTAAAGCTGAGATATAGGTTGTTAGATGTGCTGTTCAGGAGCGGGGGGATGGTGGTGCCTGAGAATTGAAAGACAGGGAAAGGAAGGATGAAGATCAAGCATTCTGAACGCAAATAATCTTAGTTATCTGCTGCAAAGGAAACAACAAAGGCCTTTTATACCCACGTTTACTCTTTGTGAAAGATTCTCTAAGGACGGAGAAGGGAATCACTTTAATTTGAGGCATCTATTTCATTTGAAATCACTTTTCAAACGTTGTCTTGACTTACGTAGAAAGGCAAGGGGAAGTTCAAAGAAACAAGAAAGTACTGCATTACTGAAGCTAAATTGGCCGTATACAATGACTTTGAAATACACAAATTACCTCAATTTAAAGGGGTATACACCTAATTTTACTTTACACTTGATGGATAATCTTGTTTTCGGATGAACAGTGACAATAATGGCAGCATCATAATATCCATACACTGTAAAGTTTGGGGGAAAAAAGCAGTTCATGCTTTGATTTGCGCAGTGTTTCAAGTTAGTGGCAGGTGTGTTATCAGAACTTATCCAAGTTGAGACTTTCCTCTGAATGATGTGTGAATTAGGTCACCCAATACTGTGAGGGGAATTAATAAGCAGGCTTGAGACCAGCTCCAGCTTGGTTTTACATTACAGAGGAAACATCATTCATTATTGTGACGGAAAAAAAGGAGTTCTTAATCGTTATCTTTCAGCTACTAATCGTTTATAGCTTCATAATTAACTGCATTGATCCAACAATGTCTTGTTATTTGTGGATGTGTGGCTGTATTAATTAAGAGTCAAATTTAAAGTCAATAGTTTGTTGCCATTCCTATGCCAAAATTTACTTATTAATGATATTTTTATACGGAAATAGAATCAATGTGGTGTCATTTCATTTCTCATCACATAATTTCTTTCCCATTTAGTTACAAAGATGCCAAGCCCTCATATAGATTAATAAATACAACAAGAAGATACCCAGATGACTTCCTGGAAGCTGAGAAGTGAACATGATTTGCTGGAGCAGCAAAGATGAGGCACTTTCGGAGCCTAGATTCGTGGAAATTCATGCAAGCTACACTACTGGCACATTAATGTACAAGACTCTCTTTTTGGGAGTCTGTCAAGTACCATTCTTTATTTTCAGTCAAGTAAGAAAGCAGACATGTAGCATTTATGAACAAATACCTGAAATAAAGTTAAATGATTTATTGAACACACTGTGGATCTCCAAAGTGCTTTACAGGCATCTCGTTAACCTCTTCAGTTTAAAATTTTAGGGGGTTTAGGAGCTACAAATTCTCCCCTATGTAAAAGTTGTCTCAAATCTTTAAATGTCACTGAGTTTGGAGAACATTTAAATAATTCTTAATTTGCATGGGAGATCATCCCATAGGCTGCTTAACCATCTATTTCTAGTGGAGATTTATGGCGGATCAATTAGTGGTGTGACATATTTCTCATACAATATGTCTTTCAAGGAATCACATAAATATGAACCTTTGTCACTCAGCTCCAGCTGGAAGATTTAACATGTAACAACGTTCGACACTATCAAAAAGCATAACAAGGTTAGACACTGCCAAAAAGCTTCTAAGCTATTATCTTGGGTGCTTCAGAACATAATCTTTCAGAGATATTATTGTGGATGAGTCCTTTGGTGGCTGATAAGTCCTATTCATGAGCAGTACCTTCATTGATAGTCTGGGCAAACCAAGTCAACGTATTCAAGGGTCTTGAGTACTAACGACCCCAAGATCCCAGTTGTAATACCACAGTTTTGAGATTAGACAACC
This sequence comes from Nematolebias whitei, assembly GCF_014905685.2. Taxonomy (NCBI): domain Eukaryota; kingdom Metazoa; phylum Chordata; class Actinopteri; order Cyprinodontiformes; family Rivulidae; genus Nematolebias; species Nematolebias whitei. The sequence continues at coordinate 27,161,336 of NC_056516.1, forward strand.
ACATTTTTGTATCTCTTAAACAAGGGGTCTGTAACCTTTTAGATCAAAAGAGCTATTTCTACTCTTTACTTGCTAAACAAAATGAGTCTAGAGCTGTAAAAACCTGCTACAACGGTCATTATCAACTGATGGCTCATGGGCCACTTCAAATTTGTATGAAGGCTTTTTTTTTTTTTTTTCCAGCCATTGGGGATGATTTTATAAAACAAAAACATATATAACGGATTTCAACATTTATTAATAATTTTACCTTTAAGGACTTAAGAAAAGATCACATTCATGAAAACAAGGGAAACAATATATATTTCATACCAATTTACCCCCCCCCCCCCCCAAAAAAAATAAAATAAAATAATAATAATAATTAACCCTGAACTCTCCAGGTTTATGGGAGTCTTGTTTTAATTATATATATACCACTTTAAAGTAATAAAACATACATTTAAACTGTGTCTAAATTTTGGGTCATTTTGTTGGCTATGTAATTGTGACTTATTAAAATGGTAATTTAAAAATAATTTAATTATTTACTTGAACTTTAATTAGATTTATTCATCTATCCACCCATCTACCCATCCATCCATCATCCATCCATCAATCAATTTTTTTCTAGGCAACTTGTCCTAAAGGTATTCCAAAGAATGTCTGGTAGCTTTAAGAGATACTTGTTTTACTAATTTCTCTGAAATATTTGCAGAAAAAAAAGCTGCTAAAACGTGTCGTTTTTCTTTACTGTGGGTATAAAAACCAATGAGTTTACATTTTGCATTATGTTTGGTCAAAACTTCAAAGAGCTGCAGACCAAGGACCAAAAAGCCACATGTGGCCCCTGAGCCGCAGGTTGCAGACCCCTATCTTAAATGGTAGGTCTTGTCTTTGTTAGACTTCTGCTAAACTTTGAACCAAAAGTAACTATGGCGTTGGCTTGCAAGAGTAATCAGCATGTGTGTATCATTGGAGAGCAAGTTATAAAACTGTTTACCAGAGTAGCTTCCCAGTCTTGGTGCGTGGTTGTCAGCACCGTCATAGAAATCCAATGAGTCCCAGTTATGCTCAGTAGCAAAACTCACCACTTGTATCTGAAAAACAATATGTGTGAAAAAGAAAAGAAACTGTTCTAGTTATTCAAAAACTAATGTATTTCAGTACAAAAGGTTTAACTGTTAATTGATGAAAAGTTTAGCAATGGAAAATATGTATTCCATTTCTTAGACCCAACAGAATACAGAATAAACCATGATACACAATAACTCTGAACATGTTAAATGGAACTTCTAAAAAATATTCTGTGGAAGTACGATGTTGTTTTTTTTTTTTAATCAGGTTGGCTTTCTTTGCTGTAGTGTCATGCTAACAAAATCATGCTATGTTATTATGTAATGTTATGAGATGTATGTTAAAAATTCACGACTGACTGCACTTTGTGTAGGTGGCATATTTGCCTTTGTATTTGTCCGTGAGAGCAGTTTAGCTTACACACAATCAGGCCTTATCTTCCATGATTAGATCCTATCTAGTTATCTCTGATGGCCCTCCTCTCAGAAACCATTCATCCATTCATCCTACTAATAATGTCTTATCTTTCCCTGAGATCCTGCCTGCTCAGCTTTTTAGTCAATGATAGATAGGTCAGCCGGGAAGCAGCGTGTGACAGGTACAACCTGTATTCCAGCCCCTTCTGGAACAGAGACCTTCCACACACAGTTCTGGTTGTTGTTATATGGCTCTGGATAGCCCGGTGACAGGATGGTTCCACGGCGGGAGGTCAGTACACCTCCACAAGGGACTGAAAGCAAGAAAGAAGGATGAAAATGTAACAAAAAAGAAGAAAGAAGAGAAAAGTAGGCTTTACTGTATAATAATAGTGGTTTGACAACTAGCAGAAAAGCAGGAAAGGAAATTGTACCCAATTTTCCAACTGCATAAATCAATAATTAGGCATAGTTTTGTGCTGGCTGCATTTTAGTTGTTTGCACTTGTTCTTAACAATTTTATTTTATTTTTCTTTTTTTAAGAATGCAAATTCTGTGACTTATGTTTTGTTCTATGTCTTGACATTCCTTACCCATGCAAGTTGGCAGGGTGTCATTCCATTGTGCCAGGTTGTCTGGTACACTCTCACAACGAATGGCAGAAGAGCCGTGTAGGACATAGCCAGGGTTGCACTCAAATTGCACCAATGAGCCAACAGCAAAGTCGTTACCAAGACGTTTCCCAAAGCGTGGCTCTGGGACTGAACTGCACTGAGTGGAGCTGGTTCGAGGCACGGCTGGAGCCAAGAGAGAAATTCCACAACCAATAATAAGTGTTACAATTATAGGGATTAAAATTGCACTGCATGAGAGGTGTAAAAAAACAAAGTATTTAGACTCAATGTGACACTTTTGTTTTTTCAAAAACCACAGACAGTAGACAGAAAACTTAGTAAAAATGGTGGCACAACTCAAACTGTAACTTTAGTAAATCAATACCATCTAACTACGTAAGTGTTAATGTACAGACTTCCTGCATATTACTTTTGCATAGATGTACTAAGGTTGAGAATAGGCATTGACAATTTTAAGGTATTTCACAATGTCAAAAAGTAACTGCATCAAAATTACAATTTTTTTGTCACTCCATTCATTTTCTCAAGTTTTAATAGTTTTTAATTTAATGGCAGAGATGGGGTGGAATTTTTGTACATAAAACTTAGTAGTGCTTCCCCTTCTCCAACTGTTTCTGCAAGATGTCAGTCAGCTGTATATCAGCTAAGAAAACAGATAATGCTACATTGGTGGATTACACATTTAAACCAGCCACTAGGGAGCACAAGCCAGTGTATCTCTTGTGCTGGTCCCAAGCCTGGGTAAATGGTGAGGGTTGTGTCAGGAATGGCATCCAATGTAAAACACTTTTGCCAAAACTATAATGTGAGTTCATCAAAGCGAAACCATACTGGATCGGTCAAGGCCTGAGTTAACAACGACCGCTACAGGTACTGTTGACAAACAGGGTGCCGGTGGAAATTGTGCCGCTGTTAGTCGAAAACCATGAGGAGGGAAACATGTCAGGAAACCGAGGGAGAAGAGGAAAGTAAAAAAATAGGAATGAGGTTTGCAACTCTAAATGTGGGGACAATGACAGGCAAAGGTAGAGAGCTGGCTAACATGATGCAGAGAAGGAAGGTAGATGTTTTATGTGTCCAAGAGACCAAGTGGAAGGGCATCAATGCTAACAGCATTGGAGCAGGGTTTAACTGTTTTACCATGGCGTGGATAGAAAGATAAATGGAGAAGGGATGGTCCTGAAGGAGGAGTTGGCAAAGAATGTAGTAAAGGTGAAAAGTGTAAGACAAGGTGAAGTTTCTGAAGACAAAAGTAGAAAGTATGATGTTAAATGTTGTCAGTGTTTATGATCCACAAGTTGGATGTGACGTGGAGGAGAAAGATACATTTTGGAACGATCAGAATCAGAATAAGCTTTATTATCATTGTACTGAGATACAACGAGAATATGTCCGTAGAGTCGTATGAAAGATGGGTGGAGTGCACGTTGCTGCTGCTCTCTTTAGCCTCTTAACCTTTTCAGAATACTTTTAGGCTTAGATGAGAAAAGGGGAAGAAAAGGATATGGATGAAGTGATAGAGTATTCCCTGGGAGGAGAGAGTGATGATCAGAGCAGACCTGAATGGACATGTTGCTGAAGGAAACAGAGGGGATGAGGAAGTGATGGGTAGATTTGATGTCAAGGAAAGAAACCAGCAAGGACAGATGGTGGTGGATTTTGCTAAGAGAATGGTGGATTCCATGTTTCAGCTTCTGATCAACAAAATAACAATGGCAGACTTGTGACACTAACAATCTCTAGTTTAACATGTACAACCATTGTTAATAAGCCAAGAAACCAAACATCCAAAAAAATGTTTAAGTGCTTTTAACAACGTATTTATTTGCAAAAAAAAAAAGTGTGCTATTAGCAACTATTTTTTAAGCTCAGTTTGATTTCCGGAAACCATCTCAAGACTCCTCACTGATTTTTTTTTTTTTTTTTTTCTTGTGGCATAACACTAACATGATCAATTTATAAACTTTTGTTTTAAACTGAATTTCAGTGAAACCATGGGATTTTTACCCAAAATCTCACAACAGCCCCTGACCAACCAAAGACAATAATAGGGATAATTTAAGTTTTACCTTGGTAGACAAAATGAAATCCTTTAGCAGTTTCTGGTCCAACTGTAGTAAACTTGACTGTAATCTGATTTCCCGAACTCAGAGGGAGAGACTCACCTGAAAACAAGAATAAATAAAAAGTTACAAAGATGAGACAAAATTTGTAAGATACAACTCTGGCTTGATCTGTGAATGTGTACCATATTCATATATAATGCCAAACCCCCTTCCTTACCAGAGTGAGAACCAGAAAGAGAGGACAGAAGAGTGTTCTGTTGGGTGGGTCCATCATAAATCTCTACAACATCATTCAGGGACGTCTGGAACAACACAAACTGACCAAAGAGAACTGAGGGCAAAAGAAAGAAAAAAGCCAGATAACGAGATAAGTTAACAACTATTGAATGGTGGCAAATTATTATTCCATGCTGCTGTCCAAGCCTGACCTTCCAGTGATAAAATTAACCTGTAATAGCTAATTTACATCTTATTAGGCTGCAGTGTCAACTTCCATTTAAAGCCGCCTATTGGCACAAAATTGGATATCAGCACACTTAATAGTCAAAACATCACCTTATCTTCATCTTGTACCTGTCAGATTGCTCTCCCTTTCTGCCCACCCATCAATCAGTTAAACAGCATTAATGTTGTCAGCTGGTATAAAATGCTAATATTAGCAAAAACTGACTTGCATTTAGGAACATATGCAGACAAATGAAGACTTTTCCTGCGTTTGCAATTGTACTACAAGCAGGAAAATCAAATAGATAGACGACGAGGGAAGAGACCTCTTTAACAGTTCACAAAGCCACAAGGATTAATCAATTATTGCTTTAGAGAAAACCATGCCAGCAGGTGACTATTAATTGCATTCTGCATTTGTAATACAGATGCACCACTCTTGACTCTTGCAATGACCAGGATTTAAATCTAGGACAGCCTCTGCTGGTAAGATATTCCTCTGCTAAACTATAAATCTGCCATTGCAGCTGTAGTGGCTGGCAGTATTAAACAATCCACATTGAAGTTTAGGGCTCTGTCTATTCCTAATCTAATACAATTTGCTCCGTCTTAAGCAATCACTGTATTTTCAGACCAATCATTAGTAGCATTAAGTTGTAAATCTGCAGGTGTGTTGTCAACACAGCGTTGAAACACACACAAAAAGGTCCTACATGATAAATTACATTTATTTGAGGCTGTATCCCTCTGATTGCACACACATATCTCACCTCTCCATCTTTTCCTTCCCCTCACTTTAGCCCCAACAGCCAAGTGTAAAGGATTAAATGTGAACATTGCCAAGGATATCCGGATATAAGAAGGTCAACGGCCACATTCTGCAACGCATTTCTCTCTATAGATTCCCCTTTAAAGCAAAAGATTCCTATTCTGCTTTAATGTAAAATCTCATTTCATGTAAAATTTATGAGCAGCAATACAGAGTAGAAAAAAAAACCCGGTGGATTTTAATTTGGAACTGAGTCATCGTTGCAGATATGAAGGTGGATTTAGCGATAAAGCAAGTCATCAAGAGAGCTCTACAGGCTAAGTTAATGGCAACATCTTAAAGATGAAGCTTATTTTATATGAAAACCATAAAAGAAGCAGATGGTTTGAAACTGAAATAAAGAAAACATGTCTACCTTAAAAAGGAAAAATAGCATTAAACTGTGTAGATGCCTTTATTTATCATTCATCACTTAAAGTGTTTAGACACTGCTACAGTGAGACATGCATTCAAGAAAGTAAACCCTTGAAGGCACCAGGGCCTGATGGCATCCCAGGACGGGTGCTGAGAGTGTGCGCTGACCAACTCACCAAGGTGTTTACCAATATATTTAACCTGTCTCTGAGCCAGTGTATTGTTCCCACCATCTTCAAGACTTCCACTGTTGTCCCCATCCCAAAGACCTCTGCAGCATCCTGCCTTAATGACTTTCAGCCCATAGCACTCACATCTGTCATCATGAAGTGTTTCGAACAAATTATCAAGACTCACATCTGTGCCTCCCTCCCTGAAACCCTGGACCCACTACAGTTCACATACAGAGCAAACAGGTATACAGATTATGCTATTGCTTTAGAAGTTCACACCTCCCTCAGCTATCTGAAGGAAAATGCCTATGTGAGAATGCTCTTCATTGACTACAGTTCAGCATTCAACAACATAATCCCCCTCCAAGCTGGTCTCCAAACTCACCACACTGGGCCTGGAGAAGTCCATCTGCTGCTGGATACTGGACTTCCTCTCAAACAGACCACAGCCAGTGAAGCAGTCACCTCTCCTCCACACTAGTCCTCAGCAACGGTACACCCCAGGGCTGTGTCCTCAGTCCACTACTGTGCTCGCTATTTACACATGACTGTACCGCTCTAACGTTATCCTCAAGTATGATGATGATAGCACCACCTTGGGACTCATCACCAATAATGACGAGAGTGCCTACAGAGATGATGTGAAATCACTGACCAGCTGGTGTCAGGAAAATAACCTCTCTATAAATGTCAGCAAAACAAAGGAGATAATAGTGGACTTCAGGAAAAAGCGTGGAGGCCAGCATCCCACCATCTTCATAAAAAACGTTGAGGTGGAGCAGGTCAGCAGCTTCAAGTTCCTCGGCGTTCATATCACTGAGGATCTACACTGGACTTTACACACAGGCACTGTGGTCAAAAAAGCCCCACAAAAACTCTACTTCTTAAAAGACTAAAGAAATTTGGTACGGACACCAGCATCCTCACTAACTTTTATATGTGCACCATTGAGAGCCTGCTGACAGACTGCGTCACAGGGTGGTACATGAACTGCACCAGTCAGAGTCGGAAAACACTACAGAGGGTAGAGCAAACATCAGAGGAAATCACTAGTAGTAGTCTTCACACCCCCCAGGACAACTACCACAGCCTATGTCTTTGTAAAGCACGCAACATCATTAAGGACCACACCCACGAAGCACATGGACTTTTCTGTCTACTACTCTCAGGCAGACAATACAGGAGTATGTCATTGCGTACAAAACACTAAAGGACAACTATTATCCACAAGCTGTCAGATTACTGAACTCTCGATAAATAACACTGAACAACTGGCAATGACATTTCACCAAGCCACATCTGTGTTAACTAATAGGACTAATATTAGCTGTGACAGCTAATATGTTTGTTTATTGCTGCTGCACTATGTGGCTGTATCATGTATGATACAGTACCTATGCATCTACCTTACCATCATAATTCAATCTCAATGTCACTCACTACCTGTGCAATAAATCGTCACACAAACTGTGTAGTTTATGTTAGTTATGTGCTATATATATATATATATATATATATATATATATATATATATATATATATATATATATATATATGTATATATATGTGTATGTGTATATATATATATATATATATATATATATATACATATACATATATACGTATA
>NC_056516.1:27178935-27194726 GCF_014905685.2 Nematolebias whitei
TTCGTGGACTCGCTCTATCATGGTTTTTCAAAATAAGATTGGACATGACACACAATTGGCTGATTGGTGGATGATCCGCACGGTCGGCATGGAATTTTTACTTAAAACAAATTATTTTAAATTATTTAGTGCCTGCTGCACCTGTGTGCAGCCCACACTGCAGGAGAAATGTTCTCCTGCAGTTCCTCCTCCCTCCTCCTTCCTCCTCAGTCGATTTCTGTTCTGCAGCGAAGAACTGGGCATGGCCGACAGTGGGCTGCTATTGAAAGCGCAGGGAGGCATATATATATATATATATATATATATATATATATATATTATATATATACACATTTAGAATTATAACCAATACCAGACAAGAAGTACAAATTCCAACAAATGTTGAAATACCCATGCCTGGCCAGTAGATGGCGACAATATCACCTTAAATGGCAGTTCAAGATATAAAAGGGTAATTATGAAAATTGTTTATCATTCTCTTAAAAAAAAGCTGTGGTTTGTGCTTCTTACTCTTCATCTGTTTTTTCTTCATCAAGAACTTGTAATACTTACAAATTTATTTATTTATTCTTGGCATTACATAGTCACCAAACGCAAAAAAATAAAAACCCTGATATATGTATATGATATCCTGATGCATGCTCAATAGTCCAGGTAGAAAAATCTAAAAAAGTTAATTCTGGAAATCCTGATATATATGGCTCCTCTGATGTAGGAGTTTAATGCACACAAAACCATTGTGAGCATGTGTAAGGTAGGCTGCAATCCCCGTGTTTCTAAAAATCTTTGTATTCCAAGTACACATTAATACTCCCAAAGGTGGGGTTTTAATCTAGTTTTGGCAAGCTTTTCTAAAAAAAATGCTCTTCAAAAGTGAATAGAATGTGCAAATGCAGCATTAAACACATTTGCAAAATGTATTTTATTATGGAGAGGACTTTGAGTGGCTGGGACTGGATGGTAGATTTTTGGTTACCTGATAAAAGCCAGTGACAAGACATAGTCGGAGTTGACAGCAATGAGCCAGTCACAGTCCTTCGAGTGAGGGTAGGGATGTGGGTAGTTAGGAGAGAGTATAAATCCATTGGAGTCTGTCAGGTTTCCTCCACAAGGTGCTACAAAGAACAGTGGTACAGGTGATAAGGTATTTGTTTGAAAGTGTGATAAGTGTAATAATTACCAAAATGTAGTAAAATAAACATGGTCTAGTTCATACTGTCCTCCTATACATCACTGAAAGATGTATCCTCGAGCCTAAACAACTCTAGCTGGGTGCACTACATCTTTTAAATGTCCCTATGGAATTTACTGAAGCTGGACTTTTTACCTATGCAGACAGGCGGGCTGGGCTGCCAGTAGTATCTGTTATCCACTTGTATGCAGGTTATTTTGTCATCCCCCTGGAGCTCGTAACCAGGGTCGCACAGAAAGGACACCGAATCCCCCGGCTCACGGCCATCTCCGCTACGACTACCGTTCATTGGCACACCTGGGTCCCTGCAGGCTGTAGCTACAGAGCCTGGACAGGTAGGAGACAGAGACAACAGATGAGGAAAAGGAGAGCAATTACAAAAAGCAGGGTCACACTACTGTATACATGTTCTTTGGACTACTGCCCAGTTCCTAGCCTTATCTAAAAACAACCCAGGTAACCAATTACAACACTGTGTTGTGGATTGTCTGACATCTAAAGCAAGATACTGCACACAAAACTCTTTTTAATGCTGATAAATTAATATTTGGTGTATAAATGTTTTTAAATCACATTAATGGGAAAAAATGGTTGTATGTAGATTTATGAAAAACAACAGATAATCGTTCAATATAAGGAATCTGTTGTGCTTAGCTATAGCAACCATTAACTGGATTTTTTTGATATTTTACACTGTTTTTTAATCCAGCCTTTAATTTTTACATGGACTTAACTGTTTAACTTTAACTGTTTATATTGCTAAGAATGCCATGGATTATTTTCTAACAAGAAATTCCTTCATGTAAAACAACTTTGTATGTTAGCTGAAATTATCAATTTAATTTTAAAAAGCTATCAAACTTGAAATGTATTGTAATAAAAGTAGAAAACATAAAAAAACAATGTTTGTTTGTTCTTATTATTTTACTTTGACTCATTTATTTTCCTCCTTTAAAGTATATATATATATATATATATATATATTTTTTTTTTTAATTTAGAACCATTTAGACCAATTAATGGCTTGTTAAAATAACATTTTAAACTGGAAGACTTATTGTATCATTCACTTTAAATAATACTTTTAATAAAATGTGGCTGTATTGAAAGTATCTATTATGGTATATGTCCTGATGCATGCTCAATAATCCAAGAAAATAAATCTAACAATGTTGTCAAGTCCACTGGACTGATTATTCTTTGTTGAAACTTTTCATATTTTTATCCAAAATACTTCTTCAGTCTGAGGAGCTGCAACAAACTCAGTCTTATAAATAGCACCTTCTCACCTTCAAATGGAGGACCATCAGCCTAACAACTGATTGTTAGTGCCCTGGTGGCAACTTGCTATTCACAGAAGGCTGAGTGATGCAATAACAGCATTATAAGAGGGGGTCAGTTGAACATGGAGGCCTCCTCCTCTGTTTAACGATGGACAAGTTCTCTTCCCAAAGATGGCTTCCTTTACCCCTCTCTCAAATCTTGGTATAGTTTTCATAAATACTTTAATTTCCCCTTTAAATGTAGCTTTTTTTGCAAAACCTTCTAAACAACAGGTGTGTCACATTTAAATCTAATATATCTTCATCATAAATCTTGATGTCTGCTCAGCAATACTTACTGGAGAACTCAATAGCAAAGCCTGACTTGCTGATGTAAAAGTCGGTCTCGAACTGAACGGTGACCGTGTTCAGCGTGGAGTGGATCCCCTCTGGGATCAGAGACCCACTGAGCTCCGCCAGGGACATCTCATTCTCAGGTGGCCCGTCCCAAACCTTCAGCATGTCGTGGCTGGCTTCAGTATCAAAGGCCAAGAACTGCAGACTGTGTTTAAGTGAGGGGGAAAACAAATTGCAAAACGTATATTCAATGTCAGCCAACTGACCTTAAAAACACCAAAGTGGCTATTACTCAGTCAATTTCACAAATATTGTGCTAAAATTTGCGGTGGTTGTAGCCGAGAGTCATTCATAACACATACCCTAAGTGCTACCCATTTTGCTAGACCTTTTGCTTAAATGTTTGGATTAACTGTTGTCGACCCTATTTGTCTGTTAGCAAAATATCTCATGAACCAGTGGAAACATTTTAATGAAACGTTCAGAAAGTAAGCAATGGATATGCATCTACAACTGAATACTCAATTTAAGATGGCTACTGCAGCTAATCAAAACTACCCAGCACAAAAATGGCTATAACTCAGTCACTTTTAGAAATATTGAGGTAAAATTTAACGTCTTAAACGTCACATGCTTTAAGTGACATCTCATTTAAGGCTCTTTTTTAAGGTTTGACCACATTTACTACAATTCTTGCCCACATAAGACAAGCGTCGTTCAAAACTTGTGCTTGAAAGGTGGCAGGTGTTATGAATTCCTTCAACAACTGCGAGGGCTTAAATTATTTATGAATCATATGCAAAAGAAACATCATAATAAGCTTTATTGTTTAGAAATGTACAACTTGTATGCACACGTTGTTGAACTTTATTCTATTTGATGCTAAATTCATAAAGAATCAGAACCATGTTTTTCGATGTAACATGGAACAGGAAGTGATGCAATAATACTGATAGGCTTAAGTTAGTGATAAAAATGTTTTGAAAACATTTAATTAGGCACTGAAATTAATAACACTGGCTTTTAAGTGAAGCCCGCATTACCTTACGATATTCCCTGAGTCCACCTCGATGGTCCAGGTGCAGCGGAGGTTGTTGTCATAAGGAAAAGGATATCCAGGAGACAGAATCCTCCCTGAAGACTCACCCTTAAATCGACCACCGCACTCCGCTGCGGGAATGACAAACGCAGAAAAAAGACTTTGAACGCAGTTTGATATGAAAGCAGAGTGAAAAATGTTGCTGTATAATACTTAGATTAGCACAAGTGTGACATTGCACAACCGTCAGAGAAGCCCCACAGATGAGAAACTGATGGAAGAGGGTTCTGTCGTGTTTGCGAGCTATGACAAGACAACCATTTATCCGTCCGTGACAATTGTTTATTTGGACATTCAAACCCACTAGGTGGACCTCAGAGGCTGCTAAATGATCACTGGAGGAAAAAAAAGATGATTAAAAACGAAGCCAAAGCTCCTCCCCTGCGCCTTGCTGTCTATTTCGCTTTTTTCTACCCAACAGAACGTTAAGAGTGGAGCGGAAGACAGATGAAGAGGAAGAACAAACAAAGTGCTGATCTTGCATTCCTCCCTGAAGAAATCACTTCACATTATATAACTAAAATAATTCCTCTTTCTCACTTTGTCTCTCTCAGTTATATATTTTCGCAATCTTCATCCTCTCTCCGCTTTCCCTCCCTCTGCAAGTTCCTCCTCCCTCAGGCTCCTCATCACTGGAATACATTATCTTGGGTAATAGGAGCAATATGAAGAGTGAGGATGGAGCGACGCAGTAAGACTATAGGCAAAAGAACGAGGAAAAAAATTAATAAAAAATCAAAGAACCGAGGGGGAAAAAGGGGAAAAAAACAACAACTGAGGAATAATAAGAGAAAATATAATATTAAAACCAACGGTTAGATGAGGTCACAGGGTGTCACAGCTAAAATACAAAGTCAGAGAATTTTAGCCAGTGGTTTTATGAGTCTTTTATTATTAATAGAGAAAAGAAGAGAGACTTATTAAGCTGAATCCAAATTCAGAAAGTTGAAAGGCTGAAATGAAGTAAGAAAAGGCTTTAAAATGTTGGAATACTTGTTAAACTGCAGAGGCCATTTTGCTACTCCGGGCTTAATTACACAATGAGACACTTTATATGTACTAAAGAGCTCACAAAGATCAAAGTTCGTGCTCAGTAATCCAGGTAAAAAAATCCAACAAAGTTAAGTCAGGTCATCTGGATGGTTTCTTTTCTTGTTGAGGTTTTTTGTCCGTCATCCAAAGGACTTCATCAGAACAAGGAACCACAGGAAACTCAGTCCAACAAGCAGCACATCCACATAGTGGGCCAACCAGTTTGCTGGTGATAAGATGGTCTTTGAGGCCTGCCCTCTCCCACGTCGACTCCTCTGAGGCAGCCATAGCCAGAGTGGTTCAAAACATCAAAGTTCATGCTCAGTAATCCAGGTAGAAAATCCAACAAAGTTCAGACCATCTTATCACCAGCAAACTGGCTGGCCCACTATGTGAGTGTGTCGCTTGTGGGACTGACTTTGTTGTAGCTCCTTGGACTGATGAAGTCCTTTGGATGAAGGACAAAACATCTCAACAAAAAATTAAACCATCCAGATGACCTGACTTAAATTTGTTGGAGCTCAAAAATAGTTTATAGAACTTTTGTGAAGCTACATACTGGAATAAATTTCTATATAAAGACTATAAAGTGTACTGCATTACATCATAATGTGTGCTATACACCATAGCATACCATTGCTATCAAGGGAAAACCTAATGTGTCCTAAACATTGTTGGATTTTATACCTGGATTATTGAGCATGGACTTTGGTGTTTTGAACCACTTTGACATGACTGTCTCAGAGGAGTTGACGGGGGAGAAGGCGGCCCCGGAGGCCATCATAGCACCAGCAAACTTTTTTTTTTTTTTTTCCCCCACTATGGAGTATGCTGTTTGTGGGAATCAGTTTGTTTGGTGGCTCCTCAGATTGAAGAAGTCCTTTGGATGAAGGATGAAACATTTCATAAAAAAAAAAAAAAGAAACCATCCAGATGACCTGACTGAACATTGATTTTTTTTAACCTGGATTATTGAGCACGAACTTTGTTCTAACGTGTCCTGACATTTTCATGTTTTTGCATGAATCACCTCTATGTGTGTGTGTGTGTGTGTGTGTGATGGGAGTAAATTCTAAAAGCATAAACTCATTGCAAAGCTTGTGAAAGAAGCCCATTGATTTGGCATTTGTGACAGTGCTGTGATATTATCCAATCAGTGAAAAAACTTGGGGAGTGATTTAAAAAGTGTTACAACTGAATATTTATAAATGTGTCAATACTCCTTTGCTGATGCTTTGATACGTTTGTTTATAGTACGTAACAAAAATTGATTAACATCAGTTTATGAGACAGTTTTTTGTGTTTTTTTAAAGAATGGCTGATCACATCGTAATGGATTGAAAGAGACACTGTAAACTGAGATGGTAATAAATAAATACACAGAAAATGGGGAAATAAAAATAGTATACATATTGCTGTTCAAAATGTTTTTGAGTGCAAGTTCAAACTGGATAAATCCAAAGGTTTTTGGCTTTATAACAATATACCAAAGGCAGACATTTATAATGCGTTTACTTTGTTTATATGACAGTCACACCTGGGTTTATGCATTCATCTAGTTACACACTACAGCTAGGTACGGTCCCAACTGAGCGCACAGGATATGCCTTGCATTATTTCTGCTCCTTTTCTTCTGTTCAGTTTTTATTATTCAGGGTTGTGACCTATATCTACATTGTGCTCGGTGAAAAACCATATGACTGTGGAAGAGTGCATTTACATGTTGAAGGAAAGATGGAAAAAGTGGGGAAGACTTTCAATCAGGAGAGTCAGTTTTTCACTCTAGAGGCTGAAATTTGAACCCTTTAATGATTTGAGAGGGCTAAATTTTTAATATTTTTATGGCTGATTCTTTGTCGTTTGACTAAATTTGGTGTACACATTCAAACTAGTTCAGGAAAACAATGAAGATTTGCTGAAAAACTGGCATTTTACAACAAAAACTTGGAAAACGTCATACTTTGAGCTTCTCTTCCATTTGCTGAGTTACCATGGAGATGCATTCAGATACAGTGACATCACTTGACTAAATTTGCCCATGAAGGGTTGAGACATTACCAGATGCATTACAAAGCAATGCCATATTATCAAGACAAAACATCTGATACATGTTCATGTATGAAATGCATACATACAAGCATAAAAAACACATGAAAATGGCATACCTATGCAAGAAGGCAGAGGGTTATCCCAGGCTCTCCTTTCCCCCGTCATGCACTTCAGTGTTGAAGCCCCATGCAGAGTGTATCCAGGCTCACATCTGTATGTGATGCTGCTCCCGGAGAAGTGGCCTTGGTCGTTGACTTTGAAGCCAAACTGAGGCACACCAGGGTCCTCGCAGTGAGACAACTCAAAACCTGGAGAGAAGTATTACACAGAGAAAGAATTTGACAGTGCACTCCTCGAAATGCGAAAAATGGAAGATTTAAGGCCCACACGAGAAAACAAATTAGTTTTTTTTTTGTTCCCAAAAAGCAAAGCAATATTTTTTTTTTTTTAAATCTGGCACACTACAGTATTCTTTTACAAGCTTTGCTGATGTCACAGACTCTGTTAGGCTCTCATTACAATGTAATAAGAAAACCAAAAAAAAAAGATGCATGAGGCATTGCATTATAAGGAGTGAAACTGCAACATGTACACACCTTATCCAATTTAAGGTTGTTTTTCACAGCCTGTCTGAGCTCAGTTTCCATGGTAATATTCAGAATATTCAGTTAGTGCACCGTTTTCCAGCGTGGGATTTGAATAGATTTATAAATATCCTCACAAGACCATAACCAGGATTTGATCTACGATATTACCCAGAAGACAAGGTGCGGCAGCGTTTGAGTTCTCCCCTGGCAGAGTGATGTAGGTGCATGTCTAAATCCTTAAACACGGCCATTTGGAAAGCTGTGCTCTTACCAGTGAGCAACGTAAACACATCCGTCATTACCCTGAGATCTATCGTGCTATGTTGCCCATCTGAAATCATTCTTTGTTAGACATGTGTAAGAAAACAAAAGACCATGAATTATTTATTGAAATCCATCATGAGGGTTACACTGAAATACATCTTATATCCTCCATATCAAACTTAGCTATAAACACATTGCAGAATAGAAACAAGCATGCCAAAAACACTGCTGCAATGTTCTTAAAGCTGATGTCCTTTGCTTCTTACTTTTATATTTTTTACCAAAACACCCCAATAAAAATATGAGAAATGAGGGAAAAGGCAAGTGGCATTCCACTCTACTTACTCTGCAGAAAGACAAAGGTAACCTCAAAGAACTTTGAAGACCATGCTATGCAATCATGCAACTTTCCATTTAAACAGAATTTGCAATTTAAGTCGTGCATCAACAAGAACACTGTCAAACACAAGCCGGCTACATCGACCTAAACTGTTATCAGAGGTTGTGGAAAGCTTTATATGCATTCATTTGTATCTGTTTGAATCACAAAACAACCCTTTGTGTGCAATTTAAAATCTTCATTCAGCCATCATCTAAAGAAAGTGTGGACATCAATGGCAGTGACAGCCCACTTGACAGTCTCTTGCAATACTGATATTGTAATCTATTAATCTAGTTTTTACATTGTGCAGCCATAGTTTAGACCTATATAAACCCGGTACATTTTTAATTTTTGTTTTGGAAAAAAAAAACGTACAAGCCTAAAAAGCAAAGATTACAAACTTACTTGAGTATACTAATTTGAATCCTTCTCCAGTATCTTCTGCATCGCTGTAAAACTCCAGCCAGAGGTGGTTTGATGTGGAAATCAGAGTGAGGCCCAACATGGAGGACCCAGTAAATGCCCCAAGAACCTGGGCGGTGTTGTCTTTGCCATCATGAATCTGTATTAACAACAGTACAATGCTTTCATGATACACAAGCAACTAGGACAGACAATAAACCATTTTTTTACCTAAATCTTGTGACTAGTAGGAGAAAGAAATAGCAGGTAAGACTGATGGCATAGAAATAGTTTGTATGTTGAGTATTCTTACCTTGAGAATATCGCCCTGGGCAAGATGAAAGGTTCTAGCAGAGATGTTGATACCTTTTCCTGCTTGCACCTGGAGTCAACACAGAATACAGATTCAGGATCACAGGCAATGTGCACTCAAAGCGCTTTGTTAATGGTGTTAGTTTTTAGCATCAGTTAAAAATGTCGTATATTCTGCAAAACTTGACACCAATGTTAAAATTGTTCCAACAAGGACAATTAAGAGTGTTTTCAGCCCCATTTGATTGATAAAAATCAACATTTTATTCAGTAAAATACACTTTAAACAGCTACCACAATGTCTTAAGCTGTACACAGTTACCTGGATACTGTAGATGCACTCATGGTTGTTATCATAGTTCATTGGGTAGTTTGGAGAGAGTAGTA
The DNA here is from genome assembly GCF_014905685.2 of Nematolebias whitei. NCBI lineage: Eukaryota > Metazoa > Chordata > Actinopteri > Cyprinodontiformes > Rivulidae > Nematolebias > Nematolebias whitei. Next base: position 27,188,261 of record NC_056516.1, read on the forward strand.
TTCCTTCATTATTTATGACTGAAGAACCGCACTCAGCTGAAGGTAAAGAGAAAATAAGAAAAAAACATAAAATATAATGATTGTGTTTAAACTCCAACAATACAATGGGACAACATTAAAAAGCTTTGTTTTTGAAAATAAGTGACCCTTCAAATATTTAATTAAATTAATTCTTCAGAACTTTTAAAATGGGATTTTGTAGCAAAAGCTATGAACAATTTCCATTAGACAGTGAAATGTGGTTATATTCTTCAGTGATGTCCGAGGCCAAACGAGTTGCTACAGCTATCTCCTGCTGCTACTAGTTAGGTTCGGTTTGGTTTATTTGTCATGCGCTAAATCAACACAAGGTCAACAGTGAAATTAAATGTATAGGATGAGAAGAACCATTTTGACTCGCCAAAAAAACCAACAACAAAAAAAAAACAACAAGGAATACCAAAGCATGCAGCAAAAGTACTAAAAACATACTAATACTACTAAAATATTAAAAACATGGCACCAGAGTTGAAAAAGAAATACATCTACATTAGTTAAACACAAAAACTTTTTTTTTTCTTTTTTTTTTCTAGAAAACTTTGCAACTATGGCATTATGTGCTGCTGTTCGGCATATTGTTTTTGTACTACTAGTGCTTAGTGTATTTTTAGTTTAACGTTTTTCTTAGTTCATATTTTAAATCTTATTTTCATTTTTCTGTACAATTTATACTTTTGTTGGATGTAACTAGGACCCTTTGTACACAAATTTGGTCCACCACATGTACCACATGTGGTGCATATGGCAAAGAAACTCTGACTTTGACTTAAGTCTCTTTAAAAACAGAGTTCTTCTCAAACAAGGTATTATTTGCTCATTGAATAAACAGTTGGATAGGCTACCCATGGAGAGGAAAATATTTTAAAATCTGAAGCTGATGGACCATTTTTTGATACAGTAGTTTAATAAACTCTGGCATGTTTGCATGGCTGAGAACAAGTAACGCATCTTTTTAAACAGCCGAACTATCCACTCAACTTCCAATGAAGTGGTGGAAATTCACAAAGTATTTGCTTAAACAAGCTCACTCTCTGCACTTTTCACATATGCCCTCTATCTCCAGAATTCATATCCTTATCCTCTCTTTCTCAACCTCCCTCCTTCCCACTCTCCCCCTTTTCTGTGTCCATACTTGTGTAATAGTCATATTACAGCTGTCATATCATCAATAAATCACCCCACTATAGTTTCCATTTAGAAAATTACCTCTCCACCCTCTCCCTTTTTCCTCTTTAATTCCCTCACCCTTACGCTTTCTCCCTCTCTCCCACTTCATATCAATAGTGCCTCCTTCACCAGCCTCCATTTCAATCACCCTTCCTCCACTGCTTTTTGTGGTGGAGTTTCCTGCGTCCCGCTTGTTCTTTTTCTCTACTCGTCTCTTCCTGTCCCTCTTGATTTGCTCTCATTTTTTGGAGCAGTCTAAAACATTGTTCAAAGATAAGAAAGGACAATATTTCTTTAAGGAAACAAAGATCTCTCAGATGTCAGTTCAGCCTATTTCTGCATGATATTTTATGAAAACAAGGAATAAAACAGACTAAATTAAAGCAAGAAACGCAAGTCACTGTAGCAACAGCTGAATCCTGCAAAGTAGATTCTTTGAATTACCCAATTTAGTTTACAGGCTTATGAGTTAAATTTGGGGTCAAGTAGTGTTTTATTTAGCTTTACTGTGTTCACTACAGTATTTTCTACTACTTTAGTCACAGTGTACTATAAGATTAGGTCCTGCCTTGTGAGCACCTTTTCCAAAAAGACCCACTATTCTCAAATTGTTTGTGGATTGGTCAAAAACAGGTAAAGTGCAAGGCAGCTGTGTACAATTTATTTGGGGCCAGATTTTTCAGGAATGTATTTGAGGGCTAAAAGGGTTTAAAAAGTCTGAACTACACGGAAGACTTTCCAGGTGCATCAGAACTATCAAGACAGAATTTTCATTCAACCTTTATTTAAACAGATAAATCACATTGAGCCTTGAAGACTCATTTACAAGTGAGATCTATTTAAACAGACAAAAAAGTAGTGAAAGTGACCCACGTAGGATTTGGAGGCAAACAAAACAAAAAAAAAAATCCTACCAAACTCTTTCTTCGTGAATGAGAAGACCCTGATAGTGAAAAAAAACAAAAAAAAAACACCTTGCACATAGAAGCACATGGTGACGTAGACATTCCATGGGGGGGAGACGACAAGGGCGGTGAGAGTGTCCAAGGACACTCCCGGAGGCTCTGTAGGAGTTCTGATAAGGATGGAACAATCAGCCGTTCCCTCCAGTGCGATCCGTAAACATTCTCAAGGGGTGTCGGGGAATAGCCAAGGACAACGCCAATGAGAATCTAAGAGTCTTGAAATGATGACACAATGTTTATTCAGCTGGTTTACTCAGGTTGATCAGGGGACCTCCTCAGTGTGTGTGTGTGTGTGTGTGTGTGTGGGGGGGGGGGGGGGGGGGTCAGAGTGTCAGATTACAGAGCCTCCAGGCGAATTGAGATAGGCGGCCTGCAAGGCCAGCCGATGGAGACAAATGCAGAAAAATAATGTTTGTTTTGAAGGCAGGCAGAACTTTACTGAATTGTATCTGCCTTGAGTCTTTGTTGGTCTCATAGATTCTGAAAAGTCTAAATTAAGTGGACACACCACTGACCCATGCCTGAGAATATTCCCCGAGATTTGATCCATCCTGCCAACGAGTCCTACGGGCCACATATGGCCTGTGATTCTCACAAATCACATCCAATTTGCGATCCAGTCCGCTAAGCAATAGAGTCAGGGTGCTCGAGACACAGAGCAAACCTTCACATAGGCGGCAGCCTGACCAGGCCAGATTATCTGCGGCTGTCTTCTTTGTATGTTGATAAACTAGGAACAAGACAATTCCAAAAACAGGAAACCTGTTATCTTAAATCCAATTATATGCAATTTCGGCGTCCTCAATCAACAGCAGAACGTGTCTTCCACGCAGTTCAACTCACCTGAAGCTTGTCTCTCTTTTTTTTTTTTTTCCATTGCGTTGAGAACCCAACTGACCAGATCCACAAAATTACTGTTCGCAAGATATGTAGAGGCTCAGAAGCAGTTTCACATACAGGACAGAGCAGCAAAGCAAAGCGAAGGAGGGAGAGGAGGGGAAAAGCGTCCGCCCTCAGCAAGAGCATGTGGTGAAGTGTATATAATAATAATAATAATAATGTCATCACAATGTCAGCACTGTATGTTTCCATACAATGGCGAAATTAGTCTCTGCATTTAACCCATCCACCACCAGGTGGTGCAGTGGGCAGCTATTGAAAGCGCCCGGGATGCATTTTGGGGATGAGGTGTGCTGCCCAAAGACACCACGTGACGTGCAGTGACTGGGGATCGAACCTGGGACTTTTGGGTCCCAAGCCGTATATATACAGTATTTGGTGTAAACGTGCAAGCAGTTTTCAAAAACGTTCTGACAGTATTTTTATTTTTATCTAAAATTGGCCACTTTTAGGTTAGTGAAAAAGACTCGGAATCTAAAAAAAAGAACATTACGCTACAAAGCAGTGAAACAAACCATTCTATTTTATGAATTATACGTTTATGTCATATCAGTGACAAATAATCAAAGATTTACAAATAGCAAGACAATTGTATAAAAAGTTCACAATTTATTCTTGATTAATGTTGGGTCTACGAAGCTCTGGCTCTCTGTTCCTGTCTTTTTCAACACATTTTCATGTGAGCGAGTGAGGAAGCAAGAAACAATGATTCTACCTTATCGCCAAGTGCACTCCCAAATCAAATCCCACTTCATGTTTTTTTAATTTACCTCCAGGTTATAGGAACGTTGGTACTCATCCTTTGCATTAGACTGCTGCAGACTATGAAGTGGCATGAGTCAGCAAATTTGAAGCATCTTCTAACGAATTGCCAGTATATTCAACAAAACCCAACAAAAACATACTGTAAAACCCAAATTGTGTATCATTTTTGTTCACAATTATTAATTTTCCCATTCTGTTTTATTTCTTGGAATAAACATGTAAAGTTATGAATATACTTTATTTATGTGAATAAAAGCCCTAAAGTAAAATGTCTATCAATACTTTTACAACCAATGAATGCAATTCTTTCACTTTCCTCCTCTAAACAATTCCATAACGTATTGCTTTCTCTTTTGTGTAAAGAATTACACTGAATCAAAAAGATTCAGTACAGGTCAGGACACCAATGTATGACTCAAGGTAAACCATTTTACTCTGAAAGCTAATTCTTTTCTCTAATTTATGGAGCCTTGAATGTACAAATTAACAGTTACACAAACGACAAACCTCTGCAATGCCACTTCTAAATCACAGTAACTTTAAATTTTCTCCAAGTCCAAAAGTATTTCAGATATTCACAGTTTTAAACTTCAGACGGAAGAATAGGAAATAATTTTATTTGAATTTTGAAGTAAAAAGTACTCCGAGTAGCTGAAATGTTCATTTTGAGGCAGAACATGAATAAAAGCTTTCTCGATCCTGTCTAAATATTATACGATAAAAAGGACTGCCATACTGACCAACACATCGAGGTAAAGGAGCGCTCCACATTCTCCGCCCTCCTCCCAGGCAGATCAACTCTGGTGCCCCCTCCAGGCGGTACCCCATGTTGCAGGAGAAGGACAACGTGTCCCCAACTCCAAAACTGTAGCCGTTTCTCCTGCCGAAGTGAGGCATCCCGGGGTCCTCACATGGCTCCAGCGTATATTCTGTTGAAAAACAAAGTATAGTTAAAATAAATCAGAAAAGAAAAATCCACACAAAGAGTTTAATACCAACATGCTGATCCTCTATATACTTTAAATAGAAAATAATAGCAGATGTAAGCCGAAACTCGTATAATAACCATGTTTTGAATGTGTACAAGATTAATTCTAGTCAAGAATTAAAAACTGTACTAAAGACCAACATAGTATTAACATAAATCATTCCATTTTAGTTCAAGGCACTAATAAGTGCCTACAGAGTTACTATGGGGCTTTATGCAGCTGCATAATTTAGTTATTTATGTCTCCTTCATTCCTCTCATTAATGCGGCCTGGTCCTGCAATCCCCATGGGCCCGGCAGTCTCAAACCAGACTGTATTTATTTTATTCAACACTGATGGAACAAGCTGCTAATTGTAAAACTAAATTGCTTTGCTTTTCTTTACCATCACTGCAATTAAATATATTTACCTTTTAATATTTCTGCAATAAGTGACACTTTCTGTTCTTAAATTTGTGACATGGGGAAAATGCGATTTCTAGGTTTAATTGTCTAAAAAAATAAAGTTAGAAGATTTTACATCCTTTAAATGGCTTGATGATTTTGATAAAGCTTTTTACTTAATATGTAAATTATAATATGTGCTTCACCACTATGCTACAAATGTAAACAATGAGTTAAGAACCAATAAGTCTAGGCGGAGTATCCTCAGCTCAGTCTGCAGTTTGTTCTTGGCCAAATGCATCAGATTTGTTTCATTTACTTTATTTCCATGGGCTCAAATCAAATCTCTTGTGACACCTCCCATGTTTTACATTCTGAGTATCAGCTGAAGCCATCTGGGAGGCAATAAAACTTTGCTCGCTGTAGAATCAGAGTCAAGATTCAAATACTCCTGTAGTTAGGAGAGAAAAGGCGCTGAGGGGGTAATCAGGTGGAAGATTTGCCGTTTTGTTATGATGAACAAACAGAGCCTCAATCTTTTCTTGAGTCAGCTTCTGCTTTTGGGAATGTAGCTCTGGTGAAATTCTAATTTTTAAACAAATAAAGTTGCGTTTTGAATCGAATGTTTTACATTTACGTTAGAGTAGTGTATTTTTCAGACTATAAGGCGCACCGGATTATAAGCGAAACAAAACAGTCAGATAAGTCAAACTTTATTCAACTTGTTCACAATAACCCTCAACATTGTTCAGTTATACCACATAAAATTGGTTCGAGGTCAGTAAGAACAGCCAGAATTAATATATAAGGCTCACTGTTGATTTTTGAGAAAATTAAAGTATTTTAAGTGCACCTTACAGTCTGAAAAATACGGGAAATGTTTTAGCTTTGTTGAAAACCGAGCACCAAATTTATGAAAATAAAGAAAGAAAGAAAAATGCACATAAAATAGTGACCTTTCTTAACATGATCAGTAACCTGTCATCACTTCAAGGCTTGTTATTGTGCTTCATTTCTAAAAGAAAATATTTTTTGTCATTATTTCCTGTCCGACATTGACACGTGAATAATGTAAAGATATTTTTTAATAAGAATAATAAAAACTAGAAACTTCCTGCATAAACTTTGACGGGGAATGCCATATAGTAGCCATTTTAAAAATTTGATTTGACAGTACTACTGTATGTGTTGGTGTTCGCTCTCAGATACCACCATACCAAATTTTAGCTGAATATGGAAAAAAATAAAAAAACAAATG
>NC_056516.1:27204726-27246331 GCF_014905685.2 Nematolebias whitei
ATATATAAAATAAAATAAAAACATTGAGGTAGCATATCTGCTCAACAAGCCCTTGTATTGGAACAGTATATATAAAAATAAAAATAAATAAAAAATCTGCTGGAAAGCCTGCCTTCTAAACCACTGACATGCAATAACATATAGAAGTAGACCAAATGGTTTAGTTTTTCTTGCTGGAAACTGGATACTAGAAAATGGAATTGATACCAACAAGGACCATTTTGAAGGATTCTGCCACATTGTATTTTTGTAACCAGAGTCTGTGCACTAGCAATGTGGGACTTTAAGTACCATACACTCCCCTGCACACATTCATTTTATTTTCATTTACCCTTTATTTATACAGGTAGTCTCATTGAGCCACGAGAACTCATTTTCAAGAGAGACCTGTTTAGGGAGCAGATGGGGGTTAAGGGCCTTGCTCATGGGCCCAGCGTGGGGCAAATGAGGGTGAGGGCAGGTGTGGGTGCTTCACCTACCCCACCCACATTTTTGATGTTGTCGGTACCGGGGCTTGAACCGGCGATCTTCTGATCACAGACCCACCTTCTCTAACCTCTGCGCCACCACTCCCCCTACATTCATGATGTCACATGACCTTTTGTATTAGCATGAAAGAACTAATTACTGTTAAACACACATCCAACCCATCATTTATGGGGGGGGGGGGGGGGGGGGTGGCGCAGAGGTTAGAAGATGGGCTTGTGATCAGAAAGTCGCAGGTTCACCTCCTGGTACCGTCAACATCAAAATGTGGGTGGAAAAGGTGAAGCACCCACACTTGCCTCCACCCTCATTCGCCTCACTCTGGGTCCCTGAGCAAGGCCCTTAACCCCCACCATCTGCTCCCTAAACAGGTCTCTCTTGAAAATGAGTTCTCATGGCTCAATGAGACTACCTGGATAAATAAAGGGTAAAAAAAATCCATTCATCCATTATCTTTTACCCACTTCTTCCGTTTGGAGTCATGGGGTCGCCAGTGCCCATGTCCGGCAATCATTGTACGAGGGGCGGAGGACACCCTGAACAGGTCGCAAGTCCATCATAGGGCCACTCAGAGACAAACGAGACAACCATTCATTCTCTCACTCACACCTAGGGACAATTTAGAGTTACCAATTAGACTAAGATGCATGGTTTTGGTCTGTGGGAGGAAACCAGAGTACCCAGAGAAAACCCACGCATGCACGAAGGGAACATAAGAACTCCACCCAGAAGGCCCCTGGACCGGGATTTGAACCGGTGAACCGGTTGAACCTGCGCGCTGAGGCAGCAGCTCTACCAGTTGTGCCACCGTGCTGCCCTACTGTTAAACATATTGGAAAAAAATAACATTTGAGCACACATCAGCAACGTTAAACCTATGTAAATCAAGAATGTTCTAAAAGTCCAAAAATGTGACTTTGTTGAGTTTTTTTTCTAATTATTTTTGTTACTTGATACATATCAGCCCAACAGGTGGGATTTTGAAAGTGAAGACTGCAAATCAGTTCAGTATATATACAAGTTTATATCATTAAAATCAAGGTCTAATCATATTCATGGATGTGAAAAACATATATTTTTTTGTAAAATATTGTTTTTTGAACTCTGAAATGGTTACAGTACAAAGTACTAAAAAATGTTACTTTCTCTACCACTAGTACATTCAACAGCTACATTACAGTGTCAAATGGAACTTGTGGTGCATCGTGTTGAACCAGATTATCCAGTAAAATGACTGGGGAAGTTTCCTGCTTCCAAAGTCTGAGAAATTAACTTGACAGACGAGCGTGTTGAGCAGTTGCACGCATGAAGGCAGGATTCCACATGAGGGAGACCATATGTGTGAATGCTGAGTAGGAATGTTGCCAGTTTTCTGCGTGCAGATGGTTGTGGGAGCTCAAATAGTGTGAGCACACCTTCCTGTAAGGTGTGTAGCTTTTAAAATGCTGTAATTGTTTCTCAATTGCACTAAATGTGCCAGAATGTGTGTGTGTGCATTTACTTTTTCATTTTATATGCTTTTTATATGATTGTCTATTACCTCATCTGTGTTCTTTGTTTAAAGGTCTCTCTTATAAATGAGTCATCATGGCTCAATGAGACTAACCTGTATAATAGACTCGACTATTGCAATGGGTTGTTATCTGAGTGTCCAAATACTTCTTCCAAAATGCTGCTGCCATAATCTTAGCTGGAGTTAGTAGGAGAGATCATATCTCTCCAGTTTTAGCTTCTCTCCATTGGCTCCCTTTTAAATTCAGAATTGAATTCAAAATCTTACTACTAACCTACAAAGCCCTCAACAACCTAGCTCCATCTTATATTTGAGATGGCATTGTTCCATATTTTCCTAACAGAGCACTTTGCTCTCAGCCTGCAGGCTTACATGTGGTTCCTAGAGTTTCCAAAAGCAGAACGGGAGGAAGATCTTCAGTTATCTTTCAGTTATCAGGCTCCTCTCTTGTGAAACCAACTTCAGTTTCTTTCCATGAGGCTGACACATTGTCCAGTTTTAAGACTGGGCTTAAGACTTTCCTTTTTGATAAATCCTATAGGGTTGGCTTGTTATCTTGCAATAGGCTTAGACTATTGGAGGACAAACAGACCCAATTTCCTTAAATGAATTGTTAAAATTGAATAGTTTTCATTTGATTGATATTTCTTTTTTAAGATGTGATTCTTGACCTGCCATTGTGTATCTGTTCCTCTCAAACCCAGCCGAAGAAGATGGTCACTCGTCCTGAGCCTGGTTCTGCTAAAGGTTTCTTCCTCATGAGAAAGTCTTCATGCTTGCTCTAGACCAGAGTTCTGGAACGGAGTTAAACTCAAAGCAGTCTGCTCCTCAGATAGTGTTAACTTGTTATTTATATATGAATGTTTCTGTTCAGTGCCCTGAGATGACTTCTGTTGTGACTTGGTGCTATATAAATAAACTGAATTGAACTGATTTAAATTGAATATATAGAAAGATTGAATGAAAAAAAAATTGAATAGATCAAATTTATATATTTGTGTATAATATAAATGCTGGGGTGGAAAGCAATCTATTTTATGCTTTTAATCAAGTTAATTCTGATAATGTATTCAAGGACAAATTCAAATCAACTACAAGGTTGTGAAAGTGAAATCAGAATAAGACCATTAAATTCATATTATTTGGTCTCGTAAAAAAAAAAAAAAATCTATTTTCTAAGAAGCACAGCAAATGTTTACCGTCACAAGTAGGTAAGGGATGGCTCCACCAGTGATTCTTTTCACAGACCAGCGGCTCCTCGTGACTGAGTCTGTAGCCCGAATCACAACCAAAGGACACAGTGGAGCCGATGGAAAAATCTTGTCCATAACGAATACCGTTAACAGGTATGCCAGGATCCAAGCATGAGTAGCTGTCCACCGTAACGCCTGAAAAACAATAAAAAAAAAAGGAGTTGAATTTAGCTGATTTAAACGTTCTAAAGTTAACAGTTTTACTGTTCCCAGCAGGCACCCGGGTGTGCAATCATTGCTGTTTATTTTCATGCAGGTAATGACCCTGGCACAAAGTTGGTCTGTGAAACTGGGTTGTGGGTGGGCTATTAGCACAATGTTGTCACACCATGCCTTCTTATTATGAGTGTAATCAAACTCCTACTGTGAGGAAAGTAAATCCAAAAATACATTTTCATTTCAGCCTGCATGTACGGAGTGCTCATATGGTTTTTAACTTTACAAAAAGGATTGACAAAGGCAACTTTAATCTCAATCAGCCCATGCAAGCACGGTGGATTTGTTTCCAACTTACTTTCGTAGAGTATTTTAAAGCCGACATTGGAGCGGCTGTTATCCGTGGTGAACAGGAGATAGAGGAAGTTGCTGCTGCTGAACAGAAACTGGGGCACCTGGGTGCCATTGAAGGAGCCAATCAGAGGAGAGAGGAGGTTCGGTCCATCGTGGATCTCAAGGAAGTCATAACCCAACTCTGTCTGGAACCTGGTAGAAGAAAATGCTCATTTCCCATGATCATGGCTTCAACACTAATCAAACAAGCCTTTAAATTTTTAAAGAATGATCTCATTTTGTTTTTATATCCTCATATACATTTAATGACTATATAAAACTTAAATTAATATTCAGAGAAATAAACGTTGATTTTAAGTCATGCTTTTGATAATGCAATATATATATATATATATATATATATATATATATTAAACAGACGATGTCTGCTTTCATTGCGCACAATCAACAAAATTATCAATCTTAGCTTAATGAGTTAAATACAAACAGTAGATTATATTTTTGATCAATTATTGCACTTGAAGTATTGTGACATTTGCAGTGGTGATCCATGACCATAAGGGCTAGGCCTTCAAATTTAAATTGAAAATTATAGAAAACTTACATTTGATATTTAATATTTGTTCTTTAGAGCAACGACAATTTCTGTGTGGATTTTCAAATATACAGGCTGCAGATGAATGCACCACTAATCTTCATGGGCCCCCAAAAATATATAAAAAAATAAAAAATGCTTTGGCCTTCCTAAACTCCAGAGTCCCATGTTTTGGTTCCACCCACGTTATATCAGCAATCTGATTGGTTTATTTTCCTGTCATTTATTAAATAAATCCATCATGGAGAGAAACTGACTGACTTCAGCCTTCTCTAATCAAAGTGAAGTCCTAAAGGATGAGAGCTTCTTATATTTCTGCTCGAGACAAATAATAATAATAATAATAATAATAATAATAATAATAATAATATGATTGATAACTACATCTTTAAAAAAAAGCCAAACTGCAAAGTAAACAGAAATAAAATAAATTATCACCAAACAAATCTAAATGTAACATTTCAAAAGTGATGAATGATGAAAGGCCTTCTCTGAAGGCATTGAAGGCCCTGTTGGTTTTCCACTTGATACTGTGCTAGTTGGATGCAACACATTGCGGTTTTGGGTAATTTCTTTATGTGCTTGCTCAACACCCTAAAGGTCATTACAGGATGAAGAGCTAAATATTATTTTTGCCCACCTGTCAAATGCAATTTTGATAGAACGTCCTGGCTCCGATTCAATCACCCACTCACAGCTGAGGGAATCCTTGTAGTAACCGGGCCACCCGGGAGACAAAATGACTCCACTTGCAGCTGAATAGTGGCCTCCACATGGAGCTGGATGAGGAGAATGGGAAGAAGGAGGGACATAAGACACAAAAACAAAATAAAACAGAGAACATTAAAAGTATATTCTGGGAGAAGCAGAAATTGATGCACAATATGTGGCATGAATCATGATTTGTGGGATTTAGCACAAACGATGAAATGCAGGCGACTTAAGTTTTTAAGCTTTTAAATATAAAGTTGATTTTTCAGAAGTGAGGTTTTAAAAAAAAGGTTACACTCCAAAACCAATGTGGATTGCTGCAGGCTTAAAACAACTCAGCTCACGTGAAGGGTATTTTATAAACCTTTAAATCACTGGCAGTTTTACACTGCGTTCTTATTACGCAAGAAATATTATACAATATATTCCTTGCAGGAAGTGCTACAGCTACCTACTGTTTTTTTCCTTCTATCTGCTGCTGCCTTCCTCAGGGTTCGCCACAGAGAATTAACTCACATGAAGACTTGGCAATTGTTTTTACACGGGATGACCTTCCTGACACAACCCGAGACCACTGAGCTACCACAGCCCACATGTGTGGAACTGAGGGCTGCTATCCAGGGTGCCCAGGGGAGCACATGATGGGGGTTAAGAGCCTTGCTCAAGGGTTCAGAGTGGGGCAAATGTGGGCAAATGTTGTCAGTCCGGGGGGTCAAACCAGTGACCTTCCAATCACAGGCTTGCCTTCTGTGCCACTACTCCCCGTGTACTGTACCTGCAAATGTTGCTATGCGAACCTGCAAATGATAAAATAATGTCACACATTCTGTGATGTTAATGAAAATGTGTGAACTGCTATGACCCTTTTGAGAATGTAGTTGATTTATCTATGTTTCTAACTTCTTGCCTTCAAGCTGCTGTATTCATACTCATTTACTCACTGCAGATTCGTGTTCGGGCTGCTTTTTAATATACCATATTATTTTACATTATTAGTGTTTAGCGTATAGCTTAGATCCTTGTACATACCGTTAGTTTTTATACTTTATGTTTTTCATATTTTGGGGTGTAACTAAGACGTTGGGGACACAATTTTGTTCCACCTCATGTACCACATGTGATTCAAATGACAACAAATAACCTTGAACCTTGTTTTAAAAAGGCAGCAATCCATTTTAATCCTGGACAGATTATGCCAAATGTCTTTTGTTGTCTAATGATGAATAGATATGGGCACCAGTGATGCCTGCAATCCACAAAGGAAGAAGCAGGTAAAGATAAAGGATGGACGGATAATCCACGATACAAAACCAGCTCTGATTTGGAGTTATGTTTAAAGCTTCATGACTCTTAAAACCACCAGTCCCTTTGCTTTGAGCTCTGATTTAGTCTCCTTTAATTAATAACCATCCGTCACCAAATCAAACAATAACTAACAAGTTTGATAAAATTTTGGGTTGAACAAATTTTTAAAACAGTACTTTGACTGAGTAGGAAAAACTGAAATTATATTTTACGAACAACAAAAAAAAAAAAACCTAATTAAATTACCTTGAAATAAATCAACACAATATCTTTAGAATGACAAGGATGGATGCAATAAATCAGCTGAGACGTCTGTGTAAAAATGTCAAAGAGCTACTTTATGAATTCAACTCTAATGTATGGCAGCATGACGTTTTAATGCGTTTCATGTAAGATGTTAGGAAAAGCCTAGTAAAGTCAGTATCATAATTATATTAAATATTCTCCTGGTTATTATAAGATCCATTCATGAGAAAAGAGAACATGGCAATAAATTGACTTTGAATAGAAGCTATTATTAGTCAAAGGTCTTCCTTTGCTGTTTTCAAAAGTGATCTTGTTATAGTGTGTTTGATTTTCTAAAGGCAATTAATTTTGGATCTTTACATTTAAATAAAGGTATGTAGGTTGTTCTTAAATAGTTACAGACACATATTTGATACAAAGTTTTTTTTTGTTATTTTTTATAAATCCTTGAGCATAATTAAACTGAACATTAAACAGTTCTATCAACAAATGATGTGATAGAATCACCCTGCCTCAGTTAGATCTGTACCAGTTGCAGCAATTGCCTCGTAATGTTAATCATTTTCTTCCATCTAAGATCACCATTCCCCTGGCTTTTTATGGTAACTGGCCATCTCAGTATCATTTCCTTCTGTTTTTTGCCTTTTTGTACTGTGTAATGATGGGATCTTGGATGGCATATTGGTCCCGAGATAATAATTTAGGCGGCAATTCTGTCAATATTTACCTTCACATTTAGGAATAGGCCCACTCCACATGACTTTTCCTCTTTCTAACTGACAGGTGATGGTCTCAGTTCCTTGGGTTTTGATAAAACCATCCTCACACACCACGGAAATAGAGCTGCCAAGCTGAAAGCTGTCCCCAAAGCGGCGAGCATTGATGGGGATGCCAGGGTCTGGGCACTCATTATGGCCAAATGCTGTGGTAAAAGAAAAATAAACAAAAGATTATAAAAAAAAAAAAAAAATAGACACAGACATGATGGCTGCATTTTTACCAAAAATACATTTTCATGAGTTGTAGATGTTTTTTTTTATTTTTTATTTGACTTTTGAAGGACCATAAAGCTGCTCAGATAAATCCTTAGCTCCTGATTTTGAGATAGATAAAGTTTTCATAGAGCTTTAACCTCCAACCAGTCATTCTTTTCTCTTTGTTCATATTCTACCCAATTTTTACATTTGTCTGAACAAAACTGTGTGGTTAGACAGTGTAGTTACTTTTCATACCACTTTGTGCTTTTAAGAATGAGCTTGTGTCTAACTCTAAGTTTCTTTTGGCTGCTCCCTTCTTCAGGGTTTGCCAAAGCAAGCGAACACACAAAGATTTGGCAATTGTTTTACACTAGATCCTCTTCCTGATGCAACCTGGGCTCAAACCCACAATCTGAGGATTACAAGACTACAGCACTGACCACCAAGCCACCGCAGACCCCTGAGACAGAGGTTTCAGGTTGGAAAGGATGTGCAGCAGGTTACGCATGTTAAAGATAGGAATGGTTATGTTCCAACAAGTGAGGAGAGCATGATGGGAAGATGGAAGAAGTACTCTGAGGAGCTAATGAACGAAGCAAATGAAAGGGAAAGATGAGTAGAGGTCATAGAAACTGTGGACCAGGAAGTAGGAAACATTAGTGAGGGTGATGATTGGAAAGCTCTGAAAAGAATGAAGATGGGGCAGGCAGTAGGACCTGATGACATACCACTGGAGGTTTGGAAATGTCTTAGATGGCAGAGGTTTTTGACTCAAATATTCAATGGCATATTTCAGGGTGAGAAAATGCCTGGGGAATGGGGAATATGTGTAATGGTGCCTATTTAAAAAAACAATGGTGATGTACAGAGTTGTAGCAATGACAGGATAATTAAGTTGATGAGCCACGCAATGAAGATCTGGGAGAGAGTTGTAGAAGCTAGACTTAGATGAGCGGTGACTATATGTGAGCAGCAGTATGGTTTCATGCAGAGAAAGAGCACCACAGATGCCATCTTTGCTTTGAGTATGCTAATGGAGAAGTAGAGAGAGGGTCAGAAAGAACTTCATTGCATCTTTGTGGATTTAGAAAAAGCATATGACAGGGTGCAGAAGGAGGAGGTGTGGTATTGCATGAGAAAATCTGGAGTGGCAGAGAAGTATGTTAGACTGGTACAGGACATGTATGAGGACAGCAGGACAGTGGGGAGATGTGCTGTAGGAGTGACAGATAGCGTCAAGGTGGAGGTGGGATTGCGTCAAGGATCGGCTCCGAGTCCCTTCTTGTTTGTTCTAGTGATGGACCGTCTAACAGATGAGGTCAGGCAGGAATCCCCATGGACTATGATGTTTGCAGATGACATTGTGATCGGTGGTGAGAACAGGGAACAAGTGAAAGAGAACTTGGAGAGGTGGAGGTATGCACTTAAAAGAAGAGGAATGAAAGTCAGCCGTAGTAAGACAGAGTACATGTGTGTGAATGAGAGGGAGGCTGGTGGAATAGTGAGGCTAAAAGGAACAAAGATCACAAAGGTGTATGACTTTAAGTACTTGGGGTCTACTGTCCAGGAAAATGGGGAGTGTGGTAAAGAGGTGAAAAAGAGAGTCCAGGCAGGATGGAGTGGATGAAGAAAAGTTTCAGGAGTATTTTGTGACAAAAGGGTGTCAACAAAGGTCAAAGAAAAAGTTTACAAGATAGTGGTGACCAGCTATGTTGTATGGGTTGAAGATAGTGGCACTAAGAAGACAGGAGAAAGAACTGGAAGTGGCAGAAATGAAGGTGTTGAGGTTCTCCTTAGGAGTGACAAGGATGGACAAGAATGAGATCATCAGAGGTACAGCACAACTTGAATAACTGGGAGATAAAGTTAGAGAGGTCAGACTGAGATGGTTTGGACATGTCCAGAGGAGGGACAGTGGGGGAGTGGTGGTGCAGAGGTTAGAGAGGTGGGCCTGTGATCCGAAGATCGCCGGTTCATGCCCCGGCCCCGACAACATCAAAATTGTGGGTGGGGTAGGTGAAACACCCACACTTGTCCCCACCCTCATTCGCCCCACTCTGGGCCCATGAGCAAGGCCCTTAACCCCACCATGTGCTCCCTAAACAGGTCTCTCTTGAAAATGAGTTCTCGCGGCTCAATGAGACTAACCTGGATAAATAAAGGCTAAATGAAAAAAAATATATATATATTGGTAGAAGAATGTGAGAAATACAGCTGTCAGGAAAAAGACAAAGAGGAGATAATGCATATGGATGCACAGAGAGGACATGGAGGCAGTTGGAGTGGGGACAGAAGAGGTAGAGGACAGAGTGAGATAGATAAGGATGACTCGCTGTGGCTATCCATGAAGGGACAAAAGCTGAAAGAAGAATAATTATTACTTTAGACATAGGAAAACAATACCACATCTTCAAATAATGAAATAAAGCATACATTTAGTCTTTTATAAAATGTTTCTTTGAGGTCTTTCAGCCTCTTCTTTGATTTAATGTTTTGCAAATTAGCAGAGCTTCAACTGTATATCTGCAATGAAACAGCCCAACTTCTAATACTTGAGTGGGGATTACTTCTCCTGTGCTTTAGGATAGTTTTGATGGCAGTTAAAGAAGCTTAAAGATTATTTCTTACTCACCAAATGACTGTTTTGTTTGTATTATGACAGTACATAGACATTTATTCAACAAAATAGCAATTCAAGCGCTTAAACACTGTAGACCATTTGACAAAGGACAATCCTTCATATTTAGTAAAGGACAATTTAATATTGTTTGAAGTTATAACACACCTAAAGTTATAAAAAAACAATTTTATGATTTGTTGGAAAAGTGTGATCAGAGTTTCGTATGGTAAAAAGACAGAGTAAGAGAAGATATAGAAAAGTTACACACTGCTGTATGTGATGTTAAATCCTCTTCCAGACATGGAGTGATCAGCTTGAAACTCCAACCTCAGCGTGTTGGTGTTAGATGTCAGATGGGAAGGACTTTCAGCTCCAGAGAATCTCCCAATGACAGAAGCATCGTTCGTCTCGCCGTCTTTCACAGTTAGAGAATCGTAAGGTGCCTCAAGGTCAAAATCATTAAATGCCAAGTGTATTCTGGAGCCTGGATCTGATTGGATGAGCCAGACACAATTCATGTTGTTCCCATAGCCTTCTGGGTAATCTGGAGAGAGAACGGTTCCTGAGGGAGCTGTGAAGTTGGACATGCAGGGGACTGTGGGAGGGAAGTGGGGGGAGGGAAACGTGCACAGAGAGATACATTTTCTGTTAAATATTCATCTTCACAGCGTTATCGGTCATCATCTGCCCCAGGCCATATTAAACTCTGCACTGTCACCATGGTGACAGGTCAGAGCGAATGTTATCAACAGCATGGCTGTGCAGACGTCAAGCTTTTTTGACATATTTCTAAAAATGACACACCATTTGAATACTTACAAATACATATCGGGATGTTTGCAGACCACTGGTTATTGTCTTGGCAGGAGATTGTTTTTTCGCCAATCAGCTCAAAGCCAAACTGGCACTCAAACCTCAGGATTCCCCCATTGGAGAAGTTGTCACCTTCTCTTATTCCATAGAGAGGAGTTCCAGGGTCACCACAACTCTCTTTATCTATTTCTGGAATGACACAGATTCAATGAAAGGTGTAACAACTGCATGAGCCCAAGAGATCAGGACAAAATGAACTTCTTTATAATAATCCTCAAATTTACTTGTGCAGCACAGTTAGTAAATTGATCGAAAAATCAAATAACGCTGAAACACACTGAAGAAGTTACTTAATTTTTCTAACCTAGCATTATGTATGTAAAAAAACCTCACAACAAACCCAGTAATGCACACCACAAATGGTCAACAGATTATGTAATAACACTCAGTTATACCAAACCTGAACCATTTTAATGAAAAAAATATTTTATAAAATGGCGTCGTAGAAAAACAAACAAAAAAAGCCAATTCACAATCAGGTGCATACTTTATCAAATGTAATAAACAGAGCTTTGGAGAACAGTCAGAATAAAGATTATGCCTGGAGTCTCAGTATTTTGAGTGTTAAAAAAACCCCCAAAGTTTTATCTCTCATTATAGGGAGCCCTGGAAGTGACTCACCCATACCCACCACTCACAGTGCTATCAGAGCCAGCCCATACTAGTCCAAGACCAGTTGGCTGCTAAGAAAGAACAGTCCCAAAGAAGATCAAAACATTTTAAAGATTTCCTACAACAGTTATGGTAAGGTTATCTGCCAAACTTTCTACTGGCTACTTCATTCTACAGATAGTCACAGAACGATGGTTATAATATCAAGTTTCAAGGTTCTTTATTGTCATTTGCATCACATGTGGTACTTGAGGTGGAACGAACTTGTGTACTCAAGGTCCCAGTTACACCCAAAAATAGCAAAAATCTAAAGTATAAAAAGAAACAGTAAATAAGAATCTAAGATATACAAATATATATATGAAACGCTAAACGATCTAAGATGTACACTAAACACTAATAATGTAAAATAATACAGTATAATAAACAGCAGCCCGGACATGAGTCTATAGTGAGCAGATGGGTATGAATACAGCAACATAATTCAATTCAAAAATACTTTATTAATCCCAAAGGTAAATTAAGTCTTGTTGTAGCTCATCATCCTGGTTTCATTCAAGATATGTTATAGATCCCGATAGCTGTGGGCAGGAAGGATCTCCTGCAGCAAATCTGAAGAATCTGGCCACAGATACTGATCTGACCACCTGGATCCAAGTTGCTTTCAGATTCAGTGGGCCTCTCGGTCCTCCAGGGCAGCAGGATGGTCCAAATGCTGGCAGAATTCCTCCCTGAGCTATGGTCACTCTTCCCAGCAGTCTGCCAAGCTCCTCATTGCCACAGACAGACAGCTGAAGTTGCCGGGGGAAGATCCCGGTCCTCTACGAGCCAAGTTTCCCACTAGCTCCAGGATCTCGGCGGTCAGGTACACGAGCACCACCGCCAGGTTGATGGAAATTTGTCCACGGCGCCTCCTTTTCAACTCATTTGGGATTTGGGACTGTAGTTGAGCTTTTGTGATGTTAATCAAAAAAAAAAAAAAAAACGTGTTGCTATGGTTACGCATCATAACAAATGCCCAAAAGTAAAATTATTTCAGTAAAAATCCTTCCAGCTGCACAGCATCCGATACCAGAATAAATAATCATCAAAAAAATAAAAAAGTGTAAGAAAAAATAAAGGCAAGAGATCGGCAGCATGGATAATCAGCCTCACAGATAAGTCACATATCACCAATTAAAGTGGCATGACTGTGATTTTTTTTCTTACTTAATATCAGATTGACAATGATCAGTTCACAATGACCTAAAGTCGAATAAAGGATTACAAAGGATTGCAATATATTACATATTATAATGCATCAGAAAACATAAATAACTATATTTCCATAACAGGCTGTTAATGGTGAGGTCTAAATATCACTAGTCTCGACTAAATCTAAATGAAAACAGTTTGGAGAGGAATGAATTATGGCTTTGCAGCAAGTACACCTGCAAAATCGAAAGAGCTCATAGTAAAAGTGGCAGAACTATAAGCCCAAATCTTAGTTGATTACAAGAAACACAAAAACTACAATTACTGCTATAAAGTCTTTTCAACAAAATCACTGTGATTATGTGCAGAGTAGCAATTCTTTGTCTCTATTTTTACCACATCAAAACACTTTTGGCTTTGTAAGTTTAGCTGTATTATCAACTATAGCACATTAGCAAGTCAGCACACAGAGCCTGAACATTTGTGCAACTGTCACCATGAAATATTTTTGGCTTTAGACTTTCAGCCATCTATTGCTGCTGAAAAACACTATTTAATGTCACAAAAGCTTATGATCCATTTTAAACATCAATACGCTGCCAAATGGTCTTTGAAGATGACTGACCATCAGTTTGCTGAGTCAAGCACATCTCTTGGATCTATTTACTTCTTAGTTTGCATCGCTTTAAGCAAGTTTGCATTCTGTATGTTTATTCAAAGGCAGCATTTGTGAATAGCATCCAACGTTGCCCACCCAGAGCCCCAGGAATAAATTTTACGAGGATCATTGTTTTCTTTTTCTGTAAAGCATTTTGAAGTTTCAGCTATAAATTACAAATGTTTGCATTTGGTGGAGGCATTGCTGAGTGGAAAACCAGTGAGCAATGTGGTGAACTAGAGGCTTGACTTGGAAGATTCTGCAAACATAATTAGCACTGCAACCAGTTACAAGTATCTGAGTGTTTTTTGTTTATTTATGGTGTGTGTTTCTAATATAGAGACTTTTGCTACCAAAAACTCTTAAAACACACATTTTGGTTTAAATATCATTATTTTTAAAGACAGTACAGTCAAGTGAAACAGACAACAGAAATATTGCTTGTAGCTATGTCAAACTAGCAAACCTTAGCTATACTTACTATGGGAGACTGAGAAACAGCACATCTCAAAATATTCTAAGAAATTAGGTTTTAGAGAGAACATGAAGTGTGTTACATGAAGATAATGAATGCCTATGTCACACCATCCATCCATCCAACCATCCATTATCTTTTACCCGCTTCTTCCTTTTCAGGTCGTGGGGGTCACCGGTGCCCATGCTCAGCTATCAATGTACGAGAGGTGGGGGACACCCTGGACAGGTTTCAAGTCCATCACAGGGACACAGAGACAAACAAGACAAACAACCATTCACTCTCTCCCTCTCACCTAGGGACAATTTAGAGTTACCAATCAGCCTAACATGCATGTTTTTGGTCTGTGGGAGGAAACGAGAGTACCCAGAGAAAACCCACACATGCATGGAGAGAACATACAAATTCCGCCCAGAATGACCCCCGGCTGATATTTGAACCAGGGCAACCTTCTTGCTGAGATGTGGCAGCTTTACCAACTGCGCCATTGTGCAGCTGACTAGAGCTGTCATTACTAACCCAAACCCGGAGTCCGGGCCCGCCTGACCCAGATTCGAAATGGGCTGGGCCATGATAATTTGCTTTATGTGCGGGCCAGGTCAGTGTCTGGTTTTTATTGTGTTAGGGACACCGGTTGGTTGAAAGAGGCAAAAAGCTCAGTTAAGCTTCAAATGGACTACTGCCGTGGGCAGCACGGTGGCACAACTGGTAGAGCTGCTGCCTCTCAGCAAGCAGGTCCTTGGTTCAAACCCCGGTCCAGGGGCCTTTCTGGGTGGAGTTTGCATGTTCTCTCCGTGCATGCGTGGGTTTTCTCCGGGTACTCCGGTTTCCTCCTACAGACCAAAAACATTCATGTTAGGCTGATTGGTAACTCTAAATTGTCTCTAGGTGTGAGTGAGAGAGTGAATAAATGTTTGTCTCTATGTGGCCCTATGATGGACTTGCGACCCGTCCAGGGTGTACCCCGCCCCTCGCACAGTAATTGCTGGACATGGGCACCGGTGACCCCCGTGACCCAAAATGGAAGAAGCGGGTAAAGATAATGGATGGATGGATGGACTTCTGCCAGCGATCCATCAACTCAAACGGACGTTCATTCAGCCGCAGAACTCAGCGGACGCGCTGCCGATGACCCAAACAGGTGAGATCACAAAATATCCGACATGTCAGAATAGGGTCCAATGCAGACAGAAGCAGGGGAAACATTTAATGTGCTTTGATGGCTCCTCAGCTCTGATCTTCTTTCTGCCCCCTTTACTCAGCCGCACGCGTCTGCCAACCGTTAATAATAGTCGGTGGTGTAAGTAGTCAAAGCTTAATTAAAAATGTCAGGGGTTTTAATGGCTCAGACCTTTAATTACTGTTAATATGTTGGATCAGGTCGGGTTCGGAGCTGATGGCTGCAGGCATGGGTCGGGTCAGATCGGATTTTTTGGACCTGAGCGCAACTTTACTGCTGACCATGTCACTAAGAAGGAACTTAAGTTGAGTAAGCTAGAAGGAGCCAGCAAAGCAAAACAGGAAGCAAGTCAATTTAGTTTTTCATTCAACCTTTATTTATACAGGTTAGTCTCGTTGAGTCACAAGGACTCATTTACAAGAGAGACCTGTTTTAATAAAGTACATACAACAATAATTCAACAAAAAGCCATTTAAATAAAATAAAAGAAGTTATAAACACAGTCAAAGCAAGAGTCAATGGGCTCCAGTCTTGCATTACTCTATGATTTTTTTCTTTCGACTGAGCTGAGCAAATATTCATTACACCTTTTCTTTCGTAGAGTCAGTGTGACCACAAGTTTGTACAGACTCCACTTTGAATTCACATCAAAGCGCTGTTGTGTTGCCTTAATTCTGTTTGAAATGTTGAGCGTAGGATTTCTGAAGGTATGCCTTTCATTACACGAGTCCTACTTTATTTGCCTGCACCACTCTTCTGTTTTATATTATTATATATAGGCATGACCAAAAAAAAGTGTATTTTGTGTGTATTTTACTTTAGTACATGCACCGCTTGTGTGTTTGTGAGCTGATGTGCAAGTTTATGATGGATTACATTAATTTCCATCATGACATAGTCTTTATGAGAACCCCAAACTCAGCCAGTCGCAAGCTGCTAAAACTGACATGTGCTTGTGTGAATGGAACCCCCCCCCCCCCCCCCACACACACACACACACACACACACACACACACGCACATGCACACACAAACGGTAAAATAATAGAGAACACATTGCTTTGTGGAGAAAACAGGCTTACAGTTGGAGCATTCCTGTACTCTTCGTGCCCGTTTCACACACACTGCTCACAAGCAACATGTCTCACAAACAACCCAATCACGCATACACAGTCAGTCTCTGCCTTTGATACATACACACCTCACACATACACACACAAATAATCCTGTTGTATTTGTAACAACAAGGCTGACAGATTCTGAAAGGGGATTAGGGCCCTTAAAGAGAATGTAGTGTGTGTGTGAGAGAGTGAATATGTGGGACTGCAATTTCTTTTTTTGTTGTTGTTGTTGTTGTTGTTTGCTATTGCACACCCGAACCCATCCCATTCAGTTCTATAATATTCAATCATGTTCACAGCATTTTGTTCCTGGAAATATGTATGTTAGCATGAAACCACAGCGCAAACACACACAAGCACACAGAATGAAAAAAAGTAAATGCACAACCGCCTACCAAGAGCAGAAGGTATTAGATTTTGGGAGGGATAATGAGATTGGAGAAAAAAATAAATAAATAAAATAGCTTGTTGGCTGTTTTTTTTTTCCTTTGCAAGCATTTAGAAATTGATTTCAAGGCAGCATTAGGGATTGAGATGGAATGTTGGATGCATGGTTTGCATAGACTAATGTATAATATATGCACAAAAAAAATTCCTGCATGCTTCTCTTCAATATTCAGTGTTTCCAAAGCAAAACAAAAACCCTCAAGATGCATTAACCACATTAAACTGCACAGAACAGTAATCTAACACAGCAACAATAGCTGCAGACGGAGACAGATTGAGTGAAAAGACCGTTAGTGCTCTGAGTCGTATGAGGGAGAAATGAGAACTTCATCCAGTGTAATTACACCACAATTTCTTCAATCTTTGACCTAAAAGGAGGGGCTCAGATTGACTTGTTCACACTGTAGATATCAGACAGGACGCTTTGTAGAATGAAAATGATCCCATTTATTATGCTGACATTTATTTCTGCGACTGCTTGGCTCAAAATCCAGGATGCTGATGAGTCTTTCACGATTGATTTGCTGGGAGAAAAGTGCTGGAGATTTTTTTTTTTTTCCAGTTCACATCAGATTGCATCTGTGCTTATTACACATAACTTTTTGTAAATTGAACTTCAGGAAAACCTGTAATAACTCTGCTGCTTTGATCTGGAAGCATTATAGTGCAGAATTACTTCACACCTATCTGCTAGAAAATACCTCTTGGACTGTCGTATGACCCCCTAATGGGTCTATAAGACCAACATCATCAGCGAGTTTCTCGATGTACATGTCCTCACAAAAAATCCTGCAATCATCTGTGCAAGAAATACAGGTGAGAGAACAGGACACCCACAACTTTGGAGCACTTTTTGCCATTTTACCTCCATTAGGAAGTACAGTAGCTTCTCCACCATCCTGAAAACGTGTCCAAATCGCTAAATGAACACTAAATAAAAGGGAGTGTGCATGTAGCCTACATACACAGTGCAATATCAAAGCAAGAAAGTAAACCAATTAAAGCTCGTCTAGACTCTACTTAGAAAAGGTTAAAGCAGCATTTTTTTCAAATATCAGCTCTGCTTGAATTAAACACAAAGAGCCTAATGAGCTCTAAACCATTTTGGTGCTCCTCAATGAGATTTTCAAAGTATTCATTACCAGCCAAAACATCATCTTGTATGTTCCGAGTACTACTATTTAGTAAATCACTGTCCATTATATTTATATATTTATCTCCTGCATGACCAAATGCCATGCACAAGTTGAAATGAATGTAATTTATTGTTAAGTTTTAATGAGAGTAATGGTTCCATTTTTACAATGGATTTTCCCTGAACAAATGGGATATATAGCCCTTCAATATCCCTGGCTGGACGGAATATTATACAAGTCAATAATTCATGAGTAGAAAATGAAATTCCATTTACACTGCTGTGATTAAGTAGGCCCTGCCCTTCACAGGTTACCTCTGGTGCACACATGTATGCACACATGCTCATGAAGATAGTAACCGGCGTTGGCTCTTTAACCCAATACGCCAGTTATTGACCAGAAATCTGAACCACATGTGGCGATAGGTTGAAAATGAATATTTCATGATTTCATATTTCATACTGCCTCAGACGCTTTGAAGAGAATGTGTAGTTCTGTGGAATTAGAAAAGTCGTCTTCAGTTCTTGGACTGAGAAGACACAGACCAACGGATGATCTAAAGAAGGTTTTTAATGGGGAAAAAAATGACTTTGAAAAACTTTGAACATTAAAACTTGAACTATAAAAATACAAACTGTATGTTAACCAACAAAATATGTGTTCCTTTATGTTTACGTTGAATTAGAAATGTAACATCAAGGTTTATTGCTGTACTATGGCAACCCCCATATTAGCACTTAACAAAAATGACTATTAATGAACTTAATTGGTCATGTGGGAGTATTGATGTTAAATATGAAAGGTAACAAGATGAAAAACAACCATTTCAAGTATGTTCAGATGGCACTTTCATGGTATGACTAACATTAATGGAGCAGTTAATTTAATGCATTGATCCACATTCATAAAGCAAACATGAACAAATAAACTACTAATTATGCAAATTTATTTAAAAAGTAGTGTTAACTGCATTACATACTATTACAATACAGTATACAGTATAGAGTAGTCCCTCGTTTATCATGGGATATCTGTACCTTGAAGACCCGCGATAAGTGAAAAACTGCGAAGTAAGATTACGAGTACAAATAGTAAGCAGTAGTTTATATATATATATATATATATATATATATATATGCATGTGTGTGTGTGTGTGCGTGTGTATGAAGGCTTCCCATACTCTTTCAATATTCTAAACAATGTTTCTAAACTCCAACCTCTTTAAAAGAGCACAGCTTGTCATGATTTCAGCTCTCTGCCTCCTCTGCTCTTTACCACCTGTAAGCGTTCTTGGCCACGCCCACTTCTCCGCACTGCAGGGAGAACAGCTGATCACCTGCAGCAGGAAGTTTATCCTTCAGTATGGGCTGCACAAATGTGCAGCAGGTGCTAAATAATTTTAAAATATTTATTTTAAATAAAAATGTCATGACAATCGTGCGACTCTTCCATCAATCAGCAAACTGTGTGTCATGTCCAGTCTTATTTTGTAAAACCGCAATACAGCAAGTCCACGAAAAATGAACCGCGACGGGACTACTGTATGCACATTTGTGCTTGTATCAAATGAAAGATTTCATATTCACACAGAATATGTTGAAGATGGAACAAATGACAATGTTTAAATGACATCTGTGATATCCATTAAGGTCCAGGTTAAAACTGAGCTGAACTTAGTATGAAAGTGAAAGTTTAATATATGTTTAAAACCCAATTTTGTTGCTCAATAATCAAATTTTTCCGAGATTGTCAGGGATGCCAGCATTTTTTGATTCCGAGTTAGCAAGCCACAAAAGAATCAAGAGTAAAGAAACTTCTACAAGTGTACCATGGCCATAAAGTACACAAACACCACCATGTTAAAAAAAAACAAACAATGTGTGTCATTTTTCTTTTCCAAATAGCACTTCAGCTCCATCCTTTATAATGAAAATATCAAGACAGTCCGTACAGTTCATGTACTGAAAACACGTTAAATAATAGTGTTGAGAAAAAATTACTTTTGTATTTTTGTCTGTCAGTACAGTGACGACATGATCATAAGGTCATATTAAGTTAACTAACTAGAGAAATCAACCAAGTCCTTGCTCAATAATCCAGGTATACAATTCAACAATTTTCAGTCAGGTCATCTAGACAATTAAAAAAATAAAAAATAAAATAAAAAATAAAAAAAAGAAACTGTCCAGATGACCTGACTGAAAATTGTTGTATAACTAGAGAAATTGCATTTCCTGAGAAAATGCAATGTGAATGCTTATTGCTGAAGAATTTCCAGAAAAATACCTGCAATTAGCAACAACAACAAAAAGCTGAAATTAGCAAACAATAGCTGAAAAGTAGCTAAAAAGGCAGAAAGAAGTTCAAAGTAGCAGAAAAATGCTGAAATCACCTTGAAAAACTTGAATTTATCTGAAAACAGCTGAAATTAGCTTAAAACATTCTTTAAAAAACTAGCTGAAAAGATAGAACAAGCTTAAAGTACCAGAAGAAAGCAGAAAAACATGTTCGCCCAATTAGGCTGAAAGAAAGAAGCAGAAATGAGCACAAGAAAGTGGAAGATATCTGAAATAAGCAGATTTTTTTTAACAGCTGAATAGTAGCTAAATAAGCAGAACAAAGCTTAAATTACCAAAAGGAAGTGGAGAGAGCAGAATGGTGCCCAATTAGGCAGAAAGAAGCAGAAATGAGCACAGAAAATGTTGAAAAACATACGGAAAAAGTATAATAACCGGGATAATAAATATAAAGACATCACAATAGTTTGAATGCTTAATAAACTAACAGAGTTGAAGCTGATAGCTGATAAAAAGGATAACTTTTTTTTTTTTACATTTTGATATTCCAACAGCTGTGGTAGAAATACAGAGGACAAAAAAACTGTTATTAGATGTTCAAACTGCAAATCAAGTTTACAAGCTCTCTTAAAAGCTCCATGGCACTTTATAACAACTTTATATAATTTACAGATATGGATTGTTGCAGTTTCAGGGTTTTGTAAGGCAACGCTATGTTCTGGCAAAAGGAAGACAAAGTTGGATCAATCAAAACACAACAGAGACAAAAGGAAAAATCAAGAGAGTGACACAAAATTTTGGTTATAGTTTATATAACCTCAACATCCTCAGCCTCCTATAAAATCACGTCTCGTATTAATGCATGAAAAGCAGATCTTGAAAGTAAGGGCCTTATATTTGACTCAGTGGGTTGTCCCACTGCGGTACCTTTTGTTTTGTTTGACCGCCTCACCAGGTCCATCTTTCAATTAATACTTTGGGGGTTTTGTGTCGTTTTGGTGTACATGGGAATGGGGGGGGGGGGGGGGGTATAATAATTGTTTTTTTTCTTCCCTGCAAGAAGCTTTGTCAATAAATTGAACGTTTGAACCGTCATTTGTGAGTCCCATGTGCTCCTTAATCCGCTGTGTTCTTGGTGGATGTAACACTCAGTGATGAAGTAAGAAAAGAAGAACAAAGACAAAAAAAAAACTAAAGAAAAGGAAATAAATTGCATTTGCCAGTGATGGTTTATTTAAATTAAGCTATAATGTTTTTATACTTATCCCACACAAATGACCCTGACAATTTGTTTTTGAACACAAAACCATACTTCATAAACAACCTGCAGGTAACCAGCAATAACCTTTTAATAGCTAGCATGTAGAAAAAGGGAAACATATAAAAAACATTTGTCATAAGATAAACACATTAAGCCCTCTTTGCAAACTGGTAGTAAATTCAGCACTTGATGTGGTGGCCACACACTGTAGTTGCCGACAACAGTTTTATATAACACAGGATGATGGGATGTGTTAGAATGATGCATTTAAGCCAGAGATTGCAGGAATGATTCATTACAGAAAGATACGAGCTCTCAAGCTTGTTGTTCACGTTAGTAGGTGTTTCAATGAAAATGAATGACCTGACAAGCAAATAATGACACGCTTGATAGTTTCAGAAGGGCCATTATAATAAAAGGAAAACACTCAACATGCAGGTGATCATGTGTACCCTCATGTCCCATGGAGCAACAGATTAGATTTAGCTTTGAACCCACACTTCAGTTTGGGCCCTCAGGCATTCTAATCCGAGGTTATTAGTAATTCCTTGAACCCAATGTAAAACCAAGGATGTTCAATCTTTTCAAGCTTTTGCACCTCAACTGTACTGAACTTTTGTTTTAACATTGTTATGACGCTATAGGTTCCTTAAAAAAAAATACAGATGGACACATTATGCAAATAATCTTTTGGTTATCATTATGAGTGAATGCCCATTTGTTTAATTAAATTTTTATGTTATTTCAAGTGCGTTCTTTCATGTATTTTTCCTGTTTGTGCTTTATTTATCTATTTTCCATTTTTGTTTCCTCTGTGTAAGAGAATTATACTTAACTTACTAATTTTTAATTGTAGACTTATTTTTGATTACATGCAGGTCTTTCTAACTACATTTTTAAAACACAATCAATAAAACATATGGACAATGCACAACTCAAGTCGAGTTGTTTGTGAATAAAATTCATATCGAAGCCAAAAAACATCAATGGCAATTTTAAAGACTTTTGGTCAGTGGCTCATAAAGCACATGCAATGTCATCTTAACTTTGTTCATCTGAGAGTTAACAAGAGCACTGCAAACAAAACTTTGTATATATATTGTCAAACTTGTACATCAATACAACAATCTAAAGAAATAGCCTGGGCGAGCTAACGCCTTGTATAGCCTTTGACCTTGATTTGTGACCTTGACCTTTTAACTGTGGTGATGAAACTTGTATGCGACACTTCATATAGTATTGCATATGTGTATGAAGTTTCATTAAATTATCTTGAGAAAATCAGAAGTTATGGCCCAGACAAGAGAAAGTTTACGGACAGCAGTGCGGACATAGACTATAACATATTATGCTCGTCGAATGATGTGTATAATAATAAAAGATGAGATAACAGCTTAGTGGTAATTATGTAGCTGCATACGTTTATTATTTTTATTCCAAAAGAAGACATAACACAATATCTCAGCTCAGTGGGATTTGTGAAATGCAACAATTCAGGAAGTGTGTGTAGTTTTGCCAATCGGTTAAATGCAGATGGCTATTTGAAATCAAACTAATAGATGGGGGAGTGGTGGCGCAGAGGTTAGAAGTTAGGCCTGTGATCGGAAGGTCGCAGGTTAAACTCCTGGTACCGTCAACATCAAAATGTGGGTGGAAAAGGTGAAACACCCACACCTGCCTCCACCCTCATTCGCCCCACTCTGGGCCCATGAGCAAGGCCCTTAACCCCCACCCTTTGCACCCTAAACAGGTCTCTCCTGAAATTGAGTTCTCATGACTCAATGAGACTACCTGGATAAATAAAGGGTAAATAGAAAAAAATAATAATCTTTTATTTTTAGACCAAATGTAGCTCAATCTTAGTTTGGATACCTGTACGCATTTTGAAGGTACTTTAGATGTATTTTCAAAAAAAAAAAAAAAAAAAAAAGCTTAAAAGTTCAGGGAGAATTGTGCTTTAGATTATCCATTACCCATACATACTGTAGTTTAAGCTATATTAGTCATTTTTTCCTTATATCTTGCAAAGAAGCCATATTATCCAGTGTGGACCAGTCCTGACTGATAGCTCTTACATCTCATTGCACAGACCTCACGAGTGGCATTTCAAAAGATTCATCACACACTGCTGTCTCCCTGGCAGTCCAATCAATCTGAGGTGTCTTTAATGGCCACATCCCTTGTCAAAACAATGCTTCAGTGAATAGTGGGTGCACGAGGGCAAATGGGCACCTGTGTCTGTTTCAAATGGCAGGAATTATCTACTACTCCAGAGTGAAGCTGCAGCATTTTTATTCCTAAGAGTTGATTCCTGCATCAATCCAACTGGCAGCTGTTGTCTTTAAATTATAGAGAGCAAGGATGGTGTTTTAAATCCCCCACCCTCTGTTCCAGCACTTAAAATCTCCAAAGTAAGATGAGGTGGTGATGATGGAATACTGGTGTAGGTCCTGAGGGATCAAATCGCTGATCACAAAAAAAAACAGAAGGACTAAAATAGCTGCTGGCCAAACAGCAAACCTCTCCTTACTTTAAGCTGAGAATCCGACTGGTGGATTTAATAAGGCATTCCACTTTGTGCTAGATTTTATTGAGAGACTATTATCGAAAAGTGTGCATGGATCCGAAAAATCCTGTACCTGTGTGTCTCTTGGCTTCTGTCTGTTTTATAAAGGTGATCATTTAAATTTAATGATATTTATTCACATTCTTAACATTACTGAACAAATCAAATGATTCCACTTAGATGGAGCCTTTATAAAAAACCTTCATAAAGAATATATACAAAGAAAATTGAATACAGTAATCTATAAAGTGGCATGCCTATTTTAATATTTGAATGAGTGTGTTGGCATTTTCCAAATGCTATTTGATTTTTTTTTTATGATATGATCTAGTTATTAAACCAAGGGGAACTTCTATGTATTATTAGACCCAATATGTTCTCATAAAAAAAAAAAAAAAAAGATGTTATACCACTTTTTTTGTTGTTTTGTCTTCTTCCCCAAGGTTGTTCTATAGATTTGTTGTTGAAAAATTGTCCTCAGTGTTACAAAGTTCATACAAAAGGGAATTACTCATTCCCACAGAAACCATTTATCCTGAACTGCCTGAAGCGGACCATTTTCTCACTTTACTTAACAACATTATCATGAAAATATTTTGCATAATGTATATGCCTGGTGGCTAGTTTGGCACATCTAAAACATAGAACGTGCAACCATTTTGCACTTTGACCAATCAGTTGATTGGGTTTTCTAGATGGAGGATTGTAAAAATAAAGCAGGGGATAAAACAGTACGTTTCAGACAGAATAAATAAGAAACGACCCCAAAATAGAACATGGAATAAAATGAGATGTTTTGATACCAGAATAAAATTGACATTAGCGGAGTAGATGTTTTTTTTTTATTATTTTTTTTACTTGAGATGTCTTTGTTTTCTACGTTTAAAAATAATCCTTCCACTTGTAGCCTGCCACTGTTGTGTTGTTGTTCACTTCACAACTATTGTTACATCAAATGGTCTGGTGTAAAAAAAAAAAAAAAGACTTTATCTGGTCTCATTTTCAAACTAAAGAACCAGAAGAAAAGGCAATGCTTGTACAAGGGTAGTGTTTCTATGTTCTCAAATGAACTGTCTTGTATCATTAGCTGTTCAAGTTAAACACTGATTGCTTTTAGCTGTGGATGATGCTTCTTGCATTGGAACCCCGTCACACTGAATAACAGTGCTATTGTCTCTAAAACCTACACATATCAGCACATGGCTCTATCTTTTCAAAATTGGCAACCTTTTATTTTTGGAGTGAAGATGCTGTTACACTCTTAGAACTCACCAAATTGTAATTTACCTGCTTATTTCCATACCCCATGCTCTCCTGGGCCATTTCCACCCTCTGCATGCCCACAGAATGAGTCTTTTGAGCCACAACAAGATGCAGCTACACACAAGATCACACTATGCTAATACAGCAGGTACCACATCTGCACAAGGTTGTTTCCATGACCTTATCATAATCATGCTTGCATATATGCTCAGTCCTGCATGCTTCAAAATTTCGACAACCAATGAAGCTGGTGGAAATGTGGTCATTGCTCCCATCAAGCTTCCCTACACTCTACTCAAGACCTCAGTACTCAACCACCACTCTAATAAACCAAAAGACCTTGATACATGTTTTATGCATGCTCAGAACCATGCTGGAGCCCTTTTCTTTCTTTCTCAAGATATGCCTGGAGGCCTTACGAAGACCCTGCAGAGACCATTTATGTTCTGCCTGAGCTTTTGTCATTGCGAGATTGCTTTCCATTGGGAAATACAATATGTCTTAGATAAAAAATTATAGTTAAATTAAATAAACTTTGGAAAGGTGTTTATTTTACATGGCTAAATAAATAAATCCATAGAGTGTTTGACCAATGAATGGTAAGCAAGCCTGGTTTATTAGAATTATTATCTGCTGTGCAAATAAACATATTGGTTGGTTAGGTGGGTGGCAGTTTAATGTTGGCCAGCATTAAAACTGTTAAGCCCAAGTTTTTAATTTTTGATACCCTATAACGGGCAGCTGTGACTGAGTGTTTAGAGCAGTTGTCCTCCAATGGGAAAATTGGGGGTTTGTTTCCACCAGCAGTCACATGCCGAACCCTGGGAAAGACGCTGAACCCTTCATTGCTTCCGATGCGTGTCCCATTGGTGCATGCATGTGATAAAGCACTGATTAGTTTTTGTATAGATATAGTAGAGTGCTGTATGAATGGATAAATGAAGACACAGATTGTAATGTAAAGCACTTTAAGTATCTTGATAAGATGGAAAAGTGCTATAGAAGTACAGTCCATTTACAATAAAACTGTGATTCAAGTTTGTTTTTTAAATTTCGGGGGTGTTTTAATGTAAGAAGGTGATATCATTGTTTTAAGTTTGACAAACAAGTAGCAGAAAGTAGCAAATGTGTTCAATAAATCTCAGAACACATGGCTACCTAGTCAAAACAATAAATGTGACACTTTCAGAAACTCTTTGTTTTCTGTTACCTTGCAAAGATCTGAAGATCCTTTACTCCCCTTGTTGCCTTTGGTCTGAAAACTAAAACCAAAAGCAGCACCAGCTGACATTTACTTGATGATTTCCAGGTGGCATTTGAAACTGTAACCTCACTGAAGATGATTCTCAAGTGGCTGTTTTGTCAACATCAACCCATAATACTTTCTGCACTGGGTACTAGAGTTAAACAGGAGGTACACTTGAGAGTATTTTCAAAATCCTCAAATATGTTCGGTTTTTAACATCAAAATTTAGGTAAAAAAAAACAAACATACATTAGAAGATATGAGGCTTTATATATCATTATATTGAAATGAAAGGCAAACACGTTTCAAAAGAGCTTAAATTTGTATTTTTCTTTTCTTTCTTTTTCTTTTTATACCCCATCAGCCAAAGACAAACAGTATATATGTGCATATATCACCTTAGATATATTCACAAGCTGTAAGTTTGTAAGATGTTTAAGTATTTACAGTGAGGGAAGAAAGTCATTAAAATCTTAATGTAAACTTACTTCAGTGATGGCGCAATGCTCATTTTAATTTGCATAACATACAGTTGCTCATAATAGACTAAAACAGACAACGTATAGTTTAGTTTAAACAATGTGACTGTGTATGTGTGTGTTTGTGTGAGGTTAAATAATAATAATAATAATAGTGTGTGTGTTGTCATCATTGTATGTTCCCATACAACAGCAAAATTGACTGTCTGCATTTAACCCATCCACCCCCAGGTGGAGCAGTTGGCAGCTATTGAAAGTGCCTGTGAGGCAATTGGGGATAGGGTGTCCTGCTCAGAGACACCACGAGTTGGGCAATGACTGGGGATCAAACCTGGGACTTTCAGGTCCAAAGTCAGCTGCCCTGTCCCTACCCCATTGGCTCTCAGCATTTAACCTAATACACTCAGGTGGAGCAGTGGGCAGCTGCTGAAGGCACCCTAGGAGCAATTGGGGATACGGTGTCCTGCTCAGAGTGACTGGGAACTGAACCTTGGACTTTTGGGTCCCGAGTCGGCTGCCCTGCCTACACCATCTTGGCCCCCTATGCATAAAGTACTTGTAGAAAGATCATTCTGCTCACAGAGTAACAAAGTGTGGAATGAAATCTCAATTTTGTGATGCAAACATAGATCAACGTTTCCAAGATAAATATCGGTAAGGTCTTCACAGTGGAAAAATATTTAGTATAAGTATTGTCCTTCTAAACTGTAGAAAAACATAAAGGTGTTTTGTACGCGAGTGTGATTTGTATGCTTTGCAGCAGAAATTGCGTCAAAGAGCTCCAGGGTGGTGGCCTTTGCTTTTCTAATGGTTGAATGGTGACAGGGAAAAGAAAGAGACAGGCCAAGTTCGAGAGAACTGTGGCAACAGAGTCAGACTGTGACTAAATAAGAAAGGGGGGGGAAAAAGATAGTGCAAGTCATTTGACAAATAACAATGAGAGGAAATTTCAGATACAGAAAATGTGTTGAGAGACAGAAAAAGGGGGAGAAAGTGTGAACCAAACAACACCACATTACTGACAGACAGAAAGGCAGCTGGAGGATGGTGGATAGACAGATGTCTAATGAGGAAAAATGGGACTCGCAGAGACAGAAAGCAAAAGCAACTGAGGGCGAGTGCTCGGAGTGAACGAGGTGAGTGACTTGTTGGTAGAGCTTGGTTGGCTCACAGATGGAAGACCTGTCTAACACACATGCACTTAAACAGAAGCACACATCCGATGTGTGATGCACAGGTGATTTGGCAGCAAGGCTGGAACTACTGATAATGTTTATATTTCATAGCCAAGGTCCAAGCTTTAGGAACACACACACACACAGCCTGCCTGTCCATTTTCGCTCTCTCAAGTTTGTCAAAAACTAAACAAACACACCAAAAAATATACCGCATACATCTGACATAACCACCCACCTTCATAGTAAATCTTGTGGGCTATGAAGCCAGCCACTGTGAGACAAACACATTTATCCTGCACTGACTGTTGACACAACTTATCATAGTATTTGGACTGGAGCAAGAAAGTCACAGTCATTCATCTGGGTAATTGTTTAACTTTTTTTTTTTTTTACTGAAGCACAATGAGCTTTTGAACTGCAAAGCACATTGCAATATAATACCATCTAATTGTTAAATAATAAAACACAGTTGGCCCTGTGGTGGACTTGAGACCTGTCCAGGACGTCCCCCGCCTCTCGCACAGTGACTGTTGGATTACCGGCAACCTCCGTGACCCGAAAAGGAAGAATAAGTAAAGATAATGGATGGATGGATGAAACAGTTCAACATAAAGGTACACAGAAAGTCAGGAAAGTGGTATTTGGACTATTTTTTCTTTGTCGTAACAATGATTTTTGGC
The DNA here is from genome assembly GCF_014905685.2 of Nematolebias whitei. Taxonomy (NCBI): domain Eukaryota; kingdom Metazoa; phylum Chordata; class Actinopteri; order Cyprinodontiformes; family Rivulidae; genus Nematolebias; species Nematolebias whitei. Next base: position 27,233,608 of record NC_056516.1, read on the forward strand.
TGTAAAGCATATATTTTGGGAAAGTGTGTTATTTTCTACTTAAATGGTGCCCTGTCTGTTAGGAAAATGCATTTGTGGGAAAAGCAGCAGAGTGGAGTATGTGGGTTGTACCCATGAATAACTTGCCAAACCTTTCTCTGCCAAAACCCAACAGCTTATTCTGGTACCAATGCAAGTCCAGAACAAATATTTATTTTAAAAGGCAAACATAAAAATTGTTTGAAAAAAGTACCTTACTAAAAATAAATATGGATTGTTAGTTTATGTTTAGTAATTTATTCAATAATAATCATAACAGTAACAACAACAATAATAATAATAATGATATCAGCGTTCATTCTTAATAACCCACACAAAATATCCAACACATTTCAAGAGGGTCATGTGGACTTTTTTTTTTTTTTTTTGAGACATTTTGTCCTTCCTCCAAAGAACAAAACAAAGTCCTTTGAATGAAGGACGAAACATCTCAACAACAACAACAACAACAACAACAACAACAACAACAACAACAACAACAACAACAACAACAACAACAAAGAAGCTGTCAAGATGACCCGACTTGACTTTGTTGGATTTTTTAAACCTGGATTACTGAGCATGAACATGAACATGAAGATGTTTTGAACCACTTTGGCTAAGGCTGCCTAGAGTTGCATTCGGGCCAACCAAGTCCCAGCCCATAGCCATCGTTTCCAACCCCCACCCAACCCTACAAATTAACAGTAATTACAGGTCCAAACCCCCCCCCCCCCCCCCCCCCCCCCGGACATTTTTAATTAAGCTTCGACAGTTTATATAGTTATTAATGGTTGGCGGACGCGCACGGCTAAGAGGGCAGAAGATTGGAGCTGAGGGGGTATTTGTCCTTTCATGGCCGTCAAAGTGCATTAAATCCCTGCTTCTGCCTGCATTCTTCAGACACAGACCCTGCTCTGATGCATTGGATATTTTGGGATCTCCCCTGTTTGGGTTGTCGTCCGCGCGTCCGCTGATTTCAGAGGCTGAATGAACGTTTATTTGGGCTTTAGGATTGCAGGCAGTAGTCCATCTGAAGCTTAACTGAACTTCTTTTTACCTCTTTTAAGTCCGGTCAGTGTGCGGTCAAATGGCCACGTGGTGAATGTATGGCAAGCCATGTTGCCATATAATCGGACCGTCGGCTGCGCACATTCACTGAGGTAATCAAAAGCCTGACACCGGCCCAGCCTGCACATTAGGCACATAATTATGGCCAGGCCCTAAACCGGGGCGGGCTCGACCAGGCTCCAGGTTTGGGTTAGAAATGACAGCTCTATGACTGCTTCAGAGGAGCCGACGGGGAAGAGGGCAGGCCCCAGAAACCAGCTTATTGCCAGCAAACTGGTTGGTCCACTATGTGAGTGTGCTGCTTGTGGAACTTGGTTTGTTGTGGCTCCACAGACTGATGAAGTCCTTTGTATGAAGGACGAAACATCTCAAAAAAAAAAAAAAAAAAAAAAAAAAAAAACGTTCAGATGACTTGACTGAACTTTGTTGAATAATAATAATAATAATAATAATAATAATAATAATAATAATAATAACATTTATTATTATTATTATTATTGGCCCTGTGATGGACTTGCGACCTGTCCAGGGTGTACCCCGCCCCTTGCACAGTGATTGACGGACATGGGCACCGGCGACCCCCGTGACCCAAAATGGAAGAAGCGGGTAAAAGATAATGGATGGATGGATTATTATCATTATTATTATTATTATTATTATTATAAAGTAAACATATAAAAAATATATATATATATTTTTGTATTTGTTGTTCAGCCGTTTTTGTGGCATTTTATTATTTTATACCCCAAGGCTCATTTTAGATTCAGATATATGGAAGTGCATTAAAGATACATTAAGAAAGTATTTCACATCAACGTCTTTGTCTTTTTTTGGCCTTGCATAATATGCAGATGATGTGTTAATTTATTTATTTAGGGTGGGCTGTGGTGGTGTTGAGGATGCAAAATGCATTTGCCAGCATCACAGTTTCATGCAGTCATTTTTGCTTGTTTCTTTTATTGAAACAACTCTAAATTTGAAGGCACTGGTTGGTTCAAGCATTTGTATTTTCATCATGTACAGCTGATGCAGCAGATGCAGAAAATGAAGGCATTCTGAAGTATAAATATAGCTGGAAAAAAGCTTTAGGCTTCATTTTTGTGTAGTGGCTGGAAGGGTTTGGGAAAAATACAGCTGCCACACCAGGCGTTAGTCTCGTTACTTCCCAGACTTGATGCTTCCTCCTGCTCAATTTGAAAGCTTCTTTGCTTTCAGCCCCGCTGCCTGCTGTGCTCTGACTCAGTGTGGGTGACTACAGATTAAGGAGGGGACTACATTTAAATGATGAGTAATAAATGGAACTGCTAGTTAGTGTAATAGGTTGCAATTTGAATGGCCATTTTAATCATCTGACCGGCCACAATGATCTTAGCTGAATTAAGTAATGACAAATGACTTGGAAAAGAATAAGAAGCTAATTCTATCATAGTAAATGAGCCTATATTTGCAATGTTACTAGTTTGATTGATTTACAGTAATAAGAACATTTTGATCGTCTTACCAATTAAATCCTCACTGCCAAAAAGGTTTTATGTTAGTTAACTTGTCCTAAGCAAAAAAAAAAAAAAAATCCTTAGAACTTTTTGACTGCAAAGATGCGTTAACATAACAATCTGACGCAGCATATGCCTTAAATCAGCATTATTAGTTGCCTTAAGCACTTAAATACCTAATACTAAAAGGCTCTTTAACTTTGAATTTAACCTGGAAATCCATCCATCCATTATCTTTTACCCACTTCTTCCATTTTGGGTCACGGGGGTCGCCGGTGTCCGTGTCCTGCAATCACTGTGCGAGGGGCGGGGTACACCCTGGACAGGTCTCCAGTCCATCACAGGGACACAGAGACAAATGAGACAAACAACCATTCACTCTCTCACTCACACCTAGGGACAATTTAGAGTTACCAATCAGCCTAACATGCATGTTTTTGGTCTGTGGGAGGAAACCGGAGTACCTGGAGAAAACCTATGCATGCACGGAGAGAACATGCAAACTCCACCCAGAAAGGCCCTCGTACTGGGATTTGAAACAGGGACCTGCGCGCTGAGAGGCAGCAGCTCTATCTGCTGCCCTAATCCGGAAAACATTTTTGCCAAATAAAAGTTACCTAATGAAAAAATGTTTCAATTTAACCTTCATGAGCTCTGGAGCCAAAATATTCAGAAGTAAAGGCATAGAATTCCTTGAAGGATTGCATATGTACTTGTACTGCGTAAGGGAGTGGTGGCGTAGAGGTTAAAGAAGGTGGGCCTGTGATCAGAAGGTCGCTGGTTTGACTCCATGTGCTGACAACATCAAAATGTGGGTGAAAAAGGTGACACACCCACAACAGCCTCTTCCCTCATTTGTCCCACTCTGGGCCCTTGAGCAAGGCTTTAACCCTCACCATCTGCTCCCAAATAAGTATCTCTTGAAAATAAGTTCTAGTGACTCTATGAGACTACCTGTATAAATGAAGGTAAAAAAAAAATAAAAAAAATAGATTAAAAAACAAAAATATGACAGGAATGAAAGGAATTATAACCGTTTGGGTCAAACCTTGTAAATTATGTCATGCACAATCCCATGTAATATTGTCAGATCTCAATAGAACTCAGAGATCGACCCCGCCCGACCCAGATTAGGGTCGGGCCGGTCCATAATAATGGTCTTAATGTGTGGGCCGGGTCGGTTTAAGGTTTTTAATTGTCAGCAGACATGCGCGGCTAACTATCTAATTATATGGAAACATAGCTTGCCATACTATCACCTGCTGCACGTGGCCATTTCAACGCGTGCTGACCAGCCTTGAAAGAGGTAAAAAGTTCAGTTAAGCTTCAGATGGACTATTGCCTGTGATCCATCATCCCAAATGGATGTTCATTCAGACGACCCAAACAGGTGAGCTGAAAATATATATATATCCAAAATATCTGACATGTCAGAGCAGGGTCCGTGTCTGAATAATGCAGAATGCAGGCATAAGCAGGGGAATAATTTAATATGCTTTGACGGCCATGAAAGGACAAACACCCCCTCAGCCCTAATCTTCTGCCCCCTTTACTCAGCCGCGCATGTCCGCCGACCGTTAATAACTATATAAGCTGTCAAAGCTTAATTAAAAATATCGGGGAGTTTTCGGGTTCGGACCTGTAATTACTGTTAATTCAATGGATCGGATGGGGTTTGGAAATGATGGCTACGGGCTGGGTCAGGTCGGGTCGGATCTTTTGGACCCGGATGCAACTCTATGTACCGCCCACTACCACCAAATTTTAGGTTAATATTTGTAAAATTAACAGATTTACATACCATGTAAAAAAAGATGTACATCCTTAAATTACTTATTGAGAATTTCAATAAAATATGTGCACATTAGATGTTTTGCTAGCAAACAAACACTGTTCACTCAAATAGGTATTGAGAAAGTTTTAAAAATAGACCTTGCACGATCAGTTAGTGCCCGGAGTAGCTGCTGGGGATAACTTAACTAACACCAGCACAACTTTTAGCTCAGTATCTGTAAAATGTTTCAACTTCTAGCCACATCTGTGTTGGATGAGTTTGTTTAACCGTGGAAACCGTCTTGAATGGAGCCGACTTTGAATGCTAATCGGTTAGATAGTTATCAAATGATTACTTTCTGAGAGATTCATTAAAAACCTTGCATTGGTTCACGAGATATTTTGCTAACGCCATAGACAAATGCACAAATGCTTTGCCTTTCGCCTTCAGCAGAAGATAAGCAGGACAAGCGGGCATGCGTGGCAGTGATGTTTCTCCAAATTAATTTTTGCACAACTCTATGGGATAAACAAAGAAAAGCAAATAATTAGAATACGAGCAAAGATCATGGAGCATCTAATCAGATGTTCCTAATTAATTTCAATATAAAGTCTGGCACGTTTCTTATTAAAATAAAAGAACGGCAATAATACAAACCATTCTGAACAATTTTGAGATTATTTCTACTAATCACTGTGCCAACACTCCATCGCTAGAACACCTAATGTCAAGAACGGTAAAGGGCAGTACAGTATGTTACTGTCACAGCACGTTTGGAGCTCATCGAGTTACCAGCCGCAGCATGCTGACCTCATTATGACAATAAATCCACGGATGATGACACGTAAATGAGGCACGCAAAGTTAATCTGTGCGGCAAAGCTCTCCACCGTGTTTCGTGAAATGTGATCAAATAAAGACTACATCTATCAAACAGCAGAATGTGGAAAGGTTAATATTTTAAGTATGCCAGCAGCTCAATTGATAGAACAGAACAAACACTTTGTTCTTAACCGATACCAGGATGAAGGTCAGGTGTGGGGAGTTGAGTGTTTATTTTTATAATGTGACAATGATCTAACAAATCTAATACTCGCAAATTTCTTGTTTGATTAAATATGCTATTGTTCCATTTAATGATTATTTTTTTGCTTTGTTTTTAGTTAGACATCAATCTTCACACGGCATTTATATTTTTGTACTTGTGTCAAACTGTTTCAGCTAAAGAAACTTGTCAATTTTTTTTCATTGCTCCTATTCTGCCCCAACTCTACTCAGCCCTCCATGGAAAAAAATTGCTATTCACAGTACTTTTTAACTGATTTGAGGCTGATTCGGGACCTTTATTTGTCCCTGCTTCTATGGTGGGATCGATGGAGCCGAGTCGAGCTGACTCCGGACCGAAACATGAATGCAGGACACTGATTGGTCAGGGGGAGGAGTCACTGGATCTCAGAAACTTTTCACCGATCCGCCATTTGCAATTTCTCGGAACTCGGAGCAGCGGCTGGATCTAATTTTTTAAGATGTTAAAAAACAATAATGACAACACCGTGTTTAATGCTGAAGTCCAGGTGTTTTTTGTGTTTGTTGATTGACGACAAAATTCGAGCGAGCGGAGTTACCGTGGAGGATCATACGAGCTGCCAACCTGTATTATTAAAATAATAATAATAATAATTGTTGTTGGTTTTTTTTTTCCATGCTGGATGCCCTTCCTGATGCAACCACAGACTGACTACCAAGCTACCACAGCCCTCTGTGGGGAGCAGAGAGCTGCTATCTAGGGCACCTGGGGGAGCAGATGTTGGGGGTTAAGGGCCTTGCTCAAGAGCCCAGAGTGGAGCAAACAAGGGTGGATGCAGGTGTGGGTGTTTCACCTTTCCCACCCACATTTGGATGTTGTCTGTACAGGAAGTTGAACTGTCGACCACCACAAGCCCACCTTCTATAACCTCTGTGCCACCACTCCCCACAAGAAACTTGTCAAATTGAACAATAAAAAAATAACCCAATAAATTTTAAATTTAGAATGAAAGCTCATATATTTCAAAGTGGGTTCTATAGAATAATTCCAAACAAAAAAACATCTTACCTGCTTTAGATATACAGTAGATTTACTGTAATTTCTGACTAAAACAACAAGCTAACAGCTTTCCACACAGGGACCAAGAGCAAAGTAGATTGTTTCCATTTTAAAACAACTTTAATTTAAAATATTTCCAATCAATTTAAGCAAAAACGGTTTTATAACCTTTTACACCCATGTCTGTTTCAAAATACATGTTTATCCTTAGATATGATATTCATGCTGGAAGTGCCCCAAGGCTGCACTAAAAGCTACAGCTGTCTGTTAGCTAACACTGTACACTAAAATATCAGAGTTCATGCTCAATAATGCAGGTAGAAAAATCTAGCAAAGTTACCAGTATGTCAGGTCCTGACTTAACTCTGACAAAAAAAAAAAAAATGTAAAGAAAAAATTCAGATGACCTGAATGAACATTGTTGGATACCTGGATTATTGAGCATGAACTTTGAAGTTTGAACCACTTTGGCTGTAACTGCCTCAATCGAGTCGGCGGGGGAAGAGGGCGGACTCCAGAAACCATCTGAGCACCATCAAACTGGTTGACCCACTATGTGAAGTTGCTATTTATAAAAATGAGCTTGTTGTGGCTCCTTGGACTGATGAAGTCCTTTGGATGAAGGACAAAATGTTTCAACACAAAAAAAACATCCAGAGGACCTGACTTAACTTTGTTGGATTTACCTTAAAATGTCCACAATTCATCTGCTTTGTACATTTTCCCATCCTATAACAAGAATTCCATGTCCCCACTTTCTTCACCCTTTTCATTTCTTACCTTTATAGTTGATCTTAAAGCCTATGGATCCAACGCTCTCGTCCGACTGTAGGTGCAGCCACATCTGGTGGGTCATGCTGACAATCAGGTCAGGCACAAAGCTACCTGATAGGCTGGAGCACAAAATGCAAAAGTCTTAAATCAATGCAATAATAATTAACATTACAAAACATATTTATATATATATAATTTTATCACTGCAGTCATGGTTGTAATCAGTGCGTCTCTGAGTTTGAACACATTGATAGAACTGAAGTCTGGACGCTTCATATGAGGCTACCTCCAAAAGGCACATGCACATTTACTTTTTGTGTTCTTTTTAAAAAAAAAAAAACGTCCAATTCTATTTACACACTAAAACTAAAAGACAAACAAACAAAAAAATATCTACAAACTGAAGAAAAAAATCCCTTTGTAAAAGGTCAGCATCTGCTTGTTTTTTTTTAGGCTCTTCAAAGCATTTTTCTAAAGTTAAGAATAGTTTGTCTTTAAAAAAGCAGCCTCGTGTGATGCAGGCTGCTGTTTTAAAATTCGACTTGGTTGGACAAAGTATGTGAAGGATTCTGAAGTGCCCAATGTTTATATAAAAGAACGAGAATAACACAAGCAAAAATAAAAGTGTTGCTTTTGCTCTGAGCACTTCAACATGTGATAGAAGGCTTTGATTGACTGCAACAATGCTGCTTATCATGGATGGACAGCTGGTCCATGTGAAAGTGCATCACAGTGCAGCCAACAATCTGCTACAGATCAGTTATAATTCTTTATTTATCTTGAAACATATTCTCTGAGAAAAACTAGTTGAATCTGGAAATTACCACCAATCACACTGTCATTAATGAAGAAATATTACAAAATAAAGTTCCCACATCTGTTTATGAATCCTACAGAAATACCTGGAGTGAAAGGCTCGTCTCAGTTCTGTCTTAATTAACAGAATTATGGTGAAAACAAAACATTACTTACACTTGTAGAATCGTTGTAGGATCTCCCACCTCTCCTCCGTCACCTATCGTTAGGGTGTCATAGGCGATTTCGAGGTCAAACTCCTCAAAGTTGATCTGGATCACCTACAAAATGAGACACAATCAAATTACACAACATGTGTCAATTTAAAGCTGCATATTTTTAGTCAGGTTTAAAAGTGATATCTGCTTTTGAGTTTCCATACAAGTAGAAACAACGTTACAAGGAAAGTTTATCTTAGCACACTTTATTCAAATGTATTTACCTATTCCAGTACAAAATAATACAAATATATGTATTAAGAGGGTGGAATGTTGTTTGTCTAAATTTTAAAGTCCATTCTGTTAAGGGTACAGTTTATTTTTAGGAACAATTGTGTTGAGTACTGTTGAGCAGTCAGTAGCTTACCTGCAGCAGACAGAGATTAAAGATAGTTAGACAAATCGCTAATCAGAGCAGGACTCATTTAACAGTGATTTTTTTATTTTATTTAAAAGGTCAAAACCTTAAGAATAACCTATTTTGTTTCACTCTATGCCACTTTTATATGTAATCATTATTTATATGTTTGCAAGTTTCTCAACCAAAGTCCATGATGCTATGCTAACTGCATCGAGTCTAATTACTTATAACCTTTCCACACAAACCCACCTTTAATTTTGATGATTTTTTTTGAGTTTGTGAGTTTCAGAGCAAAATGGTTTTGCTTTGTTTTTAGTTCAGTACGTCTAAAATCCAAAACGTTTATATACCATTAAAAGAAAGGGACACTTCCCACTTCAACAGCGGTTAACAACTGAAAATGTTTTATACAAGTTTACATAAAAAAAAAACTTAACAAATCACAATTATTAGTCCACATAGAACTATTTAGTGCTTTAAGCTCCACCCTAAAATTTCTAAAGGTACTAGCTCACCTACACCCTGCACACGGACTGTTTGAACCACTCCCCTCAGGCATGAGGCTTCGGTCCATTCGGACCAGAACCTCCGGCCATAAGAACAGTTTCTTCCCCTCTGCTGTTGGACTCCTGAACACTTATAATGCTACCTCATAATCTCTGCTTTGGTCACATTACATCTGTATTATAATTGAATACTCCATCTGTACTGTTTTCTAAGCTTTTTTATTGATTTCTATTGTATGGGTGTACATATGGTTATGTTATGTTTTTAATTTTACTTTATTTGTGGGTGTACACAGGTCTTATGTCTTATGTAATGTTCTCATTTTTACTTCATTTTTACTTTATTTTTACTTTATTTTACTTTACTACTATTCGCACCTTATGTCGAAGCAAATTCCTAGTTTGTGAACCTCGTTCATTGACATGGCAATAATAAACTGATTCTGATTCTGATTCTGACAATGTGACTTTTTGAAGGATTATCCTTGTCCCCCTAAATGGAGGCAGTAGTAATTTTCTGGTATTCTTATCAAACTTTTGGAACAAGGTATATCCTGTTGGGAAACTTGGTACTGTAACTTTTCTCTTGGAAAGACGGTCACTTCATTGTCATCTAATACAAGAGTTACGAATATGAGTAATAAAAAACTGACATCACCAAGAATGAAATAAAACCTTTATGAATGGATATTGCTGAAAAGAAATTAAGATAATATCAACTTCAACAATACCCTGTATTCGTCAGCATACTTTCCTGCTATACGGTAGTTATGTTTTGGAGGATACTTCCGCCCACTGTTGTATCAAAAACCTCTCAATCTACTTACTAAAAATGAATCATTTGAATTCAGTGATGCATTATGCAGCACAGTGGGATTTCAATATGTGACGCAGGGTGAAGAATAGAAAGGGACACCTATATGTTCTGCACTCGAAGCTATGTGGAACAGCACAACGCTCAAAACTCTGATCAGGAATTATTTAACCACACTTTTCGTTTCATCTAAGACCAAAGAGAAATACGTTTGGCAAAGGAGAAGAGAGAATGGTGGGAGGTTTAATTGAGAGAGGGGGAAAAGATAGGAGTGGTGAGGACGGAGAAGGGGAAAAAGGAATGAGAAATGTACAAAACAAGACATTTTTCAAACAATTTTTGATTGGGGAAGATTTTTGATTAATGATGAAATATATTACATTTTCCAATTTTCTTGGTGAACTTCAGCCATGTCCGGAAAAAACTAATGTCATCGCTGACATACTAATACTTTAACATATTTGTTTGATACTGTTCAGCTCACTTTGCCCCTTCAGGTTTTTACACCTTTAGTGGAGAATTCCCAGTTAGACACACAGACAGACGTGCCTAAATATATAGAAAGATTAATCAAATTTTGGAACATGTAGCCGTCAGATTGCAACATTTAGACGGTGTTATGATCCTATACTCATCGGTTATCAATTACTAGAAGGATTACTGATGAAAATGACCTAGAAATACCTACAAAGATACTTGAATCCCATGGTGGATTTGATGTAGCTGAGCCTCAACAATGGTAAATGGTAAATGGACTGTACTTGTATAACACCTTTCTATTGTATCAAGATACTCAAAGCGCTTTACAGTACAATCTGTGCCCTCATTTACCCATTCATAGAGCACTACTTGATCCATACAAAGATTAAACAGTGCTTTATCACATTCATTCACCGATGGGACACACATCGGAGGCAATGAGGGGTTCAGTGCCTTGCCTAGGGACACTTCGGCATGTGACTGCTAATGGAATCAAACCCCCAACTCTTGCATTGGAGGACAACTCTAACCACTCAGCCCCAGCCGCCCCGATGAAAAACACTGCATAACAAACTTGTATTTGCTGTTCTATAAGCACACTTCTCTACACGTTACAGCATTTTATATGTAGAGCTGTTATTTATATTCTAACATGGCCACGCCCAGCCCGAACCAAAATAATGTGCTGGATGGGCAGGATGAATTGGTGTTGGTTTTTTGATTGCGTAAGCGGACATGCGCGGCTGACAATACAATTTGGATCACCACCAGCTGCGCTGACAGGCCGGTTAAAAAAAACGTACAAAAAAGTTCAGATGGATGTCTGCCAGCAACCCACCTGAAGCTTACCAGCTGCCGTGTCAGCGGACATGTGGCCAAGCCCGACCAGTTGAAAAAGGTACAAAAAAGTCCAGCTGGATGACTGCCAGCGACCCACCTGCAGCTTAAATTTAATTTACCTTTATTTATCCAGGTAGTCTCATTGAGCCACGAGAACTCATTTTCAAGAGAGACCTGTTTAGGCAGCAGATGGGGGTTAAGGGCCTTGCTCATGGGCCCAGAGTGAGGCGAATGAGGGTGGGGGCATGTGTGGGTACTTCACCTATCTCACCCACATTTTTGATGTTGTCGGTACCGGGGCTTGGACCGGCGATCTTCTGATCACAGGCCCACCTTCTCCAACCTCTGTGCCACCACTCCCCCAAATAGACCCAGCTACTGTGTCAGCGGATGTGCATGGCCGATGACCATTAATAACTATAATATTATAAAAAGGTGCTCCTCCACCGCCAGCCCCGCTGCCCTCAGTTCCATTCCACCCAATCCATGGTGGTGGATTAAATAAAATAAAACTAAGAACAGCACTGTTCTTAGTTTTGTTTATTACGTGCCACACATTTCTTTCACTTTTGTAGCTTAATAACAGTTTTGGTTTTCCTGTGACTTATTTGCTGTAAGATAAATGGTAGGAGAATAAATATATAACCAATGATTTTTTTTTTTTTTTTTGTAAATAATAAATGATGTTTATTTACTGTTATTTCCGAATATGATACAGCGTCGAGTTCCTATGACGTCATCGACTAGTCGACGTCTACTCGACTGTTATCATGTTAAAGTTGACTTAAAAAAATGTGTAGTCTTCAACCCCTACTTAGTAAACAGCTTAATTATTTCAGTGATTCCATATAGTGATGAGCCATAACATTATAACCCTTCAGTGGTAAAGTTAGCTCACCTTGTTACAACAGTATTGTTCTCCTGCGAAAAAAATAAAGCTTTGCATCCTAGCATGTTATTTTGACACTGATGCCCTACTTTACGCTTTTGCAGACCAGTTGCAGTCCCAGCATTGCAACTGCACTATGCAAAAGCAGCAGTACCCCCTTTGGCAGACACATACTGTACAACCCTCTGAGCAAAAAAGGACTTGAATTTTAATGCAATAAAGACAAGGTGTAATGTTTTAGTGTTGTTTCAACCAAATTACAAAGAAGAAAAGGTATGATTGCCTATAAAATAAATGCCTCTCATCCACATAAACACACCCCACATTCCACAATAAGAAAATGTGTTTTTTGTTTCCACTAACTTTCTGGTACCAGAACACCCACAGATGTTCTGCTCCAGCCCGGAGAATCATAATTGTATTGGTGACAAAAGAGGGAGGTATTTTTTATTAGACAAGTGGGGGAAATGTTATGGAGGAGTAGTGCAGACAAGAACAAGATGCAATAACTCACACACCTTATGGATGTCAGTGCAAGGCTGTGAAAACTCTCAGCTACAATAATAATAATAATAATAATAATAATAATAATAATAATAATAATAA
>NC_056516.1:27246341-27256311 GCF_014905685.2 Nematolebias whitei
AATAATAATAATAATAATAATAATAATAATAATAATAATAATAATAACAAAATAATAAAGTGCTCAGTTATGCTTTAAGCTACAGATTGCCACACCTGTAGCTTATTAACCCACTAGAAAAATAAGCATGTTTTGTATTAAGAAAAAAATATATTGACTGAAATATTTGTCAATTAATAAATATTGCCCCTGTGATGGACTTGCGACCTGTTCAGGGTGTATCCCGCCCCTCACACCGTGATTGCTGGATATGGGCACTGGCGACCCCCGTGACCCCAAAATGGAAGAAACGGGTAAAAGATAATGGATGAATGAATGGCTGAATTAATAAATATTGTTGTGACATTTGAAGAATGTATGCAACTATTGTTGTTGTTGATTCGTTGATAGTTTGGGTTTTAACCATGGTGGACTGTCGGAACCAGAAAAGCCTTCGCTGCTGACTTAAGTACAATCAAATTTGCCTGCTCTTTTCATTTCATAACTTTTCTCCTGGCTGTGCAGCTTCCAGCGGCATGTTCATATAGAGTTTTTATCCAATCATATTTTAATAATCATGTGTTGCTAGGGTCAAAGAAATATGCCTCAAGGCCTTCAGAACCACCAGTGCAGGCGCCTGTATCTCCAAATAAATGATAGTGAAACTGCTGGTGACACTGGGGCCTTCTAGCAGGCATTCATCAACTTCAGCATTTTCACCTTGTTTGATTGGATGGTCCAAGACCATACTGTTCGGAGCTAGGAACTAAATCTTCTTGAAGAAAGAAAAGAGGATGAATTTTACATTATGTACAAATAGTCAAGACTTTTGGTGAGTAACATGCATTTTATTCATATTTTTCATTTTTTGTCACTTTATTATGTCGATATTGACGCTTTTGCTAAATACATAAACTTTAGGTAACTTATGGCACTTTGCTTTGTTGTTATATGAGATACGCGTCTGTGATGCAGCTCCATATTTAAATATGTATTATTGATATTGTATGTATATACATATATATACAATTTAGTTGATGTTTTTCTTAGTTCAGATCTTAGATCTTATTACAGTAGTTTTTTTTGCGAATGACAAATAAAGAGCCTTGAATCCTTGAAATATATATATATATATATATATATATATATATATATATATGTGTATTATTGATGTTTTCTATAGCTGTGACATCTTTATGACAGTAGAAGTGGTGGATAAATTCAGCCTGGACACTATTAAAGGCCTAAATGTAAAAGGCACGGCCCACAACTGGTTTTTATTATACATAAATTGAAAAAAAAAAAATTCCTTGAAACTTGGTTTTGTAGTAACCTTATTTATGGACATGTACAATTGTCTAATTCAACACAAAAAAATAGTAGCAAATGTGTCAGTAAATACCGCTGTTGTTTTAATGGGTTTTTGAAGGGTAAGCCCAGGGCTTGCATCGACAAGGATAATCCATGCAAATATAATGACTCCACTTGTTCTTTTTATTTTTGGACATGCTCATTGATATTAACATCCTCACTAGCTGTTGGTGCATTAAGTAATAACACCATGAGTTAAGTACTAAAGTGATGGGCTCATCTTTAAATGTGGTTGCAGTTGCACTGTTGTGTTTATCATGCGATTCTTGTCGTCTCCCAGCAGGAGACAGATCACAGCAAGAGGTACTAGCAGGAAACCTTCTTTAAAAAGCTTCAGGGCTCATCAAAATGCAAGTGTCAGATATTTTTATGCACTCCGGTGTGAAATAAACCCCTGCAGACTTTTACATGCTTTGTGCCAGGACGTTTCTCAAAGAGCATATTTTGTTTAACAGCTCCATCTTTACAGAAGATCTTGACACATTGTTCCTATACTGTAGTTCATATAAAGTAATGACATGCAAAGAAACTGTCCTACTAAAAAAGGAGTGTATGAAGGGGAAATTTAAATGTTCTAAGTGCAGACAGTTGTCATTTAGCTTCTCTAACATACAGCAAGGTATTGTATGATGCAATAAGAATTAATACTGATGGAAAAAGCTTAACATTGTGACAGTAATTGTTTGTTAAATTCCACAGAAAACAACATGTCAGTTCCAAGTGTTGCAAATAGTCAGCTGTGGTCATACTTTGTCTTTGAACAACAATATGGGACAAGTTAAAGTTAAGAATGGTTAAATTCTATAAAAACATAAAAAAAAAAAAAAGCAAACACTCTCTGTGTATTGTAAATAATGAAGGTACAACATTCAAATACCAAATATTATTCAAATAATATTCAAATAAATGTCTTTAAATATATATATTTTTTCTTTTGGTTGCTCCCTTCTTCAGGGGTCGCCACAGCGAACTAACTCACACCAAGTATTTACAATAGTTTTTAAGCCGGATGCCCTTCCTGATGCAACCACAGACCACTGAGCTGCCACAGCCCCTCAGTGTGGAGCAGAGAGCTGCGATCTACAGCGCCCGGGGGAACAGATGGTGGGGGTTGAGGGCCTTGCTCAAAGGTCCCTTGGGGCAAGAATACCTGCTAAGAAATAAATAATATGGCATATTAGGTAACTAACAGAAGAAGAAGAAGAAGAAAAAAAAAAGAGGATTTTGTTTATTTCCTAATTTTGACAATGAATTTGCGATGTTAAAATTAAATTAAAAGAGTTGTTGCCAGTTGAAAACTAAACTGGATGAAGTGAACTCCATTGAGTTCCTGAACTAAATTTTTTTGTGTGTTTGTACTGTCCATTCAAAAGCAAAGTACTGGCTACACTCTAAAATAATAAAAATATTTATTTTCTTTTTGTTTTTGTTTAATGGTTAATGCAGTGGATTAGTCCAACTGCAGCAGAATAAAAAAAATAATTGTTTCATTTCTTTATAATAAGACATGTACAGTATATTGAGTGATATCCTAAAAAGTCTGCAATCTTAACATCAGAAACACATTAAAAATAATTTAAATTATTATAATGGAAAATGGAAAGTGCAGCTTTCAATACACAACGTATTAAGAAGTCAATATTTGTTTGAGTCAATTTTTTGTGAAGGAGTGAAATGCATTTTGTGAGTTCCCTTCAGCACAAATACTACTGTATATTGTTTATTTTGTAGTACTTTGTTGATTTCTACACTTTGATTTTGAAATTTCAACTTTAATCTCAAATCCTAAAATCAAAACAAATAAAAAATTCTCCCTTGTTTCATTTTTTGTCATCAGAGTTGCCCTAATAACACATAAAAACAACTTGATATTTTAGATAACAAAATTGAACATGAATTTCAGTGACATCGATCCTGCCAAACGAAGTACCGGTATCTTAGACTTTCAGCCTCTTTCAGGAAGTCCCTACTCTCTGAAAGTCGGTGTTCTTTCAAACCTGCTGTGCTCTTCAGTCTCAGTCCTGTGCTTCCCAAACAATTTTCTAATATATTAGTTAAGACTTAATAAACCTGTTTTAGTGGTTTGCACTTGGGTTGTTACAGTCATCCCAGCTGAAAATATTCTAGATCCATTAAGCACTTCAGACCATTTAATAAGCCACCAAGTGCTTTTTAAAAGAAAAATGTGAATTTTGTTTTTCTACAGTGCTGTCTGATACTGATTAGATGTCTTAAGATGTCTTGAAATGACAAAATCTGTGGGTTTTTTGGCCACAAAAGTTCGAAATAATAAACCATAGGAATGTGAAACTCAAGCAAATCTGCTGGATAGGATATGAGTGAGGGCATAGTCTGTGTTTTAAACAGGATAGCTGAGTTACTGTAGCTGGCCCTCACCTCGGCGTTATTAGTTCCGAGTCAAAAAATACAACAGCCCTGCTTGTCCACACAGTAAATAGGGACAAAGTAGGACCTATGGGTTTGGATGAAATTGGTCTATCTCCTTGTATACATCATCCTAATGCCACATCAGCACTGTTCACAGAGCATTAAACACAGCCATGATCTGATTACATTACACACAGTGTATCTATGCAGTTGTGCCTCAGCGAACATTGCACTGAAGTGAACTCAGTTTGGAGCCTCATTACTGACAATGTGTTTGTCAGTGTTTTTTTTTTTTCCTTCTTTCTTCCTCCTATACGTTCTGCTTCTGCACTTGTGTTTGTGTGTGCATGGTAGATATAAATGCATTTTCTAAATATTCATTTAATTGACTGTTGTTCTTGCAAATGTCCATCTCTCTTACTTTTTTTCTGGTTTTCCTTTATGTCTTTGCTCCATTGGTGTTTTTTTTTTTTAAATATATCTCTTTTTCTAATTGGTAGCTGCATTTTCAGCTTTATAGCCATCTACGGCTTCTAGCCAGTGAAGTAAAATAATTTGATTTTCGCTTGATAAAGTTCTTCTTTTAGTTGTCATGGGGACAAAGCAAGGGAGACTCCACCCAATCCTGATAAGATGGTAAATGGTAAATGAACAGGACTTATATAGCACTTTTATACCTTATCAATATACTCAAAGAGCTTTTCACTACAATCCGTGTCCTCATTTATCCATTCATACAGCACTCTACTATTTCTGTACAAAGACTAATCAGTGCTTTATCACATTCATACACAGATGGTACACACATCGGAGGCAATGAGGGGTTCAGTGTCTTGCTCAGGGACACTTCGGTATGTGACTGCTAGTGGAATCGAACCCCCAACTCTTGCATTGAAGAATGACTGCTCTAACGACTCAACAACAGCCACCCCACAAGAAGCAGAGATTTCTTAAAATTCAGCTTCTGTATAGCCATCTGAAACACCAACAGAGTGATACAGTTGGTGCTTGAAGTTGAACACGGCCAGTCAAATAATTGCTCAGTTGTGCTTGTTACAAAAAACTTTCCCTTTTTCTGGACATGCTTCCACATCATTGTGTCATTGTGGAGAAGAGCTGAGTTTTAAGCGACAAAAATGGATAGCTAAACTGCTCAATAGCTTACTGTTAGAGTATTTTACTTTATCAATTGATCGTTTAAACTTATACTCATTTAAACTGTTCTATAATGCTGTGAAACCGTTCTCTACTGACTTGTTGGAAACTCACAGTTCCTGTTTTGATAGAAACTGCCACGTCTATGTTACCTGAAAACCACCAGATCTTGTGTTTCTTGTTTACCATCCCTACTTGCCTGAATGTTTGCCATTCCTACTTGCCTGAATAAAAAAGGAACGCACGCTGAAACAAGTTGGACTTTGTTCTGACTTCGGTCGAACGCTGTCCCTCTTTGCAAAGATACGTTCTAGAAATCTCATTCTTGTCTCCCTTGTGTTTTATTTAAGGTACAGGTAAAACCCTGTCACTTACTTATTGCTATTTTATTAAACTGAAATAAAGTATAACTTTCGTTTTAGACTAAATAAGTAAATAAATAAATAGGACCATTGATGGATGTGCGACCTGTCCAGGATGTCCCCCGCCTCTCGCACAGTGACTGTTGTTGGATATGGGCACAAGTGATTCCCGTAACATGGAAAGGAAGAAGTGGGTAAAAGATGATAGCTGGCTGGATGGCTGGCTGGCTGGATGGGATGGATGGATGGATGGATAAAACTGTGCAATAAACAGGATAAAAGGCTATGGGTACAAAATACTGTTGCTATGCAACTATGGTGCTACAGAAAGCACTTGAGCCACAATACATTTATTAACCCTATCCAACAAAAAAAGTGTATGTTCACCATGTAAAAACATACATACAGCTAAACTACATGTATATTTGACTCTTATCTTGTGGTTTAAGTTAGTCTAAAGTCTATAACTGACCCTGAAAATGACATGTCCATTGTGGATGCATATTGCTCACATATGTAAACCATTTGGAATTGCTAAAGAAGTCCAAGCTTGTTTAAAAAGTGTAAAGCAGTTTGTGTTTCATGGGTATTTCAGAGATCTCAAATGCATTGGCAGTTCATGGGAGCACTGCAGCATTGCTCTTGTATTCATAAAAACAGGCAAAATAGGTGTGCGCAAGTAAATGATCTGACAACAAGCCAGTTGGGTCAAGCATTTATTGAAGGGATGCAAATTGTCCACTGCCTTTCATGACACAGATTTAGAAGATCATCTTATTTGAGAAAGGACATACGAATAGAAATGTTGGTATATCCTTGAAAAAGACTCGCACGGATCATGTGCTTATGTGATGCTGCCGTCTTGCATGACCGTTCATGGTCTTGCGTGATCTGCACAGACTTGGAGTATGAGTAGTTCATGACAAAACCAAATTTTAGCAGTATATCAGTAAAATTTACTGCAGTATATTATTTTTGTAAAGGCTGTTGTCAATCAGCAGCGGTGGCCATCTTGAACTGGTTTAAATTTTAAAAAGTAATCAGTTGTAGATGGACAGACAGTTTCTGAGCTATTCACTGAAATTTGTAAAGTGCGTCATGAAGTATTTTGTCAACTGACAAACAGTTGATCCCTACTTTTATTGTGAAAACTTTACGCAAAGATGCTAAAGTGATATGTTCGAAATGTGTGTTTGGGGTGATGTTCAGCTACCACATAGTAAGTTTAAGTTAATATCTAGAGAAATTAAGTTATCCTCAACTTTGTGCGTGCTAAGCTCTACTTGCTGTGTTGACCATCCTGATTGGGTTGACTTTTAAAGTCAATCAGTTTTAGATATAAACTCAGTTATTACTTTTTGAATGTTTCATTAACACTCATTCAGTGATTTATGACAATTAGTTAATGGTACAAACAAGAAAAACTGAAAATGGCAAAAAATACATGTGCTCTACCTTTGCATTCTGTGGCAGGAGATAATAATTTAAAAAAAAAATCTCAAATTTGTGTGATAATAACAGAATTGTCTAAATGAAAGAAGGCTGGACACATCCTTTATATGACGTTTGACACAACTGTCAGATTGTCAATCCCTTCACAAACAGCTGATTAAGAAATAAACACTTTAATTTCCGGATAAGCACTAGAAATGAGAACTTACAGAGGGAAATAAAAAAAAACACAAAAGCAAATCAAGAAGGAAATTATTGGATGATAATAATAGCCCAGGAAAAGACACAAAGAAAAGAAAAAGGAAGAGAAGAAAACAGAAGTGAAGAGAACTCCAGTAATGGCCATCCCGTCCTACTATCCCCAAGGTTAAATGGGAACAGGAGAGAATGAATTGGCTCTAAAGGCTCATTCTGCCAAAACTAAATGAAGCAATAACATCAGAGAGCTATAGAACTCCATTAACACTTAACCTGAGAAAGAAGGAGCCGAGGGATAGATCGAAAGAAGAAGAGGGGGAACAGAAGAAATAGGGCTTACAGAGACATATAGAAGAAGAAAAGATGGGCTACAAAACCATGTGTCTTTTTATCTTCAGGGTATAAGGAGACAGGGAGACATGTGTAAATGGGTGCAATGGACAGAGAAGCGATTGAAACAGTGAAAAACAGACTTTTGTTTCCTTCCCTCTGGTGTCCTCCTCCCTTCCTCTTCCTTCCATAGTAATTTAATGGTTTCAGCCTGAGCTCTTTAATGAAGAATCTGGGTAATTCTAAGGACAGAGCCTCTGGGAGTGAAGTAGGAAGAGGGCTGGCTATGTTAAAAACGAGAGGGAAAGGAAGAAGCAACGATAAAAAACGAGAGAAAGGGAGCATGAGATGAAATAGAGAGCGATCCGAACAAGCTATAAAAAAAACAACAGTGCTGTTACTGGTAAGAGACGGGATCAGTTGAAGCAGTTCACTTACTTTGTTATCCCACTTGCACTAGCCTCCCCCTTTTCCGCCTCTGACTTTTCTATCTGGTTGCTTTTCTCCTTTCCAAACATCCACCAACCACCCTCCCGTTTGTTAAGCTGCTCCTCATTTTCTCAAACATTTTTCTAATTAAGAGCAGAGTTTTACGGCACGTATGCCAAATAGTCAGCGCTCCAGTTCTGTTTTGGTAATGTTTGCCTGTTACCTGTTGTTTGCATGCCAGTTCCCTACTGTGTGTTTGTCTCTGCCACCTGCCTGACAAAACCCTGATTTATAACAAATAAAATAAAATAAACTCAATTACTTTTTTACACCATGAGATGCAGCTCTCAGTTTTTAATTTCCAATTGAGCCATGGCACAGTTGGAATATGTATACTAACAAGAAGTTATACATAGTAAAATTAAAAAAGCAGCTGGAAGAAAGGCCAGCACAATGACAGAATAAGCATTCTTTGTCCTACATTTTTAATCAAGATAGTAAGCAGTCATCCAACAGCTTAGAAGTATATCATTTTGCATTTGCAGTAAATTTAAATTCCCATAACCCATAATAAATATGCAACTTGATACTGTATTGACTTTAAACTCCTAAATCTGCTGGAAAATTATATTGAAAAGTGGTGACTGATTCCAAATACGGACAAGATTAGTGATAATAATTAAGAACTTCTATGAAATATATTTCTATTACTATTGTCGTGAATGTGCTTCTTCACATGATGCTGGAACAATCAGATTCAAACAAGTGTTTCTGAATTATGTTTATAATAAATCTGTTTTTTATTTACTAAATTACTTCTGTATATTCATATCTCTAATTGTCTTTTTAAAACAATTTCTGACGAAAACAAATTTAAGTCATAGCAGTTAAGGTACTGTATGTTGCTTTTTACATGCATAGGTTACTCATAAAATACTTCTAATCTCAGATTGAAAATTTCAAGATCAAATATGACCTTTCCTTTAGACTTTCACACTTACTGTACAGTAGATAGCCACTCTGGTTTAGTCTGCAGCAGTGAGGTGTTGTTTTGTCTTAAGGCACTCAGCGGTAGTATGATACATTTTTTCACAGTCATTTATCAAAGTATATTTGTTGTTAGCTACGTCGTACCATAGCAAAAGAGCATGTCTTTTAAAAAAGTCTGGATCTTGTTCAAATCAAGCACGGCAGTGGATAATGTAAAAGTATGAACTGGAAATCTGTGGAAATAACAGGTTGTTGGAAACCTTTATGATCAATTTGTCAAATAGTATAAATAAATTACCAAGACAATTTACAACCTATTTATTTGTGTAACACATTTTTTGTTCAGACAACTTTAGAATGTGACTGTACGTGGTCACTGAATTAAGCAATTACATTAATACATAAATGAGATAAATAACAATGCAGTGTCATTCACTCCACAAGATTTTGTACTTTTCAATAAAATGTTGTAAGCACATCTCCATGTACACAGTGAAGTTTTGTAGAAAACAAATGAAGGCCTGCCAGTAAGCCCTTAAGCTTCAGAGCTCTATAAAATCCCATTTTATTGTACTTCTCTCATTTAATGCTTAAGGTTTATATTTTTCCTTTCTTTAACAGCTTCACAATAATAACTTGATTGAATCTGAGATATATTTACGTTTTAATAGGGGTAAAATGATGACTGGAGGTTTCTGTTGTTCTTATGAGTGTGTGGCATAGGCTACATGTTTAGCTGCATGCAGAGCAAGTAACCATAATCTGACCATCAGTTGTGGCTCCAGCAGGGTTTTACTGCCAGGTGTAAACACACACAGTACGCAGTGTTGTACATCTGGAATGGGATCAACTAGGATACATGTTTGTTTCGCAGTCTTTTGAAACAAGTTTTGGATTTAGTAAGGACTAAAGAGGGGTTTGTGTTGGACAACATTTATTCACCCTTCGTAACCTGCTTTTCTGTGCAGGGTTTGCAGGGAAGCTGGTGGCTGTCTCAAAAGGTCATTGTGGGGGAGGTAGAATAAACCCTGGACATGTAGCCTGTTCATCACAGGACCTTAAAGAGAATATTGCCCCTTTTCCATTAGGACCTTTAGTACCGGTACAGCATGGCTCTACTTGACTCGGTATGGTACACATTGAGTCTCCATTATGCTTTCAGTACCTTTACAGTGGGCGGGGTTCAAATTGACGTAACGCACTTCACCAGCTGGTGGTGGTGAGACGCTGAAACAGGTTTCAGTACAGGATGAGAATTTATTTTTGAAGTTTCTGGTAAATTGAAAAGAATACAGACTAATAAAATTATCTATCTA
>NC_056516.1:27256711-27336075 GCF_014905685.2 Nematolebias whitei
AATGAACTTTAGTTCACCATTAAATCTCTGATGAAGCAGATTCTACAAATGCATCTATATTTATTGTTTTTTTTATGTTTTCTTCATCATTTGACATATTTGCACTCCTTGTGTCTACTTTTATTGTTCAGTTTAGATATGTGGTTTTGTTTCTTGTTTAAATATATATATCCATTCATCCATTATCTTTACCCGTTTATTCCATTTTGGGTCACGGGGATCGCTGGTGCCCATGTCCAGCAATCACTGTGCGCGGGGTAAATATATATATATATATATATATATATTTTAATTGTTTTTAGTTGCTTTAAAGTTTAATTCTTGTTTTGTGATTTGTACATGCGTGGGTTAGAATAAGATGGCCTTAAGGCTGCATCTCTTCTTTAAACATATTTGAGGGAAATATTCCTGAAAGATCCAACAATTTTGTGTCTTTTTATGATTTTTCAGCTGAGTTAACTTTAACAGATTATTTAATAGTCATTAAAAAGACAACATGATTGCATGATAAAGCCAGCACTGTTTATTTTTTTTTTATCTTCACTGTAAAAAAAAAAAAAAAAAAAAACGTAAAATGTTTTTAAAAATTGTTTCTACCCTCCATGTGCCAGACCCGTCTGCCGGGATCGGGGTTTGGTCATCATGAGCACACAAGGCTGGGGTCCGGGCAACGGCCTTCTGAGAATCAACTGCTCGTATGATCCTCCGTGGTGACCAGGAGCTCAGAGCCCGCAGAGCATGCAAGGCCAACATCCCGAGCCCCAAGTCCGTATTAGACCACGGTGTTGTCATTATTGTTTTAAAAATCTTTAAAATAGGTCCAGCCACTGCTCTGAGTTCTGAGAAATTGCAAATGGCCGATTGGTGTTTTGACAAGTTTCTGAAAGATCCAGTGACTCCGCCCCGACCAATCAGTGACCGACAGTGTTCCGACATCACGTTTTGGTACCTGCTTGGTCCATTTGGAACCACAGAGCCTAGGGTTCTGAAAAAAAGGACCAGTTCTATGTACCGTTACTAATGGAAAAGCCTTGGAACCGTGCTGAGTTGTGCTATGCCGGTACTAATGGAAAAAGGGGCAAAAGACAACTATTCACACTTTCACTCTAATCTACTGACAATTCAGACACACCCGTTAACCTAGCATGCATACTTTTGGTTTGTAGGAGAAAACTGGAGTACAGTGATAAAACCCTTGCATGCACTGAAAGAACATTTCAGACAAATCTCACACAGAAAAGACAGCTAGGTTTTGAGTCTGCAACCTTCTTGCTGCAAGACGAGAGCTCTAACCGCTGCCCCCACCCTTTGCATTGGATCTAAATGGATGTCGATCTATTTGCCGTGTGATGCTGTACAGATTTATAGACCCCTGATGACCTCTGTTTTGATGGAATGCCATCCAAGGTGTGCGCTACACAAGGTAGTGTAGGGTGGTAAATGGCATGATTCAGTACAGTGCATGACAGCCTGTATATATGACATGTGATAAAGGATAGACATAAGATTCAGTGCTGTGTATGACACGGACCTGATGAAGTATGTGAGAAAGCAGTTTACGATAAGGCAGCACTAGTAAAGGCCTATAACATGTCTTGATACAGCCTGAGATTATCTGAGCTTCATTAAGGTCAATGTATTGAACAATATCCATTATCGTTCGAAACACATAAACATAAATCTTCAAAGGTTTTTTTTTGCACATAGACATACAGCGCATGCACATCAACACACAGTGCAAAGAGTGCATTAGTAACGTAACCTTCAGCAGTCTCACACACAGTGTAGCCTTCAACAGAGAATGTATTGCTGTAGGCCATAAACCAGAGGCCTTGGGCAGTGACAGAGAACTCTGTGTGTGGGAGTTTAGGACAGAAATGAGTGAAGCTTTTGTTTTTTGTTTTTTTTGGAAAAAGCAAAGTCACTAAACGTGCATGTTGTGAGAGTGGCAGTAAAAGGTTGTCTCTTAACACGCGTATATTTTTAAAAAAGTGTTCTGTGTTTGTGCCGATGTGCAAGAACAGCTCTATCATGCTGATGCAGGTGTTGCCCTTGACAACAGTGCTGTCACCACAGAGACCTGGAGTTGAACAAGGATGTGCTTCTGAATACCAATCAGATAGATTCCTCATGGGTCACAGAGCGACCGGTGGTAAATATCCATCACATTTCCAACCCATCCCACACTCCTTAGTAGGAACAATTAATTTTCTTGTATTCTTAATTTTAAATTGTTTTTTATTCAATTAAAATATTTACCAAACCCATTCAAGTCACTTAAATCCACTTTGTACACAACACTTTTGTAGAATCTAAGCTGTCATGCATGCCCCTCTCTTGATCAGTCTATGCTGCTCTTCCTGGTTTAATATTTCAGAAGCCTCACTTCCACTCCACTTAACCTGTAGGCATGAACTTTCTCCTTTTGGTGGCAGTTATTATCTTTACCCACAGCCTGCATAAAAAGGTATGGTTCCATCTTAATATATATATTTTTTTTTATTTCACTCCCATATAATACTTTCCAATTGTGCCAACTGACTTAAATTCTTTACATTGAAGAAGTCAAAGAAAAACAACCAAGAAGTCTGCTTTATCTCTAAATTAACCCACAGAAGTATCCAATTTAAAACTAACTTTTCTGCAATACAATAAACATTTCAAATAGTCAAATTATGCTTAGTTTTAATAAAGTGAATGCTAATGTTTTTTTTCATTTTTTTTATAAAAAATATAACTTCAGTGTAAGTTTGTTTAACAGACTGCATAAATGACTGAGAGAAGACGTACCTTGTTGGGATTTGATGCTGTAATTATCCACACACACTGTGCATTGCTGTCATACTGAATCGGGAAGTTAGGAGACGTAAAGGTTCCAGACGGCCCCTGAAGATTACTGCCACAAGTCTTCACTGTAAACAGAAAACAAACAAGCAAACAAAAGAAGACATAATGGCATTGTTAGTGAAGGCAACTGCAGATTTAGAAGGGTTATTAGCAAACCCAATAGCACCCTGTTGAGTCTCGGCACAATAATGCAGTGACAATTATCTTTATAATTAAACCATTTAGGTGATGCTCAGACAGAGACTCTGGTAATAAACACAGACGCACATTTTATGGCGTTTGTGGGTCACTGTAGAAGTTTTGCGAAGAACAATTAAAAGTGACACCAATACAACTGAGAGGTAGAAAGAAACCGTGTAGGTGTACAGGAAGAGAAGATGGTGAGGAAGAGAACGAGGAACAGAAGGTCACATAGATGGTATCAATACTGTCAGCGACATCTCCCTGGATAACATTATTTAATTGGAAGCTACTGGGTGTGAAATACCACGGGATTAACAAGAGTTGTGCCACTCACTGATAAAACATTTACCAGCCATTTACGTCAAACATCTAAAGTATCATTTAGATTCAAATTAAGTTGTATCTTAAAAGATGCAATCCATTTAAAAGACATCAAGGGGCAACATGGCACATTTGGTTGATGTGTCATGCAAAAATGAAATGCGGCTGTATACTACTGAGATTTTCTTAAAGTCTTCATCAAATTATAGTAAATACATCAACGTTTATGCTGGAAAGTCATGCAAACTCGCAGTCGTGCTAACGTTGCGTTCAGTGGGGTGTTGAATGTGACACATGCTAGGTGCTGAATAAACCAACTAAGCCTTCATTTGGTTTTGTGCTCTGACTGGATGTGACAGAGAAGCTGCTCGTCTGTCCTTGGGTCGTCCTGTTCAACTGGGGAGGTAATTTTCTGGTTGGTTTGAAGCAGAGTTTGCTTCCTAATGAGTTTGTTCAGTGGCAGGTCATAAGAATACATACAGTCAACAGACAAGAAATAAGAGGATGAGCAGTATTTACAAAATAAATGCATATTCGATGTGCGCTTGTACTGAAATGCTACAAATAATCCAAGACAATATGCCTAAATAATAAAAACTAATGGGACTAGATACTGGTCAGTCACGTAGACTCTGCAGTAAAGGCATTTTTCCAAGCACTCCCACTCACATAATCACTTTCAAGGCTACCACTTAGGCTTAGTGGTCAGGGCAAAGGAAAGGGACGAATAAAAGGAGCGTACCACAGCATGTTTGTGAGCATGTTTCTTCTTTCGGAGTGTAATGGAGTGTATCCGTGAGGTGCTGTAACAGAGTGTCAGAACAAGTACAAGACCCCTCAGAGACAACCTTATACCGCGCTTGTCTCAGTTACCGTGTTTGCCTGTCTCTCTCTCCACCGGATCTCTGCCTGAATTCCCCCTGACAGTGCCCAGCTGATTCTCATTCTTCTAATTCTTGATGCATCTTCAGTTGACCTTCCCTCGTGCTCGGCTCATTGCGATTTATACACTCGGAGATATGCAGAGATAAAGTGTGCGTGCATGCCTGAGCTGCACGGGGAAAATGATTTATCCACATGTCTCCGTAAGTGTGTGTGCCTTTGTAAGTATGCGTGTGCTTTGACAGCTCAATCAGCGTGTCCTGAACAAATGGCCAGCACATCACTGTGCCAACAGCAAAAACGGGCACCATGTTGCTACAGCAATATTGCAGAGAGAGTCATCACTAGAATTACCAAAGAGGCTAACAATCCATAATTTATAATAAAATGTCATCAATCTTTCATGATGCAGCTGAAAGTCGTTTGATTTGTCTTTTGTTTTTGTAACTTATGACTGTTTTTCTAACCAAGGTGTATAAGACGAAACCAAATTACTTTTATCACTATAACTTAACCACGAGGGAAACAAGCTGGTTGATTTGTAGATTGTTTCCATTCAAAACCTGAATTCATAAAATAAAATAAAAACATATTTATGTTCGGTTACATTTCGAGGCAACTCGGTGCACTGGGAATGGCAGATTTGTAATCCTTGAGCTCTATGATTGGAGCGAAGACATGTTTGTTCACATCAGTTGGTGCTCTGAAGCAGCATCTACATCAGGGTTTTAGATTAGTCAAAAAGTTTGTGTGATCCTACATAATAATCAGTTTTGCTGAGAGCTGAAAGTTGTTTTATTCTATATTTAAATGGGCACAAGGAATGGCTGCAGAGAAATTTCTCAACAGAACAGATGTTTTTACTGCTCACCTGACTGGCTTCAGCAAGTGTTTGATTAACCAACTCCTTCCGTTGGTAGTAGAT
Source organism: Nematolebias whitei (assembly GCF_014905685.2). NCBI lineage: Eukaryota > Metazoa > Chordata > Actinopteri > Cyprinodontiformes > Rivulidae > Nematolebias > Nematolebias whitei. Next base: position 27,261,870 of record NC_056516.1, read on the forward strand.
GTTGACAGATGGCTCATCCATTCACCTGTTGAGTATTTTATATGTATGTTTCTGTTGTTTTTGAGCCTGAATTAAACATTGAGTTGAAGCAAATACATATCTATGATGGAACTGAAACTGAACTGGGGCTCCATGGTACATACACAAGGGAAATATTCTCAGACAGAAGCCAAATCAGGATGGAGTGCTATATTTTCAGAGACACTGTGACTCATACAAAAAGGCAGTAGAGGCAGCTTTTACCTGCTGTGTAACTTTTTCCTTAAAGTTCATGAATTTAAAAGGACACTTGTATCTCAGAGACATGACCAACTTTCGTAAAACAGCAATATGAAATTGCAAATGGAACAGTCTCCATCCATCCATCCATCATGTTTTACCTACTTCTTCCTTTCTGGATCATGGGGGTCACTGGTGCCCAGATCCAGCGGTCACTGTGTGAGAGGTGGGGTACATCCTGGACGTGTCGCAAGCTCACCACAGGGACAGACAAACAAGACAAACAACCGTTCACTCTCTCACGCACACCTGGGGATAATTTAGAGTTACCAATCAGTCTAACTTGCATGTTTTCGGTCTGTTGGGAAAAAACAGAGTACTGTAGTCCATCGCTACTTCACGGTTAGACTTTTGCGGACTCACTCTTTCGCAGTTTTTCAACGTAAGATTGTACACGACACACCATTGTCTACTTTAATGTTACTCACATGATTGGGATGGTATGGGACAAAAAGTTAATGAAAAAAATACTTTGGACAGGCGCTGCCATTTTGTAGTTTTCTGTCAATAAGCCTGCACTGTAACGCACGTAAAAAAGAACTACATTACCCAGAAGCCAACAGTGCTTCCAGCCACTGCTTTCTGCCGAAATGGAGGGAAAGTTTTACAGTGCAAAGTCAGAAGTAACCATCTATTAAGTTCACAGAACTGGCAGAGAGATGGCAAATAATCCTGAAGCTTCCTGAAGCTAAATTATCTACGTGCACATCAACCTGGACGAGGCAGTGGGCTTCATCGCGGCAGGGTAGGTATTCCGAACTGGAACTGAGCCAAACTGTCACTCGGCTGCTGTTTTTTTGCAGTATTGTACAGTACATATACATTGTTGTTAAAATTATGTAGGTTTAAAAGTTTAGAACATTGCAAGTGTGTGGGAAAGGTTTATAAAGCTAAAATAAAATATAGCGTTCCTACTTTGTGGTTTTTCACCTGTCGCGGTGGTGTCTAGAACGTAAGCTCCGCGATAACTGAGGGACTACTGTATCTGGAGAAAACCCACACATGCACGGATATAACATGCAAACTCCATCAAGAACAGACCCCGGCCAGGATTTGAGCCGGCAACTTTCTCGCTGAGAGGTGGCAGCTTTACCAACTGCTCCACCTTGCCTACAACTGTTTTTGTTTTCTTCTATTCTCTATCTTCTCTTTTTTTTTTTTTTTTTTTTTTTTTTACGTATGCACAGTTTGAAGGGTACGAAGTTAAAAGAGCATGTTCAAAGAGTTGACACATTTCAAATCAAATTAAAGACACTGACAAGGCCTATTAGATGTTAAAAGTTGAAATCCATAGTGAGAAGGAGTGAAAACTTTAAGCAGAAGCTGCATGTGGAATGAGCCCGTGTTTGTATGTGAGAGCAAAATGACATTATTTTCTACATGATCCCCCCCAGGACCTTCCTTCTTTGTCTTTGTTACTTGACTGAACTCTCACAAACCAGTATTTTAGCACAAACATTTGGGAAGTGAACCAAAATTAAATTAGGTTTCAGGCAGGAACCGTTGTGCCAAGGCCCCCTGTACTGTAGCTTAAATGCTACAAGCTGTTTTCTCCAAAGTTTTGCTTTGTAGTTTCAAAGCATCAGTTGCCCATAAAGCACTAAAATATTGCCATGAGAGTGTTTTTAAAAATTTAGTACCCAACTTCAATACTTTGACTCATAAGTGTGTCTTACAGTCTGAACTACTTTCCACTCAAAAGTCTAGCTGTAGTGTGACTCTGCTGCCTCCTCAGCAGGACGGCCTTTGTTGGTTATTGAATCGTCCCTGCAGTAAAGGCTCAGCTTCAATCATCCATACATTGATAGTTACTGAAGCATACCAAGGACGGTTAACCCTTACCTGCTCCAGGTTGTCTCCCTGACCCTGTACCCCAGCCAGACGATAAAGATGACTGGAGGGGAAATGAATCAAATAGAAAATAAAATCTAATCATATGGATGAGTTTCCCAATGCTTACACTGCATGGAAAGAGCTTAAGATGGCACGATACTGCAGCAGCATGTCCCCTTGAAAATGCTACCATTGGTATTTATTTTGTTTGTTTTCATTTTTATACCCTAGAGTTTATAATATTAAGCAATTGCAATCATAATTTTGCACAATTATCTTTTATTTTCTCACCGAGTGTATTTACTGTACACACACTAGTGAAGCAGTATATATCCTCCATCTACTATTACAAAAGATCTAAAAACTATAGATTCCCTTGAATAAATAAATACATAGAAGCTTGACTTGTTCCTAAAAAGCAAGTCAAGCCTTAGAAACCAGAAAAAAAAAAAAAGCTATATTAAAGATCAGAACTTTCTGCAGGATGGTCAATCCGGCTCTTTTAACAAACCGCCTACAGTAGCAGATAGATTGACCAATGTACGCCGGGAATGATTGATGACATCATTAAGGTGGTGCACAATGTTCCAATGGCACTCATTTCGGTTGGAGCTTTAATGGGCGCACACACACACCCACACAGAAAAACATGCAGAGTCATTTGCTGAACTTGTTGTAAAGTGCCTGAACTCTTCAGTTCTCTCGTTTATCTTCCTCTCAGTTCTTAGAAATCAACATATGTGCCTTCCTGTGAGTGTGTGTGCAGGCTTGTGTAAAAGTAGCTGACATATAGACCTTCATTGAGTCAGTATATTCAGGCACATCAACTGAACTCCCCTGGAGTTTACACACAGACACAGACCGAGAGAAAAAGTTGGCTCAGTGGCCTTGCCATCTGTCCATTAATCAAGGTGCCACATGGATCCCCTCTCCCAGTCTCCGTCTCTGTCTTTGCTCACTCCCATAAAATGTTATGAGTGGAAAAAAGCACGCTGCAATTTGATAGCTGGTTTTGTAAATTTTATTTTTGTGATCTTTTGAGGCTTTCCGTTTGGTCTTTAGCTTCCAGTAAAGGGATTACCACACTCGCCTGTCTTTTGCTGTTAATCGTTTCTTTCCATTGGTTCATTGTTGTGACATATACAACACATTTTCAAGAGCCAATCACTTCGTTTTCTTTTTAGTGCTCCAAAAGACACATTTAGCTATATGAAAGTGTTTTGACAGAAGCGTCCCTTTAATAGGTTAGCTGGCTTGACGCTTCATGACAGATTGCCTTTCCGTCGTTTTTATTTATGAGTTTCCGCATTAGTTGTTGGCTGGTTGGATGAAAATGTCAAATCTGAGATGTGTGGAGCTAAACGCAGCCTGCCTCTAATTCTAGTTTTGTTTAATGGGAGATAAAACCTAAAAGTAGGGATGACATACTTTAAAAAAAAAAACGTTTTCTTACTTGAGATGGAAAGAGTGTTGACCTTATTACCTGCTGCAGTCATTTAATACACTTATTTATTCGTATGCGCCCACAAAGGTGGAGGACGAGCAGTCAGAGGTCATTTTGTTTTGGATGAAGTACATATTTTTTGGCTGGCATCTGTTCCATAAAATGTGGCCTAAAATGAGCATACTGAGTGCCAAGATAGATGGAGTAAAGCAGATCAGCTTGTGTCTTTGCAGATGCAGCACTTTTTTGGGCTTTCACCATTTGCAAAACTTTAACTGGCATTTCCTTTTCAGACCGTTTCCTTACACATTGTCAATAACTGTATAAATTATATTTTCAGGCAACATAGGGACTTAACTGTCAATTTGGTATAAGAGTTATGAGTAACATAGTTCCACACTTTTTAGAGTATCTCCTGTTTTGGTCAGAAATTAAATAGAATCAAATAGATATGTGCTGTACTATAATGTATTTGACTTTTCACCAATAGAATAGTATATAATATTTAATGCAGGGATAATTAAAATTACAACTAAGTGCTCTATGATTGCCATCCCAACATTTATCAACATTTAGGCCCTTCTAAAACATTTCCAAAGGTAAAATAATCACAAATATACTTATAGTCATTGAAGGGCTGGACAATAATTCAATATCAATATATGTTACAATATACTTTTATTCAATAACAATGATATGAGTTTTAAGCACATTTTCGATATTTCGATATAGTTACAGCGTTTCTTTTTCTGTTTGGGTTGAAGCGGCCGCTTCAGTTTCAACTCGAACAAAAAATGTGCGACACAGCTACGTAAGTGCGTGGTGACGTAGCTGTTACGCAGAGCTAGAGTCGAGAAGGCATTAGCGGTAGCAGGCTAGGCTAGGCTAATCTCCAACACGCATTAAGTTTTCCCTTCAAAATGAGTGCCCATGACCGTCAGAATGTGACTGAACAAGCTTTCACAAGCGAAGAGAAAGCAAATGATAGCATAATTGATGAGAGGAAAGAATAATTTGGCAGTGTGGAAGTGGCTTGGCTTTCTAAGTTCTAATAAACTGCAGGTTTCAGCGTGCTGCAAAATGTACCGGAGAGACGTTCCAACTAGCGGTGGGAACACATCGAACTTGTTCCATCTGAAGAGTTTCCACTCGATAGAATATGCTGAGAGTCAGAAGATGAAGCACAATAAAAGTTTGAGCCAACGTGTCCCTGAAACAACACCCCCAGCTGTATCAAAAGAGAAACACATGCAGCAAACGCAGATGTTTGCTGCATGTGTTGTTAGGTTATGTTGTTTAAAGTTAAAACTATTAATACTGACAAAGTTGAGAGTTTTATGTTTATTTGACGGTGATTTATTCTTTAAGGCTAAATACAAATAAAAGGTGTACAACAGTTTGTTGAGTTTTACTGAGGCTTCTATATTGTTTCGATATCAAATTATATCGCTATCAACCACAATAAAGAAATATATTGTGATAAAAGTTTTGGCCATATCGTCCAGCCCTAAGTCATTGCATGATTTGAAGTATAGATGTACATCTGAAACTACATTTGTCTGGTTGCTTAATCTTAAAAAATGGGAATCTGGCAGCTTACTGAATAATACCACAAATAAAAGAACATTTCTATGCATCAATACAATGTATTCCACTTCTTAGACTATTAGCACCAAATGAACCTCTTGTGCCTTCAAGGCGTCTTTACTTTTTGAATTTCAATATTAGATTTTAGCCCTTGAGGGATTATTATTTATTTATTTTTTTTAATAAAGAGAGCAGACGTTATACTCTAGTCTGCTTTTAAAGCTAAAGTGCTCCATTTGGAGCTAAAAATGTTGAAATGGAATGTTTACAATTTCCTAGTACAGCATTTTAATGGTATTCTGCAATTATTTTAGGTAGCCTAAATGAAGCTTAAGCATTGTTGTTGTTAAGAATGTAAGATTTCAGGGTTGTCCTTCACTCAGCGGAAGTCTAGTTTCTCCAGGAATCATGAGATTTTTGAGGGCAACTCTCCTTTACGTTCACCCAAGTACAACAATAAATGTCAATGACAAAGAAGAGGCACAAAAAATGCATCTGTTTTAACAATATTCTTTGACTAAACTAGCAAGAGCAAGTCTTTTAATAATGTTTGTGGCTTTGCTGTTATCGAAACAGTAAAATGGTGCAAAACATTTGCTCCTACTATTCGTCTTTGAGCACATGGGAGCCTAACTTATGTATGTGCATCTTGTGTAATGGGACCATGTAGGAGTAACTTGTGTTATGAGCTGCTTAAAATAAAGATCAACTTGCACATAATTATTAGTTTCTTAGCAACGGCAGTAAACGAGGGTAGTGGGCATTGTCAAAGTTGTTTATGCTGGGAATATTGCTAATTGTGTCTTTACGCAACAGAGTTTTTACATTAAATGTCTGCTCCTTAAGAGTCCTAGTGGATCAACAAAGATGTCTCCCTCTGCTTATATCTTACAACAAGGATAATTTCTGAGTGCTTTCTATGTAGCTGCACACTGCTCTAGCAAGAAGAAGAAATGGTAAACGGACTGTATTTATATAGCGTCTTTCTATCTTATCAAGACACTCAATGTGCTTTACACTATAATCTGTGCCTTCATTTACCCAATCGTACAGCACTCTACTAGATCTCTACAAAGCTAACTGAACAAACCATTCTAAAGAGACTAACCAGTGCTTTATCACATTAATACACCGATGGGACACACATCGGAGGCGATGAGGGGGTTCAGTGTCTTGCCTAGGGACACTGACATGTGACTGCTTGTGGATTCAAACCCCCAACTCTTGCATTGGAGGACGACTGCTCTAACCACTCAGCCACAGCCTCCCCAAAGAAGAAGAAAGTGACAAAAAAAAACTTTGAGGTCACATCCTTCTTTGGGGAGATTCATCCCATCATCATACAGGTTAAAGCAACCTTTTGGGTCTATTTAACACCCTATTATAAAGCATTTAGTCAAGATGAGTCCCTAGAAGCTGTTAAAATGATAAAGGGCCAATCAAAAGTACCATCATTGTCATATTTCAAAGAATATGTTCATTATTAAGGTTGCTTGGCAGGAACAAATTAGAGCCAAAGTGAAATAATCATGTCCAAACTAGTCTGACATTGTAAAATCCTACCTGTCCTAAAGGATCTGTGCTGTCTTGATAACATGAGCCTAAAGGAGGTCAGTCACCTCTTGTGTCTGCTTCACACGAGGAACCCAGAGCAGTCAAGGCTACTGTTTAATCTGTAACCTTTAACCTCTGGGCAAGGCAGCACAACCTGCAGCTGGCTAGAATCCACCTGAGAATACAACACACACAAAGTCTGAATTCTATACAGGTTCCCAGGTGCTACTAATCCTCATTTATGTCAATGTTTTACTGCTGGAAATAGACAAATGATTAGCAATGCTTATTTTTAACCTAATTTAGGATTAAAACGGGCAAAAAAGTGTGACTATTTTAATTTTGGGGTGGTTGTGGCCGAGTGGTTAGAGCAGTTGTCCTCCGGTGCAAGAGTTGGGGTTTTGAGTCCACCAGCAGTCACATGCCAAAGAGTCCCTGGGCAAGACACTGAACCTCTCTTTGCCTTGTATGTGTCCCATTGGATTATGAATGTGATAAAGCACTGATTAATCTTCGTACTGAAATAGTTGAGTGCTGGATGAATGGGTAAATGAGGGCACAGATTGTGTTGTAAAGCGCTTTGAGTATCTTGATAAGATAGAAAGTACAGTCCATTTACCGTTCTATCCCTTTTTTGCCTCTCAGTGTCTCCATTTTCTCTGACCTCACTTTATCTTCCAAATTTTATTTTCCAGTTAAGGTCTCGGTCATTATTTGTTATGTTAAAGTAACTTGACGCTCACTTATTTAAATCCCCCCCCCACACACACACACAAGCAGTCCTGCGGTATACTCAGTGAAAACTGTGTTTTATGTTAAAGCATGTGTGGCCAGCTACAGTCTGCAACCAAGTGAAGGAAGACATGACAAACGACTTTGGCATTTAACATGACAGACACCTCCGCTCTCTGCCTCCCTCCCCCTGTCTATATGTGTGTGTAGGTTTTGCACGTCTGAGCTCACCCACGAGCAGGTAAATAAACTTTGAAATACAGTGTGTAGACTTTACGTGAGTGTTTTGCGACTATGGGTACACACAGGCACTACCTAATAAATTATTATGTTTAATTATCAGAGATCAAACCTGACAATGTTCAGGGTGTTTTAATAATGCTTAGTCCTGAACCATAATTATCATTGTTCCTATAAAATGTAGCACGCTCACAAAGTACTAAATATCAAAAGTAAATCCAGAGAGCAGGGGCAACCTCTGCATTCTCCTGACTATAGCTCTATACTTGGGTGTACCAGTGACCCAGGACCAAAAAAGACAAAAACTATTTTAAAGTTTTCAGAAGTGAGATCATTTCTTGTACTGATCTCTCCTGGGTCATACTCAGAATGTTTTAGAAGGCTCTTTCATAAATGTTCAAAATGGTCGCACAACCAGGTCCATCTTTATGCTCCCTCTGGTCATTCAAAAATCACTGATGAAGCCGACCACTTCCCACCCAGATGTAAGCTCTCACTAATGAAGCGGGCAGAGCGGGCCTGAAAAAGGCGGGAAGCAGAACTCAGCGGTGTTGTTGTGGTAAATGTGTGTTGGACAGCTCCCTTTTGTCATTTACACAACATAATGAATTAACCCACTTCAGTAATCCTCTTTGTGGTTAATTTTTTTAAACTAATTACTAAGGTGTGGCACATTTGATCTTCCCTCTGTAATAAATCTGTTAAATCCTGCGAGCGGGTGGTTGCAAACTTATGTCATCAGTTCATCACATTATTGAGCTGCAGCATCTTTTTTTTTTAAATTCCTACACAAATCACCAGCATAACTCTGTTACTATCTCACTCAGAGGCGCACCAGAAGTGGTCTGTCTGCGACCCCCCCCCCCCCCCCCCCCCCTCCTCACAGTTTTGGTGATTTCTGAATGAACTGAGACAGCCAGAACACATTTCAGTCCCGGATTGAAATATCAGTGATTGCACCTAAAGAGAATCATTAAGCTGTATTGTGTCACCACATCCAGAAAAGGTTGTGTTAATTGGGCCTCCACCCTGTGGAATTGTCATTTCTATTGAGTCACACAGGGCACCAAATCAGATCAGTGACCTTTCGCGTAGGAAGTCTCTATTTTTGAAAGCTCAGACCTCAGAATTGATTGTAGCACAGTTGTACTTGGGCAACCAAAACTGTAGCTTTTTACTCTTACTATAGAGGTGTTTTGTTGTGGAAAAACTGCCTACTGTATAGCAAGGAGGTCTCACAAAGTGCAAATGTCATAAATTAGAACCAACTCTTTCTCCTCCTTTGGTCTCGGTGGGGTTTACTGATGTGTTGCCCAAGCAAGTCTGTATGTTTACTACCCTGTGGGAGCCATCTCCTCTCAGTACCCCGTGGCATATTACTGGTACGGTTAGCACAGTGAGACCATACCACTGGGTTAGAGAATGTGGGTGATGGGTGACGGTCTCTTACTGCCATCCAACAACAGATTGCTCGCACAAATCAGGTTGCCACGCTGCACAAAACCACACTTTTTAGTGTGGGCCAGGTTACACACAAACATGCCTTTGTACTTCTCTCAGTAAAGTGTGGAGTTCCAGCAGCCTGCTCCAAGGGTTCAATGGGGTTTGACAGGGCCAGAGAGTGAGGGTGTGATGGATTTTGGAGGAAGGCTGGTGGATAGAGGAGCGAGCAGGGGATAATCCAGTTACTGTTGGGGCCAGAGAACGCACTGGCATGCTAACAAGTGTGGTCAGCCTCCATCAATTACTGCCCAGTTTGCTTGTTTTTTTATTATTTCTGTATGGGACCTTCATCCCTCATTGACTAGTCTTCCTTCTGCTGCAATGTGACTTCTTTAACTCACTGCCCACTCATCTGCTCATCTCTCATATCCACGAGCTGGGCTAATTGGTTTGTGAGGTGAGGTTGTGCACTTATAGTGAAGGGCTTAAAATAGTAATTATAGTTTCCATTATAACTGTCTTATACTTTAAAGTATTTTATGACATCTCACTTAGACATATGTGATTGTCCGAGTTTATTTTACTTTTTTTTTTACCTTCATATATTGTAAGAACAGCTTATTTCCCAGTGTTTCTATGGGGATGCATGCTGAGGAGTATAATAGGTCTTACCTTTACACACTGGTCGGTGGTCACTCCAGGCTGCAAAAACTTCGGCCACTCTTTGACAGCTGATGGTTTTACTGCCCTGAAGTACATAGTCCTCTTCACAACTGAACTGCACCACACTGCCAATGCTATACAAACATATGCAGAAATAAGCACACAAAGAGTGAGAGCTGCAGAAAAAAAAATATATATCTTGTCAACTTGCAAATAAATACTCTTTGAAAAATCTGTTTTCAAATTTAAGATATGCATATTTGTTTAAATGTTAACATGTTTACAAGTTTTAATTGTACCTGAAGTCATTGCCATGACGTTTTCCATTCTCTGGTTCTCCGGGGTCAGGGCAAGAGTTAGACGCCTGTCTCACTCCCCCTTCATTTACTATATAGAGAAAGAAACATGCACATCCCCAGGAAAACAGGTTAGAATGAGACAGAAAGGGCAGTAGTAAAGCAGTACAGCTGGGTCCAACCAGCAGACTCATTTGTCCTTTCCCTACAGGAGATGGTATATTGTCTGTCCTTATGAAGCACTTTTCTTGCCAACCAGGCTACTCAAAGCCCTTTACAATACAATCTGTGGCCATATTTACCCACACACACACACACATTCATACAGCACCGTATCTTCATAAACCTAATCTGAATAAGTCATTCTGTAGAATCTAATCAGTACTTTAGATCACATTTCTGTACTGATGGTCCACATATCAGTATATGAATGTGGTAAAGAAGGACACAGTGTTTGCCCAGTGACACTTCTATATTTGACCACACGCTGTTGGGATTGAACCTCCAATTACTGTTCTAACTACTGAGCAACAGTCATCCCCAAGAGTTGTAGCTGAATTGTGACGCATGCTACAACTAATTTAAAAATCATTACCGCTATTCATTATTCATCTGGTATTTTTTTGTATTTACAAAAGCCAGGAATACTCGTTTGTTGTTATGAATCAAAATTTGCCATAAAAAAAAAAAAAAAACTGCTTCAGTTCTCCCTGGCAGTATCTTAAAACCATCTGTTTTTGTCATTTGATAGCATTCAGCACCAACCTTCCTGGGTAAATTTCCAGCTCTTTGCTTTCTGTTTTGGAAACCTGCCTGCTTCATCACGTATTCACTTTAGAGACAGCGGGAAATGGATTAGACCAGGAGATAGACAGAGAGTGAGACAGTAGCTAGGCAGGGACTTTGCAGCCACCAAAACACTATTAATTATTGCAGAAACACACATACTGATCTTGACTATGCCAATATACAATAAACATCACCGGTGTTAGACAAAGATGCCAAACAGAACTGTACAAAGACTTAAAATTGATGATATGCAACAAATGGTGATTTTGCCAAGAGTCTGTTTCATTATGAGTGTGATATTTAAATATATGGTTGCAATAAGCAAAACTTTTTCTGTGTTTCTGTTGCACTTTTTTTATTTAAAAGGAAAGATCTACAGTTGTTCACTTAACTTTTAAGTAATTAATATAGCGCTGTTCGTTCTTATCAAGACACTCAAAGTGCTTTACACTATAATCTGTGTCCTCATTTACACATTCATACAGCACTCTACTAGATCTATACAAAGATGAACAAATCATTCTAAAGAGACTAATCAGTGCTTTACCGCATTCATACACTGATGGGACACACATCGGAGGCAATTAGGGGTTCAGTGTCTTGCCCAGGGACACTTCGGCATGTGACAGCTGGTGGAGTCGAACCCCCAACTCTTGCATTGGAGGATGACTGCTCTGAACACTCAGCCACAGCCGCCCCATAAAATCACTATTGCTTATTTTTTTTAATTGTAAACCTGATTTATTCATTCAGTCTCTTCGGTTGATTGAAAAAAAACTGCTGTATGATGTGCTTATTTATTCCTGCTATGGGACAAACAAAACACCCTATGGTTGTAGTTTGATATTCAAATAAATGAGCTGATATTCAAATGAAAGAGAATCATGTAATTACTTCTGTATAATGTTTCGCTTACTTCTAAAGCAGCAACTCAAACAGACAACATGGGAGTGTTCTGCTGAATACTTATTTCATTAGACTGATTAACATTATGCATGGAGCAGCATGATTCGATTTGTGTTGTTTGGCTAGCCAATATTGTGATAAGGGTTTAATATTCTTCATGCAATAAACATCGTTTTTTTTTACTTAAGGTAGACTTATTGCTGCCTCTTGAACAGGTTATTGCTCACCAGTATAAAACAAAGGAGCAGTGAACTTTAAATTAGCTTTAAAGTGTAGAAAAGTGATTTATATTATATCAAATGCTCTTTTTATTTATGGCTTGAATCAACTTTCTTTTAAGTTGTTTTTTTTATTTATTTATTTTTTTAACAGTGCGGTGATAGGGAAAATAGCCAAAAAAACAACAAAAAAACAACTAAGTATTTATTTTTTTAACTGCTATATTAAATGGTCTAAGAATTGTCAAAAAAAAGCTGGCAAATATCATTTGTAGCTGATCTTAATTAAACAACAAATCGGATGCCAAAAAGCTCTGTTAGATACAACAAACACGGGCAAAGCAATACAACTGTCCATTTCTGCACCTTTTACACCCACACTGTCTGGGCTCTCTGGCTAACATGCAAGTACATGTTAGTCCTTAACACAAACCCAGCAGGTGGTCGGTGTGTGCGTGTGTTTGTATTTGTTAGAAAAGATAGTTTGTTGCTTTGTTGGAGCAGCTAATTTGACCATCTGGACTATTAACAGTACAGCAGAGGGACTGGTTACAGTATCAGCACACACTCAAAACACAAAATGTGCAAACTCACAATTACACACATTTATGCACACAGACCTATACAAACTCACATCTATATAATAAGTGTGTATAGACAGGCAGGCTTTGTGCTTCTGTGGAGAGTTAATAGTATCAGAGCAGAGCAAATTAGCTTCTGGGCCAATCAGAATTAACACAAAACATTCACATCTGTAGAATCAAACCACAACCGTGACTCTCCAACATGGCAGGAAACCTGATCAGTCTGTGATGTGCGAGCTCTGCTACTAATTCTCCATCAGTTAATACATTGTGCAAGGGATCCGCACATGAATTTTCACTCGTATGAATAACGAGATTTATGATTACACAGCATGCAAAGCAATAAAAAAAACAAGCTAAGTTTGTTAGTGTTGTGTTTTGGCTCAAACTATCTCCTTGGTGCATTTGCATGTGTGCAAACAATATAAAATAAAATAAAAATCCACATGCATGACATGACCATCCAGGTGTATGGAAGTTTTTACTTTGTAGAACTCTGTGGTTATACTGAACACTAGGGCTGGGCAATATGGACCAAAATTAATATCTCAATATTTTAAGATGAATGGCAATATACGATATATATAATCAGTATTTTTTCTTTCCATAAAGTATTAACAAAAATATATTTCTGAGTCAAAGCTTTGTCCCAATTGTCTCTCTGGCACATGCACTAGCAAATAGCTGTAACTGTACAAAATAAATGTCTACAAAAATAACTATTTACATATATTAAATAATAATGCTCTTCAGCTGCACCGCCTTCACGACATTAGTAAGCACGAGAACTGCAGCTGCAACTTCGACTGACTTCAGCCTCCTTCCCTGAAACAAACCAGGGTACAAAACTCATTTAGCCATGCTGTGCCTTATGGAAGGAACAGTGAGAAGTAGCGCAACATTAATAAAGCAGAGGCTTATGTATATCGCTAATGACACGGTCCCAGTCTCAACTGTGGAATAAGAAGGTTAAAGTTAGCCATCTTAGGAAATGCTTATTATTTAATTGCTCTGTACATTATTCCCTCATTTATCACGGGGGATTCGTACCTGGAAGCCCCGCGATAAGAAGTAAAAATCTGCAAAGTAGGAATATTAGTACAAGTAATAAGTAATAGTTTATATATATATATATATATATATATACAATGTTTCTAAACTAAACGCTCTAAAAGAGCACAACAAGTCATGATTTCCCTCTCTGCCTCGGCTGCTCTCAGCCACTCCCACTTCTCTGCAGAGCCGAGATACGACACACTGCAGGAGGAAGCTTCTCCTGCAATGTGGGTTGCACACGGGTGCAGCAGGTACTAAGTACTTTAAAATAATTTATTTAAAATAAAAATTCCATTCCGATTGTGCATCTCATCATCACTCAGCCAATTGTGTGTCATGTCCAATCTTATTTTGAAACACCATGATAGAGCGAGTCTGCAGAAAACTAACCGCGAAGTAGCGAGGGACTACTGTATATGCTGTATATGCTATTGTTCTGTTTTTTTTGTTTGTTTTTTTCCCCCTGTGGAATAATAGAAGCTATGCATAACTTGTTCATAAATAATACTGAAAAGATAACTTCTCTTTTCACAGGAGGAACTGCCTTGCACATAAATACCATTTTCCTGCTGTTCTTACGCCTACTAAAGCTAGTTTTATTAAAGTGGAAGTAAAATATTACTGTAATCTCATTGCAAAAATGTTTTGATGCATCACAGTTTAATTGCTGCAGTGACATAACCCAGAAACTTGTGTACTTTTTTAGTAGCAGTTGGAAAACATTAAAGCATAGAAGTATATTTGCAATTATATATATAAAACCCACAAACATTTACCTTTAATACACAGGACAGTAAAACATGTGCAGCTCTGAGTAGGTTATATGAAAATGAATGTGGTAAAAGAGAGAGCAGATGACTTGGATAATAAATACACAAAGATGTAAAAGTTAGATGGAACTGCAAAGGGAAATAAATCTTTTGAGCACTGACGGCTTTAATAAGTGAAACTTCAGTGAAAGAAGGAAGAAAAAAGTTCTCTTTCTCAGAGATATTCCTAGCTTTTTGTGCCTGTCCTTCCAGAGGTGGCGCTTGAAAGGGATTGAACATTATTAAATAATATTCACAGCCATTTTTCCATTACACCACATCAAATGACAACTTGGTTATTAGCACCTTTATATTTCCCCTGCAGGCTGCCTGATGTAAGAGTGAGCTTCCAAAGTGACTTATTGTTGCATGTAGCTATTTCACAAAGTTTTGGAAATTGTGGAAATTTTAAAAGCAAAGCAGCGAAATAACTATTAGCTTCGGATTTTATGACATGAAAGTATCTAGAGGTTTTGTAATTTACAAAAAAATATATATAGTATACTGCTGCAGGGGTGCATAAATGCAGGAATGTTTTAATAAACTCAGTAATTGCTTTGATGACCTCAACAACCAAAGCTTAAAGGTGTTTTAGAGACGAGAAGAGTAAAGAGGAGAAGAGGATGTGAATGCATAAGTTAAAAGAAAAAAATTAAACAGGCAGGAGGTGGGCGGTGGGCAATAAACAGTAACATAGAGGCTGATTCGCATTCCCTGATCAAGCATGAGGCAAGCAAGTCATAAACAAACCATAATTAAGCTTATCAGAGGAAGCCACGATTAAATAAACCAAAGCAAACAAAGACGATGCAAGACACCACGACCTGAACATGCACGCACAAAAAGCCAACGCACAGATAACACAAAGTCAAGCAGAATGCAGAAACAGCATCCTGCAAAATAAGAACTTTGTTTTTTTTCAACACATTTGTGCATAAAAATCAATTAAAAATTCCCACATGATGCATTTTACCATTACCACATTGTTAAAACAATGATCAGAAAAGGATATTTTTGTGATAAATATTTTTTTTTTGTTTTATAAACTTATCAAAAGCACAAAAGTGTTGAACACAAAAGCCCTTTAAACAGGATAAATTAATAATGCAAAATAAAAACAAGCCTAAAAATAAATGCAAATCAAGCTCGCACCAAATAATAATAATAAAATAAAAAAAAAATAAAAAAACATTACATGTTAGTTCATTAACCAAAAGGGACACATAGATTTGAACTCACATATTGAAAACTTGTTGCTGGAGTCTTTGCCAGGGAATAATTTAACGCCTCGCGATTTAAAATCTACTGATCGCTTCACTGCGGAGGAGAACAGAACACAGAAAAAAGGAGACAAATCAGATAACAGATTGGATAAAGTGCAGGCAAAGAAATAGATCTAGCAAAGGATATTTGTAAAATAAAATTGGCTAATTTGTCTCTCTCACAAAGCTGGGAGAGAGAAGAGCAAAGCAAAAAAAGAACATTACAAAGGCAAAGAAAATGTTGAAATGGTGGAACAGGAAGTTGCACGTGTCAAACTCAAGGCCCGAGGGCCAAATAAGGCCCTTGTTAACATCTCATCTGGCCCTAAGATGATATTTTAAAAGTAAAATATTTTATTGCTTTTCATTTTACTTCAAAACTGAGCCTATTAATTAAGACTTCTTATAACGGACAACTTTGAAGCCAAGAAAAACTAGCTTGAATTTTTTCGTAATCTTTGATTTTGATGCAGTAAAAGTGACAAAGTACGTCAAACGAGGCCGACAAAACTCTTGTTGTGGAAACTGCAACCAAGAAAAAGATGTCAGGTATCCGTTTTGGAGGTCATAACGACTGAAGTTGACTCGGTTTGAAATAAGTTTTTAATTTTGGCCCACTTTTTGCTACTGTGTTTGACACCCCTGGGATAATCATATGTGTCACTCAGAAATGCTGGGTTGTTCTGCAGGAAGCCCCATCATATTCCTAACAAAAGCTGGTATCAAAATAACCACAATGCATCTCTCTAATCAAAGCATTCAAGTAACGAAATGTCCGGAAGTAGATCGTCGGTTGCAATAAATCAAATACATTGGAGGAAAACTGCTGGGGAGCAATTCCTGGAAGCACTGATGACCTCCCTCATCAGCCTGAGCTATGGTAACATCAAAATCTAAGCCCATGTGTTAATATAACTCAGAAGGTACGGCTACAAAGACAGACTATAAATGACAAAGTGACAAGGTGAGTGCTAAATCAGTGCATTTATACCAGGAACATAAAGCCCCAGGGGATTCTCAGCTTGCTTCCCCTAAAGTTTCACTTTTTCTGCTGTACTCTTTAAAAATCACAATTTCCAACATTGAAATTAGAACTCCATACAGTATGTTCATACAGTGACTTATCACTTTAATGAATGACTGAAATATTGGCTGACATATGTCAATTTTATAATGAGCCAACTATTTCAATAGATGGTGACAAATGGCTAAGAGCTAATGTACTTCAGTTATTTGACATATATACAGCAGCTGTACATTTGCGCACACATCCGTGGGATTCTGATTGAAATCTGTACACTACGACATGTGCGTTTGATGTCAACTATTCCAATGTTGCACAAGCTTGATGAATTACCAAGCAAAGTAATGGGCTAACAATTTATTTCATGTGAAGTCATTGATACCACTACTGTATAAAACTAACCAGTGAAACAACTGCAAGAGCTACACCAGTATGTGTGTGAACATAAAAGGCAAGTTCGATTTGAACAAATATCAGCTTATAATAAATTATATAAATGGTGGAAGTAATTTGCTTTTTTTTCCTCCACCAGATTACTGTAAAAATATTTATTTGGTTGAGACATTAACATGTTCTTTCTGTTTGTTTCAACTCTAATTGATTGACAAGCAATAGGAGTGTGTAAAGTTTATGTTGCCAATTGGATCTGCTAAAGTTTAGCTGTGACAGCTATGCACATTAAACCAAACTGTACATCTATATTATGCAACATCAGCTCTACATCTATTAGCAGAATAATACGGTTGATTCTTTAATTGAACCAAAACTTGTTTCACTTGACACAAATATACCTTAGAACAAGCTTTACAGTAATAAACGTTGCAAACTATGTTTTCTGTGTTGATGTGTAAACCAAGATTCTCTTAGTGTTGTGTTTTGATTTAAAAAAACAAACAACAAAAAAACATCACATTTCCGCCTTCGTAAAAAAAACTCTAACCAACTCCCAACTGTTCACAGAAAGTTAAAGGAATATTTTTTGTGGCTTTTTTTACTCTAAAGCATTTTGTCTTGACGCGTAAACTGAGTTAGTTTCAATAGAATAGCATGACTACCGATCTGTTGTGTTAGTAAAATGTCACTATAAATATCAGCTAGATGGATTTTAATGAAACTTTTAAAAAGTAATATTTGAATGTACATCTACAGCCAATTATCTTTATCCTTTTGTTTAATCTTTTTTTATACAGGTAGTCTCAGTAAGTCATGAGGACTCATTTTCAAGAGAGACTTGTTTAGGATCAGATGGTGGGGGTTGAGGGCCTTGCTCAAGGGCCCAGAGTGGGGCGAATGAGGGTGGAAGCAGGTGTGGGCGTTTCACCTTTTCCACCAACATTTGATGCTGTTGGACTGGGGAGTCGAACTGGCAATCTTCCACTCACAGGCCCACCTTCTCTAACCTCGGCACCCCACCACCTTCAACTATAAAACCCATTCAAGATGGCCGCCACAACAAACCTACTTGAGCTGACAAAAAAATGGTTCCAACAGATTAGAAACCTAGCATGGCAGTAGCTGAGAGTCATCCTCAACACATATCTTGAGAAAACTCATCACATGGTTTGATCCAAATCATCATCTACAAGGTTTGACCCCAAAAAACTACAACTCTGACTTCTCCTCATAAGATGCTCTTAGATTAAAACTCTGGCATGAAAGGTTGTGGAAAGCCCAGTCCTTCAAGGAACGCTGGGCCAACTTCAAACTGAGACACTGTAATTCCATCTTTTCCTCACAGAACACTTCGCTCTCAGACTGCAGGTTTACTTGTGGTTCCTAGAGTTCCCAAAAGCAGAACGGGAGGCACAGCTTTCAGTCATCAGGCTCCTCTCTTGTGGAACCAACTTCCAGTGTCAGTCTGTGAGACTAACAACTTGTCTACTTTTAAAATAAGGCTAAAGTCTTTCCTTTTTGATAAATCCTATAGTTTCAGTTGGCTTGGGTTTCCTGAGCCATCCTTTATTAATGCTGCTATAGGATTAGACTACTGGCGGACAAATTGACCACATGTCCTCACTTTGCTGCTGTCTTCACTTGCTCTACTCAACATGCTTATATTTGTAATTATTTCTATCTTATGTTTTTTTTTTGTCTTTCCTCCAATAGAAAGTACACATGGACCTGCCGTTCTACAGTTGTTTGTTTCTCCTTCCTGTCCTCTCAAACCCCAGGAGGTCGAAGCAGATGGCTGCTCATCCTGATCATGGTTCTGCTGGAGGTTTCTTCCTGTTAAAAGGGAGTTTTTCCTTTCCACTGTTGCCTTTGTGCTCGCTCAGGATGGGAGACTGCGACCAAGTGAAGATTCAACACAATCTGCTGGATTCCTTAGAGAACTTTTGCTAATTGGCTTTTTCATGTGTGTGAATGTTTTTGTACAGTGCTCTGAGACAACTTCTGTTGTGACTTGGCACTATTCAAATAAACTGAATTGAAATTAATTCATTATTTGTCAATAGTCTTTGATGAAACTGAGTTTCCTTTACATTGCAAGAATAATTTTAATCATCGAGTCTCATTATTAACTTTGCTCCATCACTGGAGAAGTTAGTACACAGAATGTAAAGACAACATGCCACCCTCCCAAAGAAGGAACTTTCTTATCCTTGACTCCACAGTCACAGCTATAAAAGCAGAAAAAAAAGTTTGATAATTGATAAACTGACTACTCTCTCTCTCAAAGTGCATTTTTTCTTAGAATACTTAAAAAAAAAATCTATATTTTAATTGCATGTTCAGATAAAATAGGAATGTATAATTAAAATGCCCCCCAAATGTTTTAAATACAATTCTGAGGGAGTGTCATAAAATATTAAATACATATTTAAATAAATTACATCATATTTTAAGGTCATTTTGTTGCTCCCAGTTTGCTTTAATTTGTTCCAGTTGTCAGAAACTTAAATTCTATAGGACCAAATGATCATGATCAGGTTTAAAGTACTTTTTGTCCAAAGTTTTTTTGTTTTAATTGTGTATGTGTGTAAATTAATTATCTGAATCAAAGTCTTCTAATATGCACCTAAAATCAGTTCTGTGTGAATGTGCATTACATTTAAATAAGGCCTGCTTAATATTCTAGTCTGCATGCAGCAATTTTAATGCAAACAGATGGAAGGGCAGATGCATTTCAGTAAACCACATTTGTGAAGTAAAATACGGAAAGCTATATTTAGTAGCAGAAAAAGAGTTTGGATAAACTTCATTAATGATAAATTAGATACTAAAGCAAAACAGAGTTTACAAAAATACACTCTGAATCCTGTTTCATAACAGGCTATTTACTGAAATTTCGCCTTGTAGCTGTCGGTGCCTAAATGAGCTCTAATATTAAAGTACTTAATTGAGAAAGTCCAATAATTAGTAACCGTTTCTTCCTGCTTTTACCAACCTGAAGGTCAGTTCAATTTGTTCTCATTTCAGGGTGTCAGCTGCTACCATTCTGTCTGGATTTGTTGGTGTCTCTAAGAGAAGCAGAATATGTCCTTTGGGTATTGCACCCTCATGCCCAGCATGCAGCACCATTCCAAAAGTCTCCACTGTCAAATAACTCCAACATAATTCCATACATTTTGGGACTGAGTTGTTTATAGTGACTCCTCGGACTGATGAAGTCTTTGGGATGAAAAACGAAACATTTCAACACAATGAAACTAGCCAGAGGACCTGATTTAACGTTTGATGCTAATAGCAGTAGTTGTAAAGATTAGGGATCATGAAGGTTCGTGATCATGGGTTAGGAAAGGATGGGGCAGCGCATCGGGACAGTGGCTATCACCGTCGCCTCACAGCAAGGAGGTCACAGGTTTGCTTTTTCTTTTCCATGTGTTGACATGGATTAAAATCCCAAGAAATATTCTAATATCTAAACTCAAGCTTGTTGGTCAGACTTTTTACGTGATGGCTCTTAAAGCAACTAGCTGAAAAGGATCATAGCATGTGTGACTATCAGCTTAGAATAGGTAGATTTTAACTGTGCTTGGTTTAAAGTGACTAAAGTGTTGCAATGACATGCTTCTACTCAATCTTAATTCATACATGTCTGTTCAGCAAGTGCAATCGGTTTGTGAAACTAGCAGTAAGCACCAAGATTCTCCTTATTTGATGGGCTATTGTAACCACAAAGCAGCGATCATTCAACATCACCAGAATATGCTTATTCACACAATCCACATTAATTCAACCATATCTGCGCTCCGTGCTCCCGTTTTACATTGATGGTCTGACTGCTAACAGAATCTTTCATGGACCAAGACTAGCCAACAGAAAAATAAAGAAAGGCTGTTGTGGTAAAATGCAAACTCTCGCAATAATTTAGAAAGAAAAAAGGAGTTAATCGATATTTGAGCTAATAATACTTTCTTGAAGACTCCAGTATCTTTGTTCTCAGTTTCACTAATAGTTTACAAGTTAGAGCTGATAGGAAAAATGTGCTTTATATTTCCTCACCTTTAATTACCCACTGCAGTTTAAGTTGTATTCACTTGTTCATGAAAGGGTCCAAGATGCTACAAGGGTCATAAAAAAGGTACCAAGCAGTCAACAGTCAAACACATTAACCTCCCTGAGGGTTTTCTTGTCTCACCA
The DNA here is from genome assembly GCF_014905685.2 of Nematolebias whitei. NCBI lineage: Eukaryota > Metazoa > Chordata > Actinopteri > Cyprinodontiformes > Rivulidae > Nematolebias > Nematolebias whitei. The sequence goes on from NC_056516.1 coordinate 27,283,173, forward strand.
CTCAAGTTGAATAATGTTCCCATACCCTTGACTGGTGTTTTGTTTGTACTGACTGACTTATTTGTTGCCATGGCGTTGGCTGACTGATAATGCCGTCAGTTGTTCATTAAGGACCAATCACAGCCCCGCAGACACAAAAACTCATGAATAGGTAATGAAGAAATATGATGGAGGGCTGTGATTGGTAGGTTCTGCCACAGGGAAGGAAACAGATTGTTCATACCTGACATGCTAACAGAACTTGGGCAAAGAGACTCTCACAAAAATACACTGGATTGCAGCTGAAGGGGAAACAAAGCTACACACACATTGGTACAACAGACCAACGTGTTTATCAAATCAAAGTGGAGATGTGGAAATATATATTTGGTGTAAAGAACAAACCTAACAGATATTCAGATTGCTTGACATCAAACGTACCATATCCATAAAAAATGACATTCTACTGTCCATCCATTTTCTTTTACCCACTTTTCCATTCCTGGTCGCAGACAGCTGGCGCCCATCTCAAGCAGTCATTTTGCAAAAAGTGAGGTACACCCTGGACAGTGGCGAGTACATCACAGGACCACATAAAGACAAACACAGACAACTATTCACAGTCTCACACATCTAGGGACAATTTAGAGTAACCACTTAACATAATTAACCTGTTTTGTCTGAGGGAAGAAACATGAATATACTGGGGAAACCCAGTCATGTATGTTAGAACATGCAAACTCAACTTAGAAAGGTACGGTGGCCCCTGAGGTTAGAATGGCACCAGGATAAAGGCTCTAACTAAAGTGCTGTTGTGCTGCCAGTGACACGTTTTTCAAAAAACACAAATCTACAACTGGTGTTGAGGGACTATGGTTATTAAAACCAGGTGCCATATAGACAAATTTTAAAAAATGGCCAAAAACTCAACACTTTCTGTATTCCATCATCACTGTCACTCCAAAGCACAATAAATCCAACATCCTTGCTGTGCTTAGCAGTGGGAAGCAATGGCAAACAACAGGGAAAAACGTCCATTGTTCTTGAGTCAAATCAAAAAAATGTTAAGGTTATTTTTAGCTTAAAAAGATCTTGTTTTGTGTGTTGACTTGTACTGCAGTACATAAGCTCCAGTAAATGTTTCACAAAAGAAACAAAGTCACAGAACTGGTGTGCAGGACCTAAAACTGAAGCATCATTGCTTAATAAATTAGTTTACAATCATTGACATGCATCCTAATGGCCACTGAGGGGGAGGGTGGACAGTACATAACCAGGTAGCTATATAAAGCAATAGGTCATTGTTTGCAGATGCTTTTGACAGATAATTAAAATATAAGTTAATATTTAAATTGCTGTTTAATACATAATCTCATCAAACCACTGCGTTCCCTTCAGGTCATTTTGGAAGTTGTGACTTATTAAAAGATCAAAGTCAAGATGCCTCTAAAATATGTCAATCAATCGGCTGTTGTGGCACCTTAGTTATGCTGAAAAATGTGAAAATAGTCTTTCTAAACACTGAAGCTCTTTGCAATGCAGAAATTGACTATTGATTTTCGAGTCCTGCATAGAATATGAACAGCATAAAAGGTCAAACACCTCTTCCTCTCCTGTCCAAAACAGCCAAATGTTGGATCAGGTTTAAGAACGATAATGCACTGAGAGCATTAACCTAGGCCACGGAAATCTGCCAAAGGTTTCTTGCAACAACAAAAAAAAAAAAAGACAATTCTGGGAGTCTTACCAAAAAAAAAATATATATAAATAGAAGCTGTACTTTGACCGAATGTTTGAAACTCAATAAGAAATCTGCAACTGCTTAGATGCTGGTTAAGACAGATTGTCTTAATGCATAGTTTAATAAAACTACCATATTTAAAATGTGCTGTAGCAGCAATTTGAAGACTTGATACAATAATTTATTCTTGAACTTTACCTTTATAGTAGTTATGCTATCAGTCAGGTTTGAAACAAAAAAGGTGCAATAATCTTAAAAATCATAAACCTGGACTTTGTCACATATCTACTTTTTGTTGATTTGCATTCACCAGTTTCCTGTTACTCATTTATGCTCTCTCTGTATAAACCTGGTTTGGTTTATGTGTTGCTTACCCTGTGTCATCGTAAGAGATTTACAGAGTGGTAAACAAATGAGGTCGTAGGCCATTTTGTGCTTTTCATCAATGTTTTCAGGTAAACTGCTGGAGCCGCTGACACACAGTCATTACATTCATACTAAATTTTATGCAGTTAATGGATCTTCTTGCAGTCATTCAACTGAGTACAAAGCCCTTTAACTGGCCTGCTAACTGGATGGCATGTCAGCCGTAAACATTACCAGCCAGCTGAGAGTCCACAGAATCCAAAGGGTGGCAAATGAGGTAAAATCCACCTCAGCTTTGTTTTTAAACAATTAGGGGATTCCAATGTGTGCAGATATGGACAACAGTACAAAAAGGCCATCGCCTCCTTTTCTTCCCATTTTCCATCTATCTAAAGCAGCTTCTCTGAAAGAGTCATTCAGGCTTGCAACCCAACTCTACTTAACACTGACATCTAACGGAGATAAGCCCAATCCTGTCAGGCAAACACATCTGTCTGAGCAGCACCAGAAAACAGTTTCCTCCTTTACAGTCCCACTGAGGAGTGTCATGTCTGACATGTGGTACACTTGGAAAACAAAAAAAAAATCCCTACTCTTTAGGTCAAAATATTAAATACAACTGCAGTATTTGTTGATCCTGTGTGCATTTAGCAAACTATATTTAAATTTACTGATCAGCTTTTCCAGATAACTTGATTTAATCCAAAGGCCATGCATTAAATTAGTTCTTCATTTTGTTGTATTAGGACTCGATGGAAAACTGAAATCAAGGCACACCTCAAAATCTACAATCTTTAATCCGATTATTGCAAGAAGTACACTCATTGACCACTTTATTAAGAACACCTGTTCAACTGTTTGGTCATACTATAAACTAAACGAATCATAACAAATCAATGCATTTAGGTATTTAGACTTTGTTAAAGTATTTTGAAGTTGAAAGTGAAAATCAGAATAGGGGGAAAAAAAATAGATAATTTTGGTGATTTTTAACATATTGTTCACACCAGACAGCCCGGTCGGAGTATTTCATATAATAATTCTGATAATATATTGGGATTGTTACATGCAACCATCTTTAAGGTTTATCGAGAATAATCTTGAAAACAGACTATGTTCAGTGAGTGCTTGGAGATTACATAAAGGAAACAGTAGTCCTACACCACTAGCCATGACCTGTTTAGTTACTTAAATCCAATTTCTCCAGTGTTTTGATGCTCCATGTAAACTTCAGCAAGTCCTCTTCACCATATTTAGATAGCTAAATCCATTAAGTTGATGCCAAGTGATTGGCTATGTATTTGTGTTCCCAAGGGAGTCAACAGGCATCTTTATTTAATGACATTGACAACCAGGGAAATCCCACTGAGATCATATACATATCTCCTTTGCAAGAGAGACCTGGGCCTGAAAGCAGCCCAACATTCATCGTTTGGACTGTGGGAAGAAACCGGAGTACCTAGAGAAAATGCATGCGAACAAGTGAACATGCAAAATCCACACAGAAAGACCCCAGATCCAACCAGGAAATTAAGCTCAGGAACTTCTGGCTATGAGGCAGCATTGTTAACCACTATAACCACCATCATGATGCCTAATAAAATGGCTGTCAAATGTGCCGTAATTTCCGGTCTACAAGCTGATTCTTTTTGAACCACCCAGTTTATACAATGGTGTGACTAATCTATGTTTTGTTTTTCCCAACGGGCTAACAAGCTGCATGCCAACAAAACATTTAGCCTCATCACACCTGGGTGCTCACATAGCTGCCCAATACATGCCTCCCTTGGGAGGGGGGGGGGGGGGGGGCCCCCCCGTGACTCAATGAGACTTCCAGTACAAATAAAGGTAAAAAAACAACAGCCAAAAAAAAAAACTGATCAATAAAATTACCAAACAGGTCACAGTGGACCAATGTAATGGGAAGGAAGCTCCGCATGCTCTCCTCTCTGTCATTCCTCGATGTGTTATGGAAGCACGATCCGTAGTGTACTTCCGGGTTGCATGGATCGCTGTTGTTTATGATTAAAAACTATCTTAATTTACTTAGAAAAGTATGTGCTCTATCTCAGCTGATCTTCATGTAGCTAATTTACGCCACTCATATTTCCAGTACAAATCATTGGTTAAGGTGATATGCATTAGACCTGACCCCCAGCCTGGGCTGAAGGAGAAAACCCTGCAAGAAACAGAATTAATTATTTCCATATTGAAACAGCGCCGCTTAGTGGAGAAGCGGTATATCATTTTAACCATGGCGTAAATACGACAATGATTTTAACGGAAATACGAGTGTCGTAAATTAGCAACATGAAAATTGGTGGAGATAGAGCACATACTTTTCTAAGTAAATTAAGACATTTCTTATTCATAAACGGAATTATACCAGTACATTTTCCTTAATCTAGCATATTCAACGGCGATTCGTGTGTCCCGGAAGTATTCCTTTTAGCACATGTGCAAATGAGCTACGCTATGGATCGGCTTCTGAAACAGATCAGGAAATAACACTCCCCTCCCTGTTGTGTCCCCAGGGAGCTTGACTTTGTTGTCCAAGGAGTGGGGGGAGGGGGGGGGGGACTCCCCACTCCTTGCACAACAAAGTATTTGTAGCCACTTGAAATAAGTGTGCATTGTGCATTAATGTGACACTCGGAGTTCAGTAGGAGGCTTGGATGACAGGTGATAAGAAATTGTTTACCAAAACTGGCCGCATGTGCAGAGCAAGTTTTCCTCAAGTCTGCAAATGGATCCTGATAGTGGAGCAGTGTAAAAAAATCCTCTGCAGGAGGAAGATGAAGATAGCGAACAGTGACTTCCTGGTAGGCTACTGTATTTTTTTTTTTAAGCGACCATGATACAGGCTATGTTCAGAAAAAAAAACTAATTACTGTATGTATTTGTGTGTGTTACTGGTATGTATATAAATGGTAAATGGACAGTACTTATATAGCACCTTTCTATCCTGTCAAGACACTCAAAGTGCTTTACACTACAATCTGTGTCCTCATGTACCCATTCATACAGCACTCTATGTCTCTACAAAGCTAATTGAACAGATCAGTCTAAAGAGACTATTCAGTGCTTTTAAATCACATTCATACACTGATGGGACACACATCGGAGGCAATGAGGGGTTCAGTGTCTTGCCCAGGGACACATCGGCATGTGACTGCTGGTCGATTCGAACCCCAGTTCTTGCATTGGAGGACGACTGCTCTAACCACTCAGCCACAGCCGCCATTAAAAGTAAAAAAAAAAAAAAAAAACTTTCTGTGTAAATATCTCATGTTACAGTGACGTCGAGGCAGCTTATAGACAAGTGTAGCTTACTTTTTTATTTTTTATTTTATTTAGTAGGCGTGGCTTGTTTTTAGGTGTGCTCAATAGACCGGAAATCACACTATGTTTCACTGCATTGCTCAGGAAATTGATTATTTCAGTAAGAAAGCAAATTTAGGATGAGAGTGTTCATAATTATTTAATAATAATAATAATAATAATAATAATAATAATAATAATAATAATAATTCAATTGCTTGTTAAAAGAAAGCTGCTAATTTTGACAACACACAAAATTTTGTAACTAAAATTGAATCAGCTACATTAAGGGCTGAAATAAATTTCAAAAGAGAGAAAGTGATTAGCTGGCAACAAATCGACAAATCTGGTATGCTCGAGCAGCTTGATATTTTCCCATTGGAGACCAGTATAATCCTTTTCTGAGGCTGATCTCACTGACTTCCTGTCGACTGCTTGCACATATGGACAGTATAAAATTAGCATGATTCTCCATATATTAGTCATTTTTATTCTAACCACAAAAATAACTTTTTTTTTTTTTTTTTTTTAGGGGTTGTGAATATATTTCTATTCCTTTTTTTTTTTTTTTTTTTTTAACACAGTCACTACATCTACTTTAAATCTGTATGAGCTGAACACTTTTAAGGTCCGCGTTCACCAAAGAATGAACGCTAGGGTCCAGATATTAAACTGCATATGCTAGCACTCATATATTTCTGGTTGGAAAAGTTCTAACTATATCACTAACTTTGCATTGGCTGTTCAGCTGAATCAATCTAAAACACACTGGATGAAATAATGATAGTTGAAATAATGTGAAAACTATTCGAATGTGTCCATTACTTTTTGAACAGAGCAATTTTAAACAATATTTTTATTTGTATTTTGAAGAATGCAAGAAATATGTAAATTGGCTATAAATGAGTTTTAAACTACAGTAAATGCACAATTTGTTGCAGCTCAAATTGTGTTGAGTGCCACACCAAATTTTAAACTCAGTTGTAAAACAGATACAGTTTTAACTGTTTTTGTGGTTTCAAAAGTCTGTTAGCTGTGGCAGCCATCTTGAATCAACTTTAATTCAACTGGTATTTATATGTTCATGCATGTCCAATGTTAATTTTTAGAGTTTCATTAAACTCATTTTGCTAACAGCCAAATAAATGAACACACACACAGAGGTAGTTACATTATTGCTCACATTCAAGGTGGCAGGTGATATATATATATATATATATATATATATATATATATATATATATATTTATTTTTTTTTTTTTTTTTTTTTCACATTTTTCAGAGCATGATAATTGAGAATCAAATGTTTCAATGCATTTAAATCCTTTCATGTTTAAGACCATACTTTTTTCATTAGGTTATATATTTTAGAAAGTTTAATCAGACAATATATTTGTAGAAAAATGTTGAACATGGGTTTCGGAAAAAGAAAAAAGTATTTTGCGTTTCACATTTTTTGCAATCCGTAAGTAGAAAATTAGAAGAAAAAAAGTAAACTAAAAATATAACTGGAAATGGATAAAGAATCAAAATTTACTTTGTAGAACTATAAAAAGGACTTAAACCTATTTTCCTACAAATCCAATCTTAGTAGCTGTGTCAGCGTGAATGCCTGGAGGTCCCAAACTGTAATTGCAGCTTTTAACAAATGCTCATGCAGGAAGGCAATTATCCCGATGCTTTGATCTTCATACATTGTGATTCCACCTTAGTTTTTATCCAACTGCTTCATGAGGAGCTCTGTACTAGTTCATTTTAGTTCCTCTTAAAGCACTCCTTTTGATCCAATTTTCTCTTACAGATACCGGTAATAGCAAATCTATCTTTAGGTTTTGGACTATTGGCCATTTACTTCTCAAATATAAAAGGCTGTTAAAACACAGTGCTATGACACTGTCATTATCTGAGAAATTCCAAACAGTTTTACCCTATACTAAATGTTACAAACTGAAGAATGTACAAAGGAGAGTGTATTAGAAAGTCACCATTCCAGGGTGAGACGATTAGCATCACTAACATATTTAAATGCCATACTGCGAGTTCAAAAATAACGCAATGCTCCAACATTTTATTCTGACATGTACAATATCATCTCAAGTCTTTAGAAATGAATTTATTTATTACCATTTAAAACTAGTTAAGTGTCTTCCTTTATTAGTAACTTAAACTATGTAAAAACAATACACTTGCTCAGATATGTTGACATAGCTTAATAACTACTGAGCTTTAATTAAATATAATAATTAACACTTATTTGCAGTTTTATATTTAGCCGTAAGGGAGATGTTGAGGTGCAGTGACACAATTTACAGTATGCCATACTGGCAAGATATTTTATTACTCAACACTTAAGGCAAAGTGTATTTTCCTCACCATTTATTTCTCTGTCTGTGTTTTTTTTTTCTTTTCTTTTTTTTCTGCAGGATAAGCAAAATAACCACAGGACAAATTTTATTGAATCTTTCATAAATTAATTGTTGGGCAAACATGGACAATTGAAGCTTTTTTATAATCAATCCAATTTACAATGACCACCACATCCAATTGTCCTTAGGAAACACACACACACAAAATAAAGCTATAAATTCGCCAATTTTGCATATATTCAAATAAAAATTTGATTTGATAGTAGATTCACCTTATCCTTAACACATACTTTGAGCACTATGCATTGTGCAATGTTTTTGCTTAAAATTGTGGCATTAACTCTGTCTTGTTTGTTGGCAAAATGCAGCCCCAGTTCAAGACATTTTGTAAAATAAGAATGGAAATAGAATGGAATAATTAAAAAAATTAATTAAATCATATTTTTAATCATTGTGGGGCATTGTAAGCATAGCAAATGTTTAATTTAGGAACAAGTTTGGATTCTCTTAAACTGAAATGGGAAACGGACTTGGAGGAAGCCATATCTGACTCAATCTGGCAAAAGATCATTAAGAAAATTTACTCATACTCAGTCTGTCTGAGACACACTGTAATTAATTGCAAGGTGGTACACCAGCTGCACTGATCCTGTTGTCCAAGATCAAAGCCCACCTGGACCCTGCATGTAATTGTTGTAAACATACCCCAGCTACACTATTGCATACATTATGGGAGAGATAAAAAAATTGGAATGTGACACAGTAAGAAAAAAAACAAAAAAACAATATCATTTTGAATTTGATGACAGCAACACTATAAAATTAAGTGGTACGGATAAGAACCATCTGGAAGAGCATTTTGCAACTAAATTGATTAATTGGCAACAGGTCAATAAGCGGATGGGTTATAAGGACCATTTTAGAGAGGCTGAATTTCTCAGAATTAAAAATAGACAGATTCATCCATCTGTGAAAATCAGTCTAAAATGTGGGATTTCAGAATTACATTTTCAGAATAAAGTTCCTCAAATGTGAATATTTTGAATATTCCATCATCCACAACTCGTATCAAAATGATTTAAAAAATCTTTAGATATTTCTGCGCCCAATGGACATGACTGAACGTGAAGTTTGGATGCACGTGATCTTTGGGCTGGCAGTACTTCCTTTAAAAACAGGTCAGATTCTATGGACATCACTGTGTGAACTCAAGACCACTTCCAACAATCATTGTCTGTAAACACAAAAAAGCTCATTTAGACTGAACTGAGGTAAAGTGGAAAACTGTTTTGTTGGTTTTGTATGAAATTCACAATAAAGTAATCCAACTGACTTCACTTATTTCAAACTGAACATTTTATAAACCTTTTGTCATCCTTGCAAATTACAGAAAGGCTGCCAGACATACAGTGAATAAAACGTAAATGATTTAAGCAGAAGTGATTTCACCCGTGTACAGGAACACAGTGTCCTTAGGGAGAGATATTTGAATTAAAATGGTTAATTCCTTTAATTTAGGTCTATCAGCGTAATGCTCATGGCATGTCTTAAAACCCTGCCAGCGTGAATTATTTTGAAGCATCAATTAGGCATTTAAATGGACAATTAAAAATAATTGGTAGATTTGGTTGGGCTATGCAAAAGAGCTGCGGGCTTTTATTTACAAAACAGTCTAGTTCAAGGACGGGCTTCTGTCCTGAATCCAAGAACCAGGAACAGAGCCTTAGCACAAAAGCTTCAGCGCACATACACTTATTTATTTTTCTTTCTGAAGTGGCCAACAGCAGGACATTATGATTTCTTTATTCTAAAAAAAAAAAAAAAGCCAAATTATGTTGCCAAATGACTTGTCCTCTTAACCCCTTGCTTCTTTCTATCTGTCTGTCTTTTTTCTCGTTTCCTCGGGGTTCGCTAATTATTTCCCCACTGTTTTACCTCCTCTTTCTCTGCCGTTCCTTTGTTTTCTGTTGCCTCACTTACCCCACTGTCTCTTCTCTACAAACTTCAGCATAAATTATTATGATATTATTATTAATTCAGGCCTTCATAATTTGAGCAGCCACGGTAGGAGGAGGAGGTTTTTATGAGCCAAATGCCTGACCTCTCTCTCTCACACACACACATACACACAAACACGTGCAAGTGAACACACACACACACACACACAGAAGGAAAACCGTCTGGCAGCACCTAGAGCCAAATGTGTCCCTCTGAGGTCTCATAGCAACGTCTTCTAAACGCAGCTAACCCCCCGCCAAAGCAGATTTGTTCATTTAGAGACATTTGGACTTGTTTTAATGTAGTGTTCACCATAAATATTTACTAACTGCACAGTGCACGAGGGCGCCAATGTCAGAGTGCGTTCTCCTGAAAAGAAGCAGCATGTGGTGAACCAGAACAATAGCTTTCCTGGGTAGACATGAACCACAACCTAAAAAAAAAGATCAAGCATCCTTTGAAGGAATGCATATTGTTACGCCAGAGTATTAGACTAAGATCAACTTATATTGAGAATAAGAGCCTTCTGGTCAAACCTTTAAAACAGCATTACCTCATGCAATATTGCAAAAGTATGTTTTGTTTTTGTGTGTTGGCTAATGTTAATTAGTCCCCATCAATAGAAAGAACTGTCACCAGAAGGTAATCGGATGTAGATTTTCATTTTATGATTGGATTCTGTGATTCGTGAAATATTTTGTTAACTGACCAAGTTGACTCAAAACAGGTCATGGACAGTGGTGGACAGTAATGAAGTACATTTACTTGAGTACTGTATTTAAGTACAGTTTCTGAGTAACTTTACGTGAGTATTTGTGTTTTGGGGAACTTATGACTTTCACTCCACTACATTTCAAAGACAAATATTGTACTTTCGACTCCACGACATTTGTCGGAAGCTTCTTGTTCCTTTTGGCTCAGCTTTATAATCCACTGTTGCTGTTTTTCTTTCCTTAAATGCAGTTGTCCAGTTGTTCATTCAGGTATTATGCTAGATTCATCTGTGCAGAACATTCATTGTTTTGTAAGCTTCTATGTTAAGTATGACAGAACTTTGAGTTATCAGTGTTACCGTTTCATCTCCTGTGTTAAGTTGTTGCTGTCAATATATGCACTTTTACAGATAAACAACGCAGTGCATGAATACTGAAGTTGAGGAAAAGACTAAATGTGCATCATTTGTTAGGATTTCCATGACTTTCCACAAATGTAAAATGTAGGGAAGAAAGTATTTTTTAGTTTACAGGTTTTATTAAGGCGTGTGGTGTAAGAGTGGTTCTACATGTCAATACATCATCAGGTGGCTTCAGAGAGTTACAAGGTTCTGTAAAATCACTCAAAACAATACAGCAATGTACTGATATTAGAAAATATAATTGGTACTTTTAAATACTTGAGTATGTTTTAAATGCATGTGCTTTGAATACTAAAGTATTTTTAAAAAGTAAGTACAGTACTTCAGCACTTTAACTTGAGTAAACTTTTGACTGAGCAACTTTTACTTGTAGTCGAGTAAGATTTGCCCATGAGTATCAATACTTTTACTTAAGTACTAGAATTGAGTACTTTGTCCACCCCTGGTCATGGGAAATTTTTAACTAAAGAAATTGCACAACCTGCAGTGTGTTAGGGATCAGTCTCAGCTACTACCACACTGAAATTTAGGGAAATAAATGAAGAAATCTTTTTGAATTTTCTTTTCAGAAATAAAAAAAAATATATATATTTTTTTTTTTTCAGGTCACAGTGGTCACTGGTGCACATATCCAGCAGTCACTATGCAAAAGGCAGGGGACACCCTGGACAGGTCTCCAGTCCATCACAGGGACACAGAGACAAATGAGATAAACAAGAATTCACTCTCTCACTCACACCTAGGGACAATTTAGAGTTACCAATCAGCCTAACATGCATGTTTTTGGTCTGTGGGAGGAAACTGGAGTACCCGGACAAAATTCCATGCATGCACGAAGACAACATGCAAACTCCACCCAGAAAGGCCCAAGTTGGGATTTTTATTTTTATTTTATTTGTTTCCAGTGACCTGCTCACTGAGAGGTGGCAGCTCTACCAACAGCATCACTGTGCCACCATTGTTTATACACCCTAAAAAGATGACACATTTTCTTGTTTAAGCCTTTTTGTACAATAAGAAAAGACAACAAAACATCTGTATGTTTTATTTGTAAGATGTTCTATTATTTTATTCTAATTTATAAGGGTGTAAGAAAAAAAAGTGCCATCAAGTAACCTTTTAACCACCATGCCCTTCTACTAATGTGTAATAAACACCAAAAGGAGATGACTGGCAGCTGACGTGAAGGAGCCAATCAATCAAAAGCTTGTTGAAATATTTTCTAATTGATCAACTGACTTATCCCACTGACACCACCCATTAACATGCTGATTAACCTTTTAAACTACTTAAGATCAATTAAACCTATTAAGCCAAAATTTCAAATCTCAGGGGAACTGGCCGGGTTGTCAGTCAATCAGTCAAGTAGCATGACTGAAGGGCAGCATGCAGAGTGGCTGCAGAGGTGCAGAAGGAGAAAACTGGGGAAAACATACAGAAGAGGACAGAAAAGGCTATAATTCCATCATCTCTCTTCATATTATGATTTTAGTCTTAAAAAACTGGCGTTGAAGGCAGCGGTGATATGCATTATTTCAGTGAATGCTAAATTTTTATATATCATTGTTGAAAGCTTGAGATCAGCTTCTTAGTGCTTGAGTTTCCAACACAGTAACAGCACTGACTTTTAGCCTCATCCCTGTGCCTCAGCAGGACAACAGTGGACCTTGCAGAAAGTGCTTAGTAATTGTTAAAGTACGCAAAATGTCTGAGGTCTTCACCCTGCCTTCAGACTCCAAAAATACTAATCTGATGTTGTCTGTGGGAAACACGCCAAATGTAAAAAAAAGACCTTGACCTCCTAATTCACAGGGCCTTATATCCAAAATGTTGGTAACAGATGTTCCAGAACACCCCCCATGAAAATTTTTGCTTGTGCCCCTACTTGTCCAAGCTTTTTGACTAAAAGTAAGAAGTTGTCCTTGAAATGATGCTAATTTAATTAAGATATGTAAAAGTTTATGATTGTGGGAGATCCTGTTCCATGCCTGTTTTTGGTCCTCAGAGGGTGCCATACTTTCACACCTGCAGACAATGTGTCCCGACAAGGCTCCAGGCAATTTATGAGTGATGACTCTCCTTCGATGCTGGAGCATTACCCTGCTTATAGTTCGTGCTCGTAGCCCTTTGTGAATCTCTAAGTCTTGTGATTATTTGCCTTTCTCCTGTGAGCTTTCCGGTGAACCTCCTGAGACCTACCTGAGTATTTGGATCTCTTAGTGAACCTCTGGAAACCTGTGTGCCCTTCAGCTCCTCTCCTCGCTCTCCAACCACATGCCCCCCTGAGCACATTGGATCTTCTCATGATTGTACAGGACTTTGGAACTATACATCTGACCAACCATCTACCGGTAAGGGCATGTTCTGAGTAAACCCCCTTTGCTGAACTCTGGACCTGACACATCTCCTTGCTCCCTAGGGTTCCAGTTTCATCCTGAATTATTACTCACTGTAAATAAAAGCACTAAATTGATATTTCTGTGTCTGGGTTGTTTATCATCAGTCCTTTCACTATGGGTATTCTTGTGATATTGATATTCACAAGCAGTGTTGAAAAGGGGGTACACCTAGTTCCATTTCTGCCTGTTGCTTAGAAGAAAGATAAAAATCACTGACGTTTATGTTTTTAAATTCAGCATTATAAGCTAGGGGCATGTCCTCCCAATGGTCACTATAAAACTCTGGCAATAAGCTGTGGGGGTGTCATCTGGGGTCATTATAAGCAATATAACTGCAGACTGGAAAATTATGCAGAGGTAATATAAAGTTATCACAGAATTAATTGAAGTTTCATTTACTTTAATTGGTGTAATTGGCCAGAGTTCTGCAAGTCTTGCACGTGACTGATGCAACTGAGGTCTCACAGCTTTCTAAAGACATCTAAAAGTTTCATTTCAATAAGCCGAATGGATACTTAGAGTTAGTAATGTGGCAAAATAACTTTCTATGATCCACAATCGGAGTACCTTATTATAAAAATCCTTGCAAGTCACTAAACCTCAGTTGAAAAGTAAGATCATTTCAACATTATAAACTTTTTACAGCAGTTCTTGATTGCGTTGGTTAAGACATTTTTTCCACTTGCTCATTTAGGCTTCACAAGGCCATTACTCATTGTTACAGCTTCAGTTACTAAAGGTTTAGTCCACCACCCCAAGGCAAAGAGGACAATGCTTTTTTTTTTTTTTTATACATGTCTCTGTGAGTATGAACTTGACTGTACAGCTAGCAAAACATCTTATGAATCATTGAACAGATTTTAATGAAAAAATCAGAAGGCAATCATAGGATGAACACCTACAACAAATTACTTGTGAAGTCAACACTATCCAAGACGGCTGCCACAGCTGAGCAACCTGAGAAAACAAAAATGGCTAAAACTTAGCCAATTTGATAAATATTGAGCTAAAATATGGTGTGGTAGTAAATAAGAGTCATTCTAAACACATAGTTCAAGCATTATTAAGTCATCTAAGATCTTACAGTATAGCATGACTTTGTGTGGATTTTAACTTATGAGGTTTTACTCAACAGACAAAATGAATTCCTTCAAGGAAATGTTATTTCTTTATTCAGACAAAAGTCTTAATGGTAACCCAACTTGTGTTTCTGAGGACAATAGTCTAAGCTGGGAAAGGCTGAAATGTTGCCAACATTTTCCAAAACTGAGCAAGAAACTGATTACTGTTAAAGTTAGAGCACCGTGTTTTAGTGCCTCTGAAGGTGTTATGTACAAAAAAAGAGTGTTGACAAGATAAGAAGGTGAAAAAGTCTCTTCTTGTGGATCACTGAGTGCTTATGAGACAGAGGGGGTCATTTCATCAGTGCTGACATTGTTTGTGTGGAAACCTGTGACATGTTAAAATGCTTCCATTCAAGTGGAGACATTACCATTGAGAACTAGTAAAAGTACATCTTGTGTGTTTTTTTTTTTTTTTTTTTGGTTGTTGTTTTTTCTTGTGGATTGTGATGACCTGCTGTGAACTTTGCTGAATTAGGAAGTGAGGCGCAGTGGGATGCAACTCATAACTTCCAGGTCATGTTGGCTAACCTGCAAGACAGGTAGGTTCAGTAGGCTTAATGGAAAATATTGCAAAGTTACTGCTGAAGTTATAAATAACAAAAACAGGGGATGCAATGGGCTAGGTGAGTGGTTCTTAAACTTTTTTGTTGTTGTTGAACCCTACTATGGTTTGTTACTGTATCAAAAAAGACAACTTGTTTTTGTGGCATTTATTGGGAGATCTTTTCCTCCTTTGGATGGAAGAATTTTCAAAAATTAACTGCACTTCTTTAGAAAAATAATTGCAGACTGTTACATCAGCCTCAGGTTATTAAAGCTATTATTAAATTAATTATTAAATAAATAGAAATATTATTAAAAAAAAGGTGCATTTAATTGTAGAACCAGACAACCATCCATCCATTATCGTTACCCACTTCTTTCTTTCTGGGTTACAGGGATCACTGTGCCCATGTCCAGCATTTGAGAGGCGGGGGGCAACCCCGGACAGGTCTCCAGTCCATCACAGGGACACATGGAGACAAACAACCATGCACACTCTCACTCACACATAGAGACAATTTAGAGTCACCAATCAGCTGAACATGCATGTTTTTGATCTGCGGAAGGAAACCGGCATGCACAGAGAGAACATGCAAACTCCATGCAGAAAAGCCCGCTGCTGGGATTTGAACCGGGGCGACCTTTCTCACTGAGAGGCGGCAGCTCTACCAACTGTGCCACCATGCTGCCCAGCATGTCAAATATAAATTTAAATGTGCTCAGTTTGATCACAGTATTAATGGAAGCAAAGGGTGTAACGTCACTGTCCTATATTTAAAGAGAAAAATAATAGATTTGAATTTGTGCCAAAAGAGTTTTTTTTTTTTTTTTTTTCTGAAGTATTACTTAGTAATCACCAATGGTATTGTATGCATCTCTTGTTGGGACTTAGTGCTTCAAGTTTACCAAGGCCAACTTTTAAATCAAGTGTGTTTGTTTTTAACTTAAATGGCTTTCTAACGTTACTGTAGTGAAATGTTTCAAATGGTGTTATTAATCTTTTTCTTTCATACTGTAAGTTGACAGTTTTCTCACACAATCTTTTTTAGTCTCGTACCCTTACTGCAATTCTATAACAGATATCTCCTCTGTCTTCTTTGATTTGAAGCAGCTTTGTTTCATTTCACAGTGAGTCCACATGGACATGCTAGCACATGTCGTGAGGAAACAGAGTTTGCACCATTTCAAAGGCTGGTATTTTTTATATTTTGGTTGTCCTGCTCAGATTCACTTTTTTGTTGTTGTTTTTATTCAGTCATATATAATTTAATATTAGACATATATAAAAGATCACAATAAATATAGGAGGTAATTTCTGGCATAACACAACAATTTACCAAAGTAGAGAGATTGTGTTCTCTGTGAAAATCCAGTGTAAATAGTGAGTGCTGAAATTTGTGGAATAAATTAAAACTGAGTTGTTCAAGATAAAAGTTGTGAAAACGCTAGATAAAAGCTGAAAGTGGTAAAAACACGAACTAAAAGTACCAAAATACAACTAAGAGTAAAGTTTACAGTGAGTGACTTAAAACCTAAAAGTAGCAAAATAGCCGCTAAGAGTTAGACATTACAAAATGCATCAAAAACACTAGCTAAAAACTAAATGCTGCAAAATGCTAGCTAAAAGCTAAATGTAGCAATAGGCTAGCTAATTGTTAAAAGTACTAAAATGTTAGCTAAAAGTAACAAAAAGGCTAACTAAATGCTAAGGGGACCAAAACCTAAATTCTAACAGTATTAACATGAAAACTAGAAGCTAAAATATGCTAAAAGCTAGCTGAAAATTAAAAATAGAAAACTGATAGCTAAAAGCAGCCATGGGTTAAGTGAAAGCAAAATATAGCAACACGTTGCCAAAAAGCTAAAAGTGGACCTACTCTCCACATCGTGCAGCATGAGGTTTGTCTAATATTCATTGAAACAGTTTGTGCAACACAAAAAAGTAAACTTGACCTCAAGTTACAACAATGTATAAATATGAGTTCCTCCTACAACTGTCTTGACAGAAAAGAGTTGTCACCCCACGCACCACCACCACCACCGGGCTAGGCTATGACAACTATGATTACATTTTCCACCTTCTTTGCCTCTCTCTTTCACTTTTCCATAAAACACCATCTGCTTGGGTATTTTAATCACACTGTGTTTTCTGAGTGTGCTATAAGCACACCACATATGCCTCTGGTCAAGACGATACAAACATACTAAGTGACTGCTGATGCTGAATGGACTTAAGAGGCAATTTGAGAATAAAGGAAAACAGGTAGAGGGTCAGAAAACCAAGTGAAACACCGTCTCCTCCAAGTGCTTTTTGCAATACGAATTCTCCTCTCATTATCGCTGCTGGGAGACATAAATGTTGCCAAATAAATCTCCAACCGTTTTCTTACGTTCAGGGACAGTATCATAGAGAGAATGTTAGAGAAAGAGAGCGAGAGAAAAACAATAACTGCAAGCTTTTGAGCATTTACCCGAGAGAAAAGAAAAAGCTAACCACATATAAAAAGTGGGGGAAAGAACGAGACAAAGATTGCGAGAGCAAAGGCTAGACAATCGGAGGCAAGAAGTGTAATTAAAATGAGTTAAGAGGGAGAGCGGGATATCAGAAAGAATAAAAAAATGGCAAAACTGTCAAGTAAATAAAACAAACCTTACTAAGTCACATAAAAAACAAATGTTCATTGTGGATTGTATGTACGTAAAATACATATAGAGTTCTATTTACCAATAATGACAATGCACACACTTTGTATGTTTGTATTTCCAAGATTATGTCTGCAGACACTCATCTTACCTTGATAATGTGCACTGAAACCTCGGTAACGGTGGTTGCTATCAGACACAAAATGCAGCCGAAGCCAGTTCTTGTTGCTAACAATCGGAGCGGGGACGTTACTGCCTGACAACCTAAGAGAGAGACAGAAAGAATCTGTTTAACAGAGGAAAACCATGCATGCACGTCTTCACATGGGCTTTAAAAAGTCTTTATCCATTTTATTCAGCATTATAATACGAAGGATGAAGACTGAACTAAAGACAGGTGGTTTGCTGTGTCCGCAAAAAGTACCATCACACATAAAATCATATTATTACCCAGTAAAGCCTTTAGAACTAAGTGGTCTCAGTCCAAAAACATAAAATAAATAACATGGTTTAGTTTTGTGTACTTCCACATCTGTCCATGCTTCCAAGGCATGCATGTATGTGTATTTGTGTGGGGGAAAAAAGGTTTTCAAAGTCTTACTTAGTGAATCATTGTCTGTTTTGGCCCTGTAAACTGTTTTTGACTGTGCTGGCTATTTCAACCAGCATTTTACTACCACTTTGTTGGAGTAATTTTGGATTTTGCTGCATCCTAAAGGGGTTTCTCACATTTGTAAAGTAGAAATATGTATTTTCTATTCATTGTTCAATCCAAGATAACTCCTTGGTTGGTAGGGGATTGCAACTCTGAAACTCTCATCTTAAACCCAACTCCTAGCGTATTTCTGGAGCAAGAGTCCTCTTACGTCCGTATGCTCTTTGTGGACTTCACATCCGCCTTCAACACCATGATCCCCCAAACCCTGATGGACAAACTATCCACACTAGGACTAAGCCCCTCCATTTGCAACTGGGTACTAGACTTTTTAACAAACAGACCACAGTTAGTGAGGATCCACAACCTCTCCTCCTCCACCATAACCCTCAGCACTGGCTCTCCTCAGGGATGTGTGTTGAGCCCCCTCCTGTTTACTCTGCTCACATATGATTGTGCAGCTACCCATCCAGGCTGTCACATTGTAAAGTTTGCAGATGATACAGCGGTGGTGGGATGCATCACAAACAATGATGAGTCCAGCTACAGGCAGGAGGTGGAACACCTGGAGAGCTGGTGCAAAGAGAATAACCTTCACATCAATGTGAAGAAGACAAAGGAGATGATTGTGGACTTCAGAAGGAACAAAAACACCTACACCCCCCTGAACATAAGAGGATCTGCGGTGGAAGTGGTCTCCAGCTACAAGTACTTGGGTGTACACATGAATGACAACCTCAGCTGGAGCAACAACACCACCAGCCTGATCAAGAAAGCTCATCAGAGACTCTACTTCCTCAGACGGCTGAGGCGAGCTGGTCTGGGAAGCTCAGTCCTCACCTCCTTCTACAGGTGTGCAGTGGAGAGCATCCTGTGCTCGAGCATCAACGTGTGGCATGGAGGCTGCACAGCTGCAGAAAGAAAAGCTTTGCAGAGAGTGGTGAAGGCTGCACAGAAATCTGTTGGAGTCAGTCTCCCCACCATCACAGACATCTACACCTCCAGATGCAGGAAGAGGGCCACCTGCATCATGAAGGACCCCACCCACCCAGCACACACACTTTTTGCCCCACTCCCCTCAGGAAGGAGGTTAAGGAGCATTAAGTGTAGAACCACTAGACTGAGGAACAGCTTCTACCCTGAGGCTGTTAGACTCATGAATCTCTAACTAGAATAATCACTGTGAAAAACCATATCATGTTGCTGCTGATCTGTTTCATGTTGCTGCTGATCTGTTTCAATGTTGATGTGTTCATGCGTGCACATCTGCTCACAGACTCATGTTCATGTTTGTGGTGATGTTCAATGTTTTATGTTATGAGTGCTTAGTGTATATTTAGTTGATGTTTTTCTTAGTTCATATCTTAGATGTTATTACTGTTTTTCTTATACATTTTATTGTTGGATGTAACTGGGACCCCGTGTACATAATTTCGCTCCACCACATGTACCACATGAGGTGCGAATGACAATAAAGAAACTCTGACTCTGACTCTGATTATTTATATTTAATGAATATATGTTATTTTTGCACTAATATCAGAGAACATTACATAAATGGTACTTTTTATATGCAAGCATACCACTTGTCACACAAATCCCTGCAACAACCCAAGCCAAATAAAATGAAAAAGTCAACACATCAAAAGCACAAGAAGTGTTAAGAAAAGAGTAACAAAAAAATACAGTTCCAAAGCTGCTACCAGCGATCCACCACAACCATCAAGATAAATACACTCCTGCATCTGTAAAAAACAAAGAGAAATACATTTGATGGCTAGCCCCAAACTGTTGCTGCACAAAAAAACTTCAAGCAGACCTTAAAACCCCCTGAACCTCAAGATGTAGAAAGCCATGACATGTGACCCAGATGGATCTCTGTTTCACCACAACGCTTCATAGAAGACATGGAACCTCAAAAGGAGATGCAACCTAGACACTTCAAAAGATTTGCCTGCACACACACACACATAAAAAAGCCATACGTCCATTATCTTTACCCACTTCTTCTATTTCAGGTCATGGGGATCACTGGTGCCCATGTCCAACAGTCACTGTGCAAGACACGTGGGGCACCCTGGGCAGGTCACAAGTCCACCACAGGGACACATAGGGATAAATGAGACAAACAACCATTCACTCTCTCACTCACACCTAGGGACAATTTTGAGTTACCAATCAGTCTAACATGCATGTTTTTGGTTTGTGGGAGGAAACTGGAGTAAACCCATGCATGCACGAAGAGAGCATGCCAACTCCACCAAGAATGGACCCCCAGCCGGGTTTAAATCTAGCGACCTTGTCTTTAAAAGGTGGCAATTCTACCAACTGTACCACCATGTCTCCCATACACAAAACAAACAAACAAAAATAAAGCAAAGACCAAAGAAACCTGGACATGCAGCTTCCACACCCTGAGGAAACCCTGGAAAAATCAGCAAGTGCTACATCAGTGAGAGACATTTAGGAAAACATGACCAATAAATGAAAACACACTAATGTTCATTCTGCTCACAGATCTAATAGAGCAAAACAGAGTTTAGGTTAACAAAACCCATGTTTTTTTTTATTTATTATTACACATTCTAAAAATGAACATTGATCACACATTTTGGAGAGAGTGCTGTGAAGCTGCTTGCCTGGGTGAGAAAAGTTACGGTATAAAAGTAGAATAACAAATTTTAGATTGTAAGGTTTTTTTGTTCTGCCCGTTTCTTTTTGTAACTTTTCATGTATCTTTCCATGTAAGCGTCCCCACTTTCCCCACTGTATTATTCATGTTTACTGCGCTACTTTCATTCACTGCAAGGCCATCATTTGCCAGAGCACATTGTGTGCATATTCGATTTGCTCCAATATTAAAAGAACAAAAAATCGTAAATCTGTACAGAGAGCTCATAAAAGTGACATTTAAATATTTAACTGTGTGCTCAAAAAGCACTTAACAACTGGAAGCTACAAGATGAGGGTATAATCAGAAATAGTTCTCTTGCAACATTAGAAGGAAAGTCATAGAACTAAAAAGGTCAATCAGAATCCAAACAGAAGCTGATGACTCTCTACCAATAGTCTTTGTGACAAATATATTCCTTGAAAGGCTGCATATCATCAGCAGATCAGAAGTTGTTGATAATTAAATAAACAAAACTTGACTTTTAGTATGATAATAAAACCTTAAATGGACCTTGTTGCAGCAAAGTTAAAACTTGAAATCATTTCCATGTGGATAATATTGCATGCATTATTAAACCATCCATCTATGCTGATGGCTTCCATCTTTAGCTATTAAATGTTCAACCAAAATATATATTCGCTATAAAAGCACTTCAACGAAGCGCTGAGGTTTAGATCATCAGTGTGGTGGTGATTTTTCTCACCAGCATGGCATGCCCTACTTTGTGAATCAACAGTGAAAATAGATTCACTTAGATGAATAGATGCATAGAATACACCTCTAGATGCAGGAAGAGGGCCACCTGCATCATGAAGGACCCCACTCACCCAGCATACATACTTTCTGCCCCGCTCCTCTCAGGAAGGAGGTTGAGGAGCATTAAGTGTAGAACCACTAGACTGAGGAACAGCTTCTACCCTGAGGCTGTTAGACTCATGAATCTCTAATCAGGATAACCACTGTGAAAAATCACATGTTGCTGCTGATCTGTTTCATGTTACTGTGTTCATACGTGCTCATCTGCTCACACATACTCATGTTCATGCTGCTGTTCGGCGTATAGGTTTTATGCTATTAGTGTTTAGCGTATTTTTAGTTGATGTTTTTCTTAGGTCATATCTTAGATCTTAATGTTTTTATTTTACATTTTATTGTTGGATGTAACTGGGACCCTGTGTATTCAATTTCGTTCCACCACATGTACCACATGTGGTGCGAATGACAATAAAGAAACGCTGACTCTAGCTATGTTTACGTGCGTAAAATTATTTGACCAGATTGAAATGTTTTCAGATTAAATAATTCAAATGTATAGTTTATGGGCTTTAATTCTGAATAGAAGTACTGACATGTGCAGAGTGGTAAACTTTCCTTAAAGAAACACCAAAAAAGTAGTTCTACTTCGGGGATGAACGTAAACAAACCTGAGCGCCCAAAATGGACGTGCGACAGGTTTTAATGACGGTGGAGACGTTACTGCACTCCCTGACTGAGCTACAGATAATACAGATCATTTTGAGCTCTTTCAAAGTTTCGAGTAGAAATGTTGAGTCGCTCACTGACCAGTTTTGCTTCCACCAACATGCTAATATTATTAGCATTAGCCAGGCAGAAATGACATAGGTCGCACATGCGCAGTCAGGTCAGGTTTTTTTTCCACAATCGGAAAAAAAAAATGAACAGATTAAGTGTTTACATGTACATGCACATTGTTTGGATTATGAATCAGCATAAACCACCCGTCTCATTTTGATTACAAATGATTTCTGATCTAACTGAATAAACAAAAAATAATCTGAATGGGGCGTTTACATGACCCATTTTAATTCTGAATGGCCGTTAAATCCGATTACTTATGTCCATGTAAACATAGCTTCTGACTCTGACTGACTTTGACATGTCAGGGTTGGGCTTGTCTCTGCTGATTGTTTTTTTGTTCCTTCTAATTTTATCTGCTGAATCAAACCCTCCTTTTGTTGCCAATTTTGATTTGTGACCAGACGCTAATTTGACTCAGATGGTGAATTGTTAAGATGAGTGTGTTCAAGAGATTGCTTGAACGCAAAACCTAATATAAAAGTCTTTGTCGAACCAAAATCAGCCCCAAAAATAAATAATTGAGTGCTGTACACCAGCTATGATTGCTTTACGTTTAAATGCGATGTCAGGTTGCAATATTACACACCTAATTTTATCACTCTTGTCTGATAGTTTGGAGCTACAATAATGGGTAAACTAGAAAAACTACTGAGATGAAACATTGAACATTTATCTGAGTGTGTGTCTGCGTGTGTGTGTGTGTGTGTGTGTGTGTGTTTGGGCGAACGAAGATCAAGTGGAGGGTTGGCAGAAGGAGCAAGAGAACATAATTGATTAAATACACAAGACCAAAAGAGCATCTCTCCCTCACTCTATTTCCCTGTCTACCATCCTGCCATCCATCGTCTCTCCTACAGCAAAAATACAAACTAGCTATTTCACAGAGAGCATGGGGGGAGGGATTGACGAGAGGGGAGAAATAAAGAAGCATAGGGTCTGAAGGTGGGGGGGTGGCGATCAATGAAGCTTAGACACTACTGAAGGAGAGAGCAGTGGAGGCTGGGAGCAGCAAGAGGCTGACAGAGGTGCATCATACATCTGTTGGCTTTTTAATTATTCATCCCAGTTTTCAGTAGAAAGAAAGCACAAAAAGCTGTGTTCGAAAGTCAATCAAAGTGTGGGTAATCTATGAATAAACATGTTAAAAAAAGGGAATTTAATTGAAAAAGTAATTTTCTGCGATGCTGAACAAATGACAGTAAACATATCATAATCACAAAGAGCTCAGATGTTTGTTTTTAATTCTCGCGGTTAATATAGAGTGACGGCACATTCATTCTAAACCCTAACTTTGATGCCCACATTTCACTTTTACATAAACAGTTTACGAAAATAGTTTTAATTGGCCTATTGCATTTTAAAGACAAGCTCTTCCACAATGTTCTTTTTTTTTTTTTTTGTGACGTTAAAACTCATAAAATAAAAACTCAAAATGTTTTGTAGAACTGCGAAATGGATTCTGTGAAATCTATCTAATGCAAATAAAGTCTGTGCACACATTTTATATAAGCTGCTTATTTCACTTCCAAACTTTTTGTAGAATATGACGTTGGCACTGAATTCTATTTCGATGTAGTAGAACCCAAGTTTTACTTGCTGAGGATATTTGCAAACAGACTTTAATTTAACTTTTAAGAAAGTAATCACTGTTTACAGTGTGTGGCAGGAGGTAGTACAGCAAGATACTTAATTCAGGCCAGTGTTTGTATAGTGTCCATGTTCATCTAGCTTAGTCTGTACACACTTTATTGGCATTGCATTTTGTTCTTGTTTGGGTTTTTCCTTTGTGACAGCTTTGACTCTTGTGTATGCATGTATGCATGCATGTTTGTATGTATGTATGTATACGTACATACATACATACATAAATATATAGGTCAATCATTGATATAGTACCCCCTACCACTTTGTGCATGTGCATGCTGTCTTTGTCCAAACATTTTCATTCATCCATCCATCCATTATCTTTACACACTTCTTCCTTTCAGCTCACAGGGGTCACTGGTGCCCATATCCAGCAGTCACTGTGCGAGAGGCGGGGGACATCCTGGACAGGTCTTCAGTCCAGGGACACATAGAAACAAACGAGACAAGCAAACATCCACTCTCTCACTCACACCTAGGGACAATTGTTACCAATCAGCCTAACATGCATGTTTTTGGTCTGTGGGAGGAAACCGGTTTACCCGGAGAAAACCTACGTATGAATGAAGAGAACATGCAGACTCCACCCAGAAAGGCCCCCAGACCGGGATGTGAACGGGGGCAACCTGCTCGCTGAGTGGCAGTAGCTCTACCAACTGTGCCACCGTGTTGCCCTTAAAAAAATGTTTATAAGCTCCATCATCCAGGTAAATGAGAACAAAAAAGGTTAAATTGTGTCATCTGGACCAGTTTCTTTCAGTGAGAAACGTTTCATCCCCCATCCAGAGGACTTACCTTTTTCTGAACCACCTTGGTTGTCTTCAGGCTGTTTCTGTGAGTAGCAAGTTGGCCATCTGGCCTAAAACATTTGATTGTTGTACATGATGATTGATTGATTTTGATGGGTGTGTTTTGTATTTGTTAAAAGCCAACTTTTGAGATTCAAACAGGAGGTTGTCTTGAAACACAGTAGTAAATACTACCTTTGTGACAGATCTGGTTGGCAGGCTGTGAACTGAGGAAGTCCTCTGGATGGGGGACGAAATGTTTCTCAATTACTGACACATGACACTGGTCCAGGTGACGTTATTTAACCTTTTTTGCTGCCCTCTTTAATGCTTTTATCCAATTAATGCATTATGTTTTGATGACAAATACTTGAAGCTTTAGAAAAGTACATTTGTGCAGGTTGATGTGGCCAACTATGTCCACATGAAGTAATTGGGAAAAAAAAAAAAAAAAAAAAATACAGGAGTGTCCAAAGACTGGATTGTCATGCATGATTCAAACGCGACCTTATGAGTGAAACCTTGATTAGGTAACAAAGTTCCAAAATTGCATGAGACTGGAGTGAGTGACTGTTTATATATATATATATATATATATATATATATATATATATATATATATATATATATATATATATAATCACAACTGTTTGAGTGCCACTCCTTTCAGAACATTTGCACCATATCTAAAAGCTGCATTTTTCATAGGATATTTGTTTTGTATATTTCTTCATATGGCTCTAAGACCCACTTCAGAATAGATGACAACCCTGGTATACAGTTCTCAACTTACACAGGACCATCATAATGTGGCTAAATTGAAAAAAAAAAAAAAAAAAAGTCTTCAATGCAAATTTAGTCACACTGCTATGCTCTTAGTGTCATTCAAATGGACTTGTAAATATTGTTCTATCTTGCTATTTTCCATGTCTGTAAAGTGCATTCCTTTGCCCTAACCACACTCCATAAGGCTGTCTCCGACCATGTCAGAATGCAACAGTAGACATACTGTCTGAACTAAGCTGTTTCTATAACCTTGTCACAATCAGGGTCATAGTCTAGACATGGTGCCAGCATGGCCAGTCTTGGTTCAATGTCTTGACAAGTACAGGTAAGCCACATCAGAGTGTGGCACCTCTATGCATGGAAACGCTGCCATTACAATCACCCAAGCTCATCCCAACACCATAATATGCTCTGACAATGATAATAAAACCACCACCATTTCGTTAAGGTGGTTTTGTGCATGCTCAAAACCATTGGAGACGCATCACGCTCCATCACTCATAATGAGGAGCCCTCTGCATTTTTAATGTGACTGAAGACTGCACCTGAACCAAAAACCATCTGTGTTGAGGCAATATTTATACGTTGTAACAGGGCCATCATCTAGTCTGAAAATATTCTTAAAAATTTGTAGCACTGTTAAGTTTAGTTATACCTTTTTTCAAACTTCTCTTATCAAACTATTAAAAAAGCCCCTTCATTTCACATTTTATGTTCTGATTGGGGAATTATGATCTCACAATTAAATATATTGTTCATAAAAGAAAGATGGACACAAAATGGTACTGATGCTTTGATAACTGGCATTCTAAAATTCTTATCAAACTAGTTAGAACGGACTTTTAATGTGTTCATGTACAGTTTCTGCATATGTCCCTGTGTGTCTGTTCATTGGACAGCAGGGGAATGCCACTTAATCAGGCAATCTGTCTTAATAGCCTCCTCTAATTAAGACAGGTGGGAACTGACATACACTTAATACCCACAAACACACACACTTTCAGAAAGAAGAAGAAGAAGAAGAAGAAACAGGAAAAAAAAAAATGCACTTCAGCATGTTTCGACAAATAACTGGAGTGCTGGTCTGCATGTTGTCCTGGTAGTCATTGTCAATCAGTTTACAGAGACAGAAGTTTTTTTGTTTTTGTTTTTGTCTGCAAGTCTGTCTTTGTGGAAGTACGGTAGCTGTTTGTATGCCTAGTGTATTTATGTGCATTGTCTGTGTGTGGCTATGCGTTCTCCGGCTTGCATGAGCAC
Source organism: Nematolebias whitei (assembly GCF_014905685.2). Lineage (NCBI taxonomy): Eukaryota > Metazoa > Chordata > Actinopteri > Cyprinodontiformes > Rivulidae > Nematolebias > Nematolebias whitei. The sequence continues at coordinate 27,310,191 of NC_056516.1, forward strand.
GCCTGCTGTGTCACTCTCCATCAGTCTCAAGTGGGCAGAAAGTAATCAGTGTTCACAACAGGACCCTACTCTGCCTCTCCCTCCACTCCCCTTTATCTCTTCTAAATTTTTTCTCCTCCTTTTTGCTCGCCGGCTCATAGGTTTGTCATTGTGAATAAGCCAGGTGCTTAAAAAGTGGCTTGTTCACAACTGCGGGATGAAATAAAGAAGAAGTGGACAACTGTGGACCCCCCAAAATACATATATTTTGTAACAAAAGCCATTTTGTAACACATTTTTTCTTCTGTGAAAAAAATCAGTGTCTTTTGTAAGACATCTTAGTGACAACTAATAGAAAATATCTTTTGGTCAGCCTTATGCTTTTTGACCAATGGCGTCAGGCACACTGGTGTGTGTGTGTGAGTGGAGGGGGTCCTCCCCCCCAAAATGTTGAATAAAGTAAATGCCATTTCTGCATTCTGATGTATTTTAACAGGTTGTTAAAGATCTATCATACCATACCACTGTATTTATAAATCACTTAAAACAGCAACCATGCCAACCAAATCTATGTTTACCTACATAAGTAAACACTTGATTCTATAACTCTTGAGCATAGCACAAGAAGTACTTTGACCAAAAGCTTTCTCTTTGTAACCCCACCCCCCAACCCACCACCACCCCGCACATCAAGACGAAAACTGACGGAAATAATATAGGGCTAAGCTAGCGGAGTGCAATACAGACGGGTTCTAAGATGCTACAGATGTAGCACTCCGCCTCTCTCTCACATCCTAACATACTTAACCCCCCACCTCTGGCAACAACTGCCAACACTAACGTTGCACTTTGACAGCAGACAAAACAAATGTGACTCCCTACTCCTCTCCCCGTGAGTGCCCTGCCGAGGCACATGACCGAGGAGAAACTCTGCATGCGGTGTGGTAAGTAACTAGGAAAACCTGGAGTGGAGTTTCAGTGGTTTGAATATTCTCCTATTAATCAAGTGGAATGGAAATGAGCACTGGGTGAATTAATATTTCATAGTAAATGTGTGTGTGTGTGTGTGTGTGTGGGTGGGGGGGTCTGAATGAATTTTTTATTTTTTTTTTATGTGGGCAGGACCTGTCCCCTTCACATATAATAGTTGCGATGCCTAGGTTTTTGAGTTTGGTGAAATCTCTGACCTTGGTCTGTTAAAATACTCAATATTATTAAGTCTGCATTGGAACCAAGGTCTAAAAACTTGCAGAATGCCTTCTTAGACATACAGTTTCATTGGGACAAAGGTTGATTCTTCAGAGTTTTACCAGATTAACATAAAAATCCATCTAATTAAGCTCTAAACTATTTAATTATGACCAAAGAACAAGTCTGGATTAATTTGTATCTTTGGCATTTGAAGCAGCTTTTACATTTATGCATCTACACAATAAACCATAGTTGGGTCACCTAATCAAGCTGGTCAACAAAACTGGTTGACTGATAGATGCTTGATCTTGATCTCCCCCCATCCTTAACCCCCCCCCCCCCCCCCCCCATCTGCTCCCTAAACAGGTCTCTCTTGAAAATGAGTTCTCGTGGCTCAATGAGACTACCTGTATAAATAAAGAGTAAATAAAAATGAAAAAATAAGCCGATGGTTCAATAATTTATTGCATATTGTAAAAGTTGTTGTACAATTACTGTACACACTGATCTACCACCAAAAAAAGAAAACAAATGATGAAACAAAAGTGGTCTCATAAATCTTGCCGAGACAGAATGTCAGTGACCAGTGGCAAATAAAACTGACACCGGTATTTATATTCGCGAACTAATTTGCTGTGGGTCCAACGAGGTACATTTTCTAAACCCGGTGGGCCTCACCTTCAGCCCTGATTTGTCTGGTTCGGCTCAACAGCTCCTGGAAAAGGTTACATGCTGCGAGTGTGAGAGATTCATTTCACTTCCTACATACAGTGACCTGTGAAAGCTGTGTCCCTACAGTGATGACACGAGGTCTCTGTAATTAATGTCTGACACTGTCTTCTATGGAAATATAAAGGACACCATCAGATGTTTCATATCCTGTGGAGCAAACAGTGCTCTGTTGTGATAAAAAGGGATTAGTGTAATAATTGGCTGACAGTACAAAAAAAAAAAAGTTAGTTAAGATTTAGCCCGGTATCATCACATGGACAAGTTCAAGATGCCCTAAAGCCCGTGTAAGAAAATAAGCTATTTTGAATTCTATTTAATCTTGCGTTGATGTGTATAAGCTGACTTTGTTTGCATAAACAGTAATCTAATTATCACACACTAATCTAATCATAGATTTTACTTTGATTCTAAGAGTAATTTCATTAAACCATGTTCATGCAAGACACAGGAAGATTTATCAAAATATATTCATTTTAACACCAGTGTATTGACTAAACAGATTTTCTCGGGGCTCTTTCCCCCCTGCCTTCTTGATGTAAACAAATGAATTCAAACAACATTTTGATAAAACAATGAACTGGCTCTCTATCCAACAGCCCTCATCAAGCCCCTCCAATTCCACCAGATTTGAAGCACCAGTGCCAGTTCTGGAGAAGACAGTTGCTGTAAAATTTAACACTCTCATATACTGGGCAATCTGCACAGACAAAGAAAAAAAAAATCAGATGGACAGATTAAAGCAGCGTATGGTGTTTACATTTCTGAACAACCTCTATATGCATCTACTATTGTCAGTTTGTTGGTGGAGCTTGAAGGTAAAACTAAAAATATACTTTATTAGTGGCTAAATTAAGCCAAAAGTGCTGAAAAATTCTACTATAACCAAAATACATCCACCTCCAGATGCAGGAAGAGGGCCATTTGCATCATGAAGGACCCCACTCACCCAGCACACACACTTTTTGCCCCACTCCCCTCAGGCAGGAGGTTGAGGAGCATTAAGTGTAGAACCACTAGACTGAGGAACAGCTTCTACCCTGAGGCCATTAGACTCATAAATCTCACCGGGATAGTCACTGTGAAAAAAATCACATCATGCTGCTGATTCATTTCATGCTGCTGTGTTCATTCATACTCATTTGCTCACACAGTCTCATGTTCGTGCTGCTGTTTGACATATTGTTTTTGTACTATTAGTGCTTAGTGTATTTTTAGTCAACGTTTTTCTTAGTTCATATCTTAGACCTTATTACTGCTTTTCTTTTACATGTTATACTTTTGTTGGATGTAACTGGGACCCTGTGTACACAGTTTTGTTCCACCACATGTTCCACATGTGATGCAAATGACAATAAAGAACCCTGAATCCTTGAAAATACACAGAGGACATAAAACAATGAACAATGATGGTATGAAAGACTAATGATGAACTAAAGAGGAGCAAGCATATAAAGATGCATTAATTAAACCTAAAGGAGAAACACCTGAGGTGATTACAGATCAGGGACAGGTGAGGGTGGAAGAGTACTGGCAAATCGGAATACAATGAGGAAGTGATTGAGGAAACATGAGAAGAGGCACTAGAAACAGAAAAAGACCAAAACCAGAATACAAAATAATAATAATAATAATAATAATAATAATAATAATAATAATAATAAAACTAACAATAAATACAAAATTACAAACAAATTGGAATTTAAAGTAAACAGGAAAATACAGCAGAACTTAAAGTACAAAAATAAAACAAACACATAAGGGAACAAAACAAAAATAAACTCATACAACTAAATTGGATAATGGAAAAACACAGACTGTGACAAATATCCCAGTTTCCACATATTTTATCCATCAGAGACCAATCTTTTTATCTGTTAAGTTAAAGAAACAGTTGGTTAAGTTGTCACTGTGGCTTTTTTAAATGCTTTATGATGACATTTAGCTTGATGTGCAGAAGGCAACTGTCAAGTTTCTTTGTCTCAGTCTGTCCTTGTCTGTTTTCCTCAGCTCCTCTCAGCGTCTCCGTCTTTCTCTGTTTACAACCTTTTTCCTCCCCCATGAGTCCCCTTGATGGGTTTTTCTGTTCCCACATCTCCCCTTCTGTTCCTCTCATTCCCTCTTCCACTTCTCTTGTCCTGTCAACTCTCATCACCCCCAATCGTCAACTCTCATCACCCCCAATCCCTTGTCCCTTATTCTGCACCTCTGCGTTCATCTCCACCTTGCATCCACCCTCTTACCTTTCATCTCCTCCTACTCTGGATCCTCTTTTCACCCCAATTGCCCTTTCGGTTTCTCCTTTCTACCTATTCCTTTCTTATCTCCCACCCTTTTTCCTCCTTGAGTGTTCTTCTGTGTGACCTGAGTATTTTGCCCTAAAACACTATGACACCTCCTTCACTGTCCTTTCATTTTGCCTCTCTGCTGGTCCCAAGAAAGAATGTGCTCTCTGAAAAGACTATTGTGATTTCTCTCAAAGCCTGTCAAAGGTATGGGTTAATAACGGGGTGAATTTACCAAGCCATGCCTACACAATACCCTTGTAGACCTAAATGATGCTTTGGGCTACCAGAAATTGGATTTAAAAATTGATACCCCCGGCAAAACAGTGTGAAAGTCACAGCTATAACCTTTAAAGCCCAATGTTGCAAATAGAATCGGAAGAAAATAGTCTACATCATGAACTTGTTTACAAGCTCCCTACAAAAGTCACTTGGCCTGTGAATGTGGCTGTAATAGATTCTCTGGGGTCCCCCCTTGACTCTAGAACAAGTCGCTGATGTGATATTATGTAGTTCAGTTAAGAAAAAAAAAGAACTGTGACATAAACCTACTTTCCGTTGAACTCCGTTCTAACAGAGCAACCACTACTTAACAACGGTACGTTAAGAGATAAATGGTGCAGAACATTGTACATTTCTGTATTATAATCATTTTCATCTGATTTTCAGTACGTTTTGCCTATTAGTGTTATCGCTAATTAATTTGTGTAACTCTTTTTACCCTGTTATACTTTGGTACAATATTTTTAAAATAACTTTAAAGTGTAAATACTGTCCTGGATAGATCATATCTCTCCAGTTTTAGCTTCTCTCCAGTGGCTTCCTGTCAAATTCAGAATAGAATTCTAAATCCTACTTTTAGCCTATAAAGTGCTCAACAACCTAGCTCCATCTTATATTATAGATCTTATTGTTACATATTTTTTTAACAGAGCACTTTGCTCTCAGACTGCAGGCTTACTTGTGGTTCCCAGTGTTTCAAAAAGCAGAATGGGAGGAAGATCTTTCAGTCATCAGGCTCCTCTCTTGTGGAACCAACTTCCAGTTTCTGTCCTTGAGGCTGACACATTGTCCAGTTTTAAGAAAGACTTTCCTTTTTGCTAAATCCTATAGCTAGGGTTGGCTTGGGTTTCCTGAACTATCCCTTAGTTATGTAAGGATGGTACCATTTGGTGGCCCTGTTTTGTGTCTGTGTTCCCTAGTGTTTTCTCTTTAGTTTAATTGGTGCCACCCTTGTCTCGTCACAGCTGTTGGTAATCACGTCTCGTCTTGTCCTTGTATATAAGCCGTCTGTTCTGTCTTGTTCCTCGTTGCGTCGTATTCGTTGGTTATCTAGTGTTCTCCTGCGTCTCCTGAGTCTTCCCTGAGCTTCTTGAGTCCTTTCTGAGTTTCCCCCTGAGCCTTCTGTTGCTGTAAGTTTGGCTGCCACGTCAGTTTATTATTTTGTTACTTTTTATTCGTCATTAAAATATTTATTTTTGTAATCTGCCGAGTTGAGTCCTGTCTGCACTACTGGGTTCGTTCCTGACCACCAAATCCTGACAAGTTATGCTGCTCTAGGCTTAGACTGCTGGAGGACAAGCTGACCACATGTCTTCACTATGCTAAAATTACTTTGTCTAAGAAAACTGGTACATCAGAAATTGAAGAAAATCATAGCTGATGTGAGAAATTCCCCTAACTGCTAATTTTATAAAATATCAAGTTCAACTCAAATCATGATTACTTTCACAGCATTTCCATGTAAACTGAGAACCTATATTTAACCAAAGAACACACCTTGATATTACGTGAAAAATACCAAATTATATGTTTAAAAATAATAATGGATGAACATAATAGCCCCAGAAAAGGCATGAACACCCGTCTGCTGTGTAGACGTCTTAAAAGTCCCTTTAAGTTCCACCATCTTGGTGTAGGTAGGGCAGCCGACATGGGACCAGAACGTTGCAGTTCGACTCCCAGCCATTCCCACATGTTGTGGTGTCTCTGAGCAAGACACCTAATTTCTAATTGCCCCCCGGGTGCTTGCATAGCTGCCCACTGCGCCACCTGGGTGTATCTCAGGTGTGATGAATTAAATGCAGATACCTAATTTTGCCATTGTATGGGAACATACAATCATGACAATCTCAGACTTCCCTTACATCCCTTCGTTTCGGAAAATGTGTACAAACAGTGAAAGACATGGAACCCCAAAACCAGTCACTGAAGTTGTTTTTTTTCTCTTTTACCTAATGTATTCATTACATTAGCCACAACGTGAAACCTTAAACTACCACAGATATGAAAAATAAATAAATAAATGTCTCTGCAAGCATCGGTTGTGATTAATTTCAAAGTCATTGACAAAACAATATACTTTTTCATGTTCGTGATTAGGAGAACTCCCAGATTCCTGCCAATTTTGTTATCAGTTGTCCTTCTGCAGCGATAAACGTCTGTGTAAGATGAAGTCTTTGTTCCTGCTAAAGATATGACTTAATTTCCCCAGATGTCAACATGTTCTCTTTATTATAAAATAATTAGCTTCACTTTCATGGCTGTAATATTTATTTGCTTTACCCATAACCTGCATTTATGAAGTGGTTGCATGTCATTTGAATGTTTTATGAACAGTAACAATGTTATGTATTCCCACTGGCCTAATTAGTCTTTGTCTCACCAGCTTGAAGACATACTGTAAAAATCTGCCTATTTTTTTTTTCTCGAGGCTTAAGAACTGATCTGAAGGCCATTATTTTCCCTTACGAACGATCAATTCATAAATATTTCAAAAAGTCAACGCATGTTTGTGGTCTTCTGAGTTGCGCATTATGCTAACACATGACTGTTTGTTATTCACACATCAGCCACTTTAATAGCGAGAAATACCAGCACAATAACGGTGTTGCGCTTTTATCTTGTGAGTATGAAAAACAAAGTTGTGCAATTCTCTTCAAGGTCACTGCTCCATTTCCGATTCGGGATGGTGCCGCTATCCCAGCATCCTGTCTGCCAGCAGCATTGATTAGCACTCGGCAAGCATAACATCACTCACACACACACACACACAAACACACACACATACCCTCAACCATACCTGCACACACCCTTAGTCTTACACACCCAACTCTCAAAACATGCTGATGACTGAGCAGGGCAGATTCTTCATTCCAAACCACACACAAACGTGATGTGTTGACATGTGTATAAAATATAAGACTAAGATAACGCTGAGCCAAGCAAAAAATAAAATAAAATAAAACATGAGCCACTTTCAACACATTACAACAGAAGTATTTTGATAAATGATGCTGAACAAACTGGGTGGGACTTAACCAGACTCATTTTTGTCATACACTTAGCGGTTTCGCTCCATTAAATAGATCGGTATTGACAAGTTGGTCAGGTTTGTGGTTTCATTTTATTTATTTATTTTTAATCATGATAAATCATATTTCAGTTAGCATCTACAATGGTTTATTATAAATGTAAGTTGAAAGGAATTATTTTACTGTGCTTAAAAACTAATCCAACCAAGTTAAGTCAGATCTTCTGGACAGTTTCTTTTTGTTGAAATACTTCGTCTTTTATCCAAAATGCTTCATCAGTGTGAGAAGCTGCAACAAACTCAGTCTTATAAATATCACCTTTACATGGGTCAACCAGTTTGATGATGCTCAGGTGGTTTCTGGAGTCCGCCCTCTCCCCCACCGACTCGTTTGAGGCAGTCATGGGCAAAGTGGTTCATAACATCCTGAATCATGCTCAATAATCCAGGCAGACAAATCCAACAAAGTTAAGTCAGGTCCTCTGGATGGTTTCTTTTTTGTTAAAGTCAGTGCTTGAATTGAGCCAGCTCCTGCCGGAACAGGATCTGGGAACTCTCTTTTTTTTGACAGGGTGCAATACGGTAACTGTTTGCTTGGATCCGGTAACTACAAATAATAAAGTTATGAACAATGACTGCCTTGCATGAATGAAAGTTATATTGGATATGTAAACTGAAAATAATTACATAAACACTAATTTTAAACACAATAGACACAAACTGCCTCTGCAATTAGCATTTCCGCATCTACCCTTAAACAAATCTCTGCCCCTAAAAGAGTGGTGGGGGTGAGTGCCGAGCTAACCAGACGTATGCAGTCGTATGCAGGCAGCTATGGAACAGGCACACTGTACAAATGGAGGAAGCGGAGAGTTTACAAATGTAGGTAAACATAGATGTTAACAACCTGTTAAAATACACCAAACTGCAGGAAATTGCATCTACTTTATTCCAATTTTTTTGGGCGAGAACCCCCAGACACACCCCTCCCACACACACACACCAATTCCTCCATCACACACACACACTGCCGGCTTGCCTGCTATTTGCCTTCCGGCATCGATCAGAATACAAATTAAGCCATGGTTGAAACGTTTTGTCTTTTATCTGTCCAGAAACCATCCACAGATCACAATGGACCTGACTTTGTTGGATTTTTCTACCTGGATTTTTGAACATAAATAAAACTAATCTCTTTTTTTCAGTCAACGTTTTTTTTTTTTTTTTGTCTTGTTTTGTTTGGGTTTTTTTTATGGAATAAAGTGGTGTAATCCCCCCTCAAAACTAGATTATAAAATATTTAAACATTTTTATTTGTTACCAAAGTATTCGGGCATAAAATGAAAGCACCCAAACAAATATCATGGGTTTGCAAGAATATTAACACGATCTCAATTAGCTTGAAAGGGTTATAGATAGTTCAGAGCCAGCGCTCACATGAAAGCAATCCACATTTAAAGCTTCATAAATACTCTTAGCTTCATAAATACTCTTACCTCTGAAAATTAGTGACAATTATCAGTCATAGTCTTCTAAGCTGCTGCCTTGATGTGAGCAAAATTAGAGTCACCAAAGCAAAAGACTTTAAGATAGCAAAGCATTTTCAGGTAGTTCTTTTCATTTTATATTAGTTATTTGATGCACGTTTACTTAAGATAAAGTTTAATAGACTAAGAACGTCTTTCACAGAACTGCTCATAGGATTGTTGAAAAGGCTAACAAAAGTTCAATCTGGCAAGAAATACATATTTTCAAGAATATTTACAGTTTCTGAATTGTTTAAGCATTGTTTCACCATACACATGACATTGTGAATTTAAAACGGAACTGGACTGTGCTTAATAGCACCTTTCTATCTTATCAAGACACTCATAGTGCTTTACACTACTATCTGTGCCCTCATTTACCAATTCATACAGCACTACTATATCTATACAAATAATAACCAGTGCTTTATCACATTCATACACCGATGGGACACACATCAGAGACAATGAGACAATGACAATGTTCAGTGTCTTGCCCAGGGACAATTCAGCATACTGCTGGTGGAATTGAACCCCCAGCTCTTGCATTGGAGGATGACTGCTGTAACCATTCAGCCACAGCCGGCCCATAACTGAATGAAAACTAGAAGATTATCTCAGCAGAGCTCATAAATATAAGGCACAATTATTTGGACTTCTTAAAACAAAACATTATTGTCTCAAAAAATAAAATGCACTATTGGGAAAACAGGATATTATGATAAAATCCTCCTCCTGAATGCTAATAATCAGGTTTATTAGGTTTCAAAGTAAAGGAAAAATGGATTTAATAATAATAATTATGTCTTGTCATCATTGTATGTTCCCATACAATGGAGAAATTGGTTCTCTGCATTTAACCCATTGCACCAGGGATGTGCCCAGGTGGGGCAGTGGGCAGCTATGTGGGAGCCTGGGGAGCAATTAGGGATTGGGTGTCTTGCTCAGAGATACCACGACATGTGGGAATGGCTGGAGATTGAGCCTGGGACTTTCGGGTCCTGAGTCGGCTGCCCTGCCTCTACCCCATTTCGTCCCCTAAAAACCTGCATTACAAACTTTGTAGAAAACTTAAACACATCTAGGGATAGCTTTCACCAAAGAATAATCATCTTGATAATATTCTTAATTCCTCAATGTATAACCTAAAGAAGATGCTTTGCCATCACTTGCCATAACCAAAAATAAGAAAACAATAGTAAAAGTTTTTTTTTTTCCCTTTTCAATGTTGTCCTAAATAAGTTATCATAGTGTACTTGTTTTGTTCCTAAAAACTAAAATTTTAATGTAAACTTTTGCATGCTGCTGTGATAGTTGACAGTCGTTTAATAGTTGTACATAATGTATGTACATAATCTGCAGGTGAATTTTAGGAAGAATCATGTACATAATTTGCTCAAAGTGTGCATGTCAAAAGCTGTCACACAGCAGTTGCCAGGCTACAATTTGCTATCTGCTAGTCCATCTCACCTACTTGGGTTTGACAATGACTCATTCCAACCTTGGCAAACGTAATTTCGAGGATTTAAATTTCAGTTTCTAAAATACAAAATGGATAAATGACACGACTTTGAAAAGCATAGTCCACTATTATACTCAAGATTTTGTTCTGAGCTGTCAGGGGGGTGCATCTGAGAGCACTAAATGGTGTATTATTTTCTGTAACCATGCAGAAGAGCTCGTATTGTAAGGCAGGGAGAAAGTCACAGCATGACAGAACGACAGACAGAAGGGGGAAAAAAAAAAAAAACAGACCGAAAGTGAAACAGAAAAAAAAAATACTTCTATTAAGATGCTCCACTTGGTTTCAAGGGCAACTGCTTCTATGCATTTGTGTGTGCACATGTATTAGTGTGTCTGGCGTTAGGTTAGGATTACAGGCATTTAGCTCATAGGGATATACTTGTCTCATAGGCCCAGGCACACCTCTCTGCATACTGATGAGACACAAATAAAGAGTCTCCATGAGTGTGCAAGTTTGTCAAAGTGTGTAAGAAGTGACAGTGTGCCTGTGAGCTTGTATGTGTGTAAATCCTGGATGGATACTACATACGAGTATGACAGTGTGTAGAAAAACTGGGGCCCTGCAGTAACTGATAAACTCTTCCACATTTGCGTATCTGAATATCAGCCATTAGCTTTCTCTGCTGATTGCCAATGGAAAATTAGCATTCTGGTAATTAGCTTCTTTCGTAAATTGCCTGTGGAAGTCAGTGCATTAGCACTTGGTGATGTTAGACAATTTTCAAAACATTAAACAGCTTGACCCGGTATTTATCAAGATAATACAATAGTGAAAAGATCAAATGGTCTTACAGTTAAGGTGTTTAGGTCTATGATTAGTTTGGTTTCTTTTTTCAGTTGCATTGTTTTGACACAATGGAGTGCAATTAATGTGAAAAAGGATCGTTGAAGATAACGTTACCCATGACAATTTGCAAAGTTAGTACAAGTTCTGGCCCTAAACAAGTGGTGCAAGAGTTTGGTTCGCATTGCTGGTAGTAAGTCGGACCCCTTCGGGGTGGGAGTTGAACTCTGCCAGGGCTGCCCGTTGTGACGATTATTTTCATAACTTTTATGGACAGAATTTTTCAGTACAGCCAGGGGGCTGAGGGAGTCCGGTTCAGTGACCTCAGGATTCCTTCTCTGCTATTTGTGGATGATGCGGTCCTGTAGGCGTCATCGTGCTGTGATCTTCAGCTCCCAGTAGAGAAATTTGCAGCAGAGTGTGAAGCGGCTGAGATGAGAATCAGCACCCCCAAATCTGAGGACATGGTCCTGAACCGGATAAGGGTGGATTGCTCTCTTCGTGTCGAGGGTGAAGTTCTGCCTCAAGTGGAGGAGTTCAAGTATTTTGGGGCTTTGTTCACGAGTGAGGGCAGAATGGAGTGTGGGATTGGCAGACAGATTGGTGCAGCATCTGCAGTATTGCAGACTCTGGTAACTGGTAAGGATGCTACCTGGGCCCTTCCCTAGGGAGGTGCTTCGGGTATGTCCGACAGGGAGGAGTCCCCGGGGAAGACCCAGGACACGCTGGAGAGACTATGTCTCTCGGTCGGCCTGGGAATGCCTTGGAATCCTCCCAGAAGTGTTGGAAGAGGTGATTGTAGAAAGAGATGTCTCTGGGTCTCCCTGCTCAAGATGCTGCCCCCGTGACCTGACTTCAGAATAAGCAGAAGATGATGGATGGATGGATGGATGGATGGATGTTTAGCTGCACAATAATTATTTTTATATTTCTCTGCCTGTTTTGTTGTTTTGCATCTCATTGTACTTGATATTTTGCTTTCCTTTTTATGGCTATTTTTTCCACAGATGTTTGCCGTTTATTTATCATCTATTCCCTGTTTTATAATGTAAGTCTTTATTTATGCTGAAACAGTTTGGAGCTGAAACATGTCCATCTTTCCCATTCAAAACAAGATAATTTATTGCAGTGAATGATGGTGCTTTGTTTGTTGTGTTGAGCAAGTTTCAGAAGAACTAGTTCAAAGAATACACTGAAGTGTAATTATAGATTACATGTTAAAATTCTAAACTTAATACACACTACATTGATGTGCCTGAGTAGTTAGAGCAGTCGTTCTCCAATGCAATGTTGGGAGTTTGATTCCACCAGCAGTCACATGCCGAAGTGTGCCTGGGCAAGACACTGAACCCCCCATTGCTTACGATGTGTGTCATTGTAAGCAATGAGGTCATGTCATTGGTGTATGAATGTGATAAAGCACTGATTATTCTTTGTATAGATATAGTAGAGAGCTGTATGAATGGGTAAATGAGGGCACAGATTGTAATGTAAAGAGCTTTGAGTATCTTGATAAGATAGAAAGGCGCTATAAGTACAGTCTATTTATTAGTCATGTTCTTTCAATGACTTTTCATAACATAAACCATCAGAAAAAGTGGCCAAGTGATCAATACTATTTGCATCATTAAGCAGCATTAATAATCTCTGCCAGCTCATGTGTTTGCTTCTCGTTAACGGTTTCTCAACTTTTTGCAGCATGCGTGCAGATTCTCTATGACTGGACCAACAATCGGTGGAAAGAAGATGGAAGCAGGCACACATTTTCATAAGCTTTCAGTTTTGATAAGTTCAAAGAAGGATAAAGTGCATGCATTATATTACTGACATGCTCTCTGAGTCAAACCAAATGTATCAAAGATACAGCAGCCTGATTGTGGAAAAGGCACAGCAGATACCAACCAACCTGTACATAAGGAAAAATGCTAGAAACGTTTGTATAAAGTATACAACGTTCATCTGATAGGTCTCTCAGTTAGCAACAATCATTTATTCTCAAAAATAATGCCATGATAAAAAATGAGTTTAATCAGTTCAAGTTGCTTCAGCCTTGAAGTGAAATATAAAAATTTGTAATCTAGTACTGATCTCTAGTGCTGCATATAACAAACAGCAGAAATATATTATTTTTCAACATTTTTAATCAATCCAAATCAACAGCTAGTAATTATCTTTGAACTGATTTCAGTTTATCTTATATTCTTTAACCTGTAATACTTTGAATTTCCTAAAAAAAATGCTACAATTATTTTTCTTTCTTGCCTATGTTTTGATCTAATTGTTAAATGAACACGTCCATAAAGCTTGGTTGACTGTTTTATGCTTCTGTTAATTTGAATGCATACACAAAAATAGAAAAAGAAAAAAAGACTAAGATGTTTTCAAATTGTGAATATTATCATATTTAAAAACTTCTAGGAACCTTTTGCCTCTTTGATCTTGATTGACACACACATGCACACACACACACACACACACACACACACACACACACACACACACACGTTGCACATTCAGGTAAAGATGAAGAAGCGTGTTGTTTGGCACATGTGTAGACACTTCGTCTTTCCGGAAAGCAGTTATTGCTACTACCTTCAAATCAATAGGCATGCACACACACACACACTAATATCCCTAACCATGATTAGATTCAAATTGGTTACAGCAACAGCAATGGTTGATCAATATCCTAATTTACCAACAATCAATAGGCAACCAGAGCAATAAAATGCTGTTATGAGTGAATCACTTGAAAACACACAGAGGCCTGTAAAAATCTGACTATCAACTATCAGTTAGGTTGTCTGTGACGTACGACACCCATGCAGAAAGACCATCTATCACACACAGTTATACACAATAACATACAAAATATACTTTGAAAATTACTCATTCATGTTCAGAATGAATGCAAGCTGAAGTGCTTTCACAAGAGGATATAAAAAGTATACTTTATGTCTGTAATAACATTTTTTGTTGTTTTCCTCGTTCAACTTTGAGCATACCCATAACGTTTATTACTCTCACCAGTGATCAGATTGAACCATAAAAACAGCAGCTCGTAAAATGTTAGGTCAAAAATGTCATTTTCTATAAAACAATCATGGATTGGAAGTTGGATGATATGATCCAAAATGCACACAACCCAGTAAGGTACAATTATTGATAAAAATTTGTTATAATGACTCGCATTGATCCCTGCAGCAGAAAGTGCTCTTTTTATGTTTGCCAGCCGAAGTTTGTAGTTTTTTAAAATAAGTTATTTGTAATTATAAGGTGAACCTGTCTAAAACTTACAACAGGTTACGGCTGGGTTTTGTTGAGGCACTTTACAACTCTAAATTAAACTTGGTTTTCCTCATGAGACTCATTAAAAGTATTTTACATTTCTTGCTGTAGCCTACACTCCCTTCCAATTAACTCTGAATCATGACTCATCTCTCCTTTGCAATTGTTCATAAACATAAATGAGTAATTTTGCTGCAAATACCAAGACAGTACCTGGCAAAAAAAAAAAAACACCAACCATAGACTTGTGAATAAAAAAGAAAATGACTCACCAAATGGTTGGCGGTTCGGAGCCCTCCACTTCTAGGTAGTCATACTTTTCTTCGGTCTGGAAGTCTGTAAAGATGACAGAGATGGTGTCTCCAGGTTCGGCCAATAGGATCCAAGTACAGTCGGCTTGGTTACCATAGTTGCCGGGGTAACCGGGACTGGTCACCACCCCACTGCCGCCCCTCACAGTGCCCCCACATGTGTCCTCAGCTGTCAATCAAATCAGAGTGACAAATAGAAAACCTGGGTTAGGGAGAGGAGGAGGGACTGAGGGGCGGACTTTGATTTTTTTATTTTCTTCCAAATTTAAATTTATTGCTTTTGGTAAGAATGTCTTTACTTCCAGGTTTGGTCGAGTCAATTAACAAACGGCTGTGCTACAATCAGATTAGCATTTAAGATCAAATTTGCGAAACACCTAATATCATTTCTCAGCCGTTCTAGCGGATTATAAATCAGCCGGCCCAACTCCCCAACTCTGTCCCTGTAGTTTTTGTTCATTATCTTAATTTTTCGTAACACACTTCGTTTTGCTCCATGTATGTTATTTTGCGACTTGAATGTTAGAGATGGATGACTTCCTCATGGCACATATCATATTAGCAAACCATATTGTGAAAATATGGATCTCTCACATCACACTTAGGATATGAAGTAAGTTAGAAAGAAATTGCAAGATGAACTGACGAGTTTTGACTTTTGGGGACTATCAGTTGTCTTCCTTTATTTGGTTAGAATTAGGAGTTGGGTTTAGGGGTTAGGCTGCAGTTCCTGTCACACTCAGAGCTACTGTCCTCTCCTCCAAATATAGGGAACGTTTTAGTTGTGTCCAATATCAGAGCTCCGCTCTCATCTCCTCCAATCACCACCAAGGGAATTTAAATTTGACTGATATCCAATTGACTTATTTAGAGGTAAACTGTAATCTAAAATCCAAAATAGAACAGATGTGATAATAAATTTGCCTGTATTGCTTTAAATTGCCAATCACATCTGATTGATAGCAGGATGTAACTGATGCTGATTCTTGTATAACAGATAAAGACACATGGATTGCGCTGTGTACACAGCATAAATTATACACATAATTTATACAAATACACTCACTGAGAAAAAAAAGAACAACATCGGGCCTTATTGTATCACTGGTGCATTGGCTGTAATTTCATGGAATGGATCTGTTAATCTTTCTTGACTGTAACATTCTTATATTTATAAAAATACCAAAGATGAATTTTGCTCAGCCAGTGTCCCAGTGACCAAAGATCCAATGTTGATTTTTTTTTTTCCAGAGTCCAACTGTGCACTTAGTATAAATTATAGCTGTATATTTTATAGTTATACATAAAAAGAGGCAATATTGCATGTAACACTCTTATAGCAGACATATATTTTACTACCAACCAGTATGTGCAATTTTGGATGACACCAGATCTCTCCAATACCAATCACACGTAGACATCAGTATTTAGAGAAGACCTAAAGTTACCGCATGGGTGTCATCTGTGAATCGCACTCACTGAGAAGCTGAAAAAGACATCCTTTATAAGAGTGTAAGGTGCACATGCACATGCTTTGGGCTCATCCAGGCGGTGCTGTATAGGGCAAAGGGGGTGGGGTGGGGCATGTACAGACGACAGAGATAGGGTAAGGACCAAGCCAGACTCTTTCCTCAAGAAAGGTGCAGAGAATCACTCTGGTCCAAGACGCACATCTTTCAACAGATGGTAACCAAATGCACACGGATAGAAAGAGTTGCAAAATATATTAGAGACTGGACAGAACACTCAGAGGAGACAGGAAATACAAGTGGCTAGTAGTGGGGACAGAAATAGACAAAGATGAGCAGAACCGGATTAAAGAAAAGAACAGAATAAATCTGGAGCATTTGAAAACAGGGTTTTGGTACAACGTGCACCAAAGAGGAATCAAGAAACCAAATGAATAACAGAATAACTGGGTTTTATCCAATAGATCAGCAAGTGAATTTAAAGTAATGGTTCAGATTTTGAAGTGGGTTGCGTGGAAAAGACACCAAACAATAATTTTCTAAATAGCTTTTTAATTAACCCACATTTGGAGACTGATGAGCTAACAGGGCCAAGACGAAAGTCATTCAGTGCTTTTGTAAAAGGACGGTTAATAAACTTTTAACCTGCTGTCAGTTTTAAATCGAATTTTATTTTATGGATTCATATGCTTTTTTTTTTTTCCTGCAAGCACAAATAGTGGCAGCAGTAGCAGATAACTGAAAAGACTAAGGCTATCGTAATATTCTGATGGAATAACCCTTTCGGATACAGCTGACAACTGTGTAAAGGTTTATTAAAAAAAACAAAGTAAAACTTCTTAAAATGTGAGATAAGTTGAATCAAAACGGCAGCAGTCTACTGCTCAGAGTAGCCAATCAGTTCTGTCAAAAGTAAATTTGTAAAGTTAGTTTAAATTAAATTGATTTTTTTTTCAAACTATCTATGATTGACATATTAATTGTTCACAACTTTTCCTCAGAACTTCACTTCAAAATATCTGAACCATTTTCCTAAAAGGACAAAATGCATTTTTAGCTGTTAGTTTTACAGAAATCTTGTGAATTGTCTAAAATTGCAGTTGCTGATGTACAGATAAGTAAAGGAACGTACTGAAACTTCATGAACAAAAGTGTAAAAAAAAAAAAAAAAAAAAAAAACAAGATACACACTGGCTGCAGAATCAGGCAGACAGGAAGACAGACAGACCACTCAGTTCTACAGACAGTCATTTCACAGCAAGACAGTCGAGGAGATTTGTTTAAATGACCCAACACCCCCAAACCAAGACCTGCAGAGACCCCATCATACTTGCAGGAGAGCAATGAAGCATTGTGAATTCAGCGTGTGTGTGTGTTTCTGCAAGATGGGAGAGCGCTGCTTGCAGGATGGCAGCTGTCACAGGTTTATCATGACAACGGCAGGACATCTGCAAGCACTAACGGACACAGACCTGCAGACTCACACATACACACGCTGCACGCACACAAACATGCACGCGCCTCTTCCAGCCCATCGACTTGTTCATCCGCAGGTGACACTTAACAGACAGATGGAAATCCCTCAAGGTGCACTGAAGTGTGGTGTTTTTGAGTTGTGGATAAAACAAAGTTGTTAAAATAAGTAAATTAAAATGTGCATTTAACTATGCAGCACAGCAGCCATCTTAAATGCAGAGCTCAGTACAGCAATTGCCAAAGCGGAAACAGCAATGGA
The DNA here is from genome assembly GCF_014905685.2 of Nematolebias whitei. Classification (NCBI taxonomy): domain Eukaryota; kingdom Metazoa; phylum Chordata; class Actinopteri; order Cyprinodontiformes; family Rivulidae; genus Nematolebias; species Nematolebias whitei. Next base: position 27,328,325 of record NC_056516.1, read on the forward strand.
GGAAAAAGAGCAGCAAAGATTGAACGAACTGACACATATGAGAAAATCAATAAGTCAGAAATGAGTCTGCATTGATTTAAAACCATACGATTCAAGAAAACATTCTTGAAAAGTAGCCAATGATCCATGTGGATACAAAAAAAAACAACCTTTAGCAAGTGTTTTTTGTTTGTTTGTTGCTGTGTGTGTTTATCACCTGCTATATACTGTATGTGTGTGTGATCTATACATTCTCTCTTTACTCAAAGGTGGCTTGTAGGAGAAAACATGAAAGCTGTTAGCTGCAAGCTACGTTCCACTTAAAACTGACAGGACTGCTGATACAACAAACTTCTACAGTGCGCAAAACATGTCATGCTCTAGTTGCAAGTATGGTCTACTCGGAGCACAATCAGTCTCGCAGTTCACTCCTAAAGGTGACTAAACGCCAAAAGATACAGCAGGAACAGAAACAGGCTGTGTGTACTTTCAAACAATGAGAACTCGCAAGTCAAAAGCGTCGATGGATGCTAAAAATGACCAAATTTGCAAAGACACTCAATCATACTCGTTTGCTAAAAATGTTGAACTAGGCCAAACTAATTGAGGTTTGCATGTCCTAGTTTGATGCATTTAGTAATAAATAAATAAATAAACACAAAGCGAGCAAACAAATAAAACCTACAGTATGATAATTGAAAGTACAAATTATCGCACAACAAATTTATTTCTGTTAGGTTTGATGACAAAAATATATTTACGTATCGGTGTGTATTCTGACCAGGGTGGCACAGTGACTCAGTTGGTAAAGCTGTTGCCTCTCAACGAGAAGAGTGCCGGTTCAAATCCCGGCCCAGGACCTTTCTGGATTGAGTTTGCATGTACCCTCCATGCATGCATGGGTTTTCTCTGGATACTCTGGTTTTAGACCAAAAACATGCCTGTTAGGCTGATTGGTAACTCTAAATTGTCCCTAGGTGTGAGTGAGAGTAGGAATAGTTGTCTCGTTTGTCTGTACGTGTCCCTGTGATGGACTGGAGACCTGTCCAGGGCGTCCCCCACCACACAGTGATGGCTGGATATGGGCATCAGTGATCTTGTGACCCGAAAAGGAAGTAGCGTGGGTAAAGATAATGGATGGATGAATGGTATTCTGGTCAACAATCTGGTTAATTAACTCTTGAGTGTCAGATTTTTAATCCAGACTTCCAGTATTGTCTCCTGATTAGATTAGTTTTGGCTTCAAAAGTCTTTGACATATGACAAGGGTGGGTTTACTATGTTTAAAATGGTTGCATTCAAGGGGAGTCTGTTGAGAATAATTTGAATTACGCACTTGTTTTTGTCATGACTTATTTAATAGATTGTTGTCATTGTGTTTGGTCTTAGTTGTAAAAAAAAACTTGTTAATATTACACTTGCAACGATGTGCTTAACAGTAACCAACCAACATAGCAAAACAAATCACTTAAACACATACAAATGTACAGCTCGTGCTTAATTTGTTCATCAATTTTGGTAGAAAACTACCTCTGTTGTTTCTGTTTTATTTTTATTATTTTCATCTGCCCCTGACTAAAAAGAACTCGTTGTTCACAGAACCTAAAGGAAATCTCAATGCTATGAAAGGTAATGGTTTTAGCTGACACATGATGCATTTAAGATCCCCACTAACTCTGCAGTGTGTCAAGTGATAACAGCACAATGCGGAGACCACTTCAGGAGCAGCTGCTCTGATAAAGAGACATTTGCTGCATCTTCATAAAAGCAAGAGTGAGACACCTCAAGTCAACTCTGAATACCTTCTCTTAAATGTTTCTGCAGCTGACATCAAGTAACCAGAAAGTGTTTCTATGTTGCACCGGATAATTTTGGATACATCCTGCTCCCGTCATTAGGCCACATCTGTGTGACAGTGTTAAGTGTTACCATTTGGGGCTATATCATTTCGCTTTTATCGCTCAGAAGCAGTGTAAATGAGTCTTGTCAAAAATATCTTTCAAACGCGGGTATTATAAATTGAATTCAGTTACATAGTTCACTCCCTAATCGTGTTTTTAATCATTTACATTTTCTGGTATTCTGTACTGGTGATGCCAGCACATGCTACAGTTCAATGCAGGCTAACACAAGTAATTTAGTTGATATTGCAGTCTGTACTTGCCAAGGTATCTTTATCTTGGTACTTAACTGCTTTACAGTTAACTGTCCTACTCTTTTTTTTTCCCAAATAGCCATTGCTGTCTGTTAGCAAAATACTTCATGAACCGCTGAATGGATTTAAATGAAAATCTAAAAGTTACATGTATATATTCATTGAATACCTGATTCAAAATGGCTGCAGCAACTGACTGATCTTAGAAAATACAAAAATAGCTATGAATCAGGCCGTTGTATAGACACTGAAGAGGTGGCTGAGACTGATTCTGAATTTATACCCTGAAAACTAACTGAATGGCCAAGATCTGTTCTTAAAACTTTGCACAAAGTGCTTTTTGTTAGCAAAATAAGAACAACTGGACAAATTTTAAGAAAAGTCTTCAAAAGTCATCACTCAATGTATATCCTGAACTTAAACAAATTTGGGATGTACAACAACTCAAGATTACCACCGTAGCTAATCAATTTTAGCCTGCACATAAATGAGTACAACTCAGTAAATGTGACTGATATTGAACTAAAAAATGGTGAGGTAGTAGCTGAGTGCCATCCTCAACACATACTCAGAAATTTCCCAGGATGTTGCAATACTGTATGAGATTGATCAATTAAACCTTTTGACATAATAAAGCTATGACTCCATTCCTCTTCACTATAGAACTATATCTGAGATAAAAGATAGTGGGCAACATACATTTATTCAATGACAGCACTTATTTCATTTATATCTTTTTGAAGGAAGAAGCGGGTAATGATGGATGGATGGGTGGATCCAGGTAGATGAATCTAACAAGGTTGAGTCAGGTCCTATGGATGGATTCTACTTTGTTGAAATGCATCATCTTTTATCCAAAGACTTCTTCAGTCTGAGGAGCTACAACAAACTCAGTCTGAAGAAGTCTTTTGGCTAAAAAACAAAATGTTTCAAGAAAAAAAGAATCTGTCCAGAGGACCTGACTCAACCTTGTTGGACTTGTTCCAACATCTTTCCCAAGTGTTCATTACCACTTAGAATCTGATGACTAACGTGGCAACAGCATGTGATTCACCATCATTTTCATCAAATCATTCAGTGCCCATTTGTAACCTGTGGATAACAACATTCTCTTCTAAAGAGAGGCCTCCTACCATCCCTGAGACTCTGTTAGAACTGAGCCTTTGAATCCCATCACTGTAGAGGGCAATGGTTCCGTTTTTTTTTTTTCCTGGATTTTAACACTTGTCTGTGGTATACAAAAACGAATCACATATTGCATTATTATGCAATTAAACATAATAGGTGAGAAGTAACAGGAATCTTGAAAGACCAAAAACAGATGTCTGGTATGACTTCTGGATATTTGTCTCACTGGTAGATCAGTTTAATCAATATTGTTAAAATATTTTAGAATTAATATATGCGTTTTATGTTATTTCAATACATTTTAATACACTTTTGGAGGGGCACATTCTAGCATTCTTTTGTATTTACAATTTGTCTAATAACTTAAAGCACTGTTGTTGGTTTGTGTTTGTAGACTGCAGTAGGTCTTGCCAAGAAACTTTTTTTCTCTAAATTTGATGTATTGCACTTTAATTACCTGATTTTTATGAGTACTATGTTTTTTTTAGGTAGAACTTTTACTATAATAAAGCTGTTTTGTAAATAGTTAAAAAAAAATCAGTATTGCTGTAGAGCAAAAACCTTGTACGATATGGTTTAAAGCTAGAAGAAGATTGTGGATAAAATGATGTGAGCTTCACTCTGCTGTTTTTTTTTTTTTTTTGTCAGATGGCAACCTGGTGAGATTGAAGTCAGACTCATGCCATGGTGCACTGACCCACACAGGGAGGGAAAGTGTCAGTGGTAGAGGGTGCTATATGCGTTAGTCTGGATGTCTAAGAAAAAGACAGGTAGTGTTGGCCATGTTGCCTTAATTTCTTATCACAACACCAAGTTGACTGTGCCCTTTTCTTTGCCTTTATGTCCTTTGCTCTTTCGCTGGTTGTTGTTGTGGTGGTGCTTTTCTTCTCTCTCTCTCTCTCTCTCTCTCTCTCTGCTTACAACACAACCCTTCTTCTCCCTCCTCCATTTTGCTGCATTAAGAGCTTCCTTTAGTAAAACACCACATCGCCTCTTTTTGCCTGAATTCTATTAATTCCTCTTATTTGCTTTCTTTCATCCTATCCAGCCTTCTTCCTTCGTAGTTTCTCCATCGTCTCCTCACACTTGTCTTCCTCATCTCTCCTCTCCCTCCCATCCCACTCCCCCTTGCTCCTTCTCTCTCATGGCCTGGGGTACTTTGATCACTCATTCTTAGCCTCCTTATCCTGCCTCTCTCTCCCCCATCAGTTCATCCCATCTTCCCCACTGTGCTGTCATCAATATCGCAGTCATCTGAGCATTCCTTCTTTATCCTTTTCTGCCTTGCTGTGGCTTTCTGTAAGATCTTATTCTCTGCATATCACTCTCTCTGTCTTTCACTCCTGTTGATTGATTTTATGTTTAATGGGTTTTCTGGCCTTGTCCCCCCCGCCCCATCTGTTTCTTACCCCACTTTCCTTTCTTATTTCCCATAACTCCATTTCCCTTCCTTGCATCCTTTTGATAGACAGATCACTATCACCATCAGATTCTCAGACACGTATATAAACTTCAGTCACACAATACCCCATGTGCCATCAGCCTCTAAGGATTATTGGGCCATCTACATTATCCTCTCTTCTCCTCTGTCTCCAGGCTGTATCCATCCCTTTTTTTTTCCTCCTTTTATGTACAACAACCAACATATACATCAACCTCACACCCCTACATATTATAAAGCTAGATGTATGTGGTTAGCACTCTTTCTCCCTCAGCATTTCTTCTATACTTCAGATTACAGGCCAGGAATGACCAACTATACCTGAAGGAAGAGTGTTATAACATGCACATATATGGTCCAGTCGTTATCTGTAACAGATTGCCCTCGGGACTGAAAGAGGTTAGTGGACATTTATCCACTTTTATCCAATGCTGGATTATGTGCCATGATGCCTGGCTGCACAGAGAATGAGGTTTTATTAATGGTCTCAATGTCACTTTCAACAAGCCGTCATGAAAGGCTGCATGGCATGGTTCTGAATGTAGAGGAGTCAAACCTTACTGGCAACACCATCAAATCTGCAAACTAATAGAATCTGTGCCATTGTGAACAGAATCCAGCTGAGGTTTTGGGATGCGGTCCAGTATCATTACGTATATGGGACATGCAAATAAAATGACTGGGTGAGAAAAATGTTCATTTAAAGCTCAGAGAAACATAATTACAATCCCATACACAACCTACTAAATATCTACCAAACAGAAAATCATGTACTCTACAGCCTTGAGTGGAAGTTGTTTACCATCCAAAAATATGGAATGAGCTTTAAATATCCATTATAAGTTACGGTTATATACAGAACACTGCTTTCTAATGTGATCCCTCTACAGTGAAGACTTGTAATATTTAAAACATCAACTATCTCAAGCAACAAAGCATGGATAAAAAAGACCAAGAAATTACTGACCCAAGAAACCAGAGAATATGTGGTTTGTGACGGTCTTTGGTCTCATTTTACTCGTCAAGATCTTTTTTTTTTTTGCACCTGTAATTCATTTCCAAGTACAATTCTTAACAGTGTTGGTATGACGTCATTGCTGATTGGAGTCTTGAAATCTTCATTTAGCAAATTCTACTTCTGTGGTGATGTTGTTTTTCTCCTTCATGGTGAACAGAACTTGATGTAATGATCTTTTGATGATGTGGTCACTTTTGGACTGATTGATCGTGCTTTGGATGAAAGTGATCGAGTTTAATCAAAGTGCTTTGGAGGGCCATGCTACTGCCCCTGAGAAACCTTCAATCTAGCTCTGATTTCACACTGAGGAAGCCCCATCTTTGCTTAGAATAACAATTTGACTATTGACACTTACACTCACTTTAAAACCGCTTTCTCACCCTCATAATGATTCTTAGTAAGCCATGTTCTGATGGAAACTTCAGGAGCAGATTTATTTATAGCTGATGAACAATAGCTGCACTTTAATTTACTTGAGCAAACTTAAGATGGATAATCAAATACACTTGAACAGAAATGACTATACTCAAGAAAATTTGACCTTTTGTAAAGTGGAGTTAACATGTTCAGTGCCACAGTTTGGTTTGATTCCTTATCTTGAAGCTGTAGAGAATTAACAATGGTCAACAGTTCATTGCTTCTAAAGTCTAATTTAACTACGTTTTAATTAGGCAACATTAACTATTTTTTTTTAAAGTCAACTAGTTTTCTCAATTTCTTTAATTTCTTAAGCTATTTTCACATAGTTTTCTTCAACTCTTTGGTTCACTAAAGCAGAGCGAGAAAAAAAGATCTAAAAGCTAACAGAACTGTCATGGACGTCTAGATAAATCTAATTAATCTATTTTTTTTCTAGCTATTCTATAAATGGATATATGAAATAATCCACCAGTATCACAGTGTTTGTACTATTGGCCCTCATGTTTCTTGGCTACAGTTTGGCCATACAGCAGACATATGGGCTAAAGGAATGATTGTTTTTGCCAAGTGGAAACCATCTGGATGCAGAATAAATTGTGATATATGACTTTACAATTTTACAAGTTTGATTTAAACACATTTGTATAGCACTAAGAAGATGTTACTTTTAGGTTTTATATTGTATAATATCCGCTTTCCACTACTGCATATAGAAGTCATGCTTGTATATTCAGATATTAATTGCTTTGTTTAAAAACTACATTTTTTCAACTCAACAAATATCTGTTACACAACAGACAGCAGACAAGCTCAAGCCCTCAGTTTTATGACTCATTTGTGTATCACTTTTTGAACTTTGATTTTCAACTCCTCTACATTTGTCTCTGCGCTCTCCATAACTCTTCCTTCCCCCACATATTTCACTTTTGCACTCTCCAAACACTCTTTTAAACTTTTGCCCGATGCATACTGCTTTCCCGTATCAGCGTTTCACTTCAGACGACGAGTCATTCTGTTCGGAGCACATGCACACCCACACATAAGTAACCATGCTGACCTTCAGCTCCTCCCACCATCTGTGCACAAATCACAGAACAGATGCTGTCTGTCACTCATCTAACAGCCTGACATTTAGGCCAATTAGGGCAGAAGAGTGATTTAATGGTAGATCAACAGATTGAGACATTTAAAGTGGGGAACTGATTGATAGATAGATTGCTATCATAATTATTATTCTTCATGACCCTGACTATATGAACCACATTTAGATTCCTGGAAACATATACAGTGAAATAAAAATTATAATTCCATTATAATGCTCTTGAATTTTTAGTTAAAGTTTGACCTTACCCATGCTTTTAACTTTAATTTTATTTAAAGAAGGTCTGTGCATGTTCAGCTTTACATTTTCATTTCAAGGCACCATGGTAGCTCTGGATGACTCATATGAAAAAAAAAAGAAAATACATATACATATAATAATAATAATAATAATAATGTCATCACAATGTCAGCACTGTATGCTTCCATACAATGGCAAAATTAGTCTCTGCATTTAACCCATCCACCACCAGGTGGTGCAGTGGGCAGCTATTGAAAGCGCCCGGGGG
>NC_056516.1:27336175-27343520 GCF_014905685.2 Nematolebias whitei
ATTTTGGGGATGAGGCGTGCTGCCCCCAGTCACTGCACGTGATGTGCAGTGACTGGGGATCGAACCTAGGACTTTCGGGTCGTTTTATATATATATATATATATATATATATATATATATATATAAATTGTAATAAAATGCAATTGAATATAACTGATTCATTTGTTTTATGTTAATTACTACAGTGTTTGTGGTACTATCCAATAGTCAAAATCACTAGACCATAAAGGAAATTGTTCCTTTTTGGTGTAATTTTCTCTTAGTTTTTGAAGAAGATTAGACTGATTGGTGGTTGGGCTGTAACTGTGTAATGAAATCTGTGACAAGCTTTTTTCAGCTCCAGCCATGAGTACAAACCCATTCAGATACATGTGCTTAGACCTGTAAAGCTTCAGCTTTTGTCTCGCAAAAATGTCTTCATTTTTTTGACAGTCTCTGTAAACAAAATGGATAAAAATATAATTATTTGTTTTAAAACTAATACAATTTGACCAACACTGCTGGTATAATTCCCTCTAAATAATCCATGTGTAAAAGTCTGTTATGACTGTTGACGTGCAGCTTTGTGTGTGTGTGTGTGTGTGTGTGTGTGAAACTTAATTGTGTTTCAATTAGTGTCCAGGTGATTGGAGGAATACCCCGAAGAGTTAAACGGGGATTGGCTGCTTGATGAGGGGCGCTGCATAAGATGAGCTGCACAAGTGATGAAGTGATGACTTCAGCTTCCATTCACTGTGCACATCCCAGTAAACACAGTAGTTTTGTGAGGAGTTTGTAGTCGTGAGCTTCCACTTGATTTCACAACCTTTTCTCCTTTCATTAGCTTAGTGAGGTAAGATACATGTTTTGGTTCATTTTATGTTTCTTCAGATAAGAGAAAACATAGAATGGATCGTTTGTTGTTTTGGCCTGGGCTCACCCAGAAGTGAAGACTCCACAAAGTAAATAATTTCACTACTGTAAATAAAAGCACTGTTCTATCAAACTATAATCTTGACTCCGTGGCTGCTTTGAGTGGTGCAGAAGTTGGAATTGCCCATATTTTATTACGTCCCGGCGGCTGTTATTGCCCCAGGGTGTAACAAATGGTTTTGCCCATTGTCTATAATGAAAAGATCTGACACATTAGATTTGAAAATGGTCTGTAGCATGGGAGAAATTTGCTGTGAGGGCTCTCGTTAGTACCCTTTACTCCATTCACTTGCCTCAAATGAGAGAGTGAACAAGTAGATTGATCCATCCATCCACTCCATCCATGCATCCATCCATCCATCCATCCATCCATTTTCTATACCCTATTTTTTTTTTTTTTTTTTTTTTGCAGGTTTGCAGGGAGAGTCGGTGCATATCCCCAGCAGTCCCTGAGTGAGTGGTTGGGTATACCTTGGTCTCAAGTTCATCACAGGGACACATGGAGACAAGAGAGACTGACAACCGTCCACCTTCTCACTCACACCTAATGAAAACTATCTTAACGCTCATGTTTTTGGTCTGCAGATGCACACTAGAATGTTTGGACAAAATCCACTCATGCACAAGAATAACGTAACCTTGCAACCCTCATGGTTCAAAATCCATTTGCCATCTTTCTGTGCAGAGTTTGTTTATTCTCCCTATGAATCTTTTATTTATTTATTTTTTCCCGGTGCTCTGGTTTTCTCCAACAGACCTAATACATGCCTGGTAGGTTAACTGGTAACTCTAAATTGTATCTAGGTGAGTCTGTTTATTTCTAAGTGAGCCTTTGATGGAGGGGTGACCTGTCCATGATGTTCCCTAATTTTGCCTATTGCTCACTGAAAATAGGCACAAGCTAATTTGAGATACTGCTAAAAAACATGGGTAAAAAAAAATACATAGAGGAATGACAATATATATATTCAATCCATCTATCCATTATCTTTTATTTGCTTCACAGACCCATCACAGGGCCACATAAAGACAAACAAGATAATCATTCACACTCTCACTCACACCTAGGGACAATTTAGAGTTACCAATTAGCCAAATATGCATGTTTTTGGTCTGTGGGAGAAACCTGTGGCGTAGCCTGAGGAAAACCCACACATGCACATTCAGAACATGCATACTGGATGCAGACAGGTCTCAGGTCGAAAACCTTCTTGCTGAGAGACAAGAGCTCTACATGCTGGATGGATAATGTCAAAATAAAAATAACAAACCAATATACAAAAAGGTCCAAAAGAACTAGAAAAAATGCAGTTTGGATGAAATAGATTATTGCTTTCACATTTTTCTTTTTTGTCTTAAAACCAAAATTCTTATTTATCATATGGAATGCAAAAACACCTAAAGTTGTGATGTCAAAGTATTATTCTTTTCTCTCATAGTTAATCAGCGTATCAGATTTAGATTAAGTCTAAGTGAACCATGTTTGACACTGCACAGTCACCTATGTCAGTTTTTTGTTATGTGTATGCTTCTGCCTATTTGAATGTGCTTTCATCCGTGCACATGGGGAGGACAGAGGAGCAGAGAAGAATGCCGGGTGTTGGTGAGTGTTAAATGTCATCCCTGACTTCTTGAACAAATAGCTGTGCACTGAGATTTTAACGCATCACAGTGCCAAAACCCTCGTTTCACATCTTTATATCCATTTGTATTTCTCCTTTGCTGTCCTTTCCCTTTTGTATCCTTTACTTCTCCTTAGCAGCCTGCAAAGCTATGTTCTAATGACAGTGAATCACACATCAAACTGAAATTAAGATAAATAGATGATGCAAACATCTAATTACACACATGCTACTGAATGAAAACGCTAAGTTAGACAAGCTAGTCATGCAGAAAAATCAGTAAAAATAAATGTTTTCTTCCTAGCAATGCCACCAAAACTGTCATGAAAGCTATTTCAAACATATGTATTATGCACTAAAGATGATGAATGCAAGTACGTGAAGCTGTGGGGCACTGATCTAATGAGTAGGACTGCTGTGCAAGCAAACACAAAAGGACATATTGTTCTTCTGCAATAAACATGCAGATCATTTTATACCCTTTATTTTTCAACTGCATGCATTTCCACTGGATGAAAACACAAACGGGTACTGCGCTTCAGTCAGAAATGCTTGCATCAAGGAGTTGACCCACATGTTGGTGAAATAAATGGTGCAGAATCAAAGGAAGCTGAAACATACATAGTCATTACAGCTTTGTGGAATAGCATTACTCGGACCTAAATTAGGGAGGAGTATGTGTGGTGGATGGAGCTCTGCCAGAAAGTACCATGAGCATCAAAGTAATCGTGAGGAGTGACATTACAAAGGCTGTCTGGAACGCGTGTATGAATGTGCTTTGATGTGCATGTAGAAGAAGAAAAAAACTTCAGAGTACTTTTTACTTTCACAGGGAACGATAATCGTATCTAAGATAATTGTTGTATTAGAGAGGGAAATCTGAACAAGAAGAAATGGATAAGATTTCTAAAATGAAATGATTATAAACTGAAAAGCAATGCGTCTTTCTAAAAAGAATTATTAGATTACTGTCACCAAGCTGTGCCAGTAATAAGGTTCTGTCACAAAGAATTAAACAGCAAAATGCCACATGCCTCAAGTGGTGACAGCTTTTCAAAAATTCTTTGAGGGGTGAGAGAAACGGAGAGAGACAGAAAGAGAATCGAAAGATGATTATTTCTAAATAGTTTCTGACTAACCATCTACAATTTGAACTTACTTGACAAGGCAACTGCAACATGTCTTAAAGATCAAGCACAGCTATGAAGTCTGATCAGTATGCTGGTCTATATCTAGCTGGTGTTTAATCTCAAATAATCAATATATGCATGCATAGAAACAGGTCGAAGAAAGAAAGAAAAAAAAAAAAAATCAGCAAGGCATGTAGAAATTTCCATTAAGGCACATCAAGCGTTTTCAACATATATGATCCCTATTGATTTCCATAGTCAATACTTAAAGAGTCAAGAAGATCAAGGCTATTTACAGTTACGGATGATCTTGTTTCACATGAAAGCTCCCCTGACTGTACATGAAAACTGCAGTAAAAAAATAAAAAAAACTCTTAAGTACTGCAGACAGGCCTTTCTGGTATAAAACGTCACGTTCACTCAGTTTGTTACCGTTCAGTTGTGAAAATTCTATAATTGTACTTTGGCTCGTTTATTAAGCAAAACATGACATCCAACATACAAGGTCAATTATGTTATAGTCTTAGGACCCACCCTCTTTACAATCTACATACATAATGTAGGTAAAAACATCCCTAATGCATCCATACATTTCTATGCTGATGACACAGTTGTTTATTGTCGAGCTAAAACTGATGCTAAGGCTTTCCAGCTTTTGAAATCTGCATTCAACATCATCCAGACTGATTTGTTCCGCCTCAAACTTGTCCTAAATGCCGACAAAATCAAAGGGATGCTTTTTTCAAATAGGAAGTTGGTCCCAGCAGTTCTTCCTCCGATTTTATCCTCAAATGGTGTCCCCATTGAGTTTGTTAATTCCTATAAATATTTGGGTATCTTGGTCGACTCACATCTCTCTTTTAAGCTCCATGTGGAAAACTTGATAAAGAAACTGAAAGTTAAACTGGGTTTCTTTTTCAGAAACAAGTCCTGTCTAACCCTGAATGCTAGAAAACGCCTTGTATCTGTGACTTTCCTTCCCTCAATTGATTACGGTGACATTATTTACATGAACGCTCCTACAAGAACCCTGCAGATGTTGGATGCTGTCTATCATGGTGCACTAAGATTCATAACTGGCTGTGATTATCGTACCCACCACTGCACCCTGTATTCACTGGTTAACTGGACATCATTAACATCACGCAGACTCTCTCACTGGTACATTTTCATCTTTAAATCACTTCTTGGTCTGTTGCCTTCATACATCTCCTCCTACATGTCTCTGTGTGAGTGCAGCTATGGAGTGTGCTCTCAGGACATTATTACCTGCAGTGTTCCCTCAATGCGGACTGAACTAGGCAAAAGGGCCTTCTCCTACTCCGCTCCTGTTTCCTGGAACATCTTACAAAAAGATTTGAAGCTCTCGACCTTGACCTCTCTAAGTGTCTTTAAGAATCTGTTGGACACCTGGCAGGGTCCAATGCTGACATGTTCCTGTTTTTAGTTTTCTACATTTGTCTTGGAATCTAGCAGTTTTTTTTTAGCCATCATATTTGTTAAAAAAAAAAAACAAACAAAAAAAAAACTGTAGTATGCTTTTTTATAACTATTGTTGTTGCTGTTGTCCATTGTTGTCATCTTTCTTTGTTGAAATCAGGTCTCTCTTGTAAATGAGTCCTCGAGGCTCAATGGGATTTACCTTTATAAATACAGGTTGATTGATGTTCAACAAATTGTAACATTATTAGTTATACAAATATACGCAGTAGAACAATTATTTAACATATTTGAAAAGAGTTATGTTAAAGAACATAAATTCTGAGGAACACCTCACAGCTGTGGTTGAAGACATCTTGTTTGTGTGTGTGCCTTTTTGAATAAAAGTGTAGCCCAAAAACTCAGGTGAAAGTGCAGGAAGCGAATGAACCTGGACAAGAAGTGGAAGAGCTGAGAGAGCGAGAGAGAGAGGGGTGGATGGAACATGGTCACCTCACAGGGACTGTGCTGCTAGATAGGAAAACATACACGTTTTGTAACTTCTGCCTTTGTCAGGTAAAAGTGTGCCAAAATAACTCTTGCAGAAACTTAAATGGGATATATCCTGATTCATGCTCAATAATCCAGGTAGAAAAATCCAATAAAGATAAGTCATGTCCTCTGGACAGTTTTTTTTTTTGTTGAAACATTTTGTCTTTCATCAAAAATACTTCAACAGTCCTGACTAATGAAGTCTTTTTGATGAACGATGAAATGCTTCAACAAACAGAAACCATCCAGAGGACCTGACAACTTTCTTGGACTTAATGAGAATAGTTTTATTTGTGTGAGCAAACACCTCAGCAGTTTAGTTTTATTAGCTGCTAAGTCTGTAGCTAATGCCAAAGAGAACTTTGCTAGGATGCTAGCAACAAGCTAACTCATATTGCAAAGCATGTGTGACATAAGGAATGGCTGAGGTGGACAACAATCCAATGGCGCTAAACAGCTACTAAAGGGTGTGTTTTTGTGACTATTTGCCCACACTTGGGTAAGAATATGTTGCTTAAGTTTGTAAATAGGTTAATAGTAATAAGATGTTGTATATGGTGTATTTTGAGTGAAGGTAAGTTTACAGAGTACAGGAAATCAGTGTATTAAGATTAGCTTATTGTTGTTGCCTTGCTATTAGTGTATAACGCTTTTTGTGAAAAGACAAATTATCACTATTATTAAAAGATATAGATACTAAATTACTTAAATAACTCAGGATAGCCACCCCTATTAATGCCAGGACAGCAAAGGGCGCTACAAAAGCTTTAACAAAAAAAGAAAATGCATCACCACAAAGTATGGTTGGATAGACAAGAAAAAGAAAAAAAATATATGGTTGAGGAATTCAAAACATCAAGGAGCTCAACTTGATGCCCAACACAGCACCTAGGACAAATCTTTATGAGCAGGGTTGGATTGTGTTCCACTCGAGAGTCACCCTGGGGTAGGTTTACTCTTAACCTTCTGTTTCAGAGCCAACCATTAGAGTTTTACTCTCTTTTGGTTTGAAAGAAGGGCTCTAGCTGTTGTTTGTACTTATGTGCCCAACACTAGTTCAGCGGCAGTGTTCTTGGGGATGAGGGGCTGAGAGGTGCATTGCTTGGGGAATTCTTCTGAGAATATTAAATACTTAGGTGGATAACAACAGCATAACCAGTGTGTTTGTTACTGGAAGATCAACATATGTGTGGCATGAACAAGATACATTCAAATTTAAAAATATTTTTTTATTAATCCCAAAGGGAAATCGAGTGTTGTCATAGCTCATCATCCTGGTTTCATTCAAGAGTTGCTATAGATGCTGATAGCTTTGGGCAGGAAAGATCTCCTGCAGCAAATCTGAAGAATATGGCCACAGATTCCGATCCATCCACCCAGATCCAGATTGCTGTCAGATCAGACAGAGCTCTCGGTTCTCCTGAGCAGAAGCACTGCCCGAATGCTAGGCAGAATTCCTCCCTAAGCTATGGCCACTCCTCCCAGCAGTCTGCTGAGCTCCTCATCACCACAGACAGACAGCTGTAGGTGCCGAGGGATGATCCTGGTTCTGTTGTCACGAGCAGAGTTTCCCACCAGCTCTAGGATCTCGGCGGTCAGGTACTCGAGCACCACCACCAGGTTGGCGGGAATTAATCCACGGCGCCTCCTTTTCAACTCATTTGGGATATATATATATATATATATATATATATATATATACACACACAC
>NC_056516.1:27343620-27351728 GCF_014905685.2 Nematolebias whitei
GTTCTGAACTGAAATGGGTAATTAATTAGAAAGTAGACCAATAAGTGGTCATAAGATAGAGGTCTAAAGAAGCTTTTAAATGTTTCTCAGCTCATAATGTGAGCATATAAAATATAAGATAAGATAGAACTTTGTAGATTTTTCCGTAAATTGTTGTGCCAGAGTTTCAATACAAAGTAACACATTTACTAAAATCTTTCAGTCTAGTCAAAGTAAACAGTTTTTTCATGTTGTTTTTGAGTTATTTTTCAAACAGGATCTTACTGCAAGTCTTTTAAAAAGGAAAGTTACAGAGAACACTTTCATTTTGACCTTTATCTCTTGCTTATTGATTTACCTTTTTTTTTTTCCTGTTTATCTCTAGTTTCAACATTGAGCCAAACTATGACTTTCTCTACATCTACGATGGTCCAGACAGCAACAGTCCTCTCATCGGTAGCTTCCAGGACAGCAAACTCCCAGAGAGGATAGAGAGCAGCTCCAACACCATGCATCTAGCATTCCGCAGTGATGGATCTGTGTCGTACACTGGCTTTCACCTGGAATACAAAGGTAAAATAAATATGAATATACATATTTACTTTTGAACCAGGTGCTCCCTTAATAATCATTAAAATACAAATTAAAAAGTTTGAGACATTTTGATAGTTTGTACATCAAAGGTATCGACATTTTGCAAGATGTGTCCAGATTAAATGGTTTCTATATAAACAAAAGCACAACCATAATATTGTATAAAGGATAAGATCATGAAAACTGAATTAGTTTCTGAAAAAAGTAAATATAAAACTATTTTCCAAAACGAATATTTTCTGTGAGGACTGTAAAGCTTTTTTTAAAAAACATTGTTTAATTTCAGATCAGTATATTATGTTTAAATTCCAATTTTATTTATAATTCACATCTAAATGCAATTACCAGTAACACGTGTTGTGCAATACAGTAACGACTTTGACAATAAAAATGATGTCAGTGCAAAAGTTATTAAAATATAATGTTTTATGAGCATTTTTTAAGTAAAAAAAAAAAATAGTGACAGAAAATGATTTTTTAAACAAAACGAGCATGTTTCACTATGCAGAGACGAGTGTCTGCAGAGACAATGGTGCATTTTGGTTATCAGAAGAAGCATCCGCTAATTTTTGCCTAACCAGTTCTGAGAGAGGACGAGTGATGGAGTGTTTCATCACATCTCCCTCAGCGTTGGTTTTGTTGATGTAGACTGCTGCTGACTGCTTTAACACCATTAAAGGTCTGCCCCCACAGATCTCTAAGATGATGTCGCTGATTATGGTGATGATGATGATGATGATTTTGATTATCCTATTTTTGGAAGCAGTGTTGTAGTACCGCTCCTTCTGCTTCCCTCTGTGTGTCTTCTCTAGGTTTTTTTTTTTTTCTGTGCTTCTGCACCCTCAACCGTATGTTTTGAAATCGCAGGTCCTTTGAAACTTACAGTGGTGCTTGACAGTATGTGAACCCTCTAAAATTGCCCATATTTCTGCATAAATATGACCTAAAACATCATCAGATTTTCCCATAAGTCCTAAAAGTATAAAGAGAACCCAGTTTAACAAATTAGACATAAATGTTATACTTTGTCATGTTTCTATTATTTAGGGAAATGATCCAATATTACATATTTTTGAGTGGTAAAAGTATGAACCTTTGCTTTCAGTACCCGGTGTGACCCCCTTGTGCAGCAATAACTGTAACTAAACATTTCAGTAACTGTTAATCAGTCCTGCACCGGCTTGGAGGAATTTGAGCTCATTCGTACAGAACAGCTTCAGCTCTGGGATGTTGGTGGTTTCTTCACATTAACTGCTGCTTCAGGTCCTTCCACAACATCTGGATTGGATTAAGGTCAGGACTTTGACTTGGCTGTTCCAAAACATGAACTTTAATCTTCTTGAACCATTATTTGGTAGAACCACTTGTGTGCTTAGGGTCATTGTCTTGCTGCATGACCCACCTTCTCTTGAGATTCAGCTCATGGACGGATGTCCTGACATTTTCCTGTAGAATTCTCTGATATAATTCAGAATTCATTGTTCCATCAATGACGGCAGGCCGTCCTGACCTTTTTTCCAACTTTGTCTATTCAGTACAAAAAACTTTGTTGGAAATATCCTTCATTGGCATTATCTATAAAAATGAATTCCCTTTAGAGATGTCGGCTGAGAAATATTTTTTCCACAGATCTGCTCGGCTCTGTCTTGCTGAGAAAGGAAAGCCAGGCCCTTGAATCACAGTCGAGAGGAGAAACTGAGGAGTGGTTTTGTCTTTCCTGCTTGCCACCATTATTTATCTGAGGTCCCCACTGATGGTGTGCTTTATCTCCTGCATCACTGATGACCCTCCTGTGCACCGTCCTTTGTGTCCTGGTTGAGTTGATCTTGCAAGAACCCAATCACACAGATGGTGAGGGCGCTCTTGTCTGACAAAAGATTAGTTGCATCGTTCATTGGCTTCAGGGACGAGATCTTCTGCATTTGAGACGTCTGCTTCTCTGAGACTACAGATGTTGGGCTTTCTTTTCTTCACCTGAGGAGACGGTGCGACAGCACAGACTGCAGGCTGTTGCTCTGCAAACCTGTCAACCATCTCACAGGCGCTGTTCCACCTGGTGCTCACATCTGTTTTCAGCTTGTGTCTCAGCAGACTGCATACCTTCTGCTCCTCCTCAAGATGATGTTTTAAAGTGGTGATGTGGTTGGAAAGGTTAATCAGAAGTTTCACCCTTCCGTTGACACAGTGCTCATTGAGATGAGGAGTTCATTGTTTAGGTATCATGTGTAGGAAGTTATCCCATCTGGCAGAAACATGTTGGATGGGCTTCTTTTTGCATCTCTGTAATTCTGGTGGTGTTTGTTGTAGAAAAAACTGATTCACAAATGATCAGGTGTAAATTTTATCAAATTTATTACAAAACTTGGGAGAACAGCCAGACCCACAGAGAGTCAATGCATTACCAAACTGTCATGTCTAGTCCTATTTGAGGATCTGACCCATTCAGGCTTCCTGAAGAAAAGTTGTTGTTTTTAGGAACCTCCTGATTCCAGTTCTGCCAGTCCCCCTTCACCCTGCAGCCACAATCATTTCGTCATGGACAACCAGCACATCTTAGCTTAAGATTCTCAGGGAACAAATGTCAACAAAATAAAGGGATGACGAACTGTGGACTATTTGCTGTTTTCTTACAGATAATCACACATTTTGATAATAATATCTAAAATGAGAATATTGTAGTATCATTCACAATGACTTTAAAGTAAATAAAAAGATTATGAGGTTATTGATATGGTAAAATATGATTGCATGTATCCGGAATCACATTAATAAACAATATATTTCCATTACAGTGTTAAAATGTTTGTGTCAGCAGATTTCCACACATCGTATGGCTGTTCTTCCTGATTTGTTCAAACATTTGGACTTCAGTTTTCATCTTGTATTGTGTGTCAGTCACTTTGTCAACAGATATTGACTGGAAGAAGAAGAAAAAAGTGCATGTGGCTTATATTTGGGTGCGCTCTATAGACTGGCAATTACGGTACCTACAATACTATGAACAATAAATATGATAAAGATGACCTCAGTAAACACTATTTTACTTTTAAGGCCACAAAACAAATATATCAAAACAACCGCAACTCTTTTTTGCATTGTAGAATCGAATGTAGCATATATATATATATATATATTGCATGCCCACTGCCATTCCATTAAACATGACAAACTGTTTTTCAAAAAACACTGAAACGCTTAGTTTTATCATCCTATAGTTGGCATGTGTGCTGCTGATCAAATCCGAACTTAATTTAATAAGCGTTGCAATCTTTGTTAGTATATATTTTATAAAGCGTCATAATGTTTTTGTTAACAGAGTAGGCACACGTCTCATAGGGGAGCGTTTTTATTGCTGCTTTATAACTCATTTGTGAGAAATAATTTTAATATACTCTGCTTAGAGTGATTACATCAGGGGCTTTGTCTGTAACTTCTGCTTTTCATAAACTAAGCAGCTTGGGAAATTACTCTTTAAGGTTTCCCCCGTTAACGTGATGAGATATTTGGCATCTCTCGTTATGTCAGGGTATGTGCTGATTATATTTAGAACTGTTTGTTTTCCTGTTTTTATCAAACTCAACTATTTAACTTAAAGTACACATACTTCATCTGCAACAAACTCTCCCTTATTGATGAGTAATGTTTATTTCTGGTTTCAAGATGAAAAATTGAGTTGTTTGGATGTTTAGCATGTCCATCAGAAAGTATGAGTTTGATTTACTTGCATGCACATAAAAAAATAAAAATAAAAATAAATAAAGTGTTGGCTCATTTTGACTCCAGATTTGTGTTTAAGTCGATGCAAGTGTCTGATAATCTTTTTCTAAAGGGTCTAAAGTTATAGTTTTCAAAGTTTGTAGCGTACAAAAGCAGAGTGATGAAGTTATCGCTCTTGCTCCATCTCTAAGTCAACCTGACTGTTAGAAAGGCCAGCGCTACGCCTACCCCATCTGATCATTGCTAGGGACTTAGTTATCATTAATTTGCCTCATTACTCATGTGTGCCTGTCCGTTTTTCTTTGCCTCATCTTCTCACTTACTAATATCCTTTCATTCTCTGTGCTTAGCCAAGCTGAGGGAGTCCTGCTTCGACCCGGGGGTGGTTCTGAATGGAACCAGGCTGGGATCGGATTATAAACTGGGCTCTACCGTCACCTTCTACTGTGAAGCTGGTTATGTTCTGCAGGTAAAAAACACCTGAATACCTGGTGAAATCTGTGAATGTTTTTTTTTTATTAGTTGATTTATTGGATGGCTGAATTGTTTTGCAGTTCCTTGTGTTTCAGCAGAATTGGTCTAATTAGGGGACAGACTTTGGCTGGTTTGAAAGTTGGTTTATTCTGTGATGGGTCATTTTTGTGTATCTGTTAGGGCTATTCTACTCTAACCTGCAGTATGGGAGATGATGGAAGACCTGGATGGAACAGGGCTTTGCCTAGTTGTCAAGGTAAGCGTAGAAAATAAGCAATAATCAACAATTGGACTTGAATGTGTACACCTAAACCACATTGTTTGTTACTGTGCACTGCTGCTAACCTTCGCATGTTCAGCCCCATGTGGAAGTCGGTCTACAGGGTCAGAAGGGACCATTTTGTCTCCAAACTTTCCCAGAAACTACACTTCTGGGCAGAGCTGTGTGTACTCCATATCCGTGCCAAGAGAGTTTGGTAAGTGCACTCGCACAGAACATACGAGTTCGGACAATCATTTGCATTAAACACTGTCCTGTCAAAACAATATTCTGAAGTAGTTCATGTAATTGCATGCCTGTAGGCATGACATGGGTGGGCTGCAGAACAGAAAACCAGAACACAGTTCAGTTTATACACGGTTTATCAGTCTGTGACTGGCGACGGTAAAAAACACAAAACCTAGGATCAGAATTTTACATGACAAGAATCCTTGTACTGAATTTGCCTCTTTGAAACAAGCTGACGTTAAAACATGTCTGATTTAATTGGGGGTGCTTAGGAACCCCTGGAGATTGCCTTTATGGTATTTTAAGCATGCTGGGAAACAAGTGGAGCTGTACCGCATGCTGAAAAGACACTTGCTGCCTGTGTATTTGATTCCAGGTCATGGTTTCATAATTGAAATGACATTTAAAAATGAGGCTGATTTTTATTTAGCCGCATTTGATTGGTGGTCCTTAATCCAAACTAAAATGGCACGTTAGGAAAGATATGAATATTGTAGTAGGTTCTTTTCGTATAACAAGCCTGCGCTTTTAGTGCGGTCACCAGCAGAATAGGAAGGAGTCGAAGGGTGCGTTTGAGAAGTACTGGGTAAAAGATTTGCTCATTTTTTGCATCATTAGTGGTAAAAAATAACAGTTTTAATGGTTATCAGCGTAAATTAAAAAAAGGGGATTCAACAAGTCCAAACTGATTTAAACTTGCTAAATGCATAAATGTTTTGTTAAAAAAATGTCCAAGATAGCATAACATAAAACGTAGGAATCTAATATGTAAAGCTGAAGAAGTAATGATTTTTGTGCTTCTGTTTGTAAGCAGATGGAGTTGCACACAGAAAAATGAACAGCAAATTAGGACGGTGTTGTCCATCTGGGAATGTAATTTAATTTCTAAGATAGGCAAGTTGCATCCATGTCATTAATAACCTAATCAAAAGTGAGTTGAGCTTTAACAAACAGTCAGTAATTGGTAGATCTGATATCCAATTATGGTCTGTGGTGTTGTGAATAAATGTTTTCCCAGAAGCTGCTGATGGTTGCTGTCTTGTTATATTGGCCCTGGTGGAATATTAGCTCCATGTACAAAAAAGTTGACTCAGTGGAGCAAACACTTTGGTTGGCCTACGTATTGTACCAGACACACAGTCAGTATCAAAATCAAGAAGCAAAGCTGCATTTCTTACATAAAATCACTTTATTGCAATTTGTATTCTTGCAGCAAAACAACTTGGGCTGAAGGTTGCATTAACAATCCCATTTAAAGTGCATTTTCATCAGTAAGGCCTAAATTAACCCACCGGGCTAGTTATTAAATGCTTGATGATGCTTCACTGTTACTGCAAATAGCCCCTCCAGTTGAAACAGCAGGTGGGGAAAACCCTTGGCATATATCCCTCTGGAACTGCCATCCCTCCTGTTAGATGATGACATGGTTGAGGACACCCACTCAGGCAGCTCATTGGGAGGCATGGCAACTCCACAGGGAACGGTGCCCAGGTTTTTGCCATCTGATGTCACTGGAAGGCGCATTTCACAGCGCAAGTCCATCAGTCTAATATCGCATACAGTGGATTGATTTAAACTTTGCCCAACATCATAGGACCCAGATGACTGACTCTGTCTCCTAAATGAATGCATAGAGGCATCAATGAGCCATGTGGTAAACTCGCTGAGGAGCAACTCTACTGTAATCATCCCTCATAGTGTGTGTTTTACAGTCTCTGTGTATGTTATCTTCTGTTATCTGAGGAAGAGTGAGGAATTTGCCAATGCTATCTTACATGTGCGTTAGAGGTTCATTTATTAAATTTATGCAACAGAACATGTCTGGTGTGTGCTTCTCCTTCTGCACTTAATCTGAGCTGTAAACTCCTCCACCTGCAATGCCTTATGTCAGTATCACAACAAAAAGGTGATAGAAGCTTTAATTACTCTAATTTGCTTAGTTAATAAAAATCTGCACATGATGAACTATTTTTCTGTTATGTTTTAGTATAGCGACAAGATTTGTTCACTGAAAACCCTGCAGCTTTATGGTGCACATCCACATAAACAACCCACACAAGCCAAAAAAATGTGGTTCTTATTAATTCCTGATTAAAAAGCAGTCGCATGCACAATCCTCACACATATAATAATTTAACATTAGGACTTTCTTACTCATGAAAAAATAAAAAATAAATAAACTATCCTCACCAAACTCAATCTATTCTAGCGAGAGTTAGCAATTTGCTGTGGTGCTTTCACTGACTTGTCACTGACTGGGCACGTTAGGCTGAAAATCAACTGGTTCCTGTCAGCTGCAGAACAATCTGTGCATCCCTGCTGCTCATTTAGATAACAATCACCAAAGTCACATATTACTCACCTACCTACTCATTTTGTAGGTGCTCATAGTTGGTGTAGTTTTACTTACTTGGCTAAAATCTCTGATCAGGTGATTCAAAGTACACAAAGTTGTGAAAGTGCCCGAGGATGAGAGTGAAAGCTGCACTGTAGTTCAAGTTGTGTTTATGTGTCATATGCAAGGTTAACACACAATTAACAGTACAATGAAATGCTCAGGGTGAGAAGAACCAATTTGACTCGCTAAAAAACAAAGAACAAACAAACAAAAAATACTAAAGCATGCAATAAGGGTACAAAACAAAGTATCAAAAACTGAAAAAGTACTTATAATATTTACGAGGTCCTAAAGAGAAAATGGTAAACAACAACATGGTAGAATTGTAACGGTGCAAGCAAGATGAATTTGTATGAATAAGTATTTCAAGGTAGTAATATAAGCTAAAATGCACATGACATGTATATATATATATATATATATATATATATATATATA
>NC_056516.1:27351828-27360039 GCF_014905685.2 Nematolebias whitei
TATAGTTTTTTTTTTTACAGCTATGGTGGCCATCTTGGATTTTAGATTTGGATTCAGTATGTGAGGAACGTTCTCAGCTTTAACCACACCAAATATCAGTGCTATATGTGTAAAAATAGCTGAGTTAAAGCTATTCAAATTTAGCTTTTGTGGCCATCTTGAATTTATTTAAATTCAGGATTTATTGGGTATTGATCTCAGCTGCCACCACAACAGCTCAAAATCTTTTAAAACAGCCCAATCATTTGTTTGCAAATTACGTTGCCATGGTAACTCGAAATGCCAATAAAAGTAATAGCACACATCATGGTGCTGAGCCGGATGTTTCTATATAACATTGTGATCTGGACCCCAATAAAGTTGACCGAAGAGCAAGATCCTTTGCAGGCGGATAATAGTATGTGTCTACCTTTCTAGGCAGTCTAACAACAACACCAACAACAAAAACGGTTCTTAGTTGCAACATAAATTAACCTAAAAAGGATAATTTTATAAGACAATAGTTGTATACTAACATTTTTCTTTTCGAAACAACAGCTACAATTTTAATGACATTAGTAATGAAAGTAGGATTCTGGCAGGATTTAGTGTTCCAAGGAAACTACGACAAAGTAAAGCAAAATACCAGAAAAAGTTATGTTGAAGCCCTCGTAGGAGATCGAAAAGTCAGAGATGAATCGTAGTTGGGCTTTGAAGTTGCCATAGAGACCAGCATTGATGTTGCTAGGCAACTCGTTGCCTGTCAGGCGAGCCAGCGGTTGCTGGAAACTCCCATTCTCCGTAACCAGGAGGTAGTCGTGTTGGTCCTCCAGATGAAAGGAGTTGAACTGAAACTGAACTCCTGTTTAAGACACAAACAAATGAAAAAAGAACAAAACAAAAAAAACAATCCACACTAAGACACAATTTTTCTCAAAAATAATGTGAGACAATAATCTTAAACTGAAACTTGCAAACTGAGTTCAAATCACATCATGCAACACAGCTCTACTGGAGACTGTAGCATCAAAACTTGATTAAAAAAAAGCTTCATAATGTGCAAGCTTGTGGATGAGGTGCAGGAGTTACTGAACCACCGTGCGGATTTTGTCTGTGTACATTAGGGAGTGTGAATCTACGAGTGTCCCTTGCCTTTCCCATGGCTGACTTCAACAGTCCAGGTACAGTTGAGAGATGAAGGGTAGCTGTCTGGATAGCCGGGACTGAGGATGGTTCCCCAGGGACCCCTAACATCCCCACCGCACAGAGCTGAATAGATCGAGAGAGACAGAGTGGGAGAGAGGAGTGGAGGGAGAGAGACGAGCAGAGACAGGGGACCGAGGCAAAGAGAAGGTTAGCATCAGATTGTTGATTGCTAAAACAGATAATGCTTCCCGGTGGACCTTTAATGCCACCTCTATGAGTCTTATACACAAGTATTCCTGCACACAAATGATGCGAGCGAGCCAGAGACGGATAGAGAGGCTTGGAGATAAACCTCTAAGAGCTGTGGGTTAAAAGTGCTGCATGCTCTGAAAGCTGCAAAACTGGTGTATTTTAACACATCAGGCGATGGTGACTTAAAAAAAAAAAAATCTTACAAAAGTCAATCTCAGATTTTCTTTTTTTTTATTCTTCTGCAGAGAGACATTCACCTAAATGAGATAAAGTTGTCATAGTTATAAACAGTTTGTTGCTGTTTGTTGTTAATATAGTTTAGATGAGAGCTGAGGTTGAGAATCCACCGTGCAACAGAAACCATGTTTATTTTAAAATGACTGAGAATGGCATATTTTTGGGACACAAGGAATAAAAGTAGTAGTCATAAATTATTCCAATAGTAAAAAGGATGTTGAGGCTGTTTGTCATTATGTTCTTGTTTATTTGATGTAATAAAGCACATTTGAAGAATTTATTCAAAGATAACCCAGGTCACAAGACTGTCGGAGATATTTTATACATTAGAAGATAAAAGTTTGAGAACAGCTGATTTAGAGTGTCTGAAGAAGACAACAAGACAAACAAATGTTTTTTGTTTTTCTGAATCTCTGTGGAACCAGCTATGATGACAGAATCATACCACTAACAAAAAGCATCTATGAGTCATGTTAGTTTATACAGTGTACTGTAGTGAGAAGTGTGTATATGTATACTTTATTGCATTATCACTTTGTGGGCTGCAGGGATCTTAGATTAAACAGATATTACATAAATCTTACAACAGAACATAGTGGTAAATAATAAACAAAACAAAAAAACAGTTCTCTGCATAACAAACATCAGACAGATGGTAGTTTTACTGACAAATTCAATGTTTTGTTAAATAGAAATCCATCAATCCGCCCTTTCATCCATCCATCTGTCAGTCCATCCATCCTTCATCCACCCTTCCATTCATCCATCTTTTCATCCATCCATCTGTCAGACCATCCATCCATTCATCCATCCATCCTTCCATCCATCAATCCATCTCCATGCATCCATCCATCATCCATCAATCCATCCATTTGTAGGGGAGTGGTGGCGCAGAAGTTAGAAGATGGGCTTGTGATCGGAAAGTCGCAGGTTCACCTCCCCGTACCGTCAACATCAAAATGTGGGTGGAAAAGGCGAAACACCCACACCTGCCTCCACCCTCATTCGCCCCACTCTGGGCCCCTGAGCAAGTCCCTTAACCCTCACCATCTGCTCCCTAAACAGGTCTTTCTTAAAAATGGGTTCTCGTGGCTCAATGAGACTAAATAAAGGGTAAATGAAAAAAAAGAAAAATTTGTCCATCCATCCATCCATCTGTCTGTCCATCCATCCATCCATGTATCCTATCATCCATCCATCTATTAGTCCATCAGTCTGCCATCTGTCCTTTCATCCATCCATCCATCTATCCATTCATATGTCCATACTTCATCCATTCATCCACCTGTTAATCCATCCATCCATCTGTCCGTCCATCTGTCCATTCATCCATCCATCCATCTGTTCGTCCATCCATCCATCCATCCATCCATCAGTCCATCCATCCATCTGGTCATCTGTTTTTCTGTCCGTCCGTCCATCCATCAATCTGTCCATCCATCCATCCATCCAGTTGGGTAATCTTGGTAACAAGTCCAGAAAGCAACCTAAACATTTATTTTTTGTGGCTCTCTGCAGTTCCTCCTTACGGATTCTGAGGAGCTCATTCAACCTTTATTTTACCAGCACCTTGTTTTTTACCTTTATTACCAGCACACACACTTTTTGCCCCACTCCCCTCAGGAAGGAGGTTGAGGAGCATTAAGTGTAGAACCATTAGACTGAGGAACAGCTTCTACCCTGAGGCTGGTAGACTCATGAATCTCTAACTAGAATAATCACTGTGAAAAATCACATCATGTTGCTGCTGATCTGTTTCATGTTGCTGCTGATCTGTTTCAATGTTGATGTGTTCATGCGTGCACATCTGCTCACACAGACATGTTCATGTTTGTGCTGATGTTCAATGTTTTTATATTAAGAGTGCTTAGTGTATATTTAGTTGATGTTTTTCTTAGTTCATATCTTAGATGTTATTACTGTTTTTCTTATTCATTTGATTGTTGGATGTAACTGGGACCCCGTGTACATAATTTCGCTCCACCACATGTACCACATGAGGTGCGAATGACAATAAAGAATCTCTGACTCTGACTTTATGTATACAGGTCATCAGGACTCATTTACAAGAGAGACCTGTTTTAGACAGACATGTAAAGTACAGACAACAATATTCAATAGGAAGTAATTTAAAAAATAAAATAAAAGTAGGTTTAAAGAAATAAAAGAAGTCATCCCAGACCAAATGAGATGTATTAGTGCATCCAACAAGTATTTGAAAGTCCAAGTCTGTATCTTTTAATAAGCAAGTATACTGGCTGTACAGAACTCACATATAAAAGAAGACGGCTACAATGAGGAGAAAATTCTTAGCAAATGATTGGATCAGCCACCTGCCATTCAACAACTATGATGAGCTAATCTTGCCATTACACAGTTCAGCAGACTTATCAAAATGTGACCTATACAGGCAAAAAACTATGTGTGTGTGTGTGTGTGTGTGTGTGTGTGTGTGTGCACGTCATATATTAATTTCTGGCATGACTACTGTCATAGCAACTTGTATGTCAACATCTTCAGGGACTTCCATTATTGACCTTCACTGGTCTGAAACGACATCCCTTCCAGATATAAACTCATAAATTGAATCTTAAAATCATGAAGATGAAGATCCCAGGAGCCTTCTATAGACCGCTAAAAGCAAATCTGCATGCGAGTGCTGACACATAATCCAAAAAGAGCTTGCTTGTAATAAAACTTGAGCTTTACTGTTGCTAATTAATCTCTTGATATCATTGTGATTTACCACAATTTCTACTGCTGCATCTCTTGATTTAGTCCAATGCTGACTAATTGGTGAAAATATATTTCATTCTGTCTTTACCGCAGCAACAAGCTGTGCATAAAAAAAGAGCCAAGTTGAGATCATACAGAAGAATGAAAGAAAACACGGATTCTAAAATATGCAGCGCAGTTGTTAATCTATGCAGTGGAACGTGTCAATGGCTCACAATAGGAGTTACAACTTAAAATGAAAATAAAAAATGTTGGCCATCTGTACAGCCATGGTATAGTCTGTCATTGCCAAGATTTCAACCTATTTGCAAAGCTTTTCCTGTGGGGCTAATAAATAAATAGACATTAACAGACAATGCCAATAAAACACTGCAAATATTAATGCATTAAAACTATTACTACTATTTTGACTTAGTACAAATGCTTCCAGGAGGTTAAATCTATGACATTCCTATCCACAGTCTGGTCTGAGCATGAACCTCAAAGTGTTGAGCATGAAAACATTAATATGCAGAGGGAAGGCTGCACTTCCACAGATACCCTGTCCGAAAAGCTTGAAAATATTCTGTTAAGTCTCTCTATGCATTTTAATACATGTTGCAAGGTGCTTCATTCTAGTTCCCTCTGGTTGGGCTACCATAGAGGTTTGGTGGTATACGGTGTAAAATGTAAAATGCCATAACATTACTGGAGAAGTGCATCTAGGGAAGAAGAGTAGCGGCAAAGTCAGACGAGAGAATTCTGCTCAAGTTTCTGTAACATTTCAGAAGGTTCTGATCTTGGATATTTAAAACCATCAACCCTGACACCTGAAATCAAGCTAGGACCGCAGCGCGTCACCAAGTAAGGGAAAATGTGCTCAAACCACAAGCTAGTCCACCGAACTACTGTGGTTGTATCTGCAGAAAAGTAAGAACATTTCCAAACTAAACAGCTTCGCAGCAGGCACGAGCACGCAGACGCACACAGAGCATTATTAATAATTAACTGTTTTCTGTAAAAGAAGCTCTTTACTGTGTATGCTGAAACGTTGCTTTACTCCGCCTTGTCTTTTGCCACGTTCTGTTTCTCTTCATCAGCCATTTCAATCTTCTTCCTCTTTGCCTTTTCCTCTCACCTTTATCTATACAATTCCTCATTAATTGTCTGTATCTTAATAGAGTTCGGTTGGATGAGTTCATTAAGGACTTTGCAAATTTCAGCCAATTTAATCAATCAACTTGTTTAATTAAATAAAGTGTAAATGATTTGTTTTGGGCAATATGCAGCTGAAAGTGACGGTTCATATCTTTGATGTAGGATCCTTTAGAAAGTTTATGAATAATTAATATCTTACCTGTTGTAGATAGCTCATCAAATGGCCTCAGTTACGAGAAATAGGAGTTGTATTCTGACTGGAATGATGATGTCACTTTTAAACAATGCCAACGTTAAAATGATAATAATGGTTCTTGCAAACACTATATCAAACGTATTTACATCACTGTCAATGTTGTATTTACAACACTGCTGCTACTTAATACACAATTTTTTTTTACATTATTAGTGTTTAGCGTATATTTAAATCTTTTAGCATAGCATTTAGTGTTTGTTTAGTATATATCTTAGATCCTTACATACCGTTTTTTAAATACTTTTTTTTGCTATTTTTGGGTGTAACTGGGACCCTGAGTACACAATTTCGTTCCACCTCATGTACCACATGTGATGTGAATGACAGTAAAGATACTTGAACTTGATTATATAGTTATTCACATATAATTATTTGCTTATTTGAAACTGCAAGTAGCATTATTTACATTTCTGCTGCAGAGTGGGGCACCTCAGGCAGGAATATTACAGGTAGTATCTTTTCTGAAATAAAGTGTAAGGTGAATCTTAAAGCAGTGCAAAGATTTATAAAATTTAATTTATGTAAATTACTTTGACATTATTGAAAAGAGTTATTTAAATATGGCAATAAACCCCCTTAATCTTGCCCCTGCCTGGACAAGCTATTAACTTGTCAATCAGATCTGAACTAAATTTTATTTCTTTAAACTACACGAGGCTGTTTACTTGTCTTTCAATAACAGGTAAGATATTAACTGCTCATTGTTGGATAATTTAATTATCCTATCATCAACTCATTAAATAAATAGCCATGCACAGAAAACCAGAAGATATCCTGAAGCATGCTCAATAATCCAGTTAGTAAAATCTAGAGGACCAGACTTAACTTTTTTAGAAAACCAGAAGATATTTTTTAGCCCAGGTTTAATCTTGCAAGAGGAGCAGGGTTGAAATACAAGCATCAAGATGTAACAAGTCGCTTTGTCTCCAAGGTCTGCTCACAGAGAAAAGTTAACAAAAGCTTAAATAGCCATTATCAGACAGAGGAGAGATCAAGACAAGCTTTCCAGCTTAGGACTTGGAAGATTATCAGGTGTGCAAGCTCTGTGCTCCTGCAGGCTCCACTTTGCAAAGACAAAACAACGCTAACACACACATGGTTCTATAACATTTGACATTAGTAAGTGTAAAACTTCCATGACCTTTACATCATCTTCCCCATTCACTCATATCCTTTCCACCGAACAAAACTTCAAAAGATCTGAACTATTTAATTAATGGAAGTTAATTTGATTTTACATTAGGTATGATCATGCTTATTTCAGATATCAGACTAGTTTAAATAGTTTGTTTGGTTTTAATAATCTAATACTTTTTATTTTAATTTATACCACATTATTCATCAAATGGAGCTTACTTTGATCCTTGCACTTCGAAATACTAAACATTTATTGTGCGGGGATTTCTTGCGTGAATTTAATTTGTACGAGTTGTTAATAACCAGAGTTTCTATTTCTTATCAGTCGCAGAAAATAAGCCAAATATTTCCATAGGTACATCTTTATTGCAAAGGGAGTTTTATGTAAGTAAATTCCAGACAGCGTGCTTGATGTTCATGAGCTCTGAATGGCTCCACAGAGGAATCTACTTCCAGTCCCTGAAGCTGAAAGATTCAGAAGATTCAGATTCACAAGCCGCACCGAGCGGGCTGCCACAGAAGTGATGCAGCGGTGACGCATCTGTCTTTTCCTCCCACCTCTCTTGCACCACTGTGATTGGAAACGAGAGAGACAGCGAAGAGAAAGACAGGTTTCTCTCCTCCCTTCACCCTCCAGGGTACAACCACCCCCCATCCCCCCAGCTCCTGATTTGAGAGAGAAGAGAGAGGAGGTGACAGCCAACAACAGGCTCTCGTCAACCTTACCTCAAACCTTCCTTCTGTGTTCTTGGCTCACACGAGAGAGGAGGTGACAGGTCGCACATGGATGAAGGCATCGCAAGCACACACGTGTGCATGAAATGCACAGCTACACACACACAGTGTTCAACTGTAAAACTTTCATCTGTTTTCCTAAAATCACTGCATTCAAGCCTCAGCAGCTTTAAGTCCAAATAGTCCCGTTGGTGTGTGACTGTGTTTCAACCAGTGGTTTTGTTGCACAACATGTGACTCCATTTCCAAAAAATGGACACCTTTCGTCTGATCTGCTCCACATATCTCAGTCTGTTTGTGTTTGATAGTGGCCTATTTGGCCTATGTAATAATCTTTGAAAAGCGGAAATGCAAAGGTTCTTTCAATAAAACAGATTAGCGTTAATGCAGGAAAAGCAGCTGATTGTGTGTCAAATGATTTGTCTCAACATGCAGTACATCCGTTTCACTGCAACCACCTTGTTGTTTTTCGGTGAAAGGTACCAACTGATTAGTCTCAAAAGACACACATGGCCACCAGATGCTTACCAGTTATAGATGTGTCACAATGGAGTTTTTCTTTTCACTGCTATGTATATATGTAAAAAAAAATATAT
>NC_056516.1:27360139-27363137 GCF_014905685.2 Nematolebias whitei
TAGTCATTCAGACCAGTCACTGTAGAGCTTTTTGGGACTGGGATGATAGTACTGATAATACTGATCTAAATAAAGCAAGAGAAAAAAATTGTCTTTTTTGCTGGTACAAGAAAGACTCTCTGATTTCCATGGCTTTAGTTGGGGCTACTTGTTTTTATTTTTTATTTTTTTTCTGATACGTTTTTTTTATTTTTTTATTACATTTTATTGAGTTTGAGTTTAGGGAAGTGACCTACATTTGACAGTTCACTGGGTGACTGATGGAAGGCCTTTCTTTATTTTGTTCTGGGCTCCAGTTTCTCTCAGTGGTGGCCACCATTGTGTTCTCAAAAGGCCATACTGGCTTAGTCAAAGCAAAAAAAGCAGAGAAATATTATCTTGACATATCAGTCAGACTAACTGTTAAATAATACTTGTTTTATTTAGATAGGCTTTTTTATTGAAACTTTTATAAATTGTCCACCATTACACTGCGAAATGGTTAAAAAGAAAAAAAAAATCTAAATTTAGATTTTGTTTTTCTAATATCTAAATTCAGTAATTAAAGTGCTGAATGACATTCTGTTATGATCAGTTTGGTTACTTTTTGTCTTTATGGCTTGAGTTCATTAGAATTGTTTTATTTATGGTTTTATCTTATCTACATTTTGGGATCTTTGTTTTTGAGTTCGTCTTGTGTTTACCTGTTATCCCTTCTGTTCTGTCAGTTTCCTGCTCCGTGCCCCGCCCACTATCACCTGATACTTGATGTCTCTCCTCAGGTGTTTGTCATTCTTCCTCATTAGTGTTCCTTTATTTTCTGTGTCTGTATTGTTCTCTTGCACTGAAGATTGTTCTGATGTCATCCTGCTCCTCCTTGAGGCCTGTTCCTGAATTTTGAGTTTTTGTAAGTTCCTAGCTGCCATGTCAGTGCTTTATTTGTAATTAAAGCAGTTTGATTTTGAGATCTTCAGGTCGACTCTGCATTCCAAGTCTTGATCCTCTGCCGACTGTAATACTTTCATTTATTTTAATACATTTGTTTTATTCATTCCTTATGAGTTTTGTCTTTCCATTCAAAGTTACTACCAAGATTGTACAATCACAAATTAGCAAGTTTTGATATTTTTCCAAGTACTTCACCAATAAACTTTTTGGAAATACATCAGTTTTTTTTTTCCTAGATCTGTGATAGTACAAACATGTAATACATACTTAGGGGGGGTTTTGGACTGTAAATAGGGATTAAGATAAAAACTAAAAGAAAATGTGTAAAAACACAAACCAGTTCTGTTGACAGAGGCTCCAAAAGAATGAATGACTCACCTAAACATAATTTTAGAAAAAAACAAACAGTGAATTCCATCTAAAAAAACAAAAATTTAAGTGATATACTGGTTGGGTGATTGAAAAAAATGAAGTTATGCAAGGAAGAATGAAAAGATGTAAAAAAAAAAAGTTTTTAAAAACGGGAAAACAAATGATGACGATATTTTTTGCTTCTTTGTGACTGTGAAAATTATTTTTACCAAAACTGACTCATGGTTTTAATGGTATCTTTAAAAATGAAAAAGTTCACAAAATGGAACATCTAAAAATCAGGTTGCATCAGCACGCGAGTGTATCCTGTTGATACGAACACTTTATTTTGTTTAATCCTTTTCACTTGTGGTTTTGTCTAACTCAGTATCACCTAAATGTTTCATGGAAGACAGAAAATAGAATAAAAATATAAAATAAAATAAAATAAAAAAATGATTGAAAGTCTTTCTGCAGATACATGAAGTTGTCCTTGTTTTTCATTTTTTACATCCCTCTCTTATTCAGGTTCTAAACACTGAATTCTGGTTTAAAGTATTTGTATTTAATCACACAAATAATGAGTTTGACTTGCTTGCAGGTTTATTTTCTGATTTAACTAAAAGATGTCCACTTCAAGTACTTATCCTCTTCTAGTAAAGGTCTATCCTCTTCTGGTAAAGGTCTATTTCAAGGAGTTTTAAATAGATATCAATGCAGGTCGTGCTGCTGTGCACGTGTGTCTGTGTGCATGCATGTTCTGTGCATTGGTACGTCTTTTGGTGGGTAGTGAGCATTTATGAGTGCCTGTGAGTTAGTGTGTGTTTGAATTATTTATGAAGCTAAAGTGCTCCACGGGGAAAAATGAAATGCATCTTAGCCACAGTGTTTCTATGTTTAAAACATGCACCGCCTTAAGACATTTAAGGTTTGAAATCTGAAACTGGACAAGGTGCAACCTTGTTTTTTCTGTGAAATACAGATAAATCCAGATGAAAACTGGAAGCAAGTAGAAGGCCACTGCTGCAGTGCTGTCTTTTTAATGTTAAGTGCAAGCAGAGGGATGGGAAAAGAAGTTGAGGAATTTTTGGTTCAGTAAAAAAAAAAGTTTTATTTAGTGGCTTCGATGAAAAAACTAGCTAAAATATTGCACCTGAAATGTTCTGCAACAGTTGATTTAGAAGTAAATCATTGTGTCAGTGACATGATCTGACAGGTGTGTATGATGAAGAAAATCTGATTTTTTGTAATGTTCTACATGAAATGAGTAATGTGTTTATACTTTATTACAGTAGTTCCTCGATGCTTTGCAATTTGTTTTTCGCGGACTTGCTCTATCGTGGTTTTCAAAATAAGATTGGAAATGACACACAATTGGCTGATGGATGAGCTGCATGACCGGCATGGAATTTTTATATAAAATTAATTATTTTTAATTATTTAGCACCTGCTGCACCTGTGTGCGGCCCATACTGCAGGAGAAACTTTGTCCTGCAGCTCATTCTCTCTTATCCTTCCTCCTCAGTGGATGTCCTTTCTGCAGGGGAGAAGTGGGCGTGGCCGAGAGCTGAGTTCATGTCATGCTGTGATCTATTAGAGCATTTAGAGTTTTGAAAAAATGTTTGGAATATTGCAAGAGAATGGGAAGGGTTTAAAACGCATATATATATATATATATATATATATATATATATATATATATATATATATATATTCATTG
>NC_056516.1:27363237-27378113 GCF_014905685.2 Nematolebias whitei
CTACTACTTACTACTTGCACTACTATCCCTACTTAACAGAATTTCAGGGTACTGATCCCCAACAATAAACAAGGGACTACTGTATATTTTTTCCATTTACCTTTACACCCCTAAACGTTTCATAATTTACTCTTTTTTTTAATTTTGAGAATCCCCCCCCCCCCCTGCGCAAACAAAACCCCAAAAAAAAAAAAAAACTTGCAAGGATTTAGAAAGTAAAAGAATCACTTAAGTTTTTGTTTTTTTTAGCTGCTCCCTTCCTCAGTTTCTGCCACAACAAACTAACTCACACAAAGACGTATTAATTGTTTTTACGAACCACAGACCACCGAGCTACCACAGACCTCTGTGTGGAGCAGGGAGCTGCTATCTTGGGTGCCTGGGGTGAGCAGATGTTGGGGGTTAAGGACCTTGCTCAGGGGCCCAGAGTGGGTCAAATGAGGATGGAGGCAGGTGTGGTTGCTTCAACTTTCCCACATACATCTTGATGTTGTCCATCTCGGGAGTCAAACTAGCAACCTTCTGATCTCGCCTTCTTTAACATCAGTCTGCACCACCACTCCTTTAATAATCACGGAGAGTAAAAATGTTAAAAATAGAAGAAACTCATATCTGCATGTTATGGAACTGCAAACTTAATGAAAGCAGATTAAACTCAGCATGACAAAAATAGGTTTGTCTGGTTTGTCTGTGTTTCAATAACATTGTGAAATATTTAATGTGACTTTAATTACAACCCATTTAATTACATCTATCAAGACTATCTGTGTGGAGATGTGTGTGGAATTTCTGAGACTGACTGGAATTATACTTTTGACTTTATTTTAAAAATACACGGCTTTATCTGTATGTAAAATATTGAGTAGAGCAAGAACTCATATCTTTATGCCATGCATAGGTGAACAGCCTGACTGCATTCCACAATGAAAACAGTCCAATCACGCATGTTGACTAATGACACATATAAGCACTGGGGCACTCCAGGGACTGATTGTTGGTTGTAATGAACAGGATAAACAGTCAGTCATCCATTTGTTCTAGGTGCTTTAACATTTTCTGTATTATTAAAAAAAAGGTTACAATTTGTCAAATAAATAAAACAACAATGGAAGCTTGTGATTAAAACAAGATTTGCTCAAAGACTCGAAAAACTTTTAGATGTGAGAACTAGAAAACAGAGAGTCATTGGATGAATGACATGTTCCCCCATATAACTATGAACTCACTATTATGGATGCATTGTCATAAAGCCACTAAAAAGCCAAATCCACTTGATTTTTGAAGGTCTAGTGATCCTTAAAGGAATGCTCCATGTAGGATGGAATCACCTGTCACCTGTTATCTTATCTTATTACTTCACGATAAGAAGGGAAAAAGTTATAGATGTTCCCATTAAACCTTGTAAATGAAAGTATGCACAATCAAATGTATAATAGAGAGATCTGTTAGTGTGCAGGGTATGTGTTGAGAATTGCTCTCAGCTACTACCACACCAACTATAGCTGTTTTTGAGTTGGCTAAGGCGACCATTAGGGTTTCATAATAATCCATCTATTGGTTTATGAAAAAATGTTGGCAACAGACAAATTAACTGTACTTCAATGGTTCTAGGCAAAGTACACAAAGTGTTTCCACACATTTAGTTACCTTTCAAAGTATAAGTAGGAGATTAATTACAGTACAGCTACTAATACACCAAACATTCACACAATACCTGTACAATTAAATAGCTAACGTGTATCATAAGTTAAGCCGGCAGTTAGCTACCTTGAATTAAACTAACTCCAAAAGGTTATCAGTTTTAGATGTTTAGCTAATAATTATTTTTGAGAGAGTTTCAATTTAAATCCATCTCATGATCCATGATATACTTTGCTACTGATACAGGCAAACGAACAGATACAGAAACAAACGCGGGAAAACAAAAAAGATCTCCTTTCACCTTTGGTGGCGGGCAATAATTAACAAAATTTGCCATAATGCTAACTACAACTAGCCAGGCAATTAGTGCAAAAAAAAAAGAAAAGAAAAATACTTGTAAATTAATCTTTAAGATAATGGCAAAGTGAGGGAGTGGGACCATCATTTATGTATTTTTTATTTTTTTTATTTGATACAAATTGAAGATAAGCCTTTTATTTCCAAAAGCACACAGGCTTCACATATTGCATCTAAAAGAACTGGGTGTGTTCATGAACTTTTGAATACACAATAAAAAATGGAGACGCATCTGATTTAACTAAAGGGCTGTCCTAAGGCCGCACGAAACAGGCAAACCATGCACGTGTTGTGGCATTCCCCTTGGGAGTGTATACCCTTGTGTGTGTAAATTTATGTGTCGTAATCATGATCCGCTGCTGGTGCATGAAAATGAATATAAATGACCAAATTCATGTTGGGAAGCAGAAGCGTGACATTTCATCTATTTTCATTCAGGACAACCATCGCAAGAACATCTTGTCAACTTTAGGGCAACGCAACATGTCACGATTATAGTCGCACCGCAGTCAGCTTTAACAAAGCTGAGAGCACCGCAGAGCATTATTCACATGTAGTGATAAAAGACCGGAATAACTTTGGGAGCAAATAGGAACAGACAGATTTAGAGCTTGTTGTGTACAATTTGTTAATATAATGTAAACCCGTGCATTAATCCAAACTTTGAAGATGAGTATATTTTAAAGCAGAGGAGAGGGAAAAAAAAGGAGAAGCATTTTGGTTTGGTAATAAATCAGGTTTTTTCTCGTAACGTTTCTTGGAAATCCATTCTAACACAGCTCATGCCTCGGAACCCACTGGGCGTTGGATCTTTTCTCTTCCAATCACAGCAAAAGTGCAACTTCTGGACAAAACTTCAGATGGAGGTGATGTAAATGCTGCAATGCAGGTGGAGAATGGTTAAAATTCAGCATTCCACATACTACCTGCTCTTTCATCTGTGCACAGGTGTTTTTAACACTTAAGTGACCTGGCTCCTTCACTGTCAGGTGGTCTTTTATCTCTGAGTTTGTAACTATGCTTTGGCTGGGCCAACTGTTGTCATGCAACCCATTTAATGTGATGTTTGTGCAACACTTCATATATAATACATATATGGAACACCGACTATATGGACCACATTCTGCAAGTAACAAGAAATGCACCCAATCCTTTCGACACCTTCCATTCTCTATTTCTCTGTCAGCTACAGAATCTCTTTATGCTAAAACTACATTATGCATTCAGATAGAGCGCCTAACCAGCAGTCACCGTGGTAACCCAAAACACATCCATCATAATCACCATGACAACCAGGGATAGAGCTGTCAATCAGGGTTGTCCCCAAGGAAATTGAGAGAAAAAAAATCTGCTGAGTGAATGCACCTGCCTTTATGCACAAAAACTCACATACATGTACATATATCTGACAAAACAGTAAGATACATACATATACACACACACCAAATGGATTTTGTCTAGGATTTACAGCATCACACTCAGTCGGATGTGAGATTACACCCAACTTTGTGCAGAGGCAAACACACACATCAAGGCATGGATATGGTCAGATCTATCAAAAACCAACATAAAGCAGGTTGACACAGAAAAACACTTTCTCCACCAGAGGGCCACAGAAAAGATGGCGAAAAACATTTATTTATTTATTATTATTATTGTTTGTTTGCAGTGATTTAATAATCCCTCAATAGAAGTATGACATAATAATTTGCATCAATTAAAAAAAAACAAAAACAGGTTTGGTTATTGTTTCACCTAAAATTAATATGATAACAGTAAATGGTAAATGGACTGTACTTATATAGCACATTTCTATCTTATCAAGACACTCAAAGCTCTTTACACTACAATCTGTGTCCTCATGTACCCATTCATACACTCTAATAGATCTCTAGAAAGTTAATTGAACAAATCATTCTAAAAAGACTAATCAGAACTTAAGATCACATTCATACACCAACACACATCGGAGGCAATGAGGGGTTCAGTGTCTTGCCCAGGGACACTTCAGCATGTGACTGATGGTGGAATCGAACCCCCAACTCTTACATTGGAGGACTACTGCTCTAACCACTCAGCTACAGCCTCCCTAGTACAGTAGTTATCGTAGCTTCACCAACACTGTTGATTTGTGCTGGCGACGATTTTCAGTCATCCAGGACATGGTCATTTCCAAAAAGTTCAAGACAAAAAAAACTGGACTTAATTTGTAACAGAAGAAAAACAAAACAAAACAAAAAATGTTTTGCTTCTCTTCCAAGGAACTTTCTCAAGTCAACGAACAGAAAGTGTGGGGTTTGAGATACATATGCAGATAGCCCCATCAATCCTCACAACAGTGGTTCGTTAGGGTACTAGTCTATGGGTGTTTATACATCTGAGAGTTCGGTAGACTCAGTTCATTTGGGAACCAAAATTCAGAACATTTGTTTACATTTCGGCTGGTGCAGTTTGCTTTCACACTGTACTGAGTCAGTCGAGCCAACCTGCCAATCCTTGCCTGTGGTGGCACTGCACCAAGAACTACTGAAGGAAACATAACAAAAACCTCTGAAGACACTTCTTCTTCTTTATCTTCTGGAAATGAAAACAAAAACGGAGTGGCGTCAAATTTTAGTGGTTTTAGGATTTCTGTTTTGTCATTTGTCAACAATGGACTCAGCATGAGTGGAAGATGAAGCAGAAGACCATGGAGAATGTTGTTTTTCACAAAAGGCAACTGACGGCTCCGTATGACGTAAGAGAAATGCACGTTTGTTTGCCCTGTGCTGTAGTCCACTTCCTGCTTTTGGAGCGGTCTCCGGTCCGCTTGCATTCACACTGCATTCGAACTGCGCTAGAGTTCACTTCAACCGGACTGAGATTTAGGTATTTAGGCAGACCAGAGTTCGACTGCGCATTCACACCTACCCAAACAAACCGGACTTTCTAGGCAAATGGACTAGAGTTTGATTAAAGCGAATTAAACAGGGCTGGTGTGAATGCACCCTGACTCACAGAGAAGCCATTCTGGTGACATGGATGAAATTCCCAATAGGTGTGAAAATTACTGCGTGTCAGGCTGCATTATAAAGCTGCATTATAAGATTTTTTATCAACACAAATATATATATATATATATATATATATATATATATATATATATATATATATATATATATATATATATATATATATATATATATATATATATATATATATATATATATATTAGTGATACAGCTCCAGAAACAATGTCACAGAGGCAAAAGTTGTGCGCTGGATTTCCACACATATATTGTCCCACTCACTCAGTCGTTCTCTCCAGAGTGGAGCAGCAGTAAAGCCTTTCTTCCTTTTTTCTACTTCCTGACATGTCCTGGCCGTAACCTTTCCTCCCCTTTTGTCTCTATTCTACTCTCTCTATCTCTCTGAATCGCCCCGTGCTTTCGTCCCACCACCTCCTTCTGTCTCAGATTAAACTGTCTACCCTCCTGTCCTACTTCAGATCCCTTGTTGCTCATCACCTCAGGTTGTGCGTGTAGGTGTGTGAGTGTGTGCACATAAGCCAGACATACTAGCTGAGCATTAACCTGTCAAAGTATCAAGAGATAGACGAAAAAAGAGAGAAAATACAGGCAAGGTGGGTAGAGCAGAAACCAGGAGTGAGCAGAGAAGAATACGTAAGAAAGAGTTGGGACAGCAGAACTCCACAGGTTGTAGTTAAGAGGGATCCTGTTACTATGGTAACTTTGTCTGTACTGAATCTATTACACTGTACATTCCCCTGCATTTCTCATATTTGCACAGCGATTAAACAAAGTTTACATATCAGACAGTCTATGCTCAGGAGGTGGTATTTACTGGTTATTTAATTGCTTAAAGATGAGATATAGAGCAGAACCTACAAGCACGGTTCATGTTAGCAAAAAGTTTTATGAAGCCCTGTTATTAAGTAAATTTATGTCCAACCAGGATTGAGTCTGCAGCAAACCAAGGCAACAAGGCAGAAATTTTAAAGCAAAACTGAGAGTCTCACAGCTTATAAACGTACAAGGGGACTTTTACAGATTTCCTTTAGTACATATCACTTTTTGTCTCCTCTGTGCCTTCCCATCTGACTCCTAATCATCACAAGCTGTTCGTACAGTGTTTTAGGAGTCCTTAAACTGTTTATTAAAAAAACAGTTTGTGATAAAAATCTTGAAATTCCACCCTTGTGGTTTTTGTGAACAGCCAACATGCAAACTTTTGAAAGCAATGTTGCCATAGCCTCAACATTTAATAAAACCTATAACCAAGAAGTTTCAAACGTAACGATAAAATGTATGAAATTCATGCTTATATTTGTTCTGCAGATGCTACAAACTTAGTTGCTCAACTATAGCAACTAGGCCAATGAACAATAACAGACTCCACAGACTTACAGGAAAGAAGAACTAAATGGAGGTGGGGTAGAAGACTAGCTTTTGTGTTCACAGTTTGAACCCAGTGTGCTAGCTTTACGTGCATGTTTCACCTCTTGTTTCCTTTTTCTGGTGTATTTATATATATATATATTTTTTTTATTCAACCTTTATTTAAACAGATAAATCATATTGAGCCTCAAAGACTCATTTCAAGTGAGACCTGTTTGGACAGACAAAAACAGTGGTAAACTGGACACATGTAGGAGTTGGAGGCAAAAAAAAAAATCCTATC
Organism: Nematolebias whitei; assembly: GCF_014905685.2. Lineage (NCBI taxonomy): Eukaryota > Metazoa > Chordata > Actinopteri > Cyprinodontiformes > Rivulidae > Nematolebias > Nematolebias whitei. The sequence continues at coordinate 27,369,916 of NC_056516.1, forward strand.
AGACTTTTTATTTCTTCCCTGAGAAAAAAAACACCTCTAATATTAAAAAACACCTTGCACAAACAAGCCCATATTGATGTAGACATTCTGCAGAGGGGGGAGGCGAGAGCGGTCAGCGTGTTCATAGATGCTCTTGAGGGCAATGTGAGAGTTCTGATAAGGATGGAATAATCAATGTCCTCCAATGAGATCCATAAACATTCTCGAGGTACAGTATGTCGAGGAATGGCCAAGAATAACGTCTATGAGAATCCAAGAGTCATGAAATGATGACACAAGTTTATTCAGCTGGATTCATCTGGTTATCAGTTGGAAATTCCTCAGGGAGGGGGTGGTGAGCGTCAGATCACATGTTCTCCAGGCGAATTCAGATAAGATGGCCTCCAAGACCAGCCAAGGGAGCCAAATTCAGATAAACACACAGTTGTTTTGGGGACAGGCAGAACTTATTGACATCTACCTTGAGTCTGTGTTGGTCCACTCGGTTCCGAAGTGTCCAAATTACATGGACATACTGATGGAACGTGACTGAGTAAAATCCCCAAGATCTGATCCATTCAGCCCAAAACGTTTGAGTCCGGGTACTCTAGACACGAACTAAGCCATCATAAAGGCAAGCAGAGTGATTGGGTCCAAATTTGCTGCTGACGACTTCCTTGATTCTAGATAAAACCAGCAACCAGCCAAATCCAAAAAGCAGGAACCAGTTATCGAAAATCAAATTAAATATGCGTCCTTAAAATCCACAAATGGCAGCAGAGATAGACACATCATCAAGTCTTCCAGTCAATGAGATATCCAGCTGCGTGCATGCCAACAGGGCAAATCGACTCACCTGTCTTCTTTTTGAAGAAATGTTGTAAATTGAGTTGAGGGACCAACTGATCAAAACAAGTCCATAATTATGGTTCGGAAGATATGCAAGAGAGTCTCAGAAGCAGTTTCACAGACAGACAGAGCAGCAAAGCAAAGTGGAGAGGGAGGGGAGAAGCATCTGATCTTGGCAAGAGCAAGTGGTGAAGTGATAAATAAAATAATAAACTGCTATGTGTTGTCATCATTGTATGTTCTCATACAAAGACGAAATTGGCTCTCTGCATTTAACCCATCAAACCTAAGATACGCCCAGGTAGAGCAGTGGACAGCAATGTAAGTGCCTGGGGAGCAATTCGGGATTGAGTGTCCTGCTCAGAGACACCACGAGATGTGCAATAACGGAGGATCAAACCTAGGACCTACGGATCCCGAGTCGGCTGCCCTGCCCCTACACCATCTCGGCCCCATACTTATACTTTTACTTTTTTTTACATTTACAGTGTTAAATGCTCATTTTTTGGGACAGGCGTTTTGGGTTTTCATGAGCTGTATGCCATAATCTTATGTATTAAAACAATTAAAGACCTGAAATATTTCAGTTGGTGTGCAATGAATCTGAAATATATGAAAGTTTCATTTTTATCATTACATTATGGAAAATAATGACCTTTATCACAATATGCTAATTTTTGGAGAAGGACCTGTATATATATTGGGGCAGCATGGTGTCGCAACTGGTAGAGCTGCTGCCGCTCAGCGAGCAGGTCCCTGGCTCAAATCTCGGTCCGGAGGTTTTTCTGGCTGGAGTTTGCATGTTCTCTCCGTGCATGTGTGGGTTTCCTCCCACAGACCAAAAACATGCATGTTAGACTGATTGGTAACTCTAAATTGTCCCTAGGTTTGAGTGAGAGATTGAATGGTTGTTTGTCTCTATGTGGCCCTGTGATGGACTTGCGACCCGTCCAGGGTGTACCCCGCCCCTCGCACAGTGATTGCTGGACATGGGCACCGGCGACCCCCGTGGTCCAAAATGGAAGAAGCGGGTAAACAATAATGGATGGATGGATGGATGGATGGATGGATGGATGGATGGATGGATGGATATATATTGAACTGTCAATGACCCTGTAGTGCTCAGGTATTCTAGCACCATCACTACATAATTTAACACAACTGGCAAAATTGGGGACTTAATCCTCACTTTTTTGTTGTTTTTGTCAAGACCTATCTTTAATTCCAAATTTTCTTATTTCCTATATTCCCTTATTTTATTGTTTAAAGTTATTTATGTCATTTCAGTCTAATGAGGTTTTAAACAATACAAAATTACTTTATATCCAAGGAAAAAAAAACTGTAGTAAGTCCATGTATAAAGAGCAAAATGAAATGTTTGATGCATTAACTGATGTCAAGTCCTTGGACTAACAGTCATGTCAGAGTTAATTTCCAAAAGGGTTTCAGGAGTTCAATTCAACCTTTGGGGATTTGATAAGAACTGTCATATCAATGTTGTTATTGAACACATCTATTGATGGTTTGACAGCAGAATTTGAAAGAAAACAGACAAAAAATAAGGGTGCTAGGGATATGCAGAGTCTAAAACAAAAGGGGACAAAACCTATTTCTGATCATTTTCAAATCCTGATGAGAGAAAATGGTGAAAATGTATGTGGTGGGTCTTATCTGTTTTCATGCTTCATCTGTTTGAGAGAAAACATTTCAATAATGAGAGCTGATATTTCCCTACAGGGCACCAACAAAAAGAGCAGAATGCTCTTCCTTTGACAAATATAAAGATACAATGGGTTGTCCTATAATAACCATCTTAATTTGACGTATGTAAATATTGATTTTGCTGACTGCATTTTATTAAACAAGCTCATCTAGAAATCTTCAAACAACTGAAAATCTTTAGCAAATCCCTCCTGCTGTGACAGTGTAATTCCAGAAATTGCCTGCCTAAACCGCAGCTTCTCTGTGTCATCATGGCAGTCAAGACATTATTATCCTTTTGTCTGTGTTAAAGACCGTTACGCCTGTCACAGCAGGCACGTGTATCTTACAAATATGACTAAGCAGCCATAGCTAATTGCAAATATGTAATTCTGTTCATCCAAGAATTAAAACCACAATCTGCACTTGAACCTAGCCATGCACATAATGACAGTGTACTGTAGTGTTCCTGAAGGAGTCGGTTTCTACAGAACCTTATAGAAAGTCAAGAGAAGTCAGGGAGTAAGCACCAGGAAGCGACATTCAAGCAATTAAAAAAAACAAAAAACTTGTGCTCGTTTAACAAATATAGTCACGGCGCAGCTGTGGCAGCGAAGTGAACCAAGGATTTAACCGACACTCCACTGGTCAAGTGCGACATGAGAGGCTCATAGAATAAATTGAGACGTGCTAAAACAAAAAAAGTACAACTACGGAGCTTAAGTGCTGTGACATTGCATAGCTGGGTAAAATTAGAATGAAAAAAATATAAAACTACCACCGCATGCCCAACTTTTTGATTGTAAGGACAATGCAGATGATCCAGACTGGGATGGATTTTGTGTCGGTGTGTGCTAAATTTGGTGGCTGGATGGTGTAATAAGGTTTCAAAACAAAAATGCTGTGCACTTTTCTCTCTGTGGTCCTGTGATGAACTGTTCAGAATGTACCCTGCACCCCCCACAATGACTGCTAGAATCAGCTTCCTGTGTATCTGTGCAGGAATCGGCTAAAGATAATTATTGGATAGGTTTTACCCTGAAGACAGACGCAGCTGTGTAATTTAACATTATGAGATGTGGCAGACATTGTGGAAAGCTGCATTTGAATCCAAAACTGTATTTTTCATATATCTAATCATGTAGTACTTTGTCATTACCGAAAACTAACCAAACAGGACATACAAAACAAATCACAGGTTGAAACTTGGGAAAACTATGTTCCAAAATTATCAAGTTTTGTGAAAAAAGGCTTCGCGGTCTGAGCATGTTTTGGTAACTCGGTTTTCTTTTCAGGAACTAGTTTTACAAACTGAAAAGTTAGTGATTTGATTTGGGGGCTATGGTAGCTTGGTGGTCAGTGTTGTGGTCTTGTAATCCTAAGGTTACGGATTTGAGCCAAGCTTGCATCCGGAAGAACATCTGGCATGAAACACTTGCCAAATCTTTCACGCAAGTTCACACACTGTGGCAACCCCTGAAGAAAGGACCAGCTGAAAGAAACTTACTGGCAATAATTTGATTTGAATTTTATGAAAACTGGTAAATGGACTGTACTATATAGATTTTTCTACCTGGATTATTGAGCATGCATCAGGATGTACTATATAGCGACTTTCTATCTAATCAAGATAGTCAAAGTGCTTTACACTACAATCTGTGTCCTCATTTACCCATTCATACAGCACTCTACTAGATCTATACAAAGGATAATCAGTGCTTTATCACATTCATACACTGATGGGACACACATCAGAGGCAATGAGGGGTTCAGTGTCTTGCCCAGGGACACTTTGGCATGTGATTGCTGGTGGAATCGAACCCCTGACTCTTCCATTGGAGGACGACTGCTCTCACCACTCAGCCAGTCGCCTAAAATTACAAAAATATATTTTGAAATTGGAGCCATTTTTTTAATGGTTTAAAAGTAAATGAGAAAATAGACTGATTTTCATTTTATAAATAACTAAAATTAATGAAATACAGAAATGTATTACCTGTTTTATCATTGTTGGTACTGGAAGTTGTCAGCAAGAGCTCAACAGAACTAAGATCTATCACCAAAATAAAATTACAAATTAAAAACTTTACAGTGTGAGAGGACACCTCTGTTTAGAGGGTTCATTAACTGTCTTGGAGCAAACATCATTTTCACATAATAAAAGAATGTGCCTCATGACAGACATCATGACTGCAAATTATAACTTGGCCTCAGGACAGTACAAACTGAAGAAGGCTTCTGACTAATCTGTTGGATAAAGAGCTATTTCATAGAATTGTTAGCATTTTCTCAACTTCATATCAACTCTGGTTCAAACTCTGAATGGTATTTCCTTGTTGTCCATCTGAATTTTTCTACACTGTACAACACTTTTTTTTTTTTTTTTCGGCTGCTCCCTTCTTCAGGGGTCGCCACAGTGAACTAACCCACGTGAAGACTTGGCAATTGCTTTTATGCCAAATGTCCTTCCTAATGCAAACACAGACCACCGTGCTACCACAGCCCTCTGTGTGGAGCAGAGAGCTGCCATCTATAGCTCCCAGGGGAGCAGATCGTGGGGGTTAGGAGCCTTGCTCAAGGGCTCAGAGTGGAGCAAATGAAGGTGGAGGCAGGTGTGGGTGTTTCACCTTTCCCACCCACATTTTGATGTTGTCGGTACAGGGAGTCTAACCAGCAACCTTCCAATAACAGACCCACCTTCTTTAACCTCTAGGCCACCACTCTCCCTACACTGTAAAACACAGTAATATATGAAAACTATTTTATTTGTAGAAGTAAAATAATACTAATAATTTAAGGGATATTTTGGTATCTATACCACAATAGGCTAGGTGCAGATTATATATATATATATATATATATATATATATGTATATATTGTAGTGGACTAGGCCCATGTCAAAAACTAAGTCTAAGGTCAAAATCTTGACCTTAAGAACCTTGTGGGACAGGAACTGTCATTTCATTCATTTGAACTCAGAAATACAGGTTCACCCATCCTGAGATTTTCTTTCTTGAAGATTCAAGTGAAAAGAACACTCTCTTTTTATTATCATTACTATTTTACAAATGTTGATAATCAAAGTGTCTTAGTTCAAACCATTTTAGATGTTGCAGTGAACTAATCAATTTTATTAACTGAGTAATGATTTTTATTCTCATGCAAAGTTAGAACTCATGTTAAAAGCTGTTACAGATGTAGTGAGTCACGTAGGTACGTGTCACTTGTTGTATGACAAATATATGTGGTATATATTTATGCATACTTTTCACGAGTTCTTCATTTTTCTGACTGTGTAATGCCGTGCATTGAATTTAACAGAAATGCGAACGAGAGACGTTATTATCTTTGACCCATCAAATGAATGGAGTCATTTATTTTCAGAATCAAAGTTTAACATCAAACATTTACATTAATTTGGCAAAATATGAAAATAATAACAGACAGTTTCACAAATAATGAACTTCAAATCACTCGGCGGTGATTTGAGGACTTTGCTTCAGATATTTCTAAAAATATCTGTACTGATTTATGAGAGAGAGGTGAGTTTAAGAGGAAATTGAGATTTATCTTACAGAGGAATATGTGAGGGAATTTAATCTGTTTGACCAGAAATTGCACGCTCCCATCAGGTATCTCAGCTTGTCCCAGGTACACTTTAGTCGAAGAAGAAACCGTTACCTTGTTGACGATCGATCACCTCAGTAAGAATCCTTTTCAACTGATATCAGCGTCTCCGTTGAGAACAGCTAAAATCCTTGGAGAGTCGTGCGTGGTTAGTTCAAACAGAATCATAATCCCAAAACGTCTCTGGATTCTCGGCAACTCTGACTCTTCATTGTCAGCAGCTCTCAGACTCTTTCAGATCTTCTCAGACTCCAAAACTCTCCATAACTGAATTCTCTTCTGCACTCTATTCACCATTCCAACTCTCTCTGCCAGAACCGGGAAGTTGTCACATTTTAAATGAGTTTACTTCCGAGTTTACTTCAGAGCTTTCTGATTCGTGGATGGACCAGAAAGAGGAGTGGTTTTGTGACGTAAGATGTTATCTAAGCCAAGGTCAGAGAATGAGATTGTTTTAACAACTGACAGAGAGATTATTGCAGGAGAGCAGACTTCGTGGAGTCAACTCTTGGTAATCTTCTGAAAAAGTTTAAACATGACATCTTTCTCGGTAAACATTTTAGTTGACCGAAAACCAACCTTTCACATACTTACGAGCTTAGCTCATTTCAGACAGAAAATCAAGAAATGCATATTCAGGTGATTTCTTCTTTGAATGAGAAATAAAAATCATTACTTACTGTTTATGTAAAATAAAAATGAGTAGTTCTTTTCAACCTGTAAGCATTGAGTGAAACTAACACAATTTGATTATCAAACATCTGTAAAACAGTAATGATTATAAAGGATTGTCTTTTCTGCTTGATTAATTCAAGAAAGAAAGCCATCAGATGGCTCAGACTTATTCAGATCAATGAAAATAACAGTCTCTGTCCATCTGGTAGATTTGAGGTCATCAGGGTCAGATGAGGGTCAGATCATCAGGTCATCTGGTTCACTACACAGAGTTTATGCATTTTCTGATTTCTGCCTTTGAATGAGCAAGTGTGTGCGTTTCCAAGGTTGGAGTCAAACGAAAAACAAGTTGTTATGTTAAAACTGTCATGTTTTAGAATCCTCTCAGACGTAAATATAGATGTTTTGCACATGTTTCTGAAACACGCCAAAACAAAACTCTCTCTGTCTGTGAGAACATTTCTGATCTGTCTCATAACAATTCTCGCTGTCTCTAACCTCTTACGTCACAAAACACACCCCGTCTGGTCGTTTCTGACCAATGAACAACTCCCAAAAGTGAACCGGGAAAGAGTCTTTAAAATGTCAGTACTTCCTGATCTACTCAGAGTCTAAGAGTTCTGGAGTTCAGTAGTTGCTAGAGTTCGGTGGGAGTTTTCTGCTGGAGAGTTTTCTGCTGGTTCTGCTCGAGTTCTGTCGGAGACAGGATGATCCTGACATGACAAAAGCTCTTCCGAGTTCCATGGGATTATAACTATCACTAGCTCTACTTCTGACGAGCTACAGCCACAATCAGGAGACGCTGGACAGGTAGCGTTAACGGAACTCCATATCTGCTGATGAATCTTCAGAAAGGTAATGGATCAAGTTTCCTACCAAGCGTACCGATGGAGAGCTGAGTTCTGATGGAGAGTGTCAATTCTGGTGAACATTCTTCCCCTCCCATACCATCTTAACTCCCTCTAAACTTCTTTCATCTTTAAACTTTTCTATCAAGTAGAAATTCTTCCAGATATTTTAGAAATGTCTGTGTAAAATGCTCACCCACATTCATGTGGGTAAAAGATCATAGTTGTACAGTTTTCATAAGTGTCTGTGGTGAAGCAACGGAAAAATCATGGCCGTATGATTTTTCCTGATTGATTGCTTATGTTGTTATTTTCATAATTTGCCAAATTAATGTAAATGTTTGATGTTAAGTTTTGATTCTGTAAATAAATGACCGCGTTCATTTTGATGGGTCAAACATAAATGACGTCTCACGTTTGCATTTCCTTAAATTCAATGCACGTTTTATTCAGTCCAGAAAAATGAGGAATCCGTGTTAAATGATGAATATATCCCAGCATCTGTTCATCTACAATAT
>NC_056516.1:27378213-27386987 GCF_014905685.2 Nematolebias whitei
CCACAAATCACAAACTGCATTTTCATAAGTTTGTATACCAATACTCACAGGATTGTCATTATTAATAGACCTTTGTTGCACTTTCACACTGACTTCTAGTGTTAAATTACAATAAAACGTCTTTTTTAATGTTTCTATTTTTTAGGGAAAATAAACAAATCGTTTTGTGCCAAATGTTTATTTTCTTCTCATTTTTTTTCATTACTCTTTCTAAATTGTTTCAAGGTGTGAGGTAGAGTGTAAATAACTGTTTGTCTCTCTGTGTCCCTGTGATGGACTGGAGACCAGTCCAGGGTGTCCCCCCCATCTCTCTCACAGTGATGGCTGAATATGGGCGCCACCAGTGACCCCTGTGACCCAAAAAGGAAGAAACACGTAAAAATAATGAATGGATAGAAGGTTTCTTTTTGACAAAATTCAATTTCAAGCCATGCTCAAAACCTTTCCCATCCCTTTACTGCCTTTGAACACATATTTGTTATTTTTGAAAAGGTAAAAACATTCAAACATACAAACTCACCTTTTTTTTTAAATTAATTTAGCCAAAAAGATCAAATAACGAGAGAAGTATGATCAAAAACAGTTGACCGTTCTTCAGAAAGGATAACTTGTTGAGTGCTGATATTGTCCGGCAAGTAACCCCCCCCACACACACACACACACACACATCCAGAATAGTTGAGCGGTTCAATCAGACCTTGCTGACGACAGCATGACCGTTCTGCTGTAGCTCTGTGTGCTGCATGTCTGCACGAGTATCTACAGTATGCGTGTTGGTGCGTGACAGAAAGGTTTTGTGTGTCCTGCACCCTGGCTGTGTATGCATACATAAGAGAGTGTGGTGGCATGCGATGCATTGTGTGCATCTTGCAGTGTCAGCACACTAACTAGGGAGAAAAGCAACTGTGATAAACACATTTTAAACCAATGACACTGCAGTTAGCTAAAGTGCACTTGATATGAAACTTTTGCTGTGTGTCAGAGACCTCATTATGTAGCTAAAATGTGTGTGCTGTTAGACAGGAACAGTAACCGAAATCATTAAAAGTATTTAGCTAAACAGTTTTTAGCTATAAAGACAATTAGCCTACTAGTTCCCTCAATAATTACTAACTTGTGAGCTAACTTTAGAGAGGGAGTTCTTTGCAATTTAGTGCAAACACAGTGTTTTTGATTGGAATTCTAAAAGAAGCTGCTATCTAGGGCAACTTGTGGAGAAGATGGTGGAGGTTAAGGGCCTTGCTCAAGGGCCCAGAGTGGGGCAAATGAGGCTGGAGGCAGATGTGCGTGTTTCACCCTTCACATTTAGAGGTTGTCAGTATGGGAAGTTGAACAGGCGACCTTCTAATCACAGGCCCACCTTCCAATGCCTCTGCACCACCACTCCCTGATTGTGTTTACTTTACTTATTTAACATTTTAGTATTACATGAGCCCAATTAAATGAGCTTCTGGACCATGTCTGGCCTGCAAGCCACAGGTTGAAGATCACTGCTGTATTCATGATAAACTTCATCCATCCATCCATCCATCCACATATCCATCCATCCATTCATCCATCCATCCACATATCCATCCATCCATCCACATATCCGTCCATTTATCCATCCATCCACATATCCATCCATCCACATATCCATCCATCCACATATCCTTCCATTCATCCATCCACATATCCATCCATCCATGAATCCATCCATCCACATACCCATCCATCCATCTACCCATCCACATATCCATCCATTCATCCATCCATCCATCCACATATCCATCCATCCATCATCCATCCATCCATCCATCCATCCATCCATCCATCATCCATCCATCCATGCATTCACATATCCATCCATCCATCCACATATCCATCCATCCATCCACATATCCATCCATCCACATATCCATCCATCCATCCACCCACCCACCCACCCACCCATCCATCCATCCATCCATCCATCCATCCACTCACCCACCCACCTACCCATCCATCCATCCATCCATCCATCCATCCATCCATCCATCCAGTATATAATAAAAAGTACAATTGAAACTACTTCCCATTTCTTTCTCAAAACATGTAATTTCAACATATACAGGTCCTTCTAAAAAAATTAGCATATTGTGATAAAGGTCATTATTTTCCATAATGTAATGATAAAAATGAAACTTTCATATATTTCAGATTCATCGCACACCAACTGAAATATTTCAGGTCTTTAATTGTTTTAATACTGATGATTATGGCATACAGCTCATGAAAACCCAAAATGCCTGTCCCAAAAAATTAGCATATTTCATCCCACCAATGAAAGACAAGTGTTTTTAATACAAAAAACGCCAACCTTCAAATAATCATGTTCAGTTATGCACTCAGTACTTGGTCGGGAATCCTTTTGCATGAATGACTGCTTCAGTGCGGCGTGGCATGGAGGCAATCAGCCTGTGGCACTGCTGAGGTGTTATGGAGGCCCAGGATGCTTCGATAGCGGCCTTAAGCTCATCCAGGGTGTTGGGTCTTGCGTCTCTCAACTTTCTCTTCACAATATCCCACAGGTTCTCTATGGGGTTCAGGTCAGGAGAGTTGGCAGGCCAATTGAGCACAGTAATACCATGGCCAGTAAACCATTTACCAGTGGTTTTAGCACTGTGAGCAGGTGCCAGGTCGTGCTGAAAAATGAAATCTTCATCTCCATAAAGCTTTTCAGCAGATGGAAGCATGAAGTGCTCCAAAATCTCCTGATAGCTGCATTGACCCTGCCCTTGATAAAACACAGTGGACCAACACCAGCAGATGACAGGACACCCCAGTGACTGTGGAAACTTGACACTGGACCTCAAGCAATGTGAATTATGTGTCTCCTCTCTCCCTCCAGACTCTGGGACCTTGATTTCCAAAGGAAATGTAAAATTTACTGTAATCAGAGAACATAACTTTGGACCACTCAGCAGCAGTCCCATGCGAGATGCTTCTGACGCAGTCTCTGGTTCAAAAGTGGCTTGACCTGGGGAATGCGGCACCTGTAGCCCATTTCCTGCACACGCCTGTGCACGGTGGCTCTGGATGTTTCTACTCCAGACTCAGTCCACTGCTTCCGCAGGTCCTCCAAGGTCTGGAATCGGCCCTTCTCCACAATCCTCCTCAGGGTCCGGTCACCTCTTCTCGTTGTGCAGCGTTTTCTGCCACACTTTTCCCTTCCCACAGACTTCCCACTGACGTGCCTTGATACAGCACTCTGGGAACAGCCTATTCGTTCAGCAATTTCTTTCTGTGTCTTACCCTCTTGCTTGAGGGTGACAATGATGGCCTTCTGGACAGCAGTCAGGTCGGCAGTCTTACCCATGATTGCAGTTTTGAGTAATGAACAAGGCTGGGAGTTTTTAAAAGCCTCAGGAATCTTTTGCAGGTGTTTAGAGTTACGTCGTTGAATCAGATGGTTAGGTTAATAGCTTGTTTAGAGAACCTTTTCATGATATGCTAATTTTTTGAGACAGGCATTTTGGGTTTTCATGAGCTGTATGCCATAATCATCAGTATTAAAACAATTAAAGACCTGAAATATTTCAGTTGGTGTGCAATGAATCTGAAATATATGAAAGTTTAATTTTTATCATTACATTATGGAAAATAATGACCTTTATCACAATATGCTAATTTTTTGAGAAGGACCTGTATGTGTATTTTACTTATAGCATGTAAATCCCAAATCAGTTTATTACATTGGTGTGTGTAAGGCAACATGTTTAGCTTAAATAAAGTAACAGAGTTTTATTATCAAACTTGGTAGCTGTTCATAGTGATTGTATTTGAGCTGTACCAGCCACCTGACATGATGGCGTCTACCAAAGTTCAGGTAAAGCTTGGCTTGTCTGCATCAAGAGTAGAAAATGAGCGAAGAGCTGCAGTTTGTGTGAAGCCAAAAAAGAAGGGAGGACAGGAAAGGACAAGAGAGAAGAGGAAGGAAGAGGAGGGAGAGGGAGAGAGGTTGCAAGAATAGAGTAGGTCTGCAGAAGAGAGATAAGAGTACTTCAAGTGTCACTACAAGACTGGTACATTGATCTGAGGGAGAGGAGGGAGAAGCAGAGGTGCAGAGACAGAGTTTCATTACTGTGAGCATACTTTGGAGCACTGTCTCAAATAACACACTATTTTGTTCTAAATTAAACAGACAGGTAAGTACATACCACATTAAAAATTGACATGAATGAAAAAAATATCTGTTGCAGCAAGTATCTTTAAAATATATACATATATATTTTAATTATAGTGATTCCGGACATCAGTATCTCTGTTGTCATCCCAAAAAAACTTGGCAAAGGTGCAAAAGAACACCAAAATTTTACGCGATACTTTTACTACTATGATTTTAAAACTACTGGCCACAAGAGCCCATATTTAGGAGAGGAAAAAAAGAAAATATGATGGTAGAACAACTGGTAATCGAACAAATATCAGCTAAATCAGAAGGTTTTAGAGAATTAAATCACCAGACTGACTTCTACATAGAGGGATTAGCCATTCAGAGTGTGTGTGTTTGTGAGTGTGTGCCATGTGTGCAAAATCTTTTTTTGTGCTCACAAATACACATAGTATGCGTCTGAAATACTTCTACCAGGGCATTTACTGGATTCTGTGTATTGCTTTTATGTCTGCCTGTACGACAGCATGTGAATGTGTGTGTGTGCACCACATGTGTGTGTGTGCAGAGAAACAGAGTGAGAGAGAGAGAGAGAGATTCCAGTTGCTTGGATCAGCAGAGCTTTGCATCCACAGGGAGCCATTAGAAATATAATAATGAGACCATGGAGAAGGTGGAAGATGTGTGTGTGTTTGTGTGTGTGTGTGTGTGTGTGTGAAGGAGAGGGACAGAAAGACAGAGGGAGAAAAGGAAGCCAACTCTAGTCAGAGAAATACCTATCATGAAACAATACTTCTTTTTTTCTTCTTGTTTTTGTCTAACCTGTTCAACATGTGGTTCCTAAAACTACTGTCGTAACAAAATAAAGGCGTAGGAATCCTCAAAATAATGCCAGAGTTTTAAACTAAAACCATTGTATGATGAGAAAATAACAGAGTTATGGACATTTTTATTAATCTAACCTTGTAAATATGTGCCAAAGTATGAAATACTGCAAGAACTCACAAAATGTGTTACTACTGCAGATGACACAGCTACTACCACACCTAATTCTCTGCGCAATATGTAAAAATCTGGTGTGGATATAAAGCCATTTTGTGTTTTCTAGGATTATAGTAGTCGTTTGATGCCATGTTGAACTCGGGTGACAACAAAAGATGAACAATTGCCAACGTACACCTAAAAGTTACTGTTGGAAAGTTTCACTCAAGTTTGTCCGGTGGTTCACAGGATGATTTGTTAAGAAACACAACTGACTCCAATAGTTAATGGAAAAGTTACAAAAATAAAATAAAATACAGATTTGTAAAAATATGGAGTACAATTAGTTAGTGCTTTGAATAATGGGGGACCCTCAGGGCCTTCTACGCCTTCAGAGAAGGCTTACAAATTCAACAAATATGAAAATTGACATGTACTGCATATGCTATATAAAATACATGTTTTAATGGTTCTGAGCATTTGGGAAGGAGATTTGGTGTTTTGCAGGTCACATGAAGATTTGTGATGCATTCAAGTGAAATATGTAAATGCAAAAATACACACTGAAATTTTAGTTTGTTTAAATCCATCCATTCATGCATACATCCATCATCTATTACCTGCTTCTCTTTTATGGGTCACAGGGGTCACTGGTGCCCACATCCAGCCAGTGATCATTGTGTGAGAGGCGGAGGACACCCTGGACAGGTCTCCAGTCCATCACAGGGACACATAGAGACAAACAACCATTCACTCTCTCACTCACATCTAGGAGCAATTTAGAGTTACCAATCAACCTAACGTACATGTTTTTGGTCTGTTTGAGGAAACTGGAGTACCCGGAGTAAACCCACACATGCACCGAGAGAACATGCAAACTCCACCCAGAAAGCCCCCGGACAAAATTTGAACAGGCGACCTATTCACTGAGAGGTGGCAGATGTACCAGCCGCACCACCGTGTTACCACTGTTGCTTTTCTGTTTCATTATTATATGATGAGTTTTTACATAAAGGGTAAGTTCTGTGGATTACTAATATATTTCAGTGTGAATTAATGCCATTACATGTTGTACTTGAACACAACAGACTGTTAGTTGTATTCCATGCTCGGTAGTCCTGAGACAGAAATGGGTGGTCTTTTTTTAGGTTGTGTTCAGATTATTATTATTATTCATTTAATTGATGATTTAATTAATGTTGGGTTGGCATTCATGTTTATTTGGTTGTAAGTGACAATAGAAAATGACACCGTAAGTCAAATGATTTACCTGATGGATTAAAAGGGGGGAACCACTTCCTGTTCAACAACTTTCTGGTTTGTGAAACTGCAAGTGCTGTACTGGATTGTAACTCAGTGGCATTTTTGACGTTAGCGTTCATCAGGTTATAATATTATATACGAACTGAAAACCTAGCTCTTACAGTCACAGTACACCACCGGCTTAGAGTATGTGTTGGTAATAATTTTCTGCTACTGCCACATCAAACTGTAGCTCAATATTGGTCAAACTGGATAACTTACAGCCGACTACGTGTTTGAATTGCTTAATCACGAATGAGCTTGATTCCAAAACATAATCAGTTGTAAAATAATTACGTTTTAGGAGTTTTATTAAAACTAATCCAGCGGTTTATGGGATATTTTTGCTAATGCTAGAGAAAAACAAACACTTGCACAGAAACAATATCCCTGCTTTGCCCTACTTTAAAAAATTGAATCAATTAGAAAAAATATATATATTTTTAATGAAATACCTTAAGGAAAATGTAGAACTACGACATGTTATTGGTTTTGTTCAACTTCTGCGTGTTTATTTCACAACTAAACTGTAAAATTATTTGGTGTACATTACAAATTGTTCTAATATGATGATGTGATCATTCAGTTTAATGAAATCAGAGATGTTTTGCTTCTGGTAACAAATGACACATTCATTAGCAGCGCTTCTTTACGAGCGGAGTGCCACTTACACGAGCTGCAGCGGAGTTAAGAGGGGGTGGTCGGTGAGGAAGACCATGTTACAAAGCCCTTAATCTCTCAGGAGCATGGGTTCTCAACCCTTTGAAGTCACAAAGCCACCTGAATAATCAGGTTATGTAACCATAATCAGTATTTTTTTTTTCTGGTTTATGTGCAACTTGCTGACTTGGAGAGATGACAAAATTCCCACCACACAGAGATTCTCTTAACTTCTGCTCAGAAATTTAGCCGATCTGACAGCTAAGCAATGCAGTATGTTTGTGTGTGCGCAGTATTTGCATTGTGTGTGGATCAGTATGACAGCTCAGCTTGAAATTCCAGCACTGGAAGGGGAGTATTTATAAAACATCGACTGTGTATATGTGTGTATGTCTCAGGCACGGTGGGACAACCTACGTAAACACTGTAATTTGTCAAAGCTCAGCTGAACTTGCTCATATTCCACAGTAAACACACACACACACATGTACACAAATAGAAGCATCTAAGATGGCAAGCTGGCTGGATTCTCACACTCCTCTTGTGTGACTATCTGAGGCAAGTTAGTAACTTCTGTTTTATTTTAATTCACCCGTCGTTTTTCATTTTATGCGCAAATGATGGGATTTTTATGTGTTCCTTTATTCTTATTTGTTGGATGATAAAGGTGCACCTTGCAGACTCAGGAAGACCATTAAAAACAAAACAAAATCACTAAACAATAAGCACAATATGTAGTTATTTTTATATTTATTTTTTTTCAATCAAGGGTCAGTGTGTCATTAATTTAAATAGTTTCCCAGCAATGACTGCCAACTACCCTGGAAAACCAATGAAATGACTGAAAATAGGTCAAAAGTTGCAACGCCGACGAAAAAGCTGTTTTGAGATCAAGAAGTCCAACAATTCCGATGCATTATTACGTAGTTACAGCCTTTTTTAAATAAGTATTTACATAAAAGTGCTTTATTTACACTAAGTGTGGACCAAAATTCACCCACTTCAAATGTTATCAGCATTTGAATGGCCGTCATTAGTTTTTATCATCCCCATAGGTTGCGTTCAGACTGTACCTCCTAGTAGGTTTAAAGGTACATTCTTATTGCTGATAAGGGGCGGCTGTGGCTGAGAGATTACAGCAGTCATCCTCCAATGCAAGAGCTGAGGGTTCGATTCCACCAGCAGTCACATGTTGGTGTCCCTGGACAAGACACTGAACCCCTCATTGCCTCTGATGTGTGTCCCATCAGTGTATGAATGTGATAAAGCACTGATTAGTCTCTTTAGAATTATTTGTTTAATAAGCATTTTAGAGCCAATAAAGTCCATGATCAATAATCCAGATATACAATCCAACAATTTTCAATCAGGTCATCTGGACAGTTTTTTATTTTTTGTGCTGAAACGTTTCACCATTCCATCCAGAAGGCTTCATCAGTCAAAACCAACAAAGTCCACTGAAAATTGTTGGATTGTATACCTGGATTATTGAGCATGGACTGTGTTGGTTTTGAACCAGTTTGACATGACTGTTGACGAGGAAGAGGGCCGGCACCGGAGGAGGGTGGCGTGCCAAAGAGACCATCTTAGCACCAATAAAACTGGTTTATTCCACTTTGGAGTAAGCTGTTGGGGGAAAGAATCAGTTTTGTGTTGTGTGTTTCCTTGACTGATGAAGCCTTCTGGATGGAAGGTGAAA
>NC_056516.1:27387087-27389281 GCF_014905685.2 Nematolebias whitei
CAAATGATCCCATCCCACCTCGTCTTTTTAAAGAGGTTTTTCACACCATGGCTCCTCATGTGTCCCAAATTATAAATGACAGCTTGGCATGTGGACAGGTACCAGCGAGCTTTAAACATGCAGTTGTGACACCACTGATTAAAAAACCTAGCCTAGACCCCACAGTAATGTCCAATTTTAGACCCATCTCAAAACTGCCCTTCATATCTAAGATCTTGGAGAAAATTGTTTACAATCAGTTAACATCATACTTAAACGACCACAACCTTCTTGAACAGTTTCAATCTGGCTTTAAAACTCACCACAGCACTGAGTCTGCGCTGCTGAAAGTCTTCAACGACATTCTTTTAGCCACAGACTCTGGTGACTGTGTAGTTTTAATGTTGTTGGACTTGACTGCTGCCTTCGACACAGTAGACCAGCACATCCTCCTGTCTCGTCTGGAGAACTGGGTGGGCATTCAGGGTCCTGCTCTACAGTGGTTCAGATCCTATTTGACAGAAAGAAACTTCTGCGTGCGCATTGGTGCTGTGGAGTCCTCTGTAGCCCCTCTCACTTGTGGAGTACCTCAGGGTTCTATACTTGGCCCTCTTCTGTTTTCCCTGTATCTACTCCCTCTGGGACATCTTCTCCGGAAACATGGCATTTCTTTTCATTTTTATGCTGATGACAGCCAAATCTATGTTCCGTTAAAACAGGGCAAACACCATTCCTTGAAACAACTCCTGGGGTGTATGGCAGAAGTCAGAACATGGATGTCACTAAACTTCTTACATTTTAATGACAAAAAGACAGAGGTCTTGTTGTTTAAGCCTAGTGAAGGCTCCAATATCCATGCTGATCTGGGTCCTTTAACAGAACATCTGACTGAGACAGCAACTAACCTGGGCGTGAGGCTGGACAGTGACTTCAAACTTGACACGCAGATTAAATCAGTGATCAAGTCCAGCTTCTTTCATTTGAGACAACTGGCCAAGGTCAAACCATTTCTGTCACAACATCATTTTCAGATCTTAATCCATGCTTTCATCACAACTCGCCTGGATTACTGTAATTCTCTTTATGTCGGTCTGAGCCAGTCATTACTGACTCGACTTCAGCTGGTTCAGAACGCAGCTGCCCACCTTTTAACTGGTACCAAAAAACGAGAACACATCACCCCTGTTTTAGAATCACTACATTGGCTCCCGGTTCGCTTCAGGGTTAATTTTAAGGTTCTTTTATTTGTTTTCAAATGTCTTCATGGTCTCGCCCCACAGTATCTGTCCGACCTGCTCCAGCTGTACACTCCTTCTCGCTCTCTCAGGTCAGCAGATCAGCTGCTGCTGGTCGTCCCAAGGTCCAACAGGAGACTGAGAGGTGACCGAGTGTTCTCAGTCGCTGCCCCTAAACTGTGGAACGAGCTGCCTCTGCATGTCAGACAAGCTGGCTCACTTCCTGTTTTTAAGTCTTCTCTGAAGACACATCTTTTCTCTTTGGCTTTTACTTCAGTTTGAAATGTTGGTTTTAATGACTCTAAGTTATTTGTTTTATTTTATTTGTTATCTTTATTTTATTTCACATTTTTAACGTGTGGGGTTTTTATGTTTTTGTATGTCCTAGTGTACAGCACTTTGGCCAACAGTGTTGTTTTAAAGTGCTCTATAAATAAAGTTGTATTGTATTGTATTGTATTGTATATATATATATAAATATATTTTATATATATATATATACCTTTATTTTACCAGGTGGGATGTTGGAGAACCAGCTCTCATTACTAACATGATCTGGAAAATGCTGCACTCAGCACAGCCATTTTCTGCTGTGTAATAAATAGCATAGTACAAATGACCTCTTACAAAGGAAAACAATGTACCAGTGTTTCTGACGACTAAAATAATTCAGTTTCTTAGTTCTTTTAAATTAAAGTTTTGAGGTAGCTACAGAAAAAGAAAAGATGTGATCAGTAGGGAGAACATTTTTCAAACACACCATGGGGTTGTGAAATATAGTTTGAAGACCGAGTTGTTTTAACTGTCATACACTTTCCTCCAGAATCGCCTGAACTCAGCCCCATTAAAAATGTATGGGACACTTGAAGCTGAAGCTGGGCAAGCATTCATCTTGGTAGGTTCTTTGGATCATTGTCAAATCATGTTGGGATTACATCAATCAATAGATCCATGTGTGTGTATGTGTGTGTGTGTGTGTA
>NC_056516.1:27389381-27390865 GCF_014905685.2 Nematolebias whitei
ACCCTACTAAATATTCATCAAAGTCACCTGTGGAAGATAGAAAAAAAGCTGTCATGAATCAGACATTTGACCAAATGAAAAATGAAATTTTTTTCCCCACCAGAATTGTTGCTTCAATTCAATTATTTATGTTAAAAATAGACACAAGACTGGAAGTCAGAAGTTGAAGCCACAAAAAATAAACACTCCTGAGTGCATGGCTGCAATACAATTTCTAAACACCACCCCTTCATGTATACATTATTTTTTTTTTTTTTTACTAAATACTAAAAACACATTTCAAATGCAATTTCTGTGTTGATTGTTGTCCATTCATGTAGTCTTAACCTTGCTGCTGTTTGATCAAAATAGCATTTTTTAATGTTTAGTTTCACTTGTGTTTCAAAAGGTTTATAACATACGCCATTCTACACAGTTATTAACAGTGACAGCATATTTATAAGTTGGCAGAATGTGTATGTAGGACCTTCATATCGATAGTACAGCCCCACATAACTAGTGCAAAAACCAGGGCTCCAGAAATACAACATGGCAGCAACCAAATAAATAAATAAAAATTAGGCTTCAATGTTGAACAGTAGACATATGTAAGAAAGTGCTATGTAGATAGACACATAGATGCTTTATTAATCCCAGGGGGCAATTCAAGGCATCCATTAGCATGTTGTAGATTGTTTGGACCCAAGAGCAGCAGGAGGGTTAAGTACATGTGCACCATTTAAGCATCAACTTTAGCAGCCATGTTGATTCCCAACCTGTTACTTTTCTGTCTTTTCATGGTAATGCCATCCCAGGTTTCGCACGTGTGAACACACAAATATTTTGTGATCTTTATCTTTTTGTTTGCTCCTCTCTGTTAAACAATCATTCACTCATTTTCCAGACCTGTCCGAGCTGTCATAAGGCACGAGGCGGTGTGCATCCTGGACTGATCACCAGTCCATCACAGAAAATAGACAACCATGCACACACAATCACACGGTCAATTTACAATCATTCATGGCTGACACAGATTTTGGTGCAAACAAGCAAGACAGAATTCCAAACAGTTGTTGCCAATGGCCATTTTAGATTTCATAGGAGATTTCAGCAATAATGAACTGTACCACTTTTCCCCAACAACTTTTCAAGCATGTTTCTTTAAAATTGTGCTTCAGATACACTAAAAGTCATTTTAGATGCATCTTCCCAATACTATAGAAAGATACTTTAGTAAACGTCTCTAGATAATATATATCATAGTACTCCAATCCTAAATGTCATGTTAAATGTATTTAAATAAAATGAACTGAGTGGGTTAGTCTGTGTATTTTAGTAGAAATAGCCAAAACAGTGAGATAAATCCAGGTGTAAGTAACTTTCAACTGTATGTTCAGTTGCTTTTGCCACAACACAGTTATAATGATCCCAGAATTTCTAATAAAAGCCATTGTCAAAAATAAAGTGATTCTAATTAGTCTGTTTTTTTCTTCTTTTTTTTTTTT
>NC_056516.1:27390965-27418430 GCF_014905685.2 Nematolebias whitei
TTTTTTTTTTTTCTAACAGGCTAAAGCTGAATCCTGCCACAGATTTTCATTTGTTTCAGAGCACAGTGAACTCTGCAATGTCATCTTTTGTGACAGAAAGAAACATCTAGTGCTTGATTAGACTGCAGCAGAATTAGTGCAATGAGCTGAACCAATGATCTGCACAAGCCGGCGAACACACAAAAACACGCCCGCAAAGCACCAGCAGCCTAAATCTTATGCTGACTACTCACAGACAACCATGCACGCTCATTTCATTTCCGTTTCACAGCAAGTGTAATTTCAAGTTTTGTCAGTACACATTATTACTTTTTCAGTTCCAACAATAACCCACTCCTTCCTCTCCTTCTGCCTCCTCCTCATCTCTCTAACCTCCACATTTGCTCTCCTCTGTGTTGCACACTTAGTGTTTATGAGATCATCAGAGTATTTAAAGGATTTAAGCCCAAACAAGTAGGTGTCCATCATGATTCCTTCTAAGTTTCTACTCATTCAAACAGAGTCTGCTTTAGCTGTATTCCAAAGGCATGAGCATTTTATTCTCATAATATCTCCATCCCACACATGTGCAAAAACTATGTGCAAAGGAACGCTCTGTATCTGCAACATTATGGTTAAATGTTTTAAGGTAAGCTTTAGAACTCCCACTAAATAGCTGGTAAATAAATACTAAACAACACACAATATCAGCTGTGTGTCAGCTTATGTTGGTAAAGTTTTTGATATAGTAGAGTTCTGTATGAATGGGTAAAATATTGTGTTGTAAAGTGTTTTGAGTATCTTGAGAGGACAGAAAGGTGCTATATAAGGGCAGTCCATTTACCATTTAAGTGTGCCCCCCAAAACAGTGTTGTTGCTCAGTATGCATGGAAGCAAAGTAGGACCTAATTGTTAGAGGTCTGGATTCCCAACACTGAGCCTAATTAATCACAGCTAAATATATCTAACTAAAGCCAAATGTTTCCTTTTTTTTTTTTTTTTTACAGTGAGGCAAAATCTGGCTTGAATTAAACCAAGATTTTTTTCTCAAACCCATCTAAAAAAAGTGACAATGAAAGATTCCTACTCTATTTTCAAGCATTGTCAGAAAGAGATTCAGCATTGTTATATCACTTTAATAAACAACTTTGACTTTGGCTTAAATTGTCTGTCTTTCATGGCTTAGAGCTAACTGACAAGCAAGCTAAAGGCACATGGTATTTAGGCTGAGTCAGACTGACATTTCTCTGATTGCCAATGGTGGAAAAATGTGTTTTGAATAAAAACAGTTAAAAAATCTTTTGTTTGCACCCACTTTTTGAAAATGAGAATGCAGTTGCTCCTTTTGCACCATTGATCTGGTACCTATGTTTCACACAATGGGAAATCTGTCCATTTAATCTGCATTTATTTTCTGCTGTTAATGTCTAAATTCTGCCTGCGTACACAGATATCCCTTGGCTTAGCATTAGAGCAAAATAGAGTGTTCACTTATGACATTATTTGGCCATAAAGGTCAAAGATTAATGTAAATACAGAGCAGTCACTTATTCTGACTGAATGAGGATTAAATTCTAAACATTATTTTTATGAATAATGTATGTTAATCCTAGTGCAGCGTGTAATGTAAAGGGCCAAGATTAATGACACACACTCCCAGAGGAAAAAAAAAAATCTGAAACAGATATAGAGAAAGCACATTACTGGTGCTATTGCTAAAAGCACTGCAACTCCAGGCATTTGATTGCATGACTGAATAATTGATAGAAAGCTATTACGGCTGGTATGAATGCCTCTAGGTGTCACCGCACACACTCACACACAAGAGGAAACCATACCCGACTCTGTGTACATGTTTTTGTGTGTGTGTTTGTATGTGAAAGTGACAGTGGGTGTGAATAATTGTGCGTTTCTGAGTTGGTGTGAACAAATTAGTAGCTTAGCTCCTCTTAGCCTTACTGACAGAGTGACAGAGACATTGCTAATCCAGCACTGACAAGTTGCCATTTGCTCTGGTTTCCCTTTCTCTCCCCTCCCCTTCTTTCCTCTTTTCTCCCCCTCTAGCCCCAAATTACAGTTTACTGATGCTGCTGAGCAACAATTTAGCACATCATTGCACGCATTTGACTGTTTTTGGTGGGACTGTTGTGCATAAACAAGACAGGCCTAAAGGGAAAACTGTGGTTGCTTTTAAAGTGTCTTTGAATCCACAGTGGAGCAAATTTACACATTTATTTTTGTGTTGTTTTTTTTTCCTTCTTCTTCTTTTGGAATAAAAAAAAATGTATTTGGTATGATAATGCGATATAGAACTGACATAACTGAGATATATACAGTATATATACACACACATCCAGTATACTTCAATAACTCTAACAACAACTAAGAAGAGTTCAATCTAAAATTCAATCAGGAGTATGTGGCCTAAACTGTAGCTTGTTAGCTTGTCCAGCTGTTGATACCATATGTCTATCCCCTGTAGCGGGAATGATTCCAGCCTGCCTTTTAACCTTGTTGACAGAGTATCCATCAAATACCTCCTGCTGACTGCTTCAATTTTAAATTAGTTTGAGAAAAAAAAGTACCTTTGTTGGTGCTGCATCAGTCAATACTTTTGGGATTTCAATAATTGAGTATTTACCTGCCTTTAAGTCTTTTTAATGGTATTTCCCTTGTTTATCTCATCAAACTTAAAGGTATTTCATTATTGCACATACCAAGTTCAATGGGGTGAATCCATCTCCTCTCAGAGGAGGATGGTGATGCTCAGACTGATTTCTAAAGGTGTCATTCTTCTGGATGACTGACTCCAAGTTGGCTATCAGATCTACAGCTAGAGTCTACTCAGGAGGGGAAGTAAAGTTCATTCCTGCAATTAATCACAGTTTCTGCCTGTAGAAGTGCAGGTCAGGAATCTTGGCAAAGACACTGTCTTAAACTGTTTGTATGAATTAGCCCATTTTGAAGATGGACATCAGAGAATTAGTTTAAGCCAAAACCAGATGGGATTTGCTTTTAAACTAATAAATATTATGGTGCTGCTCCAGGTATTGATCAGGGTGACACTTGAGGCCTTTTTGCAAAATCGTTTTGCAATATGGCCACAAATACCTATGGCCATTCATAAATCACCAGTTGATGCTTATGTTTGCTTTGACAAATGAATCCAATGCCATGAAAGGCATGTAGTGTAACTTAATGGTGTTGACACAGGGTACTCTACATAAAAGTTGTGTTGTACATTGTCCATTCTAAATATTAAGTGGTTGCATATGTTGCACCCTTGTGCCTCAATGATGGCTTAACCTGACGTATTGCTGGTCACCTGGATTAGGGACTACCTCACAGGTCGGCCACCGTATGTGAGGCTGCAGAACATCACCTTGGACACCATTTTGAGAAGCACAGGAGCTCCTCAGGGGACGGTCCTCTCGCCGTTTTTGTTCACACTCTACACTTCGGACTTCAAGTACAACTTACAATCCCGCCATCTGTAGAAGTTCTCGGATGACCCTGCCATTGTGGGCTGCATCATTGGTGACCAGGAAGCTGAATATAGAGGTGTGGTGGACAACTTTGTAGTGGTGTGGACAGAACCACCTGCAACTCAACACTGGAAAAATTTAAGAGCTGGGGGTGGACTACAGGAAGAAGATCACCAACCCCCACCTCAAGCAACCCTATCAGCATCAAGGGTACTAAGTTGGACATTGTGGACTGCTACAAGTACCAGGGGGTTCACCTGGATTGGACAGCTAACACCAATGCCCTCTACAAGAAAAGCTAGTCACATTTTTCTTCTGAGGAGAGTCAGACCCTTTAACATCTGCAGGACCAGGCTGCAGATGTTTTACCACTCGGTGGTCTCCAGCGTCGTCTTCTATGCTATTCTTCTGTTCTGGGAGTGTAACTGCAGTCTCTGGCAGAGATGTCTGAGCAGAAGATGCCGAGAAAACTGTTCCAGATCCTGAACAACACAATACACTCCCTGCATGCCACACTGGACTCCTGCAACATCTTCAGTCACAGACTGAGACCACCGTGGTGTACCACAGAATGCCACAGGAAATCCTTTCTCCACTGGCTATCAAATTTTCAATTCAATTTCAATTCAGTTTATTTATATAGCACCAAGTCACAACAACGTTGTCTCGGGGCACTTTACAGAAACATTCACATACATAAAAGCCAATTAGTAAAGTTCTCTATCTAAGGAATCCAGCAGAAAAGTTTCAACTCCTCTCCCTTTCTACACATGGGACAATAAAATTAATCCTGCACTACAATAAACACTGTAATGTTTCTGTCTGCACCTGACCTGTTTTAGAACTTAATTGTTGGCATTTTTATATTCTCTTATTTTTATATATTGTGTGATTTCTTATGCATGTTCCTTTGTACTGAAACACTGGCACAACAATTTCCTGTGGGATCAATAAAGTTCTATCTTATCTCACCTTATCTCATCTCATCTTATCTTTTGTATACCGAATTTTACAGTTCTAAAATTTCCTCACTTATTAGCTCAAAAGCATAAAGCCAGTGGGTTGAATTCAACCCCACTGTGTCACCTCTATCCACATTGGGTTGTACAATACACAATGTGAGATCTGTGTTATACATTTACGATTCTAAAACCAGTGGCTGCATATATCACACACTCATGTTTCAGTGTTGGTTAACCCTTACATACAGCAACCATTGCAGCTGTAACTTTGCCTCCGTGTATGAGTAAAAAACAAAGGCAGTGTGTTAAACTCAACCCCACTATGCCACCAAAATTCTTGGACTAGATTATGTTGACAGGGAAAAAACAAACAAAATACAAAGAAGCTCAGTTGGCTTGAAAGTTTTTGGTGAAATGAGCTCATGACTATTAGATGACATCTCATTAGCTGGTAAGTTTTTGTGTTTTCTTTCCTCAGGTTCTGTATGCAAATTTTGTGCAAGAGTCCTCGAGGTAATGAGCCCTTCGCCATTTCAGGGCTATTCTCCAGTGTCCAACAGGGAGAGCTTCCCATTTGACCCTGGTAGAGAGGGGAACGAAGAAATGTCAGGGCCACTGGAGTTTGCCGTCTCACTGCTGGTATCGTGACAAAGTAAACCAGGTTAAGGGGCACATCTTTAAACAAATAGTTTTATTTTTTAATGTGTTTTATTTTGCTGTCATCCTTAATTAGCATTCCTGCACTCAAGCATGAGTCTCCTGGTATATCATTGTGCCCCTAAGAGAGAGCATTCTACCAAAACTGACAGCTGCATTAATACTGAAATGATCATATCAAGTAACGTCATTATAGATTGTTGACATATTAGCCATCACATATTTTACTCAACTCAATGTCAGCAGATGCCATCAGAGATCCTTATCACTTAAATAGTCCATGAGTCATTGACTCAGTGGATAAGAGAGCAGGTCTGATAAATATTTTATTAATTTAGTTCTTACAAAATTAGTGTACAAAACAATATATTTGCAGATTCTTAAATATGTTTAAGAACATTTTGAATGGTGAGACAAAAGAGGGTGTATGTTAGGGAGTGGGCAGGGCCAAAATATCATGTAAACTGATCTGAAGCAGGAAAAAAAATAAGCATAGTTATCCATCCATCCATTATCTTTACCCGCTTCTTTCCTTTTGGGTCGCAGGGGTTGCCAGTGCCCATGTCCAGCTATCACAGTACGAGAGGCGGGATACACCTTGGACAGGTCTCCAGTCCATCACAGGGCCACATACAAACGCGATAAAGAACCATTCACTCTCTCACTCACACCTAGAGACAATTTAGAGTTACCAATCAGCCTAACATGCCTGTTGGCCTGTGAGGGGAAACCAGAGTACCCGGAGAAACCCACACATGCATGGAGAGAACATGCAAACTCCACCTAGAAAGGCCCCTGGACCAGGATTTGAACGAGGGTATCCTGCTTGCTGAGAGGCAGCAGTTCTACCACCTGTGCCACTGTGCTGCCCAGCACGCTACGATCGGAAGAATGCAGATCTTAAAGTCATCTAGATGGAAGCTGCAGAAGAGGCGTTCCAGCAGGCAGAAGATGAAGCGCTGCTCCCGGCTTAAGAGGAGAGGATACTGGGCAGGAGTTATGGTCAGGCTACGAGCTAACGCTAAAGCCGGAAAACTCCCGATGCTATCTCTCTTTCTGTCGAACATCCGCTCATTGGGCAACAAGATGGAGTTACTTTGTCTGAGAGCGAGCGCCTCAGAAGAGATGATGAAGTGTGCGGTGCTTTGCCTCACAGAAACGTGGATTACAAGCACAACGCTGGATACAGTCTTCCAGCTGGATGACAGACTTTTTTTTTGAGTGGATTGCTACAGCGAGCTAACGGGGAAATCACGGGGAGGCGGAGTGTGCATTTACGTGAGTAAAAGTTGGTGCACAAACTGTACTGTCGTATACAGCTCATACTTGAAGGCTTTAGAGCAAATAACAGTGAAACGTCAGCCACATTATCTACCCCGTAAGTTCACAGTGACTTTCATCACAGTTATTTACATTCCTCCGGATGGTAATGTTAATGACGCCTTACAAGAACTTCATGATATAATCAGCTCTTTGCAGAACAAACACTCTGAGGTGCTTTACGTGGTAGTCGGAGACTTTAATCACGTGAATCTAAAGGACTGTCTCCCAAGCTTTTATCAACATGTGTGCATACCAACACGTGGAGACCACACGCTGGACTGTGTTTACACAAACACAAAAGATGCATACAAAGCCGAACCCCGCCCCACTTAGGACTGTCAGACCACATCTCAATCTTCCTGGCTCCTGCTTACATGCCCCCCGCTGAGACATTTCAGACCGGTACAAAAGAAAGTTAAATATTGGATCTAGGACAGTGGCCCCATACTGAGAGATTGTTTTGATCGAACAAACTGGCAGGTTTTCAGAGAAGCTGCTGAAAATGGAGGATCGCTTGATCTGGACCAATACACATCCTCAGTTCTGGGTTACATTAGTACATGTACTGACACCATCTCCACTATCAGATATGTTAAAAGCTACCCAAACAGAAAACCTTGGCTGAATGCAGAGGTGCGCACCGTGCTGGAAGCCAGGAACACTGCTGTCAAGTCTGGAAGCTCAGAGAAGCTGAGTAGGACAAGGAAAGAACTGGTTGCTGGTATTAAGAAGGTCAAGGCCACATATGCACAGAGGATCAAGGGTCAATTCACCTCACAAAACCCTTGGAGCATGTGGAGGGGCATTAAGTGCATAACAGATTGTAAAGGAAGGAGTTAATGCCCCAAAGACCCATCTCTGCCTGATGCCCTCAACAAGTTCTATACACGCTTTGAAGACCTGAACAGACCACCCAGCACCAGACTCACCTCACCACCGGATGAAGAGCATCTTAGCCTGACCTCAGCAGCAGTAAGGAGTACTTTCAGGAGAATTAGGCACAAAGCAACTGCCCAGACAACATCCCTGAACGAATGTGCCGATCAGCTCTGCGAGGTGCTGGCAGATATCTTTAACACCTCACTTACCCTGGAGACAGTTCCCACCTGCCTGAAGACTGACACCATCATCCCAATTCCAAAGAGCTCTACAGTGACCGGTCTGAATGACTATCGGCCAGTGGCCCTCATCCCGATAGCCACTACATGCTTCGAAAAACTGGTCATGACTCGCATCAAATCAACCATCAACATCAACAAGGACACTCATCAGTTTGCATACTGCGAGAACCAATTAATAGAGGATGCCATCTACTCTGTGGTCACACTGCGCTCAACCACATGGAGCAGAAAAACTCTTACATCCGTATGCTCTTTGTGGACTTCACATCTGCCTTCAACACTATGATCCCTCAAACCCTGATGGACAAACTATTCACACTAGGACTAAGCCCCTCCATTTGCAACTGGGTACTAGACTTTTTTAACAAACAGACCACAGTTAGTGAAGTTCCACAACTTCTCCACCCCCACCATAACCTTCAGCACTGGCTCTCCTCAGGGATGTGTGTTGAGCTCCCTCCTGTTTACTCTGCACATGTATGATTGTGCAGCTACCCATCCAGGCTGTCACATTGTAAAGTTTGCAGATGATACAGTGGTGGTGGGATGCATCACAAACAATGATGAGTCCAGCTACAGGCAAGAGGTGGAACACCTGGAGAGCTGGTGCAAAGAGAATAACGTTCACATCAACGTGAAGAAAAAAAAGGAGATGATTGTGGACTTCAGAAGGAACAAAACACCTACACCATCCTGAACATAAGAGGATCTGCGGTAGAAGTGGTCTCCAGCTACAAGTACTTGGGTGTACATACCAGCCTGATCAAGAAAGCTCATCAGAGACTCTACTTCCTCAGACAGCTGAGACGAGCTGGTCTGGGAAGCTCAGTCCTCACCTCCTTCTACAGGTGTGCAGTGGAGAGCACCCTGTGCTCCAGCATCAACGTGTGTCATGGAGGCTGCACAGCTGCAGAAAGAAAAGCTTTGCAGAGAGTGGTGAAGGCTGCACAGAAGACTGTTGGAGTCAGTCTCCTCACCATCACAGACATGTACATCTCCAGATGCAGGGAAGGCCACCTGCATCATGAAGGACCCCACTCACCCAGCACACACACTTTTTGCCCCGCTTCCCTCAGGAAGGAGATTGAGGAGCATTAAGTGTGGAATCAATAGACTGCGGAACAGCTTCTACCCTGAGGCTTTTAGACTCATGAATCTCTAACCAGAATAATCACTGTGAAAAAATCACATCATGTTGCTGCTGATCTGTTTCATGTTGATGTGTTCATGTCTACTCATCTGCTTACACATACTCATGTTCATGTTTGTGCTGATGTTCAACATATATATTTTTATGCTATTAGTGCTTAGTGTATATTTAGTTGATGTTTTTCTTAGTTCATATCTTGGATGTTATCACTGTTTTTCTTTTACATTTTATTGTTGGATGTAACTGGGATCATGTGTACATTATTTCGCTCCATCACATGTACCACATTCAATTCAATTCAATTCAAAAATACTTTATTAATCCCAGAGGGAAATTATATGTTGTGGTAACTCATCATCCTGGTTTCATTAATGAGTTGTTATAGATGCTGATGGCTGTGGGCAGGAAGGATATCTTGTAGCGGTCTGTCCTACAACGGATTTGAAGAAGCCGCTGACTGAAGACACTTTATTGTTGCATGACAGTCTGATGAAGAGGACATGACATGAGGTGCGAATGACAATAAAGAAACTTTGACTCTGACTCTGACATATTTATATGCAATTTAAAAAATAAGCTACTGTGGGTTTTTATTGTTGTTGTTTCTCTTGTTCCATTAGGCTCTTTTAAAAATCACCACAGGATAAGGCTGAAATGCCTTCTGGCCAGCTCACATTGACTTCTCAATGGACCAAGGCGGTGAGGAGGTAGAAGACAGCCCACCCCTGGTGTGCCTTTGTGCCATGGAGTGACATAATCACAAAGCCATCATGTGAAAAAGTAAGCCATGGTGCCATGGCTATATAATGTGATGAACTGATGACAATAAAGAGTTAGTGCCCAGTTGTGAGAATGAACAACAACAAACAAATTTATTACTGAAGGGAATATTGAAGATTATTGCTTGCAGCTTCTTATTTAGTTAAAAAAAAAGTAGTTAACCACAACAAGGGTCTATAAAGTAAGTTGAGTTTCTGTATTATGTTTGTAAATGACACCGGGGGGGGTGGGGGGGGGGGTTGGGGGGCTGTGCTCATTGTCGATGTAGCTGAGTTCTGCTCCATGCCTCTTTTGTTTCCACACTGCTTGATTTCTCAAAAGTCATGTTTTTGTGAAAAGTCCCTGGCTCTAACTGGGATTTATGAATTGCCAGAGACAATAAAATGACAGACTGGTCAAATCCTTATATTGTGGAACTGTTTTATAAAAGAGCCTACTGTGTGTTATGTGGTGTTACATTGAAAACTCATTATTTAAGAATGCTGATAAGACTGTATTTGCTTAAAAAGTGCTGCTGGGATAGTAACCAACAAAAAACAACTCCTTTTTGATAATAAAAGATACAGTGTGTGAACTTACAAATCAGTATGATTACAAAAGACAATGCTGAAGTTACTAACACTGACATTTTTTCGTGTGAAATGAAACAAGCTTGATGGGGAATAAAAAAAACATTATAGTATCACTTTAATGTGTTATTTATTCACACCTTGCAACACATGTCATAAATAATTATCAACTTATGTTTAAAAATATATCCAAACATATATTTCTGCATTCACACATACACCACTAAATATGAATCTACCTACACTGAATGACTGAGAATTATTAACCAAATGAGCTGCTGTTTGGCAAAAGATAATAAAATGTAAATGCAATACGATATAACCTCTCTCTCTCTGTATGCATATATATATATATATATATATATATATATATATAGTTCTCCCACATGCTCAAGTATGAAAAACCCACTCATTCAAACACACAAGTATACACACAGACAGTATGTGTGTGTCTTGGTTTGCCTGCATCACTTTCTGAAAAATGCACATGCAAACATCCATCCGCAGTCTGTCTTCCCGTTGCACTCTCACACACATCGGCACACAAATGAATAAATGAAGAGTCTTATTCTCAGTTTTCACATATTATTTTTAAATCATCTGCTAGTGTCTAAAAATCTGGGAAAAATACAGGATGTTCAGTATATTGTAAAATAATCAATGTTTGAAAAACACTTTATATTAGGTACACTATTTATGGTCTTGCTATATTTTTAGTTTTTGTTGGGGGATTTTTGAGTAAAAAAATTGAATAAAACTCTTCATCTCATGCACAAATAAATATATATTTAATCCATACCTCGACAAATTGGAGCAGGAAAGTCCCAGACTGCGGTGTTTGCAGCGTTGGTGATGCATGTGAGCGTGGCATGACCATCTAAGACATAGCCGGGGACACAGCTGTACTGCACACGATCTCCTACTGCAAAACGGCCACTGCTGCTTAGTACTGCTTTAGGTGGAACACCAGGATTCCCACAAGACGTACTGTGGAGTTCTGAAAAGAACAAAAAAAGACAAAACAGAAAACATCTATGAATCCATTTTGTTTCGCCCACTGTTCCGTGTATGATAACTGGTGCCTATCTCAAGTGGTCGTTGTGTTGGAGGCAGGGTATAGCTTGGACCAGTTGCAAGTCCATCACAGCAGATAAAACATTTGACATTAATATTTAACTTTGCTGATACTGATCAATCACTTAAATAAAGGAGATAACCAACTATAATCAAAAAAGCCATTCACATTGGAAACCACAATCTAGCTGATTAATTTCACCAATCTCTGGCCAAAAGTTATGTAATGAGCCAGTTAAAATAGTTACACACAGTTATGAACCCACAGCAAACTTTCCTTTTGCAAACGTTTTTTCTTCAATTTGTTGGTTCAAAATTGTTCATTCTATACACAATCAAATGAGCTCTCCTGCATTTATTTTGAATTTCATAGTCATGCAAATACTATTTATATTTCAAAACAATTATTATAGTTTTGTTCAAAACCTCTACTTATACATAGAATTGGACTCCAAGGAATTTCTAAGGATTAATGTCTATCGTAACTGCTGGCAGTATACCTCAACAATGAATATCAAACAGCTTATTCAGGACTGTGCCAATATATTTACTGTGGGTAAAGATAATTAGGTAAAATCTCAGCAGCCCAACAGCTTATTGTGATGTCTGCAATTTGAGTCTTTTATTAGATAGATGATTGGGAAAAATTCTAAAGTTATTAAAAATTAGACTCTTGGATAAACATATCAAATGTTATGCTTAGGTTGGCAACAGAAATAAAATAATTACCAGACAACTCCCCAATTGAGTGCGGAAGCTAATGAGACTAGTTTAGTAGCATCAACACTCAGTGGAGGAATACGATAAAGAAATTGATAAAAAATAAAAGAAACACCAAATGAGAATTAAAGAAGCAGAGAACAAGACAACACAAAACCTAAATCAACACAAAAAAACTGAGTATAGATCACAACATTATGCAGTTGTCCAATGTTTATAGAAGCTAAAGTAAGTTTTAGTTTTGAATTTGGTATTAGCACAAAAATATTGCTTTGGATTATAGTTAATATAATATAAATGTTACCCATGTCATTGCTTGGCAAGATATTTTCTGAATATTATAACACTATTTCTACCTAATAAACATTCTGAATTTAGAACAATTTTTCTTGAGTCCTTAATGGACACGTCATCTATACCGATGTTTACAAAATGTGCAGCCATACGTTTTGTGCTTGACTTGTGTCAATGCAAGTAAATGTCAGAAAAAATATTTTTACTGGTTTGCAAATCTCAGAATGTCTTTCGATGTTAGATCAAACCATACACATACACTGCTTTTTACATGTACATTCTGCAAGCCTATAGAAGCTGGAACATGAGCAAGACACGCATAAGAAAAGAGAGACAGATGGATTGAAAGATGAACTGTACGTTGTCATATCAACATAAAGTTACTGTTGTTCTGACAGCTTGCCCTGAGTGCACATATATTTTAAGCCTATAGGATTATATACTCCCAAGCACGATGCCTGCAAAAGCACATTTGATTGCTCCCCAAAACTGACTAAACAGAGCCTCAGAGGAAAAATAGGCAATGTAAAGGTGCTAATCACACTTCCCCTCTAGATCTATTTACAGTTCTCTGCCAAAAAAACATAAGCACTGTTGTGCTCATATAAACACCCACGTATACAGACACAAAGACAGAGAGCGGGAGGGAAAAGAGGTATTACAAGCCATAAAGCGGGATATAGATGGGAGCAAGGGGAGCAACTCGCATCTTATAGTTTGAACTTGATTGATACAACTATGAAACTGTTCAGACAAGAATAGGGGTGGGTGAGGAGTGGAGCGGGAACCAAACAGATGGGGTGAGGGGGAGGCAAGAACACAGAGAGAAATACTTGGGGAGATTGTGAAAAACAGAAAATGCCCAACATGATAGATAGAACTATGAATCTGCTAGGACGGAGTCAGTGAATAAGGTAAAAAGGTAGGAAGTTATGAGAAGACGGAATAGAAGAAAACAATAAAATCAGCAGTTGTAGAGCAGCAGGTTTTGCTCAGTGAGCTTCTAAATGAAAGTCAGTGGAACAATAGATCTGCATTCTTTTTATCTCCAGAAATGTTAAAAAAAAAGCTGAAATAAAATTTCAAATTCATCTAAATGACAACTTTAGATGAACTGCATTCATCAAACAATCAAAATGTGTGAAAAAAATATATTCACAAAGCAGTTAATGAGTAGGTTAAAATGATTTAATAGCATCAGTAGAGTGACTTTTAGATTGGTTTGTTGAATGATTTAATTGGTACTTTCATTCAAATGTCTTCTAAATTAAAGTCATTTTACAAATATCCCACAAGTCGAGAACAAACTTATGTCCAAGCCATTCATCATATTTTTAGTAATTGGCGACACATTAGTTCTTATTTGCTCTTACTTAAAAAAAAAACACACTAAATGTGTAGTGTCTAAACCTGAAAAAAGGCACTTTTGAATGCAAATATGCAATAAATTTGTTAATGTAGATGTTTGTTAATTCAAATAAACCCCATGAAAGGGGTTTTTGTTGTGTGGCAAAGGGTGTATGGTATTTTAAATTCTAGAACTGGTAAATGTTCATGTTTATTCGACCTGTGTAGTGGCTTTAACAAGCTGTGTGTGTGTTGTTGGAAAATTACAGCCTCCTGATTATTAACAGTGCCACTTGTTCGCAACTCCACACTAATTTGTGCTGCTCTGGTCATAATTAAAACGAGGTAAATGTGATTGTTGCACAGTGCAGTTTAAGGACTTCATCCAATAACCTGGACACTCCCACAGGTGATATTTATAATTTATAAGCAGTGATTAATTTTCTAGGTTTGGTGGACCTGCTTCTGAGCATAGACACAGTGATTGTGATTACTTAAGAGATTACAATAAGTGGGTATATTGTTTAATTTTTCAATAGTAAGAGCAATCCTAAATCACCCCTTTTGCAGGTCACCATTATAGTCAGGCTACTGCACATTAGTATGATATGTGAAAGTAAAGAGGCAGCAAGTCAAAGTGTAGCCACTGGTATGCCTCTAATGGAAGAACAGCTAAATAGGCATGTCTGCTTGAAGTAAAAAGCAGTGTTTTTTAGCAGTCAAACAATTACACTGATGTTGCCCAGTTGGTTAATAGGAATTTGCAACAATAAATGGGGGGAAGTTGATGAAGACATCCTCCCTTATGTTAATAAGGTACAACTACTGCAAAAAGAGCTAAAGTTAAACTTGCAACCCTTTTGACATGTCTACAAGTTTGTTTAAAACAAGATAATTGAATGAGTTACTACTTTAAGTGGGGCAGCATGGTGGCACAGTTGGTAGAGCTGCTGCCTCTCAGCGAGCAGGTTGCCCTGGTTTAAAACCCGGTCTGAGGGTCTTTCTGGGTGGAGTTTGCTTGTTCTCTCCGTGCATGCATGGGTTTGCTCTGGGTAGTCCAGTTTCCTCCCACAGACCAAACATGCATGTTAGACTGACTGGTAACTGTAAATTGTCCCTAGGGGTGAGTGAGAGTGTGACTGGTTGTTTGTCTCGTTTGTCTCTATGTGTCCCCGTGGTGGACTTGCAACCTGTCCAGGGTGTCACCCGCACCTCGCACAGCGATTGTCGGACATGGGCACCAGCGATGCCTGCGACCCAAAAAGGAAGAAGCGGGTAAAGAGAATGGATGAATACTATAAAAGTTAACAACAAGCAAACACTAACACATGCCACGATGTGCTTTAATTACATTTTGTAAGGTCTTTGGTTAACACGTTTAGTTTTAGTGTTCCAAGAGTACTAAAAAACAGAAGCTAACCCTTTTACTGAAGACCCTTTAAAAAAATCCATCCAACCAACATTCTGCTTATCTTTACACACATGTTGACAAAGTAACACATTTGGAAGCTAACACATGTGCATATCCATACACACACACATATAACCAGGGTCATCCATCACTTTGGCAATCCCCTGTGTTGTATTGTGATTGGATGCCAGGTTGGCCTAGTATCACGACCTGTTGGCCTATCGATTAGCAAGTCAGCGAGGCCCCACTAAGTGTCAGCATGTTTGTTCTTCAGTATCCTATCAGGCACACAATTACTTTTGCCAGCACACAAACATACAGTGCATGTACATACACACATTCAATGGTTGATAAAGGTGCTATTAGCAACACAAACTGTTTACTGGTTTCCCATTTTAGCCTCTTTAAGTTCTAAATTAATTTTTCATTCCTTATTGGCTATCATTATTTTCAAACAGTTCTAGATCACCCCCTTTCCTTTAGGCTGCTACAGGAAACAAAATACTAATACATGCATACATCTGGTCTTTGTCTACATAGGGAAATGATGCAATTAGTATTCATTCCTGGACTCAATAACAGTGCATAAATTAAGGCTATTTACAAGTTCCAGTTCATTTCAGCAGTGATGGAAACATGGCATCCAGGTAGACACAAGCGTTTTTCCGAAGGGTACAGAACAAGACTGAATATTTTTATTACACGTTCCTAAACAGACATGAGCAACAAGCCATGGATTTAAAATAAAAGAGACCCAGAGAATCCATTTTACCAGTCTGCATGTTAGCTGCCAGCTCATTCTCAGCCCCAGTGTGAAGTTCCATTTTCTGCTTTAGTGAAATTAACTCTTTCTTCAAAAAAACACCATTGCTAGATTCTGGGGTTGACCATGCACCCCTGTGTCTCATTCACTGGTTTAATGTGTTAAATATCTGGTTTTAGAAAGTGTAACAGGTTTTAAAAACCAACATAAGTGCTCTAATGTTCATGTTAAAAAACCCTAAAATCATTTGTCCTCCTTTGCTCGACCCTTTTCTACCCATCTCCCTATTCTCTCTATCTTTTTCTGTCTTGTTTAAAGTGAGCGTTATGTAGTTTCATTACACTAGTTTATTCAGCATCCAGCAGTGGCGCCACACTCTTTTCCATGGTTTACTGCTGTTTACCCTCTTATTTATTTGCTCATAGCCACACTACTTCCAAACTAATTTCTCCCATTCTATATATTTATTTCCACCTATCTTTCCTTATCTAACCCTCTCCCCAGTTCACCATAACCATGATTTCAGTCTCAGTTGCTTCATTACAAGCTGCTGCTTTTATGGGCCATCTGTAGTACGATCTGCATTTGTCAATTCCACACCAGCATAGTAGGCCACACAAAGGCTCACATGCAAAAGAGATTAAACTAGCTACTATCAAACATCCTCTCCCACAAATAATTTACTTTTATTTCTCCCAAGACAAGCAATTAAAGAAGAGT
This sequence comes from Nematolebias whitei, assembly GCF_014905685.2. Lineage (NCBI taxonomy): Eukaryota > Metazoa > Chordata > Actinopteri > Cyprinodontiformes > Rivulidae > Nematolebias > Nematolebias whitei. The sequence continues at coordinate 27,407,321 of NC_056516.1, forward strand.
TAGGGATCAAAAAGCATGAGGAAGGATGAGGAAAAAGTATATGGGGGTAAAAGAACTGAGCATTGAGTAAAAGTTGAAAAGTGAAGCAGCTGGAAAAAGTGAAAATGCTGCCTTGATTTTTGAGGTTTTAGTGAGACAGATGACATGACAGACTAAAGGAATGAAGAGGGGGAGTGAAGGACAACGAAGACTCAGACAGAGAGCAGGCCTGAGAAAAAGAAAGAAGTGGCAAATGAAAAGAGGGATGATTCATCGAGTGTGGAGATTTTACACCTCAGTCAGCAATACCTTTTATGAACGATGAACCGAGTTTTATACATGAACACAAAAGGTGCTGAAATGCTTCAGTACACAGCAAAAACCAGTGCTTGAAACCATCTATATAAATTTTCGGTGACCTAAACTTAAAAAAGGAAAAATCAGAAATTCAATTTGAGGCACATGCAATAAAAATGCATGATTTATAGGAGCTTGGATAAAACAGGCCTGAAACCTGTAGCAAACGAAAAGGAAGTCTGGGACTCCAAACTAAAAAGGTTTGACATGTCAACAAATGTTTCAGTTTGAGCTATTCAAATGACTTTAATTTGACAATGACTTTAATACCATTTCAGACAGAGCTTAACAGTGTGGGGCTGTGGTATCTTGGTTGTCAGTGCCATTGTAACAAAATCCTGATGCTGAAGGATTATTGCTGTTCATCCAAGATGAATAGCTATATCAGGACCCTTATTATTTATGTATATTCATATATTTCCTCTATTTTCCTTACTGAATTTGACATACATAATGATTGAAAACAAAACTCTTCAAAACAGGGAGCCACATAGCTGAACTTGTAGAGATCATATGAAGACTCTAATGGCGCTTTGCCACTGTCTCAACTGTGCTCGGCTCTGCACAATATGACAGCAGTTAACGGCCTCTTCACTTTTGGTATCCACTCCGCTCAGCTCAGTTTATGGGACCACATAGTTTCAGGTTTCAAGCGGGCTGCTTTGAGGGAAAGATTGTGACATAATCAAAGAGCAGCCATTGATTTGCCAGTGGAGCTACATCACTGGATGACCCACCCATCAAAACTGCAAACTACATTTGAACCTCCACTTAATCAATGTATTGACAGATGGCACCACAAGAAATAACGCCTTTACTAAGAAATATTGGAGATGATACTGAAGCATGGCACCCGGACATATAAGCAGTGCCAAGAAAAGCTAACAAAATTAAAGTTCAATAATAAGGTTATTAAGGACCAAAACAGATGGAGTGGCTCAAATACAAAAAGACCAGTTATGATCTCACCCATTCTCCATTGACGATCCTGTTCAGTGAGCAGAGAAACATGTCAGCCTCTACGTAGTGGCAATCACCTACACCTGAGAAGAAGTGAAAAGAGTAGAGCCGAGTGGAGCCGCACTTCCCAAGTCTTGGTCATGTCCCTTCTCAGATTTAAGTCCCAGCCTATGGCCAGTTCCTGATATTCTCAAGTGATTCTGCTTTCTCTTTGTTCTTTACTGTTTAGTTGTATGAGCCACAGCAACACACCAGACACTTCAAGGTAGTTATTCAGCGTTTCCTAGAGAACCAACCCTTTGCAAAAGATGAGAAATTTGAATTTTATATGGCTTCATTTCAATTTCACAATAACCTAAGACCTGGTTCTCACAATGCCAAACTAGATGCATTGTCCCATCAGTTCTCTTCTTCAGATCTCCCAAAGACTGAATACAATATTTTTCCTCCTTTGTGCACTGTTGGAGTTATGATCTGGGCCACTGAGAAGGACATCAGAGAGGTCAAACAAATTTAGCCTGATCCTGGTACTAGTCTTCCTGGAAGGCTTTTCATCCCCGTGTTGGTGAAGAGTAAGGTTCTTGACAGGGTACATACTTCAAAATTCACCTACCATTCTAGTATAAATTGCATGCTACTCAACTAAAATACATTTCTGGTGGCCCTCATTGAATAATTATTTTAAGGAATTTGTTGCAGGGATATTCTCCACTTTTGTACCCCTACCAGGAGTCTGACATCTTGGTCCCCTCAGTCCAAGATCACCTTCATAAATTCCATAGTTTGGCAGCAAACCAAGGAGACCCTATTGTGTACTGCAAAATGGAACACATGGTTTGCACACGGGCACTAGTCTTCAGCCCCTGCTTACCTCATATGGTGAAAGGTAGGGCTCTCCACCAGGGACATTAACATTAAGGATACAACATGCTGCTGTTTGGTGTATTGTTTTTGTACTACTAGTGCTTAGCATATTTTTAGTTAGCGTTTTTCTTAGCTCATACCTTAGATATTATTACTGTTTTTATTTTACATTTTATAATTTTATTGGATGTAACTGGGACTCTGTGTACACAATTTCGCTCCACCTCATGTACCAAATGTGATTTGAATGACAATAAAGATCCTTGAATCCTCAAATCAGCTAAGGAACTCACCCCTAGGTTCATCGGTCATTTCCCTATTGTGAAAATCATAAACCCATCCACTGTCAAAATTAAACTACCTCAAAGATCAAACCAGTATTAGAGTCCCTTAAGCCCCCCCTTCCAACTCCCTAATAGATTCACCTTGGACATTATACAACATATTACTCCTACTAGCAAGATACTTGCCTGTCCTCTGTTCCCTTCCAAATTTTACCTATACCCTTTTGACACTGTAAATAAAATCACTTGAGTTCTACTTGAATGTGTCAGTGTCTCTCCATCAACCCATACTATTATGGGTACTAAAATATAGTAATCATGATATATATACATTAAATCAACCTTTATGCTGTCAGATAATTTTACTGAAAATATATGTATAACTGGATCAAATGTCAACATACTTTATGCTTGATTTTAGCAACATTGGGAAAAAAAAACTCAGTCTTTATGATTTCAATTCTTTTGAAACTGAATTTCAAACTTTAAAAAAACGTTTTTTGTTGCTACCATTCAACTTAACAGTAATACATCACTGTAACCACCGTATTAGTCAAAGCTCATTCCCCACATTTCTAAGAAGTTACTTCTGCTCTGTTAGGCAACTGTCATACAAAGGATTCAAGCTATTAGTCGGTAATGAGCATTGGCTCTCCTTAGACATCAAACAGGACAAGAGGGCAAGCAAAATAATTTGAGTAATAAAATGGTCTGACACAGAGTCTCCACCAACCATCATCGTCTGCAGTCCAGTAAGTGGAACAGCAGGGGATAGGACAATTGTTCCAGACAAAGTCCATTTGCGTCACCAGGTAACTCCCTGTGGTTAAAGATGCAAAGGTAAAATTGTTGACTGGAACAAGAAACCTGAGGGGTAAAATCAGTAGAGAGATTCTGAAAGCAATAGATCATTTTAAATAAGCACATTTTATCAAATAGGATTTCTTTTACCTTTTCTTGGGAAGCCAAGAGAATAGTAATCTCTGGTTTCATGGACAATTACAAACAATTGATTATGTCAATGTGGTTGTTTTTTAAGACATTTAAAAGGAATACAAAAAGGCTTGTAAGGAGTCTATCATAGCTTGGTGGTCAGTGCCTTGGTCTTGTAAACCCGAGACTTCTGGTTTGAGACCAGATCACATCAGCAAAGGTGTCTAACATAAAACAATGGCCAAATAATTCATAGCGACCCTTACAGAAGATATCAGATGAAACAACATGTTAGAGCTTGTAATTTTAAGCTTCTCAAAACGGTAAAACCAAAGTACCAATACTGCTGCACTGTTCGTGTCAGGATAATGGCTATTCTCTACTACCAATCACAACAGGGGAAATATTTTGGGTAGCTGGTTTTAAACTCAGTCCTGTTCCTGCAACACTTCACTTGTGATTGCTTGTGTACTTAAGACTCCAAGTTCCAAAATACTCACTGGATGCTGATTTTCGAAAAGCTGTAAACCTGATAATGGTCGCACAATCTGTGTGTTCAAACCATCATCAAAACACAAAGGCTACCTAATTGCCCCCCGAGGGACTACAGCAGAACTCTTTTTAGTCTTGGTTTACTGCAGTAAAAGGTAAAAATTAAACAGTGAGAAGAAAAAATGTGTTAGTGCATGTCTTGGTTACGTGCGCATAAGGGACACATTCAAGTATTTGTATTCCCTTGTTTGTTTTATTGTGTTCTATGAATCACTCATTGGACATTACACAAGAGACCTGTTTGTGTTTTGTTTTTCTCAAAAGAACAGTTTAGTGAGTACTACAATTTTTTAACCACAACCGGCATATGTTCATAATAATTAGTGATGAAGACTGCCAAAGTGGTTAAAAAAGATACATATTGGTGGTAAAGTAGGCATTTGATGTAAATGGAAATGCATTTGGCTCATAATCATAAACTTTTGTGTTTCTCTGTATTTTTTGTTCAAATTCCACATGTATTCAGGAGTGATTTTTTTCACACAAAAAAAAAAATCTATACATTGTTTTGCCATTATTTACAATAACTATTGCCTGCTCACATTTGTTTTGTTGTTGTTGTTGTTGTTCTTTCTTTCTTTTGTGGCTCTCCATGACAAGTCAAACTGTCTCACTGAGAAGACAAAAAAAAGGGTACGAGTCTCATCTATTATAAGTTACATGAATTGTGGTTATGTTGGTTGGATTTTTGTTTAATTTTGTTTTTAATTTTATTTACCAAATATTCTCAGTAGTCACCATTTCTAACTCATCCATTTATATCCCATTAGCAATTAGCACACCTATATAGTTTGTTTTACTCATCTACACCCTCAGCATTTATACTCCCATGTTTTCCACAGTCCATAGTCAAATCCTCCTGGTATGACATGGGTCCTATAATGCTCATTGTTTTGGCTTAGGCTTTGTTGTTCAAAATACAGTTTTTATTTCCTCCTGCGAATGCTTGTCTTTGGGTTCTACTTAAGCATTTAAGCCATAGCAGTGACATTATCTTGGAATTCTCCAAATATCCATACAATGATTATTCATGTCATTTGTGGGAAAGAGACCTGAATACACAGACCAGGAAAACATATCTATGGTGAAAGTTCTGGCTTTAAACACTAAATGACAACAAAACAACATCTGTGGATGGATGTGATATGTTTTGGTAGCAAAAAAAAGGACATATCCAATGGTCAAAGGTAATATTGTTTCTAATTAGTACACAAGCAGCAATTACACATGCATTATCCTAGAAATCATTTTTGATTGGTAGACTTTTGGTGTTGTTTTACTGTGAGTAATTAAGAATAATTATGAAAACACTAATGGGGAGAAGGAAGCATCACTGCATGGCAGCAGAAGGTGTGTGAATCTGATAGAGACAAAGAGATTCTGAGTGAGAGTTAAAGTGTGAACAACTGAGAGCTCCCAAATAGTGCTGTTCTGTTCAAAGCTTTGGATCATCTGGTGGCTGTAAAGATCAGTTAATACACTGTAATACACTGAGATCAGGCATTTCAGACCTAAAGTTGCAGATCACTAATATTTCTCTGGATTTATTATGAGCTGTCATCAGGAAGGCTTATTAGCCAAATCAAACTACAATAACGATGCCAAGTATTGGAACATTTCCCTGCCAATCTGGCAAACGTATCTGTGGCAGAAAATATTTGTAACCTACATTTTTCTTTACCAAATTATTGTAAAACTATTACCTGCCTTACAATAAACAGTTTAATGACAATTGAAGAAAAAATGCAGGGCTAAATAATGGCATTTTAGAGATCACTTTGTACAAAAATCACTTCATCACCAGCGCCAACGAGGGCTCCGTTTTATATGAACATAATAAAATAAAAATAACAGGTTGTGCTTTGAAATCCAGTGTAGATAACGTTCATGTGACAGATTTACATAATTTGACTCAGCCGAGTGAAGATGCAATAAAATGCGACTGTATGAAACAAGTTAATCATTTTTGAGGAAGACACTAACCCAGTCCTCATAATTATATTTTTTATGTAGACCAAATATCCATCTATGAATTTCAGTTGAAAAAGATGCTTAATATTTTTTGTTCTTTTTTTTTTGGTTCAACCCATGCAATTTCCTAGCATTTAATTGTATGAGTGGAACTGCGACTGCTCACAAAGAAACATGTAGATGTCAATTATAAGCTCCTTACCTCCACTTCACCGGTCTGTCTGTGAGCACACTCCAGTGCCAGCGTGTGCAAGTCACTGCACGTGTATATACATGGGTAAACGTGCGTGTTTCATGTGTGTATCCACGTCTCGGTGTGAGTATAGCTCCTTGATGCGGTGATCAATGTTTCTCTGAGGCCTGGTTCAATAAACCATTAGATTTCCCCCTAAAGACATCCTGCCAACAGAACTTCATTAGACCCATACACATGCATACAAAGAAAAACAAAAACGCTGCACACCACCTCTTATGTTGCTAATTGTCCTGCGTTTACAGGCGGCTGCCATCAGGACTGAACAACGTCATGGCTTAGTTTTATGTGTTGGCTTGATTCATTTGATGCAGAACCCAATGCAGGAGTCAGTATTGTTTGATCCCACCTGAAAGAGCCAACTTTCTATCTATGAATGCCAGAACAAATAGGCTCTGTCAAACTTGATCAGACAGTATACTAGTGAAGATTCTCAGTCATCCAGCTCATGATCAATCAAAAAAGGTTACAAAAAACAACTGGACTTCTATTCTGAAGCTGAAGACATTTCACATCCTACCCAGGAGGCTTTATCAATTCACAATGGAAAAAGTTGTGGTGTTACCGATATTGCAGGCATGAATGTGTTCTATGTATACTCATCATCAGGGTGCATTGGGAGATTTTTTTTTAGCAATTACAGTCTTTGATATGCTTTTTGTAAGGGGGTATTGATTGGTTGCATGACTAATTCCAGCAGGGTAATTCACTTCAGTTTAGAAATAAAATCATGTAGACTACACACAATGTCTGGAGTATCACACAAAAGATTTCACTCAAAAAGGTAGAGCTCTTCGTAGCTTTCCAAAAGCATAAAGATAAGCTTGTTTGGATTATTAAAACTCAGTAAACAAATCTGATCTAACTTATCAAATGTCCTTACATAAAACAGGCTGTTGCTTTTACATCACTCGCCTTGTCTCTCATATTCCCTTATCTCTTCACACAGAAACGCCTGCCCTTACCACTAATTAAAACTCTGGTGTGTGTGTGTGTAAGGGTGTGTGTGTGCTTGTTTCTATACAGTATTTGTACACACATCAGGCTTCAGTATTAATTAAAGGTGTGAATGCTAATTGGTCGGATCAATAATGGGTCGTTGGGCCTCGGGGAATGACAGCCAATAGGAAATCGTTATATGTCTGACATCACTGTCACTCTGCTAAAGCTGCATTTTGACACGTGCATAGACTGACACGCACACCTGTGCTTGCACACGGGGATTATAAACTGTCATCCGCAAAGGTGCTTTAACTTCAAAGAGCGTGAAGGAAGAAAGAATGGGAGAGCGGTTAGAAACTGAAGAGTTACGAAGACAGAAGTTGAAACCTGCTAGAGGAGAGACAACCTTACAGTATTTCCCTAAAAGGAAATCAATACCCATTATGGAGAGCAAGAGACATGAGTAAAGAAGACATTTAAAAAAGGAAATAAATGCCATAGCTGTCACTGAACATAACTGCAGAACCCAATGTGTCACCACTGAATACCTATTTGTACTAATTAGATGCATGGAAACAATCATTTTCCAACTAAATTCACAATCAGCATTTTTTGTCATATCATCTTACACAAAATCTTTGTTTTTCTACAAGTAACATCAAAAATGTCTTTGAATGTCTACTTTTAGTAAAACTGTGCTCTTCATATATATACTTTGTATATACAGTATAGATATATATATATATATTTACTGGCCTTATTGCATATGTCACTTTACTTATACAAATATCAAGGACTTCATACATATACTGTGTGCATTCTCTTCATATGCTGCTTTGCCACTTTACTACAAAATGCCAAGGTCAGGACCTTCACTTCATTTCATTTCATATATATATATATATATATATATATATATATATATATATATATATTTAAGGCAGTATTATACTTTTATTATTTCATTTTATGCTTATTTTTATTAAATGTTTTAATGTTAAATGGTTATTGTTGCACCAGGAGTCTGAGAGTAATGTAATTTCAATCCTGTGTATGTCCTGTACATATTGCAGTTTTGACAATAAAGTTGACTTTGACTTGACTTAATTTTATTCAAAGTAGAAATTCAAGAGTACACAAATGCCACAAAAATATTATACATTAACTTTTATTATTGAAGCGGATCGGCTATGGTTTATCGTTCGTTTAGCGTTTAGCATCCCTTTAGCATATATCTTAGTCTATATCTTAGATTCTTATATGCTGTTTCTTTCTATACTTTATATTTTTGCTATTTTTGGGTGTAACTGGGACCTTGAGTACACAAATTTGTTCCATCTCATGTACCACATGTGATGTGAATGACAATAAAGAACCTTGATAATGTAAAAGAGTCATCTTGATTGTTGCCACTAGATCAATCAATCAATCAATCAACCTTTATTTATACAGGTAAATCCCATGATGTCTGTGGATTCAGTGGAAAATGTATTTATTTAGCCATAGCTCTTTGAATGACCTCTGTTTTGAGAATCGGAGTTTAACTGTGACCAGATCGCAAAATAATAATGAGATTGAGTGGCAGGACCAAAGTGGACTGCTGCCATTTTAAGACACATTTGATGTAAATAAATATTTATTAGTTCATGCATAAAACTATTTGCTACTATTTAAACCACATTAAATTTTGCAATGCATTCTGGCAGAAATGTTTTGATATTTCCTCAGGAATTGTCCCGATCTGCAGAAGAAGTGCTACAGCTAGCTGCTGCACTATTTTTCAATCAAAAATAACCACATATGTAGACAACCATGTATGGCAGTCGAGTACTCTAATATAATTTATATGCCACCAAAATATTCTAAAAAAGTATTTTCTTCAGATTAGCAACACACCATATATACTTTTACTGATAATTTCGCTTTTTCAGGTCTCTTTTGTAAATGAGTCCTCGAGGCTCAATGGGATTAACCAGTCTAAATAAAGGTTGAATGAAATTTGAAAAGCATCAGACATGCCTGTGTCCTTTAACAACTTGACACCAAGACAGCAGCAAAAAAGTTCATTGAGTTAAGCTCCATTTGAAACATTTATCGTTAACACATGTAAAAATTAATGTCTTATGCAATGGTCACTGTCAATTATATTGTAGCCATTAATAAATTCTGATTTTTTTTTTTTACTAAAAGCATGTCGAAAATGTTGCTTTTGTTAATGCTTAGAGAAAAAAAAAAACCTTTATCAGTGTGCTGAAATATTTGTATGTGCTGTTTTGTTGCAATGTTTAAGAAATCGAGCTAGCCACTGAAGGATTGTGCAGCTGTGTGCCATCATGTGTGTGATATCTAATAGCTGTGGTTACTGTAGCATGACTTATTAAATTTAACATCAAGAGACCCCCTGGAAAGCTTATTGACAGACACCAGGAATGCAGCCACTCTCTCACACGTTTTAAAGCTAGCAAGATAATCCTAAATGTGAACCTAACCAAACTACACTGTGATCATTTTTAAGACTTCATATATACAGTAAAGGCACAAATTATATTGTTTTTCCATCACTGGGTGTGACTTTACTCTAATTTAAACATGTTTAACGAAGTTTAACAACTACATTAACAGGGTTTTATTAGTAAATAGTCAAAGACAATTGCTTAGACAAGCTTCACCAGAAAAAGTTGAATGGTTTATCCTTATAACAAGTCCTGATCTATATGTACAACAATAAAAGCATAAAAATAATCTTTCAAAATTGCGTTTTCTACAGTGATAAAAAAACAAACATGCTATCATAAGTGTTTTCCCTTGTTGCCATGCTCACACATCTTCCATTCAGCTCATAGCATCATTGCGTTTACATGAGTTTTATGTATCTCATGCACATTCGAAGGATAGAAACTCACAAGGGATTTGACTTGTAAAGATTTAAGTCTTTTTGAGCGTCATGATCATCTCAATAATTACAACAATTTCTTGTGGAAGAGCCAAAGCTCATAAAAATAAAACACTGATTCAAGAGTAAAGGGAAGTAAAGAAGTTCTTATACTGAGATTTATATGGCTTTTTTTCCACCCAAAACTTTTGCATGTGAGACAAAGCTCGAGGGATTTAAGTAGGAGCTTGTGTGAGGAAGTGTCACACAATGGTTTTATCGTTGTCTATTTAAGAGTCTAATTTGTAAATCTTTGGTATAAATATGTAAAGCGCCTTATGGTTAAATAATTGAGGGATATATTAGACAATAGGACAAGAATTTGAAAAGAAAGTAACAAGCTCAAAGTGGCATATTCTGATGTGGAGTAGAACTGAGCATTTATATGCGTTTTAGGTTATTTTAGGTACAGATATGTGTGCTGGTAATGCTACAGTACATAAGCCTAATGACAAGGTTCAAGAATGGTAAATGGACTGTACTTATATAGTGCTTTTCTATCTTATCAGGATACTCAAAGTGCTTTACAACACAATATGTGGCTCATTTACCCATTCATACAGTGCTCCAGTATAGCTATTAAACAATCAGTGCTTTATCACATTCATACACTGATGGGACACACATAGGCGGCAATGAGGGGTTCAGTCTTGCCCAGGGACACTTCGGCATGTGACTGCAGGTGGAATTGAACCCCCAACTCTTGCATTGGAGGATGACTGCTCTAACCACTTATCCACAGCTGCCCTTTCTGTGGTGGTGGAAAAGTGGTGCTCTCAATACAATTTAAAATGTATTCGCAAAATCTAATTTTAAAAGAAGACAAATGTAAAACCGATTAGTTAACTGCAATAAAAATTAGAACTCGGTTTGTTCTGGATATTGTTTTAATCTGTAAAGTCCATGCTTCCTAAAACTTAAGCTATCATAAAAGCTTGAAGAGGAGTAATAAAAAGGAGTAATAAAAACTACATTGTTCTCTCCCTGCAATATGCCATCATCACTCCTTCCTGAAAAATATCTATCTATCTATCTATCTATCTATCTATCTATCTATCTATCTATCTATCTATCTATCTATCT
>NC_056516.1:27418830-27433010 GCF_014905685.2 Nematolebias whitei
AGACAGACAGACAGACAGACAGACAGACAGACAGACAGACAGACAGACAGACAGACAGATAGATAGATAGATAGATAGATAGATAGATAGATAGATAGATAGATAGATAGATAGATAGATAGATAGATAGATAGATAGATAGATGTATTGACTGTTATTTTTTGTTGTTGTTTGTAAAAGTTTTTATAATTTTTTTTTTTTCAATCAAGTGAAAAAAAATATTTTTTTGCCCAAGTTTTTTTGTTTCCACAAGCATTTGAAACCTTGTGGGGAAACAATTAAATCCCATTGCGATGGCGCACAACCTTATTGGAGCACTGTTAAAGAACACACATCAGTTCTCCGAGTATAATTCTTTTGCATAAGAAATACACACAAAAGAAAGATTTTCTTCACTTCTATATTGCTATTCTCCTGCCTAAAGCGCTGTACCAAAGATATTAGAAGCAGCGGCGAAGTGAAATAACAAAAACTGCTGACGGAACATTGAACACTAAGGAGCAGAAGATTACAGCTGATAGACATTTTAACAATTTATTACATGATTAAAGTCTGAGAGCAAACACCACAGAATGCCCTTAAATTATGAAATCTGCAGATGAGATGCCTTTTACTGAAGTTAACGATTATTCTGCAAATGCTCCTTAATACAGTTTATAGGACACTGATGAATTTGGTGAAAATTCTCTTTGACATGCAAACTTGAGGTTGTGGATACTTAAACGATACCTCTAAGTGATTTCTTAGTCATGGCATCAAGAACTGCCATGTCAGCATGACCCCCCACTTGTATTCTGGTTATGCTAATCAGTTGACATTCCTTCTAGTTTGTCAGGGGAAGCTGAGTGGATGCGTCGAGATGGAGACCCTGAAGAGAGGCCATTTGATTCGTTGGCACTTGTAAAGCTGAATGATGGCCTGACATTGGCCAGGTGGCCATACTGTCAGAAATCCACGCTCATACCCACATAAACACACTTTATCACTACGCAGAGGCACACATCTACACACAAAGATATTAACTACCTACGAGGACTGCCTATATTTTAGTCAAGAGGCCAGTGATTGTCTGACAGACATGAATATCAAATCAATATATCATTTGATGTAATTTCAATCCTGTCCCAGCTCAGAACGGTTTGGCAGCTTACCTCCTATAATTCCATCATGATCGCTTTTAACATCATTCACATAAGAGGTCAATATATCATTCGCTGCATGCGCCAGGTGTATTCAAGCCTACTCTGTATTTTTTCAGGTTTTGGACATGGGTAATGCATTTTTTGGACCATCTCTGTCATTATACACCTATCTACTCTATGCAAAAGGAAAATTTAGCAGCTCGATAGAAACCCATTAGTGAATTGCTTGATTTCATCCACTATCATATTAATATATCATTTAGAGTACTTTTCTGATGCGAAGCAACCACTATATCCTGTCTAGCCAGAAATTAATACATTTGGCAGCCGTTTACTGTAATTACATTATCCAGACATCAAACTGATACATTGCGTGGACATTCATATAAGGCTAAATAACTGAGACATTTGGCAGCTATTGTGTATTGAACCATCAATTATACCCAATGATCCAGATAATAGGTTGATGCCATTTAATTTTGACAACTGTGGGTAACCTTGAAGAGTCCCACACTTAGTTTTTCTTTACTTGAAAAGCCCAGTGAGGCCAAATCAGATTAGAATCAAAACCTGCAACAAAGCTAATAAAGTTTTCAGCTAAAACATTGAACAAGGAGTAAAGGCAAATGCACACGGTTGATATTCTCTACTGGGTCAACATTTTCAAGAGAAGGTGCATGTCAGTATTGCCATTAGGTCATTCAAACGGTTCTACATCATTACAGATAAAAAAATATAAAAATGACCAATATATTATAGCAAATATATAAACACAGTTCAAAGTAATAGCTCTTTGAAAGTGGGGTTCTGTGGAAATTAATTTCTTAGCTGCTGTAGATACTGTAGTTCTCTGAAAAAAATAAGATTTGAGAAATAGCGTTTGAGTCAATGGCCGTCATCGCAGAACAACTCAAATCTAAAACAAAAATTAGAGGTTCATGTAACTCTGTTTTATAGACATTTGCATTGACATCACTTTTGATTTCACTTTAAATTTAAATCATATGAAATTCTATGTGAGTTTTGCCAGTGCAAAATAATGGCAGCAGTAGCTAATGCTCTGTGGGGAAGCTGACCTTGCAGACAGTGGAACAATGAGAAGATGCATTGTAGATAAACACAAACACACACACGCACCCCCCCCCCCACCCCCCACACACACACACACATATATATGCACAGCTTTAAAATACCATTGACTTCTGTTCTGTTAGAAAACATAGGACAAAATTAATTGTTATATAGAGGATTCCTTTTTTTATTAGTTTCTATAGAAGCTTTTCTATTTTCTTCACATGTAGTATATCAAATATATTGTTTTTGTGCTTAAAAGAATCCTTTCCTCTTACAATTCTAGTTATTTTCCTTTCTTCTTATTTTTATCCCCTCCCAAATCTCAGAAGCTGCACACCAGTTTGCACAGTACACATGGGCAACGTATAGAACTAATGCTAATACACTGGGATCCTCTCTCTCTCACACACACACACACACACAGAAGTTTATATATATATATATATCAGACACACACACACACACACACACACACACACACATAAACCTCATACAGTGCTGTAAAACCAGTTTTCCCCCCAAGACAGCGGTATCATATTCCCTCTCACTGTAAGTGTATGAGATAAGTAAAAGTTGTGTCTTTGTAGTCACACTCACTTTTAGTTATAATTGCTATGTCAGAAATGTGGAATGAGACAAAAGGTGGTAAAACAAAAAGCGTAGATATATTCATGCACATTGAAGGGAGGAAAGAAAAAAATGATGTGGTGATGTTGGTATCATTGTGTCATGATGTTCAACTCTCACTGGAGCGGTTCACGGTCGAGTGTGACGCGGCTGGGATGAGAATCAGCACCTGAGACCATTGTCCTTAGCCAGAAAAGGGTGGACTGGATGGCCGGGCCCCCTCCTGGTTGGGGGTGAGGTGCTGCATCAAGTGGAGGAGTTCAGGTATCTTGGGGTTTTATTTACCAATGAGGGAAGAATGGAGAGGGAGATTGACAGATTGATTGGTGCAGCTTCCACAGTGTTACGTATTCTGTGCTGGTTTGCTGTGGTGAAAAGAGGTCTGAGCTGCAAGGCCCTCTGTTTGCTGGTGGGTCTACATTTCTATCCTCACCTATGGTCAAGACCTATGGTTGAGTAGTGCCACGAATAACAAGATCACAGATACAGACGGTAAAAATGTGTTTCCTCTGCAAGGTAGCTAGCTCGACTCTCCCTTATAGACAAGGTGAGAATTTAAGTTATCTGGGATAGACTCGGAGAAGAGCTGCTGCTGCTCCTCTACATCAAGTGGATCCAGGTGAGATGGTTGAGGAACTTGCTAAGGATGCCTCCTGGATGCCTCATTAATGTGGAGACCATGGGGAAGACACAGGACACGCTGGACAGATGATATCTCTCTTGGCCAGCCTGGGAACACTTTGGAATCCTCCAAGAAGAGCTGGAAGATGTGGATGATGAACAAATGTCTGGGTTTCCTGCTCAAGCTCCTGCCCCCACAAAACAACTCCAGAACAAGCAGAAGATAATGGATGGATGGATTGATAGATGGAACTAATCCTAATATTATACACAGGATTTATATTTCTCTCTCACGCACACAAAATGATATATGTGACATTCATTCATTTATCCAACCTTTATTTATACAGCTTAGTCTCATTTAGTCACGCAGACTCATTTACAAGAGACCTGTTTTAGACAGACATAAAGTACATACAACAATATTCAACAAAAAGCAATTAAAATAAAAAAAGTAGTGCTATAAAAACAAATTCTGTCAAATCAAGGTGCCATATAAAACAAGGTAAAATACTAAAAGCAAGAATATAGTTGTTATGATTTTTCTATCAATCTTATCAAATGGTTGAAATCACTTAAATAAATCAAAGTGGATAGCTTCAGATCTTGTTGCCAGGTGTTCCAGGTTACAGGAGCAGAGCAGGAAAAGGCCTTTTTGCTGAGTTCAGTACGCTCTGTGGGAACGCTGCGGGTAATGATGGCCTGAGAGCGCACGCTGTAACTGCACTGATGACGGGGCATGTGGGAGGAGATAAAAGAAGGCAGCAGACCAAGGAGTGATTTATAGATGAAGATGCACCTGTGTGAGAGCCTACGTGTAGATAATGATGACCAATTGACCAACATGCACACATTAACCTCAGTACAGGTTTGTAAAACTGTTTTCTCCTGAGACAGCAGCGTCGTAATTCCTTTCAGTCTAGATTTATGAGCTAAATCAAAGTTGTGTTTTGGTAGGTACACCGCTCACTGTGTTATAATTGCTATGTCAAGAATGTGGATTGAGACAAAAGGTGGCAAAACACAGAAGCATACATAATTGTAGCACAATGAAGGTAGGGAAGAAAAAGAACATTTTTTTTCCATGTTCCAATAATTAAATATTATTTTTAATTATCTTATAAAAGTGATTTGCTCAATCATCCTTGACTGTTGGGGTCACATTGTGTATTATCTGACTGGAATCAATGAATTGAACTCACTGATTTCAGGCGAAGGAAGAACATGAATGGCCTAAAGTGAGAAGGGAAAGACAGAGACAGATGGAGGGATGATAGATAGAGGGGTAGACATTGTCAGTCCCCTCAGGTCTCTTTGATAAACATCAGAGCCGCCACTGCCAGAGCCTCAATCACATCGAGATGCACGCGCAGCTCCGTGAACACACGCAGACACCTATCACACAAGTGCAACGCTGATGCATAGCTTAACTCTCTCTCCCTCCCACTCTCTCTTTTCTCATTCTCTCTCACTCTCTCCTCCACCACACACGCAAACTTGACTTTTACACTCAGATCATGTTCAAGTTAAAGAGACTAGAGTCAAAATCAATCAGTCAAGGGCTGATAAGCGATCAAAGACCTGAGAAACAAATGGTGGAGTGCTCATTCGATGGCTGCCTCTAAATATGGATGCTAACAGAGATTTACCGGTTCCCCTGAGTACCTAGCTTCACACGCATCACGCATCCTGATCAGATTCATTAGTTTTAGAATTGAATGTCGTTGGCTTGTTTAACTAGTGTGACTGGTACAGAGTTATTAATGCAAAGTTATTATGGGTGCAAAGATGTTTCTGTTTCATGAAATCAGATATGGAAAGCAACACTGAAGGTAAATGTGTATTATAGATACATATTAATGTATACAAGGTAATATGTACACATACAAGTACACATTACTGCTTTTACGTTATTATTGTTACTATTGTTACTATTGTTGTTGTTGCTGTTGTTTTTTTAAGTTTTTTGAGATATTTTGATTGATATATATATATATATATACATATATTTATATATATATATATTTATCAGGCCTAAATGACAGAGTTGTTCTTACCTTTTCAAAAGCACCAAATCATATATGACAACATGTCTTATATGATTAATTTAGTTAGACTTTACAACTCTTAAAACATAAGCAAGAGCTTTAAAAGTATACTTTATAATGTTGTTAAATGGGTTATAAATATTAGTTCTAGAATTTCCCAATCAGTAGAATCAAAATATAGTATATGGTACAGTCTCTATTGACTTTGAAAATAATGGCATGACCATTGAAAATGTCCCAAAACGTAGCCAGTTATCCAAAACCCAAGACTCATCTTTTGAATGGACTATAACAATTATGATAATACTCCTGTCTGTGCCTGATGACAAGTATACACAAGGTAAAAAAAAAAAAAAAAAATATATATATATATATATATATATATATATATAGGTTTCTGGAACACTATAAAAATTGCAGTGCGTCAGAAGATGGGGGTGAGCTGGAGGTGGGGTCACTGGTCTGGTTGCAGACCCCTGTGAATGGGCAAAACTCCATGAAATTATGAGAACCATTGGATAGTGGCTCACAGTGCAGATGGGTCCATCAATGGCACAGCATCTGGCCAGTGAGAGCTCCCAAACTGTTTACCCAGCTGCCAGCAGCTACGATGTGTTTGCAAATTACCCTTCCACCCACCCAGGCCGTTTAAAACAGATAAACACTTTAGAATGAACAAATCAAAAATATTGCCTTCTCAACCATTTATTGGCTTTCAGCAAGATCAATGTGAGGTTCTCCACCACTTAACTTGTTTGTTGATTTGTCTTCTCTAGATTATGTGAAAACCTGTTGATTGTGCCTTCATTTACTTTAAATTGGGGCGCATGTTCAACGTAATGTGTTTTCCTTTATATCTACTTCTACATTTTATGAGTCTATATTTTGCACCTTCTCTTTAGTCATTAAATAAACTCTCTGTGTTAATAAAAGTTAAAGACAAGTGTATTTTTTTCTATCCAAGTACAAGAAAAGTAACTTAGGATCTCATATGTTCTGTATATACCAGTGTGTCTAATATGTTTATGTTTCAAAACACATGCATGTGTCAAAATGTGTTTTTGGTTTGGATAATGAGGACTTATGGTGAACATTAATATGTGACACATTTTTTGGTTATAGTTTATCTACATCTATATTTACAATGATGGGGAAAATAAAGTACAGCAACAGTTGCTTCTTTGAAGTCATTGCTGATGTTTTTCCATCTTGGCGTGGAGCGGTGGTTAATGCTGTAACCTTTCAGCAGGAAAGTTGCAGATTTGCCTCCTGGCTTGTTTGTGTGGAGTTTGCATGTTCTTCTTGTGACTTATGTTTTTTTTTCTCCTGGTTCTCAGGTTTCCTTTCATAAACCTAAAACATGCACGTGAGGTTGCACGCTGGGTGTGTTTGAGAGTGTGAGGCTGTTTGTCTCATTTGTCTCTATATGTCCCTGTGATGGACGTGACCTTTCCAGGCTGTCCCCTTTCTTTTGCACAATGACTGCTGGAGATGGATGTTAGCTCTTTGCAACTTGGAAAGGAGAAGCAGTTAAAGAAAACATGAATTAATGGTCACTTGTATTCAGTTTTTTGTTGAATAAATAATGACATGG
Source organism: Nematolebias whitei (assembly GCF_014905685.2). Taxonomy (NCBI): domain Eukaryota; kingdom Metazoa; phylum Chordata; class Actinopteri; order Cyprinodontiformes; family Rivulidae; genus Nematolebias; species Nematolebias whitei. The sequence goes on from NC_056516.1 coordinate 27,425,937, forward strand.
TGTAAACTGTTGTGTGTTTTTGTACACTTCAGGTATACATTTAAATAATTTAGGAATTGTATGTTCTAATGCGTAAAATGCAAGAATTGAAAAAGGCTGGACTCCCCCCCATCATGATTATATCTCAAAACCAGCATCTATTCCAGGATTGTTTTGCCTTTCGTGTCTGTAATAAGCATCTCCTAAAATTCAAATGCAATCTTTTCTATTTGCATATAAAAGCAAACTAATCATCTTTACTCAAAAACATTTACTTGCATCAATTAGAACTTATAATACCACGGGGGTTCTTCTACAGGTCGCCCAAATCCTTTTTGTCTTCAACACTAAGCTTTAAAACAATTTCTTTGGAACATCTTACATTCAATTTTTGTTGTGCAAATCTAATTTTAACAGTTCTGTCTTTTGAGAACTTTTAACCTTTTCACTTTATTTAGCTTCTTTCATTGCTTTGTTTGATCAGTGTTTTATGGCTATTAATAAACTTTTTTGTCCACGTTTGTATTTTCTTTGAAAAGCATTTATGCCAGGTTTGTGCTTGAAAATGTTTTGTAACTACAAATGAGTGAACTGAAAAGAAAAAAAAAATGTTGTAAAGTTAGTATTAGTCAAACTATCACAGGTTATTTTTCCAAAGAGCTAATTTTACAGTACAGATCTACAAGTTGAAACCCTTTGGCAACTTTTTTTTTTTTCCCACTTCTGCTTAACTTATAAAGAGTGTTTCCATTCAAACAATAAAGTATACTGCATGTTTATTAAAATAAATAATAAAAAAAACTAAGTTTTTTTTTCTTCCTTTCCTCACCTCTTAACCACCTACCTAATGCAATTGTCCACTTTTCCCACAAAACACTAAGGGAAACAAAAAAATAACTTAAAAGAAAAAAAGTGCAGATAAGTAAAAGCAGAAAAAAGGGAAAATATACCAATATTTCTTTGACATCAATCATGCATCCATATCTGTGACTCTGCGTATAAGTGTGTGTGTCTAAGCACTGTGATAATCTGTGATTCCATCTCAAGCTGCCCCCGACATCAAGCTAAATTATACATCACTCTTTTTCTTTGTATCACTCACATGCATGTGCTCATATGCTGACTGTATATGGGCTGAGATATGAATTAGTTATGATCTGACAGTCTTCAGAGGAGCAGGAAAAAAAAACTATATTCAAGGTGTCCTACAATCACATCAAAGCTTATGGAAAGGCTGGAGAGCGTAAAGCCACAGTATTGTACTTCTGCTCTGCAAAATCTAGTTGCAATCCCCGCACACTGATCATAGATTTATCATTTTTCTGCTTACAATACATATTTTGGAGACAATGCAACACATGATTTGTCTATTTACAGCTCTGTTCTGTTTTTCATTTGTGCCCCAGTTGAGACAGAAAAAGACATCCAGACCTTTTCTCCCCTTCGGACATCCTGCAGTCCTGTCTGAGCTCATGATTGAAGAGTCCAAAGGTATTCCATGGCCAAATGTGATGCAAAAAGGCCTCAGGCTTTACACCAAGCTTTGAGTGCACCCCGGAGCAGGGTGAACTCAACTTGATGTGCCTGGAGTGTCTGCAACAAAAGGCCACGAGGCTTCTGCAGCAGGTGCCCCTACATTTATCTGTCAAAGTTTATGCCTATTGCTAAATTATTATCTTATTCTTATTGGAAGTATTATATATATAATTAAGACTACAGTACTTTCTAATGTCCTAAATTACACACTACTTAAAAAAATCATAGCATGCTGAACTAAACTTTTTTGTTCAAATTAAAAAAAAAAAAAAAAAACTTTATTAATCCCAAAGGGAAATTATTTGTTGTTGTAACTCGTTATCCTCATTTCATTAAGAGATGTTATTGATGCTGATGCTGTAGGCAGGCAGGATCTATTGTAAAGGTCCATCCCACAGTGGATCCTAAGAAACTGGCTGCAGATGCCGTCTGATCTATCCACCCAGACTCGGCTGGCCTCTCGGTTCCCCTGGGCTGTAGAACCGACCGAATGCCGGGCAGAACTCCTCCCAGTGCGATGGCCACTCCTCCCAGCAGTCTGCCGAGCTCCTCGTCGCTGCGGACAGCCAACTGTAGGTGCCGAGAGACGATCCTGTCCTTCCGCTGTCATGAGCCATGTTTCCTGCTAGTTCCAGGATCTCAGTGGTCAGGCACTCGAGCACAGCTGGCAGGTAGATGAGAATGCATCCACATAACATCCTTTTCAACTCTTTTGAGATTTGGGGCTTTAGTTGAGATATTATTTGAGCTTTTGAGATGTTAATCAGCTGCTGTTGTTGTAGAAAACTGCCTTGTTGCCATGGTTACACATCATAACAAATGTCCAAAACTAAAACAAGTTTTAGTAAAAATTCTTCCAGCTGCACAGCATGTGATACCAGAGGAAACAATCATCCAAAAAGCTTTATTTACATCCATAAAAAGAGGAATTAAAGTTTCCTAAAGCAAAATCTCAGAATGAAAGTAACAGAGCTGCTCCAACATGCAGCCACCTTGAGCGGCGCAATTCTAGAACTTGTTGCAGAGAGCAACACATCTTTTCTGCTGCAGATCAGCTTTCACTAAATATAAATGCATCAAAACATTTGATATCAAACAAAATTACAATATACAAATGTTCAAGGGATCATTCAGATCTTTTAAAGTGGGGTTTTGTGGACTGATTATCATCAAGCATGATCAAATATTAACTAATAACATCTTACCTGTTGTAGATAGCTCTTTAAAAGATCCCAGTTTGGAGAAACAGGGTTGAATGTTGACTGGATTGACATGTTATTAAAAATATATTTGTCTTAAATCAATTTCATGTTCCAAAATGTAAGTTTTTCAGAACTTTTTACAGAACACTGTCAAAAGCTGAACTATTCTTGGAGTTTTACTCCAAAAATATTCCATGAGGCTAGAGTTATAGCCATCTTTTGGTAAAACTTGTAAATTCAATGCAACTTTATGCCATTTTAAAAATAAGTATCATGTATAATATATTCCTATGTGATGATGAGCAATAAAAGCATACATTGGAGCAGACTCTCAGCTGCTGCCAGGCCAGCTTTAGCTCAGTGTCTAAAAAAAATAAAGGCTGTTCTAGCCATTTCACGTCTGTGGTGGCCATCTTGAATGTGGTTGACTAAGAAGTATTCAGCTGATGTACATCCAGTAATTGCTTTCTGAGAGTTTTGGTATGGTATGTAAAATCTCTTGTCATGGGACAACAAAACCAATAGAAAGACAAACAACGGTCATTTCACCTTCTGTGGTGGGAGACAATTATTGCTCTTTCATCATACATTTAGTGCAAGTTTGTTTTACTCATTTATCCAAAATGAAATGCAAATATCCGATGACATTTAACTAGAAACATAAAATAAAAAAAACTGCATGAACTATGAATAACTAGCCTGAATTTACACAAACAGCTTGTGCAAAACCCTGTTAAAATACGTCTCTCTCGCACTCTTCCGATGGATTAACAGCCAAGCTGTGTGTTGTGGATATTGTAAGAAACTGATAAGCTGAGCGCTCACAGATCAGCAGCATCATGTCTCATTTTCGGAGATGCCAATTGTGCTCTGCTTCTCTCTCTGCCCATTTGCAAAACACATACTGCGTAAGTCAAAAGTCTGCATGTCTTAACAGCAGGGTCTCCTCAGATAAGTCCCCCTGGACCCTCAAATGGAGAGCAAACTCCTTCCACGTTACATCTACACACAGACTCAGAGATGCAAAATAAACCAGAATAAACACAGGCCAAGTTACTGGTAGGAATTTGTGCCAGCGAGTAAATCTAGGACAACTGCTTGGACATGTGAGTGGCACCAGCACACAGCCAGCCATTTACATTTAACTCAGCTCAGCATGTGTGGAGAGACTTTCACACGGACACTCTGCAATCAGCGATGTTGTGATTGTGCAGCGCACCAGACTCAAAGCAACAAGATGAATACCCGTCAGCTATCTACTGCGCATTCAGACGAGCACAGTGACCCGTGATGGGATGCAGAAAGACACACAGGCAGTTGAGCTGTGTGTCAGTGCAGCTCTGATAAATCCTGTGGGTGGGTGTTTGATCTATATGTAATCACAAATACATCCATCACTGTGGAGAAAAAAATAACTTTGGGATCACATTTCAATATATTGGGAAATGAATTTGCCACTTCACGTTTATTTTAGATTAAATTTAAGCTAGACCTAAAACGTCTGGGTTTTGATTTAGGATGTGAAATTTATGGAAGGTTTTAAAACGTGTTGAATGAAACATTAAAAATACAACATTACGTTTTATTTAAAAACCATGTAGAAGTTGTGTAAAATACTGAACATGTCCTATTATTTAATAGCTTGTAAAATCAATTTTAGCAGGAAAAATATTAGTTGTATCTTTTATATGATTTTATTATTTGTTTATTGTTTATGGTCGAGCTAGAAAAAGTTGCTAAGGTTTTCCAGCTTTTACAGTCTGGGTTCGACATCATCCAGTCAGATTTGTCCCGTCTCAAACTGGTGCTAAATGCTGATAAAACCAAAGGGATGTTGTTTTCAAACAGGAAGTCGGTACCAGCAGTCCTTCCTGCTATTTTATCTTTGAATGGTGTTTCTACTGAGTTTGTTGACTCATAAATATTTGGGTATGTTGGTCAATTCATATCTCTCTTTTAAACCTCATGTCGAAAACTTGGAAAATAAATTACAAATAAAATTGGGTTTCTTTTTCAGAAATAGATCCTGTCTAACTCTGAACCTTAGGAAACACCTTGTAACTTTGACTTTCCTTCCCTCCACTGACTATGGTAACATCATTTACACGAACGTTCCTACAAGCACCTTGCAGATGTTGGACGCTGTCCATCATGGCGTGTTAAGGTTCATAACTGGCTGTAACTACTGTACCCACCACTGCACCCTGTATTCAATGGTTAACTGGACATAATTAACTTCACGCAGACCCTCTCACTGGTACATTTTCATCTTTAAATCACTTCTTGGTCTGCTGCCTTCATACATCTCCTCCTACATATCACTTTGTGAGTGCAGTTACAACGTGCGCTCTCAGGACATTATTACCTGCAGTGTTCCCTCAGTGAGGACTGAAATAGGCAAAAGGGCCTTCTCCTACTCCGCTCCTGTTTCCTGGAACACCTTGCAAAAAGATCTGAAGCTCTCGACCTTGACCACTCTAAGGGACTTTAAACATCTGCTAAGTCCATGGCAGAAACCAACGCAGGCATGTTCCTATTTTTTAATATTTTACATCATTTTATAATGCAGCTGTTTATTCCTGTCCTTTTTTTATATAATTTCTTCCATTTTCTTTTCATTTTATATGATTTTTACGATTGTCTATTGTTGCCTGTACATCATTTGTGTTCTTGAGGCTCAGTGAGACTAACCTGTATAAATAAAGGTTGAATGAATTAGCTAGATCTTGCATTAGATCGCCTACATTATTTTCGTTCACAGCCGTTTGTTGAAGATTTGTTGTTTCATTGTACTTTTCCCAATTTTCTGACCCAATTTTGCCAAACTTTGAGCTGACAAGCTGTCTTTAGTCTTTGCCATTATAATTCAATTCAGTTTATTTATATAGCACCAAATCACAACAAAGTTGTCTCAGGGCACTTTACAGGAACATTCGCATACATAAAAGCCAATTAGTAAAATTCTCTATCTAGATAGTTCTCTATATCTAGTTCTCTATCCCACAGGCCAAAAAGGCCCAATAGGACTCCTTCTTCAGCCTCTATAGTCAGACATGCATTATTTTGTTCTCTCACCTCTTCTAAGAAAATTATTGTTGTTTGTGGAGAAGCAAGCCTAGGCCACGCTAAGCCTTTCTACCATGTTCTTTATAGAACGAGGAAACTTTCTATTGGCAACCCCTGAAAACAACCATACCAGTTTATTCTTTTCTAATTGTCCTGTCAAGAACGTTTAACTTGCTGAGGTCTGCAGGGTCTGAAATGTAGTTCTTGGGAGTTGTATAGCAATTTATTTGAGTATTGCACAGTCTGATCTCAGGGAAACTGGCTCAGGATACCATCTCCTGAAACTGTTTTAAATGTTTACTGAATGTGTATTTCTCACAGTTGACTGATGAGCTTCAAACATTTTGAAACATCCTCCTGTGCTTTTCCCCCATAAACTGTGGGAGTGCATAATTAGCTTTACTATTAACAGACACAAATGTTCAAGATTGTATAATATTGGGACCAGAGTTTTATTTTAAGTCAATCTTGTAAAACGTTGGCACTGCAAAGAGGTGTACTTGGTTTTCACTTTCTGCAAAATAAGTTTTAGTTTTCTTCAATGAGTGAAACTGAAGTTATTATTTCTTTTCAAATGTTTGGGGTGTGCAAAACAATCTCACAATAAAAGAACTTGTGTAGAAAATACTATCCTTTTTGTAGCTCGTGTCAGCCTACCAGACTGAGTTAGCAGTAAATGCAGTACTGTGTATTATGTGGGCTTCATCGTCAGTGTTGTTCTACATTAGAGTACAAGGGTAAGTGAATTTAGCATTATTGTGACCCTATTCATAATATTTATATCCATTTAATGCATTGTATTGCAAAAAATATGATGTTCATAACCCTCTGTGACAATGGTCAAATTTGTAAACTATTATTGTGTAGTGCAAAATAACTTTTGACTGACTTTCAGCACAATATGACGATGTTCACACTACAGCTCATAATCAGTTCAGATTTTTTGCTCAGATCAGATTTTTTTAGTGCAGTCATACACATTAAAATTTAAATGTGTCTGTCAACAAACTCCAATGTTGACAGTCTATGGCACAGGTGCAACTTGCATGCGCCAAATATACTGTAATGTCACCCGCAGTATATATATGTGTATATATACATACTGTATATATACAGTATATATATGTATATATACATACTGTATATATACAGTATATATATATATATATATATGTGTATATATACATACAGCAGTATATATATATATATATATGTGTATATATACATACAGTACTATATATCGTTAAAGGAAAGAATGTATATCTCGGTGGTCGCCGAATCATTAAAAAAA
>NC_056516.1:27433410-27516232 GCF_014905685.2 Nematolebias whitei
AGATAGATAGATAGATAGATAGATAGATAGATAGATAGATAGATAGATAGATAGATAGATAGATAGATAGATAGATAGATAGATAGATAGATAGATAGATAGATAGATATATTCAGTTCATGTTTTTTTTGGGGGGTGGGCAGCAAATTGGCTCAGTTGATAAAGATGCATCTCAGCAAGAAGGACACTGGAAGAAAACCCGGCTGGAGGGTCTTTCTGGGTGGAGTTTGCATGTTCTCTCCGTGTATGCGTGGGTTTTCTTCTGGTACTCCAGTTTCCTCCCACAGACCAAAAACATGCACATTAGGCTGATCGGTAACTCTAACTGTCCCCAGATGAGTGAGAGAGTGAATGGTTGTTTGTCTCCATGTGTCACTGTGATGGACTGGAGACCTGTACAGGTTGTTTGCTTCCTCTCACACGGTGACTGGTGGATATGGGCACCAGTGACCCCCGTAACCCAGAAAAGAAGAAGGGAGTAAAGATAATGCATGGATGGATATTTATTTATTTTTAATTTAACACCACATATGAAAAAGACTTTGGTGAGATGGGAAAACAAAATAATTTCTTACTCTCAGACATTCATAAAAAAGTCATTGACAGTGTGTGGCACGTCTGGGCAACAGCAAAATCAGATTTGAGCCACTTTGGCCTGCAATGTGAACGAAGCCTATACAGACCTGAATCAAGTGTCAGCTGCTGACATACCAGCAATGTGCTTCATGAATAAACAGTTTAATTGTGCCTGACTTCTGTTATTTCCTGTGTGTGCCTCTGGTGAAGCTTTTTTATGCTTTGATGGTTTAAGTCCTCAGAACTAATTTTCCAGTTGAGGACATCAAAGTTTTTTTTTTTTTGTTTTTTTTTTATATTTTTAATTTATATATATATATATATATATATATCTACAACTGTAATCTAATCTAAAATCTTTAAAGCACCAAATCTATGTTAAGACCAACTAAGTTCTAATTTTAACCAGGGCTTCAACTATTTTACAGTTTTCTTTCATCTGTGAATACTACACTGTGGTGTTTACTCAAACCCTGAAGGAATAACATAAAAAAAAAAATAATAATGTAAGGTTGATTTGGGCCATTGCTGTTTGTGTTTTATACATTTTTTTTTTGTTTGTTTTTAAAGAACGGTAATATTTCCCTTGAAAATGTTTACTGCCATTTTACATTTACTGATAATTAAATGTCATCAAATGAGCAGTAAAGACAAAATGTATTGTTTCAGCTAACTATCACAAAAAATTGTAAAATAAGTTTAAAAAAAAGAATGTATAATATATATATATATATATGTGTATATATGTATATATTTTTTCATTTAGCCTTTATTTATCCAGGTTAGTCTCATTGAGCCACGAGAACTCATTTTCAAGAGAGACCTGTTTAGGGAGCACATGGTGGGGGTTAAGGGCCTTGCTCATGGGCCCAGAGTGGGGCGAATGAGGGTGGAGGCAAGTGTGGGTGTTTCACCTACCCCACCCACAATTTTTTGATGTTGTCGGGGCCGGGGCGTGAACCGGCGAACTTGGGATCACAAGCCCACCTCTCTAACCTCTATATATATATATATATATATATATATATATATATATATATATATATAAAGCAATTGTTTCACCTTTAGTGTCTACACTTTCAGCTCTCACATTCACTCCATCTATGATTTTCACTCTAGCCTCTTTGGTTGAACAGAGATCATATTGAGAGCCATAGGGAAGTCGTACCCTGAGCTGAATTAAAAAAAAAAAAAAAATGGTAGAGAGAGTTCAGGACCTGGTACTTCTGTTTGGATAAATTAAATTTAATATGGATAATTCGTCATTTCCCATTTCAGCTTAAGTTTGAATCCCTTCTTATAATTGAATAAAAAATGTCAACAATGAAAACCATCAAGATTAAAACATAAAATGTCACTCAGTGTTTTAAAGTATATTACTTCAGTATTTACTGTGTACACATCATTAAAAATAGAAGCGACAGCTGCAATGTAGATAACATATTTTGAATAACATCATTTTTTTGTGTTTTTCTTAACCAGACTACTGCATAAAACGTAATGTTTACTAACTGGTTTCTCATTTTGATTATTGTTGAACTATAACAAGCTGGAAATTCATCTTTCTACACAATTCAAAGCATCTTTACTAGGGGTGCACCGATAAATCGGCTGGACGATTTATCGGCCCTGCTTTCTTTTCGAAGATCGGACGATACTTACATGAGAAACTGATTGTACAGATTTTTTGTAGTTTTAACAACGATTGTCTAAACTTCATTTATATTTCAGAGCACTACCTCATGGCCAGTTTAAACAAGTTTGTTTTGTTTCTAGGATATTGTTCAAGGGTTTTTCAATAAATTAAGATTGGAAAATTGAAGGTGCGTTGTGACTTTATAACACCTGACCGTGTCGCTTATAAAACAAAATCGGTATTGGCCAAAATCGGAACGTCAGACTTTTTAGAGATCGGTGATTGTTGTGATCAGACAAAAAGTGCAATCGGTGCACCCCTAATCTTTACAAAAACAGACATTTTCTGACCTTCATAGTTGAGCTTGAAACCGTGAGCAGAAACGGCAAAGTCACTGGTTAACCTCAGGGAGAAAACATTCCCTGTACTGGTGACAGGTGGAGGGGCCTGGAAACCTGTTAACCTGTAGAAACACAGAAGAAAAAAAAGGTTTGACGACATTGTCATAAAATATACTTTTTTTGTTTTTAAACAAAAAACATCATCTCCTGTGTGCTTGACAGAGAAATGGTCTTTATCTTGTTAAGCTCATCATAAACAACATGGGAATTTATCTCATCCACACATTCCAAGGCATGATGGAAAATGTGCCATTTTTCAAAAGAAAACCCTAAACATATAAATAAATACATAAGGCACTCAACAATTTTTAATTTTTTTTTTTTTTTTTTCAATATTACTGCCTGGATCATTTCCCCAAAAAGTGTGATGGTCTGTGTTTAGTCAGGCCTTTGAACAAACCATCAAATCATAGGATCAAAGAACACAGACCAAAAAATGTGTTCAACTAATTCGTTTTCCAAATGTAAACTTGAGTACAGATCAGAAAGCAGCAAAACTGTGGTAAAGAAAGGTAAAGATGCTGCCAATCAATCAGCAGGTTTGAGTTTGTCCAAAAACTGTACCGAACAACAAAAGTTAGCCTTCAACAAAGAGATTCCCTGAACTAAAAGAGAAGGAAACAAGAAGGGGCACAGTGGTGCAGTTGGTAGAGCTGTTGCCTCCCAGTGAGAAGGTTGCCGGTTCAAATCCTGGCCTAGGACCTCTCTGGATGGAGTTTGCATGTTCTTTCCATGTGTGCATGGGTTTTTCCCGGGTACTCAGCTTTCCTCCCACAGACCAAAAACATGCATGTTAGGCTGATGGGTAACTCTAAATAGTCGTAGGTGTGAGCGAGAGAGTGAATAGTTGTCTTGTTTGTCTCCATGTGTCCCTGTGATGGACTTGACCTGTCCAGGGTGTCCCCCACCTTTTGCACAGCGATGGTTGAACATGGGCACCAGTGACCCCTGTGACCCGAAAAGGAAGAAGTGGATAAAAAAATAATGGATGGACGCGTGGAAACAAGAAGGATGAACTGAAGGGTAAATATTTTTTTGGGGAAAAGAGCCAAACTTTACTGCTACAGCTGTTAAATAGAGTAAATTAATTTTTATTTTTTGTTTTTCCTTCCATTTACGTCTTTGTTTTTCGTTGGCTTGTTACTTCGAACCATCCATCCATGTATGCATGTACGGTACGTATCATGTATACATACGTATATATACAGTATCTATACTTATTCTTTTTTTTCTGTGTGCTCATAAGAAACTGTTGAACAGACGACAAATTGAACCTTTCTCAAACTTATTTGGTTCAATGGCCAAAGATTCACATTTATGTAGTATATTTTTTAATCTCATTAAAATATATATTTAATTCTTGAAGTCACAGACACTCCTATGGCACATTATATTTGCACTTGACTGTCTGAAATTTGTATAAGCAAGTCTCATTCCTTGTTAGAAAAATATAAATGAAAAAAGTTGGCATACTGTGCTTCTTATTCACTAATAAATATGCTGAAGGGCTGAGGACTGAAAAAGCTAATATTCTACCCCGAAGCAGAAAAATGGGAGGGGGAACATTGAACTGATTTCATGAACGTTTTTTTTTTTCTTTCCCCTTCTAAGACTGTTGAATATTGCACTTTATTTTGAGTCATATTAAATATGGCCTCATTGATTAAAAAGAAGAACATTTGGTTTTATTCCCATTTAATTGGTGAATCAATGCTTGCTGTTCATGCTGAGTAATAACGGAAAGTGTTGCAGTGTTTTTATCCTTCTCTTCAATAAAAAAAAAAGTCTTGATTACGTCCATGTTCCCAATTTATTGAGTGGTAAGGCAGGAATTACAAATGCATTTCCACTATGATTAAGCGGTTCTATTACAAATACTGACACATCATAATGACTTCTGGATTTCCCTGCTCCATGCTTGCATTTATTGCTCTTTGTAATCACATTTTTCTCTGACTCCATGTTTTATTTATTAAGAACTGCATCAAGAAAAAAACTAGTTCTTTAAGAACCATAACTTCTAAAATACTTTTTTTTTTCTTCTTCTAAACCTGGTTTTGCTTCATCCTGTTTCTCCATTTCAATTTTGGTCATTCCTGAATTTTTGTTTCTAACTTCCTCTCTTTTATATTTATTAACTTGATGCACTTGTGTGCTTTTATTCCATTTATAACAACCCGTTTGTCATCTCCCAATCATGATACTTATGATTGAGTTATTAACATTTTTGACACTGCAACTGTTGTTGTCTGCTGCTGTAGACAAGAAACAATGTTGCTTTTGCCCATCCCTGTGTTTGCTGTCTGTGTCTTAACAAAATATCTCATGAACCAATCTGTGTAAAACTGAATCCACAACTGATTAACTTTTGGAGTCAACTCTTTTCAAGATGGCCACCACAGCTATACAGCATTACCAAACACAAAACTATGGATTTAACGTAGACAATTCTAAGCAATATTATGCAACAACTTTGTATGATGTAGCTAAGAGTCAAACGCAACTTACTGCTAACTGGTTAAATTATTTTATTTATATTTGACATCAAGCATTCAGTCAATTATGTCTGTTAGCAAAATAATGTATGAACCACTGGACAAAGTTTAATGACACTCCAATAGAGAATGGACTTCTATATTTGAATACATTTAGATGAATGGAAAAAGAGTAAGTTGGCTATCCAGGTAAATAAATCACCAAAAAGTTAAATTGTGTCATCTGGACAGTTTCTTTTTGAAAGAAATGTTTCACCTTTCTTCTGAAAAACTTCATCAGTCTGATGTCTGCCAACAGGATGTGTCGTATTAAATAGCACATTATTGATGTGTATCAAACCAGTCTGCTGTGAAATTCCAAGAAACTGGCTTTACACAAGACAAAATGTTCCTTCTAACAAGAAATTGTCCAAAGGACACAATTTAACTTTTTGGTGATTTATTTACCTCGAAGATTGAGCCTACTCACTTTTTTTTTTTTTTTTATCATTTTGGCCAGGTTCTCCTCAGGCTGGTTCGGTGAGGAGTAAGCGACCATTTAGCCTACAAAGTGTGATTGTTATGCGCTGATGATCGTTTGTTTTATACTGATGGCCTCCCATTTTGCATGTGCAATGCAAATTTCTGGGAATTCCTCGGCAAACTGGTTTGAACCACATCAATAAGGTGCTATTCAATACAACAGAGCCTGTTGGCAGGCCTCAGACTGATGAAGTCTTTTGTTTGAGAGCCGAAACATTTCTTCCAAAAAGAAACTGTCCAGATGACAATTTAACGTTTTGGTGATTTAGATGAATGGCATAGCCAACATACTCTAGAGAACACAAACTGGCTACAACTAGACCTGTCACGATAACTATATTTTCTATGTGATTAACTGTCTCAGAAGTTATTGCGATAAACAATAATTTTGTTTGAAAATTGACAATAATTAGTAATTATTGTTAAATGTAAGAAGAAACGTTGGTTAATTAGTTTTGAGTGTAGTACCTTTTTTGACCACTGGATGGCAGTATAAGACAGTTTGAACCAAATCATGGATAGTGAGGGAGCAAGCAGGGTGTCTAAGAAAAATGGGAGGGAGGCCCCTTGACGTGACATGGGTCGTATCTCGTTCCTGTTTTTCAGTTCTCAAAATGGCGGACCCTTGGTGTGGTTTGAGCTCTTTAGCATAGCATTTTTCACACAAAGCTATAATTAAAAAAAAAAAAATCTGTAAACAAGTTTTCAGCTTCTTTTTGCAGAGAAAAACTACTTTTAAGACAAAGGCACGGGTTTCAACCATGAATTATGGAGCTTTGACAATACGGAGGTTTATTCCCAAGGTCGGCCTGTTAGCTTAGCTTGTAGCTTAGCTTCTCAGCTTAGCTGCTTTTAATGATCCAAAAACGTGATTTTGGATGGTTAAAACAGAATTTAAAAAAGAGAAAGGCAGGGGTCATTGAAGAGCACTGGAGTTGAGCCGTGTTGTCAGTAGAAAGAGAGACACAAAGAAACAATAAAGTGGATAAATGAAAATGAGGTAGATAATTTTCATTTATCATGCGATTGATTTATTGTTTATTGCAACAGGCCTAGCTACAACTCATACAGTTGTACAGATGTTGAGGAAAAGTTGGGTTAATTAGTAGCTGTGCATTATCCCCAACAAGTGCCTTTAGCATCACGCAACTTGTAACAGTTTTACCTAAAATTTAGCATTATCAGTTGGCCTCAATCCTGTCCATCTAATTTATCTTGGATCGCAAAAATGAATATAACATGGATGCATTCAATTATCACATGCCAAGGAGAAAAAAATGGTTACAACTCTGGTTATCTTTAATATAATGAGCTAAATATTTGGTATGGTAGTAGTTAAGGCATCTTCAACACATTCTCTGAGAACTATCACCTCACAAGAGCTCACAATAGTGCATAAAAAGTGTTCATACTGCTATTAACAAGGTTAGACCAAAACATCTATAATCCAGCCCATCTAAGCACAAGTTGATTTTAGTTTAAATTGTTTGCCTGAAATGGTGGTGGGGGATTTCCATTAAGGCATGATGGAATTTAATTCTTTCACTGATAATACAGTTCCACTTAAAGCACTCTGGCTACTTCCTTCATCGTCTTTGATGCCTTTAGTCTACTTTTCCATTCTTGAATCTATCCCTCTTCCAGTTTTCTTTGCCTCTGTTGTCCCAGTTTTATGTTCATCTGTATCACACATACTTCATGAAACCATCTCGCTTTTTACCCTTCAGCAAATATCTTGTTGTGAAAATAACCCCCCAACCATTCCTTTATTCCTTTACTTTCTCTCCAGCATCTATTGTACTGTGTCACACTCCCGGAGTAATAAACTTTGAGTACACATGCAGATACACACACACAAACACACCATTTGTATTTACTGTGTCACCATTTATCCCTGGATTTACGCGTTTTCAGATTCATGAGCCGAAAACAAAATTATTTTATAGAAATTGAAAGAGAGATGAAGCAGAAGGTGCTTTCCTCTTAGAGACTAGTGTGTTTGTTTGTGTATGGGGCGTGTGTGAGAGAGTGTGTGTGTTTCTTTGTAAATGCATGTGTGCACAAAGAGCAGGTTAATCTCAGACGAGTGCATTCTTTGCACTTTTTCTATCACACACAGACACATGCATAAACATCAAGGATCATGCACAAGATTCTACACACTCCAACACAAAAGACAAAGTTTTACCTCCAACAATAAACCAAAAATTTGGCTAATGTGAATGCTAGACTATTTATTTGTGTTTCTCTATGAATCTGACATCTGACTGGAAATATATATATATATATATATATGTAAATCTTCTAACTGAAAGTTAAAATTCAAGGTATGGCATTCTTTACCTTCATGCCTGAGTTTTTATAAGAACATTTCATCTTCTGATGAGAAAGGATGGCATTTTAGAAATTTTGGGCACACATGAATAACATTTTCAATGGTCTTGTGATCACTTTTTTAAGATCAAGTGGGATGTGATCTGTTTAAATGTACACAAACATTTTATTTGCTCTGTTTTAATAGTAATACATTTTTAGATGCTTGCCATAAACCACTAGCATTGTAGTAGTTATTATTAATGCATGTTTGAGCACACAAAGTAAATGATACATTTAGGAGTGAAATAATAAAATATTTTCTTAACCATTTTTTCCTTTCCATATCATGTCACTGTTAAACATCAGCTCCTACATCAGTACGGTATTGATTCAGTCAGTCAACTATGAATCTTAGTACTGTTAGCAAGCGTTTTGACATGCCATATGCCCTTCAAAAACACTATGGAACATCAATATTGATTCTGTTAATTCTCATTGGAACGCCTCTCTACTGAAGCACCAACACACATGAATGTCGTCAAATCAATACAATAACAACCTACATCTATAGTTTTCATTTCCCAGAGTGGACCATTGACAATCAAACTTGTCAGAAACAGCTCAAAACCAGTACAGCTATGAAGGCAGCCAGGAGGAAATCGTTTGGGTCAAAACACAAGGTCAAGACAAGAGACCAGAGGAAATATTTACGTTATTGGATTTAATATATTTATTTGATTTTAGACTAATATTTATGATTTTGTGAGATGTAAAGGAGGATATACGTAGATGTTATGACTGGCACTTTAAAGCACAAAAATATGTGTTATGTTGATATGGATGAGGCAATGCACGAGGAAATGGGAACAATAACTAAAAACAAAAGCCAATCACTATATTTTGACAGTAGTTTATTTCTATATTTATTTATCATTATTTAACCAGGCAGTTGAGATCATAATTCTCTTTTGCAAGGAAGGCCTTGGCCTGAAGGCAGCCTAACATGCGTGTTTTGGATTATGGGAGGAAATCGGAGTATCTGGAGGAAGACAACACAAACATGGAGAGAACATGCAAACTCTGCACTGAAAGAACCCAGGCCCAATGTGGGGACTGAACAGAGAACCTCCTTGCCATAGAGCTACAGTGATAACCACTAAGCCACTGTGCGACACATTTCTAGCAAAAAGGACCAAAATACAGAATCACAACTGAGTCAAATATATTAATAAATACCAAGGTATTCCTGTGTCCAAAAATCATCAACAGATAATTATGTATTTAAAGGAGCAGTAATTTTACACAAGGTAGCAAAATTATATCTAAACAGGTGAAAAGTTGGTCAACAATATTAGAAAAGCTTAGTTCTGGAAGTAGGTCTACAGTAACTGTACTACATAGATGAGCTAATAGCAGATTATTTTGTTGTTTTATTGTTCATGCAAATCCTAGTTTAGAAAAAGGTTTGTGAACTCAATCATCCAGGTAGATAACAGCAAAAAAAGTTAATCTGGACCAGTTTCTTTAAGTGAAAACATTTCCGTCCCACATCCAGAGGACTTTGTCAGTCCGTGGCCTGCCAACCAGATATGACCCATAGGTATGCCTTCATTGCTGTGTTTCAAGCTAACCTCCTGTTGGAATCTCAAAAGTAGGCTTTTAACACATGCAAACAAAGCACACCCTTACAAAACAATCAATTATCATGAACAGCAATCAAATAGTTTAGGCCAGATAACCAACTTGCTACTCACAGAAACAGCCTGAGGACAAACAAAACCTAGTTTAGAAATTTTCACAGTCTTATTATAATGATGTCAAAGTTTATGTTCTTCTGAAATATTAATATATTTCAGTGTCATGCTCCATGATGCACTGGCAGTTTTACAACTACTGCACTCGGTCTTCATGTTTAGCAGCAATATGTAAAAAAAAAAAAAAACTACATAAAACAACCTCTCTCTAGTTGTTAAAATTTGAAATCAGCAGTAAGGGAGCTCATATGTCGTGCACTACAAAATGAGTTCAACTTCCCATACTGTATCCTGATGCATGCTCAATAATCCAGGTAGAAAAATCTAAAAAAGTTAAATCTGGTCCTCTGGACATCCAAAAAAACCAAAACAAAGCAAATCAACAAAAAAATGTAGAAACGTTTCGTCTCTCATCCGAGAGACTTCCTCAGTCTGAGGAGCTGTATTCAGCTTCTACATTTTTTTGTTGATTTGCTTTGTTTTGTTTTTTTTGGATGTCCAGAGGACCAGATTTAACTTTTTTAATTCCCATACTGTGTTCAAGATTTCCTTACATGTCAAAGGTGCTTACAATTAGCCATACATTTTTTTGTGTATCGAGGCAATGGCAGTGTTGGAAAGGACTATGATATAGCATTTGCATAACTCACTGTGACGTTTTGAAGTCTGGATGTTGTTTTAAAATGGCCGCAATCCACTTTGGTCCAGTTTGTTTTCATATTAGACTTTGGTCCAGCTCATCACACATAAACTCTGTTTCTTCAAAATGAGGTTGTTCAAAAGGTAAAATACTAACTGTTTAGCACTTTAACACAAAACCTCACTTGAGAAAGGGTGAAATACCCCTTTAAACAGGGCACTTACACACTGTCATTTCCACTGAATTGGGCTGATAGAAAGATTTGTGATTATAACAGTGGTGCTATATCCAAACTGTAGGTGGAGACCAAGAGCAAAAGCAAAAGTAAAGGCAGATTGTCACAAGAGTCTTTTCTGTGTAAGAGACAAAATAAATACTGTTTTAAAGTACTTGTTAAATAAAAGCTGAATTTGGAGCTAAAGTTATAAGATGTTAAACCTCCTTCTGTGTTTTGTCACAAGTCCCTAACCACTGAGTCCACTGGGAATACTTCTCTGCAAGCTAAAGTAACTGTATATATATCTTTGCTCGTCTGTGGCTGTGAGCTTGTTTTAGTTTGGGGATTTGGATTTTATTGAGTTACTGCTGACCCAAAACTTGACCCCACAAATCAAAGTGCTCTGACCTTCATTTTCTTGCAGTCTCCCATCATGTCCATCTGCCTTTTCCCACATTTGTGCTTCTTTTACAATGAAAGCCTTATGTACCCAAGTTCCCAAATCATTTACTCTCAGTTCAAATTAGATACAACATTCTGAATGTATAGAAATACGTAAAGTACATCTTAAATGTGCAAGACAAAGCGCAAAATTATATTTCTTCAAGAAAAGCTAGGCTTTTAATGTATTACTCTTGATAATTGTTAAACCTCATTTAATTAAATTAGAAGTTTTTAATTTTATAGCAATACATTTTAAGGTGCTCGGCTTATTTTAACTTGCATGAAAGTTATTTAATAATTACATGTGGTGTTTTTAATCAAACCACATCATGTATGTCGTTTTTTTCATGCGTTTCCTTTTCTTCCTGAACGTCACATTTCTTATATTTCTGTATTGTTTCATCATGCAGTGTGTGGTTAATATTTATATGATCATCTGTTAAAGTCTGTCTTCCAGCAGTGTTTCCCACCTCTGTTCTTAGGGACACCCTGCTGTGCACGCTTTAGATCTTTCTGTACTCACACATTTGATTCAGTTCAATACTAATAGGTCATGATCAGGCTACTGCAGGGTTTGATAACGAGTGGAACCCTGTGTTGAATCGAGCGACCTGGACTGGGGGAACATTTTGCTCATTGGGGGTAAAAAAAAAAAAAACACTCTTTTTACACTTATGTTTTTGTAACGGTCTGCAATTTAGAAATTTAGTTCAATCATGATTGTAGTTGATGCTGGTTTTCTTGGTTTCTTGGATAGTGATTGTACAACAGGTTCTATAAAGTGGTGCGTCAGGAAAATGTGACATTTTCGTAAACTTTATCAACAATTATTTAGCGCAAACATATGAACATCTTCGAATATGACCCTAAATAATAATAATGTGTATAAATGGCTGAGTTAAAGCCATTGAAAAGTAGCATTGGTGGCCATCTTGGATTTTTGATTTGGATTCAGTATGTGATAGGGAAGGTTCTCAGCTATAATCTCATCAAATTTCCACTCTGTATGTGTACAAATGGCTGAGTTAAAGCCATTGAAAAGTAGCATTGATGGCCATCTTGGATTTTTGATTTTCAGTCAGACTCTATTAGGGATCATTCAGCTAACAATAAGGCAATTTCAGCTCAATATCTCTAAAAATGGCAGTTATAGTATTTTTTCACTTTTAGCTAATGAGGCCATCTTGGATATTTAATTTGCATTAGGAATGTATAACAACTCGCTCCCAGCTACAACCATATTACATTTCAGCTCACTATCTCAAAGAATGGCCAAGTTGTAGTCAATTTTGTGTTTGCTGAAGTAGCTGTGGCAGCCATCTTGAATCAAAATGGCTCCAAACATTAGTCAGTTCTAGACATTTATCTGATGAGTACTTTCTGTGAGTTTCAAACAAATCCAACATTGAGTTTGTTTTCTTCAGGGACCTCTATACTCTAAGTCATGTGACTTGACAGCAGCAGTTAGTGTGAGGAGTATTCTCTCATTCATTTCCTATGGGGAAATATGGCAACTTTGTTAGCAAAATACGTCACCATGGTAACTCCAATTGCCAATAAAAGTAGTAGCTCCATTTTCAAGATTGAGACGGTTGTTTTGATATAACTTTTGTGGGGGTGCACGTTGCGGTTCAGGTTGCATTAATGGAGATGGAGGAAAAATGAATAAAGAAACGCTTATTAGGTGTAGCATAATAGATGCCTTACTGCCTTACTGAGATGGTCGTGAACTTCAGAAGGAACAAACCCCCCCACCCCCCAGGAACGTAGGAGGATCTGTGGTGGAAGTGGTCTTCAGCAACAAGTACTTGGGTGTGCACCTGAATGACAACCTCAGCTGTGGCAACAACACTACCAGCCTGTTCAAGAAAGCTCATCAGACTCTACTTCCTCAGGCAGCTGAGACAAACTGGTCTGGGAAGCTCAGTCCTCACATCCTTCTACAGGTGTGCAGTGGAGAGCATCCTGTGCTCCAGCATCAACATGTGGCATGGAGGCTGCACAGCTGCAGAAAGAAAAGCTTTGCAGAGAGTGGTGAAGGCTGCACAGAAGTCTGTTGGAGTCAGTCTCTCCACCATCACAGACATCTACACCTCCAGATGCAGGAAGAGGCCACCTGCATCATGAAGGACCCCACTCACCCAGCACACACATTCTTTGTTCCACTTTCCACAGGGTATTACCTATAAAATATGCATAGTAATAATAGTAATAGTCCTCACACTTGAGGCATCTTCCATAACAAACACTTAGGATTTAGGTATTTTGCACACATTGATCTTGATTCTTGCACAACACATCTGTAATTTAATGCTTGTTATTCTATAGGACAACGTTTTGTATTATTGGGGACTGCCATTGCAATGCAAAAGAGAGATTCAGAAATTCTGAGAAGCTTTATTGTCGTTCGCACCACATGTGGTACATGTGGTGTAACAAAATTATGTACATAGGGTACCAGTTACATCCAACAATAAAATGCAAAAGAAAAACTGTAAAAAGATCTAAGATATAAACTAAGAAAAGCATCAACTAAATGCACTTTAAGCACTAATAGCATAAAAACAATAAACAATACGCGCAGATGAACACGCATGAACACGCATGAACACAGCAACATGAAACAGATCAGCAGCAACATGATGTGATTCTTCACAGTGATTATCCTGGTTAGAGATTCGTGAGTCTAACAGCCTCAGGGTATAAGCTGTTCCTTAGTGTAGTGGTTCTAAATGTAATGCTCCTTAACCTCTTTCCTCTAAAAGGGGAGTGGTGACACAGAGGTTAGAGAAGGTGGGCCTGTGATCGGAAGCTGGTTCAACTCCCCGTACAGACAGCATCAAAATGTGGGTGGGATTGGTGAAGCACCCACACCTGTCTCCACTATCATTTGCCCCACTCTGCCCCCCCCATCTGCTCCTCCGGGCACTCTAGATAGCAGCTCTCTGATCCACACAGAGAGCTGTGGTAGCTTGGTGGTCTGTGTTTGGGTCAGGAAGGGCATCCAGTGTAAAAATAATTGCCAAATCTTCGTGCGACTTATTTCACTGTGGTGACCCCTGATGAAAGGAGCAGCTGAAAGAAAAAAAAGTTTATATATTTTATAGGTAATATCCACACAAGTCATGAATGAGAACTTTTGATGAACGTAAGAGCGCATCAATAGGGCTAACTGCTTTACAAAAATTCATAAAATATTTTATTCAATGATTTGTGTCCATGTGACTAAATACTATTTTGTGCTTCAAACATTTCACTTGGAAGATTACATCTATCAAGCAACATGTTCACACTAGTTAAGTGGAGGCAGAAACAATAAAAAAAAAAGGAAAAATTAGTGAAAATAAATTCAAATGTCAAAAGTCTAAGAGTATGTTGCACAAAAAAATACTGTATTGAAAATCTCGATTAGCTAAGCATGTCAAGACATCAACAACAACTTTGCCCAAATAGTAAAATGATGCTTTACTAAGTGAAACATTAACTGCATTCATTCTCAGCAGTTAGGTCAAGCAGATGACATGCTCTGAATGAAAACTGTTATGCCCAGCTTGGAATAAAGGATTGTGAAAATGTCAAAAGAGTCTATAACAATCTACACATAGGGTGAAACAGTCATGCAGCTCTGTGTGTGCATCTTATGCATCGAGTTGCAATGTGAATTGAGAAAAACAAAATAGATCTTGCTATGCCGATGTTGGCATATGAAATAAATTAGAAGTTGTTGGACATTTACATTTCCATACTAAAGAACACATCATTTCAGTTTTAATGAAAAGCTCATGTCATTTAAATGGTTGAGAGTCAAAAAAAATCCAAATACTGAATTGGGTTGATTTTTGATTGTCATTGTCCACTGCAGTCGGAAAGCATATGATCAAAAATGTCTGTCCATGTTTTAGTTTCCCTTTACTGTGTCCCGGACAGTAACAGCCCAAACAGACCAGGTACAGGGTGCGAGGTGTTCTTTAGAATGTTGGACTTTTTTCAGGCAGCGAGAACTGTGTTTTTCCTCCAGTAAGAGGATGGGGCAGCCCACAATCATCTGGGCCATGTTGATGACCCTCTGGAGCACTTTCCTCTAAGCCACTATGCAGCTGGAATATCACACAGTGATACATCATATTAGGATGCTCTCATGACTCTTCGAGATTAGCCCCACCACTGTGGTGTCATCTGCATACTTGGCAATGGTGTTGCTGTGGTGGGCAGGGGTGCAGTCAAAAGTATGAAAGGCATAAAGCAGGGGGCTAAGTACACAACCCTGTGGAGCACTGGTGCTGAGGAGGAGGGGCTGTGCATGTGTGATGGTCTATTCTAATACTCTAAACTTCTGACTGTGACCAGACAGGAAGCTGTTAAGCCACATGTAGGTGAGATCAAATTGTTTAGGCGGGGTGATGGGTGGGGGTTAAATGCAGTGCTATAGTCCACAAGGAGAAGCTGCACATAGTTGTCCTGATGCGCTAGATGGGACAGTGCAACAGTGGAGGGTTGTGGCTATGGCATCTTATGCATATCTATTAGCTCTGTAGGCAAATTGGTGGGGGTCAAATCTTTGAGTCAAGTAGTAAGGCCAGCTTTTTAAGGTAGTCATTAAAATGAAAAGGAAAAAAAAAGAAGTTATTTTGCAGTCCACACAAAATTTAAAAGGATTTCAGCATCTGGTAAAAAATAATAATGTTACAGACTGTCAAAAACATCTTGACATCTCATCTCTGGAACAAAGTGTGAACAATGCAGGTGACTTTTTTTTCTCCCATGGAAATGAAGAATAAAGGCTCTTGAAGGGTTTCTAAAAAAAATGAAAAAAGTGTGTTTACATGCACTGATAGCACATGTTTTTCTAACCTTTGGTAGGAGTAACAGAAAAAGTTTGGGAACCAATGGTGTAACATATTGCGTAATTATCCAAATCCTCAACCAATCAATTAATTATTCTAATAAATACATAAAGCTATAGCCCAAAATAACAGCTACAGTCATAGTGGTGAATTCTTGATCACATCATTGGACACTGTCGTAAAAATAATGCATAGTTGAAGTTTTTTTTTTGTTAGTTAAAAAAAAATAGGGGGTTGTTTCCTTTATTTTTGCCACTATTCCACTTGTTCAGCTTTATGTCCAGTAGATTTATTTCCTTCACTGGTGTTCAAAGTTCAGGGTCTCTAGTAGGTGATTGATTAACAGTACCAGTCTGAGTGGCACACCACATACACACACACAAGATCATTTTTCAGGTTACAGTACATGTGGTCAATAGTCATTGGTGTGTCTTGTAAATCAATCATTCCCTAGCGTTTCTCTGTGTATCCCAGGGTGTCTGTTGGGTGGTCCTTGACCACAGTGGCATGGTATCCATTAAATCAGTCATCTTCATATAAAAAAAATAAAAAAACACCTAAGTAGGTCTTCTATCCAGGTCATCCTTGCCCCCTGTTCACTGACTGGATTTATTAATTTGAGTATCATGAGAAGAATAAAAGAGATTTAAGGTGCATTAAACATTTAATGCACCCAAGAAGGAATACAGAAAATTAACGTGCATGACTAAATGCATTTTCACTTAACCACTGCAAGAAAATGACAATTCAAAATGACCAGTATTTTACAATATCCATCCAAAACATCCCATTTGCATTTATTAAGAAAAAACATTTCAAAGGGAAATTATACGCCATCACAAATTCATACAATTTTCTTAAATACAGCTTAATAGAAGTATTCCTCTTTAAAACATAGTAATTATAAAAAATCTGAAACAACATTACATTAAAGTAATGTGAAGTTGGTTCATATTTTGCTTCAACTACCACCCATGCTGGGTTCAGAATCATTATATAATTGTATTCAAAGATTCTAACATTGAATAAATATCATTAAAAGCATTTTTTTTTGTCTTTATGAATTCTCCATTTGATTTCTGTCCCACAGTGTTCACGTCTCAAGAGCCTTTTTAATCATAAATGAAATGGCACATTTCGGACTCAGTGACGTCTAATGGATACGCACAAAGTAAAGCCACACACACCGAGTCACAAAGGGCAGAATAAACCTCATCAACATTTGTATACATGAGTTTAAATGGGCACACTTATTGACACCTCTGTGAAAATCAAAATGAGGAAAAAAAAAAACTATTCCAGCAGATAGATTCCCACTAAAGTGGCTATGTCTGTATCTGCAAGCAAAGCATGTTAAAACAAAATTATTTTACAAAAATTGAAATGGCTGAGAGTTCCCTTTTACCTGTATATCAGCTCATGCATTGTCAGTGTGTATGTACCTGCCTGTGTGTACCAGACCACATACTATGTCTGAACGCATCCACTTTGTCACACCTATTGACACGCAGTAGTGCAAACATCCATTACTCGCTATTCCTTTCAGCAAAGCTGTGATGCTCAAGAATGATAAATCCTTTTGTGGTGCATCATGATAGAAGGGTGGTGGGGTGTCTTTGGTATGTGACAGAAACCATCACTGCTTTCTGTGCATGTGGGTTGACGGACCCTCTGACAGAGTTTTGGTGGTGAATTACCTTTTTTGTCAAGAGATTCAAAGACTAACAAGACTGTTCTGGTTCACAATTGGGAGCCACACCTCTAATAGGAAGGTTGCCTGTTTGGTTTCTGGACCAACACGATCAAACATGTGTGTGGGAAAGGTGAAGCACCCACACCAACATCCACTCTCATTTGCCCCAATCTGGACCCTTGAGCAAGGCCCCCACTATCTGCTCCCCTGGGCACTCTGGATAGCAGCTCTCTGCTCCACACAGAGGGCAGTGGTAGCTCAGTGGTCTGAAGTTGCGTCAGGATGAGAATCCTACATAAAAACAATTGCCAAGCTTTAAGTGCTTATGGAGCACCTGAAATAATAATAATTTAAAAATGTGGATTATAGTGGATTCTTATTTCATTTGCTTCTCACATGCAAATTCTGCGGGCTTAAAAAAAACATTAGTGTTTATAAATACATTATATTTGAGTATGTTGTTATGATAAAAAAAAATATATATATATATATATATATATATATATATATATATATATATATAATATCACCCTGAGGGGAATTATGCACAGCTCTGAATGAATTCCTTTATTTGTTGGAGAAGAAACATACAAACCTGGCGATGTGCATCACTGCCTGATACTTTATTTATTTGTGTAGTACAGACGTTTGAGACAAAAATGTATTATCAAGAAGGAGCAAACTAGAATATACAAATGTTCATCTCGGTGGAAACATCCTAATCACACTATATGTATTTATTTTATTTCATTTATTTTTATGTTCATTTTCAATAGTTTTTAACATTGTTGCAAATCAACTTCTAAAGGAGGTCAAACCATGATTTTTTTTTATTACCAACTCACAGATTTTTCAACTTCAGATCAAAAACTAACTGGCAGCCACCTTCGACTCTGACTATAGGTGGGTAAAGTGTACAAAAACATTAACAAATCAGTTAAACAAGAATATACTGGTAATACAATTAGCCTGAACAATAGTTGTAATATTTCATGTTTCTGAATTCTATTTCTATTTTTTTAAGTATTGCCCAAATAAATGCGGTTGGGAATGATTTCTAAATTCTATTTGATTTTGGGAAATAATCTTAAAACTCCGCTCATGGAGTGTGATGTTCTACTATGGGGATCCAATCCCAACTTTTGGAACCGCTTGAGTTTTCAGGGTCCAACCATAGCATTACATCTATTATCTTCTTCTGGCCTTAGTTCAATTCTCAGTAGTTCACACTAGACTCTCATTCATCATAGAATTGTCAAACTGAAGTTGATAGAAACTGACACAAAGTAAATGGTTAAAAAATAGTTTTCCAAAAAAAAACAAGCATATCTCTGACTGTTTCTTTTGTTGTTGTTTTAAATCATAGGTGATCTTTGTCAGCTTGAAAACAGAAATTGTAAAACATCAAATTAATGGTGTTTTGCTCATGTATTTAATATTTATTAAATAAACACTTATTCTGATTTTACCTGGGTTAAAAACCTAACTTTTATCAGAAAGGACATCATTTTTGGCTAGGATCGTCTGCATATTGTATGATAAATGTAAAGGGTTCAAAGTGGTAATTTATTAACATTCCCACTCTACGTGTGGGTGTTTGTGTGTGTGGTGGTGGTGGTGGTGGTGGGGTGTAATAGGATTTATTTTCACGTAATCTATAAATCCATTTCCATGAAACACTAGACCCAATTAAATAATTTGCAAATCAGTTAAACCACGTTTGATTAAAAATACAGCAACGTTAACGTTATGAATTTGCAAATAGATTTCTGGCATCACTTTCAAAATTTACATATATTTTTCAAAGAAACAAAAACATTTTTTTTTTACAAAGGACCTCGTCTTTGCAGTCTCATTAATTAAAAACCTTTTCATTTCCATATTTTCTTCTTTTTTCTTCTTTTTCATTTAAATAGCCCACTAACATCTTTTGAATGAGCAATGATTTACTTCTGGTGATGATACGCAGCATACACAATGTGTCATAAATTCAATACAATTAGTTACAAATATAGCACATTATAAACCACTAAGTTTGGTCCTGTATGGCAACATATTGACCAAATAGTTGCTGACTGGAATTTAACTTAACCCTAACCCCAACCCTACATTATTGGACAAGACATTCCTAATGTGACATGAAAATGACTTAAAGTTGAAACTTATGTTTTCCTCTTTAATAGCAGCATTTAAAAATAGTAAAATGAGATCGTTGGCTTCAATATCAAATGATAAGGCTGTGAATATCCAATTTTCACTTCCTCAATCTGTCCGTCTTTCATCCTCAGGCAGTAAGAAATATAGCAAGCACTACACCCCCTGAACTAAATCTTGTTTAGGGTGTTGACGAGCCCATCACTTACCCCTAAACGTGACTCGCATACACAGAAAGGAGCAAAAGAATGCAAGAATGCATGTACTGAAAATGAACATATTAAAGCAGGAAGTTACAAATAGTTTGTGTGCTTGCATGGACACACACCTGTATTCTGCAGATAGGTAAAGATAGATTGGTTATGTCATGTGGCCTTTAAAGGAGGAGTGTCAAGACTGACAGGCCCTTAAAGGGACTGTCGTTAGAGAGATATATGGCTGCAGGAAGACAAGTCGGAAAGAGCAGATGAAATGGTGTGAGACAGGATGGGAATGTACGGTAAACATAAGAGCTTGCATGCACTTTTTGCAATACGTCTGTCACTTCAAAAGACTCAAAATAATTTCCATCAACACTGATCCATAGCAGATCCTGTACACATATTTATCTTAATCCTAGTTTAAGTTGTACGGTAATATAATGTTTCCAAATCTTCTCTGAGTCAAAAATTGTATCGTTAGACGGGGCCAATGAGAAGAGAAATAGTTATTTTAAAAAGTCATGTTGGCACATGTTGGATTGACCAAACTAATACAGCAGTGTCCTGATGCATGCTCAACAGTTGACAAAGAATAGGTTTATTTTGTTGGTATAAGCTTAGCAAACATTTTTTACAACATAAAGATATTTTTTATTAACATTTTGACCAATGTTTTTGCCATCTTATCAAATCATTATATTTTGGTCTTTGGAGCAGATGCTCGTAATGAGAAAGATTCAGATATTCATCATTGTCGTTCGCACCACATGTGGTACATGTGGTGGAACAAAATTATGTACACAGGGTCCCAGTTACATCCAACAATAAAATGTAAAAAAACAACAGTAATAAGATCTAAGATATGAACTAAGAAAAACATCACCTAAAATTACACTAAGCACTAATAGCATAAAAACAATACGCCGAACAGCAGCACGAACATGAGTCTGTGTGAGCAGATGAGTACGCATGAACACAGCAACATGAAATAAATCAGCAGCAACATGATGTGATTCTTGACACCGATTATCCTGTTTAGATCTTCATGAGTCGAACAGCCTCAGGGTAGAAGCTGTTCCTCAGTCTAGTGGTTCTACACTTAATGCTCCTTAACCTCCTTCCGGAGGGGAGTGGGGCAAAAAGTGTGTGTGCTGGGTGAGTGATAATAATTCTGTAACAGTTCTCATTTTGTTTTATTTTATTTTAAAATAATGCAATTTCCAGTCGTTTTAATACTTCATATTTTACTCTGGTTTTCATCCCATGGACCAAAAACATCAGCGTTAGGCTCTCGGGTGCCGAGATGGTGGCAGCCAACTTGGGACAAGAAAGTTGCGGTTCGACTCCCAGCCATTCCCACATGTCATAGTGCCTCTAATCAAGACACCTTATCCCTAATTGATCCCCAGACACTTACACAGCTGCCCACTGCTCCACCTGGGTGTATTTCAGGTGTGATGGGTTAAATGAAGAGAACTAATGTTGCCATTGTATGGGAACATACAATGATGACAATCTCAGACTTCCCTCCCTAATAAATGTTTGTCTCTGTGTCTCTGTGATGGACTTGTGACCTGTCCATGGTGTCCCCACATCTTGCACAATGAATGCCAAACATGGACATCAGTGACCCTCATGACCCAGATAGGAAGAAGTTGGTAATGAGAATGGATGGATGATTTACCAAAGTAAATAACCATGTGATCCTTACTGTAGTTTATCTGTATCCCTGTGAGAAACCCATGTTGTGGTAACACCTGACTCTAACTTGGCAACTATTATGCACAGAAGAGTGTTTCACAGTTAAATTGTGACCCCATGTTTGCACTCACAATAATAGGCCAATAAAAACATTATAAGTTCTGGCAAACACATTCCTTGTTGCTAAAGGGTCACTACTCCAACATTGGGAACCACTAGATAGATAGATAATCAGCTGACAATCACTTTTAATTTCCTTGGAAGTGTGTGTGTGTGTGTGTGTGTGTGGGGGGGGGGGGGGGGGGATAGTAGTGGTCAATTTAAACCAGAACCACGTATCTAGAAAATGTGCTACAAATGTGTAAATCATATGAGAGTACTGGTCAAGTGACAGATGGTGATTAATTGATACATCAGCTCTGTGTGTGTTCATCCATGTGCATGTGTTTTAAGGTCACTACATGCTTTTTTTAATTGAATGCTTGTATTTCTGCCTTGAAGGATAATGGAAGGAGCAATAGAGCAGAGACAAAAAGCATTGTTCTGAATCTTGATATTTGAGCCTTCATGTATCACTAAATATGCCTGTCTTTTCTTTATTCTTTGATATTCCCACTGGGAAGAAGATTAAAAGTGAAACTGGAACCCACGTAATCTTTAAACATGCTCATCCATGTTTGTGTATGGGCACACAAAAAATTACCAGAGCTTTTAAGGGCGATGGAAAGGTTTATCTCCATGACTTAACCATATATGTTTTATACAAACTTGTAATCTACTTAAGACAATAAATATGCATCTTAAATTAAACAGAAAAAATATATTTATTATGAGAGATATGTTTGATTTATAACAACAAATATAAACTAGCAACTTGCATCTATATCCAATGTGTAATTCAAACTTTAATGACTGACTGATAGTTTTATATTGTATCGTACTGTACTATATTGAAGTGATTTGTATTTTAATATCTTGAGGAAAAGGAATGTATGAATCTATTCAAGTCCCAATTAAAAAATGTTGTATTGCAAAATTAAGAAGTCTAACAACTTGGGATAAATTGTGGAGTATTTAGTCCAAAACCAGTATGCTCTTTTTCGTGGCTAAGGAAAATGTTTAGCTGTGAGAACTTGTCTATATGTTACATTGTTTTCATACGTTTGACTAATTTAAGACCCTGTTTACATAATGCAGTTTTTATTTTTTTAGTCCAACCATGATATTTCTGCTGCATGCAGGCTATTCATGTACATGACAATAGCGACCATTTTCTCTGATACTAAAGCTTTTTGAATCCATGTCTCAGTGGAGGGTTTTAGAAATTCTTGGGGTCAGTGTGCAATAGCACACGCATGCTGTAGACATGTGCAGTCAATAGATTGTTGTGCCTGTGCGAGATTTTAAACAACAGTAAAAATGGCGGATAGCAGAGTGCTGTTTGTGCTGTTCACTCTTCAGCATGTAGGAGCAACCCACCCTCATCCTTGGTCCAAATGAATGTTCGTGTATTTAGAGTTTTGGTTGTAACTGTTTTCGTCATGCACGTATCATTGAAACACTAAAATGACAGCACCAGCTAGTGATCAGGCATATAAATTACAGCCGAGTCAACAAGCACAGCATTTTCCATGTATACCTGGAACTTTTCCTCAATCATCATAGAAAAAAACGTTACGTTTCCTGAGATTGTTCACGTTCACAGGGCATTAATACTGTTGCAGCTCATTAACAAAATTTAGCAGTAATTGCATTGCCCAGTAGGATAAATGCTCTTACATTCAGATAAAACGCTCGAGAACCATAGCATCTTTGTCTTTTATTGTGGGATTTGTTCCCAAGAAATTAATACAAGTCACAATCTCTGATTTGGCACAGTTTCTCCAACCACTAACAAGTGCAGTTTTATTTCTTAGATGACTTCCTTTAAATCAAAATTGAATGGAAGAATTAATAGAGCTGCTCCCAAGTGCACAATGAGTCATCAAATATCCTTTACATTTTCCATTCCCAGAAGAGGAAATAGAGAATTTCTCAATTTGAAAGTACAAACAAATGAGGGCTTCCGACACATAATAAAGTCATCATAGTACGACTACCACAAAGGAAAAGGATTTCATTCCAACAGCCAAAGATCACAAGTAACCTTCATTTCTAAACAGCTTAGAGATTTATTTTTAGGAGTTCATGGGAACGACATCAGGCTTTAAATTCTAAAAGTTATGCTTCTTGCTGTGTAATCTTATAGAAAAAGAGAAAACAAGCAGGCACAAATGAATAATCCCACTATAGGAAGAGAAGATCCAAAAATAGAAAGGTGAACCAAAAAAGCACACTTCTGTGTCTTATTATTTCTTTAAAAAGTGGAGCAGGATAAGAGCAATGTGTCGTGAATGAGTCATAGCTGCTATATCACTGTGCCATTTGTGTTATGTAAGAGACAAAAAGGAATAAATCCTACGTCCCACATCACCACAGTGTACTGTTGGGTTTTATTGTTCAAACTTAAGACTTCCCATTATCTGTGATTCAGTTAGACATCTTCATTAAATAAAAGAAACTTGTTTTGTTATTGTTTTACTCTTACAGAGGGTAAGAGGTGGGTGACTATAAGGGGCAACGAAGGCTTTGTTATAGACTAATGACGTATGGCTATATAAAGCAACTTCTTAGAAATGGCAAAGGGTGTTTATTTTAGCACTAACCAGAACATGATTCAAGTTTCACAATTGTCCAAACTGCAGAAAAAAAAAACAAAAAAAAAACGCTTTTCTTTTTCTCATCCTGTTTACCTGTACTCTTCACTGTTATTCCGACATACTCAACAGATTTTTCTCTTCCCATCTAGTAATCCCAAACTGGTATACCTCTCGACATCCCTTTTTTCGATTCTCTCCTCATCTCATCCTCAGCCTTTGTCTGTCTCTCTTTAATATGTTTGTGCTGCTGGTCAGAGTCTCCATCCTTTCCCTAAGGGGCAGTGGGTTGGCTCTGTGGCTGATCATAGTGATCCCTCCTTTAGGAAATGTCTACCTGACACCTTGGCGACTGCCCTTGAGGTGCTTTGTGTGTGTATTCACGTCACTGTGTGTGTTGCGGGCACTCAAAATGTGTGTGTCAAGGGACTAATGGGCATTTTGAAGGGATTACCATTGTAGCCACTGGGGTTTGCTGGAAGTTCACGCACAGCCCCAGCCCCACCCACATACAGAGATTTGTACACAGACAGGTACATTTACCACAAGACAACTAGAATTACAAGATGGCACAGTTATCTGAAGTATATTGGCGGACTTGTTTCACCGACCTGGTGCTGGAAAACCATCAGGGTTGAGAAGAAAGGCATAAACCCAAGGCAAAAAAAAAAAAAAAGTTTCCAAGTTCCTGCACAACTCAACAAATTCACAAAACACTAAGTCCAAATGTAATAGTTTGAATTGGGAAAGAATGAAACTTTAAGTCTGATTTTTTAAAAAAAGAAAAAAGCAAGATCATGTAGTAACTGTAAACCACTATTCATATTAAACATGCCAGTAACATCATTAAGAATAAACATTCTGTAACTATTGTGGGATTTTTTATTTTTATTTTATTTTGCTTTCAACAAGTACTTTAAATGTAAAACATTGACTTACAGTCCTAGAACATGTAAGGGAAAACTCCACTTTGTTTTTCAGCTCATAAAGAGCAATGGACTAATAAGAGAAGAGTGCAGGAATAAATCATTCAGAGCCACTCCCAGGCGGATTAAACTCACACAGACATAATCTCTGCAGACAACAGTGGTCACAGTGTGACACAAAAGGAGGATCTCTTGATACTCAAGAGAGCTTCCAGGAGTTCTGGCTCCTGAATATTGTGCAGCTCTGTTAACATTATTGCTATGATTATATTGTATTCTTTTGCTGGTCTAAACTGTAAGAACTGAGCTGGTTATCAGTTCAAAATTAATGACTTTTGTTGGAAGAATTGAAAGAGAAACAGATGGGGTGGGAGTATGGGGTTTAATTAATACTGTGAAAGAGATACAGAGAATGTAAAACGACATTAAGCAACAGAAAGCTGAATGAATGAATTACATCAAGTCAGTAACAGGCAGAGCTAAACTACTGTAGATTCTGTGACAGAGGGGGGGAAAGTGTATATCAAGACAGTTTTAAATGTATAACAAGACACACAGTTAAAATGAGAAACTGAAATAAAGTTTAGATGAGCTCAAACCAGAAATTATTCATTTGCAAACCATGTGTTACTGTTTGAATTTTCATTTTGTTTTAGTCCTTTGAGGTTTTCTGTTAAGAACAAAAAAAGGCATGTCCTCTTGTTTGCTGTAATATTACGCAAAAAAAAAGAGGCAATAAATGAAACAACACAAACATTTTTTGTTTTCGTTTCCTGACACGCTGTTAATATTGGATATTAACCCAAACACGATATGCTTGTGTATGTGTGTTGGTGGTGGGGGTGGAGGGTGCAATGCTGTATGCAAGACTGGGAAATTATGAACAAATCAAAGCAAGTCAGTTTTAGGGGTCAGTTTGAACATCAAAATGGATAACCGACGGACACTAATTGTTCCAGAACATGTTCTACGAGACAGAGAAACTGGAGAAACCAAAAGACCAGACTCCTTTAAAAAATGAACATTGGCCAAATTATTTTATGACAATCTTTTTTTTTTTACTTTGATCAACTTGGGTTAAGACAAGATAACTCTCAGCTACTAACACAACATATTTTAGCTCGATGTTTGCCAAACTGACTGACTTCACTTCATTTTGTGTTGGCTAAGATTGGTTAGCTGTGGTGGGTATTTTATTTTGAATAAACTCCAAAAGCTAACTGAAGCTACATATATAAAGTTTTTGATACTTTAGACCATGAAATATTAAGCCATAAGCTCTCAGAAATTGGTTTATCAAACCATGCTATTGATTGGTTGTCTATTTATTTCTCAGACCAAAAGCAATGTGTGCAACACAATGATACTTCTAGTTATTTAACTGTCAATAATGGTGTACCACAAGGCTCAGTCTTAGGACCCACTCTCTTTACAATCTATATAAGTAATGTAGGTCAGGACATTCCTGACACATCCTTGCATTTCTATGCAGAAGATAGTTGTTTTGTTTTTGTTTTTTTGGCTGCTCTCTTCTTCAGGGTTCGCCACAGCAAACTAAGTCACATGAAGACTTGGGAATTGTTTTTACGCTGGATGCACTTCCTGACACAACCACAGACCACTGAGCTACCCTCTGTGTGGAGAAGAGAGCTTCTATCTAGGGCACCCAGGGGAGCAAATGGTAGAGGTTAAGGGCCTTGCTCAAGGGCCCAGAGTGGGGCAAATAAGGGTGGAGGCAGGTGTGGGTGCTTCACCTATCAAAACCTACATTTTGATGTTGTTGGAACCGGGAGTTAAACCAGCAGCCTTCCAATCACAGGACAACCTTCTCTAACCTCTGCGCCACCACTCCCCTGATGATACAATTGTTTATTGTCATGCTTAAACAGTTGCTAAGGTTTACCAGCTTTTACAGTCTGCATTCAACATCATTCAGTCAGAATTTTTCCATCTCAAACTGGTGCCAAATGCTGATAAAACCAAATGAATGTTGTTTTCAAACAGGAAGTTGGTACCAGCAGTCCTTCCACCTATCTTGTCTACGTTCCTATAGAGTTTGTGTATTATATTGTAGGTTGTGGACTTGTACACACTTTTCTGAAACTCTACTTATGAGACTCAATAGATAATTGTCTTTTAAAAGTCACTATAGCTTTATTTTTATCTTTTTTGATGTCTTATTTTAAGTTCAGTAAAGCTATTCAGATCTTTTGGATCTTTTGGCACACACAGAGACGTACACAACCGCACACACCTCTTGCCCCCTACGGGGCAGAACTGATGCAGGAGGAGATGAAATACCACTACCTCAGGGGTAAACACACCTCGGTTCACGCTCACACCAACCGCTCCAGATCGTGCACGCACACATCTTGTGCGTTTTCTCTCCGACGTGCTCTCGATTGCTCGTGAATATTGTCCCAACATCAAAGAGCAAATTTGTTTATTTTCACACCAATCACACGCTGCTATTTCCCATGGCCTTTATGTTCATGTTCCTCCGGTGCCTAAGAGCAGAGGATGCATGTTTCTCTCTGTGCCTTTGTGTATATCTGAAGCTTGTGTAAGTTTAGTTAGTGTATGAGTGTGTAGGTCCTTCTGTCTTTTTTGTGTGGCTTCTTCTCATGTGTCTAGAGGGGGTTGTGGGTGTGACTTAGCCAGGTGTAAAATTGGTGCTGTAGAGGATTTCAGATACAAACTGGGTCAGGGAAGGAACATGAGACAGAGCATAGACCAGTCAGTATAGGAAGAACGCAGAATAAGAAGATCAGCGTGACCAGATCCTACTGTTTGTGACATACAGTGACATGAGCGTGTCTTGCTTGTGGTACTTTCACTATATGTATTATGACAGCGAGGCATTTTACTTTACGTTAGATCACGCCACCCATTTACAGTATACATGTGCATGTTAATATCGACTCAAGGTTTATATATAAATATATAACATTTAAAAATGTGAAACTTGCGGTTTGTAATTATATCTATTAAAAAAAGAATACAGGCTGCAAAAAAAAATAAAAATAAAATGCCACAGCAGCTATATTGCTATTAAAATCATGTCTAGTTCTCTTGATGGATGGCTGCATTACACCGTAAGCAGTATTTGCCCAAGAACACTATGTCTTATGTGTAAAAGGAGACACACAGATCATACCAGCTGTAAAGCATAAGGAAAATTACATCATTAGCATCATCTTAGGTGGCTAGTTCTACAAAAGGTGCACACACATCTGCAATTATTTGCTTATTAAAACATACGTGGATATTTTAGCACTGCTCTTTCCTCCTTTATCTTTAGAGGTGTCTTTAGATACAGATGTTATTTTTCAGAAAAACAAATGCAAGATCAGCAAGAAAAGAGCAATTTTTAGCTCTTGCTATATTGGTTAAATGAGCACTTTCTTTTCTTCTGGGTCTTTCTTTGTTTGGGTATCTGTTTGTCCTTGTTTGGTCAGCTTTCCACATTATAACATCTGATTTCTGTTTTCTATCTTCTGCTTTCCCGTTCTTTCGCCTTCATTTCAAGTTGTAGAGGCAACACATTAGCAGTTATATGTATAAATAGTACATGTATGACATCTACTACTAAGTAGAATAGGAAACATGGAATTGATTGGTTTCAAGTATAAAACTGCAAGGTCCTCAAGCCTCAATTCCTCAAATCTATCTTGTACGTTAGCCCTTTTCAAATCATAGATACTCAAGAAAATGGGGAGACAATTTGACTTTTTTTTACAATGCTACTCACATGTGCTTGACAATGTATGATGCGCAAACAGATAAAGCATGGCATTATGTAAAAAGGTATGCTGTGGACGTCACTGTATTCATCTTACAGCACGTCAGACGTGCCATATGGTTCTCATTCATTACTGTTTTTTGTGTTATCACTATCATAAGGGCCTGGACATATTCATAATAGTAATGCTAGACTGTGAACCAACATAAAGGTCAGGAGCAAAGAATGTGAATGACCAGCAGCCACGCCTGCAGTAAAAGCTCTGGAAACCGAACTGCTGTTCAATGTTCACACGCTCTCACTTGGTGATGCCCCAAATATTTTTACATGGGATCCTGGACTAACTTTACAGCCGACAATGACAGAGACGTTTGCTTACATTTGCATCCCCATACTGATCTACAACAACATATCTGGAAAAACGTCAACATTTTATGTGCTTCATCTGTTGGCCATCACCTGCAGATGTACACCTTCAGTTTTCATTGATCCTTGTCAGACAATTATCTTTGTTTGTATCTGTTTAATGAAACATTAGCTCATTATTTAGCACATTTCAGCCTCCTAAGTACATTTTTTAAGATATTTACTGGACCAACAGACATGCTAACTCCAGTATATCTTGCGGACATATTTGAGACTGGTATCAGTATGTAGTAACTAGCATAGTAATAGACTATGACAGACAGTATTGCTTTTTCACCCCCACCAACATGACAGCAACTGAAAACGTCTACAGTGGATTAAAACAAGCTTCATGGTACTCCTGTATGATATTTTGGTCATGAAAAACAGACATCCCGCTTCCTGCCAGGCGTCTGATCGGTCCCTCTGCTTCGTCACGTCCCTGTCACTCTCTGTTTTTGGTCCCTGTACCACAATAAGTCACTCACTGATCACATTCCTCAGACAAACGTCCTCATTTCAGCTGCTCTTATAACACCAGGACAATCATCTTATTGTCATATCACAGATACTTTCTTGACACCACATTAAATGAGCATTCAGTCTCTCCCAACCTTAGGAGGCGAGTACTAGAAATATGACAGTGTATGCAGTGCAACGTGTTCTCTAAATACATTATTGTATGGCAAAACCAAGACTGCATCACAGATTTTTATATCTCCACCTTAAGTCGTTTCTCTTGGTGAAGCAAATAAAATAGTTGTAAAGTAAACTAGACCACATGCTCAAGAAA
Organism: Nematolebias whitei; assembly: GCF_014905685.2. Taxonomy (NCBI): domain Eukaryota; kingdom Metazoa; phylum Chordata; class Actinopteri; order Cyprinodontiformes; family Rivulidae; genus Nematolebias; species Nematolebias whitei. The sequence continues at coordinate 27,463,566 of NC_056516.1, forward strand.
TAATGTTCTCGTCTATTCAATCTCAGATTCAATGAGCTCGAAACAAAATGGAATTATTTGCATTATTATGTCTTCCTTGTCTCATATACTTTTTCGGAGACATTTTGAAATGAGGCTGTGTTCATCACATAAATGACCCATTAGGTTTTACAAAGCAAAAGTCACTCTCAGAGTTGTGTATCAATACAAAATGTGTTTTTGAGCAGCAACCATTGGGTTTTATGAAAAACTACAAAGTGAGTGGTTGTGGTAAATGTGTTTCTATTCATTTTCTTCCTTCTTTGTTAGATTTTTGTTTTAGTATTTAGGGATAAGAAAAAACAAAAATTGGAAACGCTTAAGACCGCCAAACAATGGTGTCTAACGAGACACATCCAAACACTCAACAGTATTATCTACTGCACCTCCCACATTGGCAGGGCTTTCTATCTTGGTTTGGATCTTTGCCTTGGTTTTTAATATTTTCTATGTATTTAATTAATCTCTGTTTTGTCTAATGTTTTATCATAAATGCGGGTCCTTTAGGTTGTTCTGTTGACTTCTGGTTCTGTTTTTTTTTGTTGCACTATTAGTCACCGGCTCTTGATGTCTATAGTTGCTCTTTCCTATAATTTCACTTTTACCCCTCAGTTTAAAAATCCTAATTAGCTAATAAGTTGTCTATTTATTGCCGATTGCATATTACACATATATTACTTCTTTTTTTAGTCAGTTGCCAGATTATCTGCTTACTGTACTTTGATTTGAGCCTGTCATGTTGTTTGATCATGCTTTGGCTTTCTTGACTGTGTTTAGTCAATTTAACCTCATTTGCCTCAAGTGGAGGAGTTCAAGTATCTGGGCGACTTGTTCAGGAGTGATGGTAGAATGGAGCAGGAGATGGACTGATAGATTGGGGCCCCGTCCTCAGTAATGAGGGCGAGAGATCTAGATCCTGGATCAGCTGAAAAGGGCTTCCTTCACAAGATGGTCAGGCTCAGCCTTAGAGCTAGGGTGAGGAGCTCTGTCATCCAGGGGGAGCTTGCATTAGAGCCGCTGCTCCTCCGCATGCAAAGGAGTCAGTTGAGGTGGCTCGGGCATCAGATGAGGATGCTTCCTGGACACCTCTCTTTAGAGGTTTTCTGTGCACGTCCCACTGGAAGGAGACCTCAAGAAAGACCCACATCTCGTTGGAATTGTTCTTCATCTCTGACCTCTGCTCGAGGTCCCTCAGGAAAAGCGGAAAAGTATCGCTGGGGAGAGGGATGTTTGGGTTTCTTTCCTGGACCTGTTGCCTCTGTGACCCGACTACAGATAAGTAGAAGATGGAGATGGATATTTTACAGTAACTGACTACAATGATTGTATATTTACAATATATATATTTTTTTACATAATCAAACTGATTGCTCAAATCTCAAATGGTACAGATTTTCTTCCTTAATACAGTTGGTCTGAAAATAAAATATTCTCCTTAAATTTTACCTCTTTTGGAGGAAGTAAAATTCAAAACTTTTTTAATAGGAAATGGATAATGAAAATATGATCAAATGAACACGTTAACTAAAATGTTGCCCGATGTCATTTTCCACTTACTGTCAGCGCTGCTACAGCATCTCTTTACTCCAAATATCCCAAGGAGGTACATTGAACACAAACGTATTTCTTACAGATTGTATTGCAAAATTTGCTTTTTATCCATTTTCTCCACCAACATCTCTTTTCCTGGTTGCAAGGCAGCTGGTATATATCTCTAGCAGTCACTGTGTGAGAGGCAGGACTAGGCCTGTCACAATAACAACATTTGCTGGGTGATTGTCTCAGAAATTATTGCGCTAAAAATAATATTGTTTGAAATTTAACAAGAATTAATTGTCATATTTTAGAAGCAATGATTTGTTTGGGGTGTGGTATCTTTTTAGAGCACATGGTGGCAGTATTATACTGAACCAAAGGATGGATAGTTGAGCAGAATGTCTATTTAAGAAAAATGGGAGGGAGGGCCCTTGATGTGACATGGGCTGACATGGCGGACGCTTGGCGATTTGAGCTTTTTAGCATAGCATTTTTCACAGAAAACTTTTAATTAAAAAAATCAGTAAACAAGTTCTCAGCTTCTTTTTGCAGAGAAAACCAACTTTTTACATGAAGGCACGGGTTTCAACCGTGAATTTTGGAGCTCGACAAGACGGAGGTTTATTCCCGAGGTTGGCAGGTTAGCTTAGCTCGTAGCTTAGCTTCTCAGCTTAGCTGATTTTTAACAATCCAAAAACACGATTTTGGACGGTTAAAACATATTTTAAAGAGAAAGTGAGTGGTCAGTGAAGAGCACCGGAGTTGAGCTTTTTGTCATCCAGTGTCTTCAGTAGAAAGAGAGAGACACAAAGAAACTATAAAGCCGGTAAATTAAAATTAGGTCGATATTTTTCATTCATCATGCGATTAATTGATTTGTTGTTTATCGCAACAGGCCTAGGCAGGGCACACCCTGAACAGGTGGCACGACCATCACAGAACCACATATAGACAAATCATTCACCCTCTCACCCTCACATAGTTACAATGTAGGGCTATCAGTTTATTTAGCATAGATGTGTCTTACTGTATATCTTAGATCATTCTTTACTGTTTCTTTTATACCTTATATTTTGCTATTTTGGGTTTAACTAGGACCTTGAGTGCATAATTTTGTTCCACCTCATGTACCACATGTGATGGAAATGACAATAAAATTGACTTAACTTGAACTTGATATTTTTGATCTAGTGGAGGAAAACCGGAGAATGTGTGCACAAGAAGAACCTAAACTTCATTCAGAAAAACAACTTTTGGGGTGTTAACTCTAACCACTGATCCACTGTGCCGCCTGCTTCTGCTTTGGTAGTTTATTCCTCATTTTGTTATGTTTGACACAGAAAATGACCAAAACCACTGATGTATTTTCTTTTGTTTTAGCTCTAGTTGTTATTTTCTTGTGGGATAAAAGGATCCGGTTTTGGATATAGAGCACAAAATGACATGTTTCACCCTTTCTAGGCTAGCAAATTGCACTTTACGGCTGCAGAGTAAAGCTGTCAGGGGAAAAAAAGTGTCTCGAAGGAAAACAGAATATGTCATAAACAATGCCTTACATCAAAATCTTGGCGACTGATACAATTTAAAAATTGAGTACATCAATCAGTTTGATTAACATATTTAAATATTCATGTGTTTTTCCTATCTGTATGATAAAACAAAGACATTTTATAAGATGGTACACTTCCTGGTCAAAGTATTATCCATTTACTAAATCTATATGATTTTAAATTCATTGAATACAAATGATTAACTCACTAAATTACAATACATTTACAAAACAGAGGATGATGACCTAGTCAAAGAACATTTTAAGGAAACATCAAATGAATGGGACTTTGCAGATTCCTAATGTAAAAAGAGACATCGTATCCGAAGTGTGGAGAAAAAAAAAACATTTCAGTATACAACTCCAAATGGATTGAATGAAAGGACAGCCGTTTGTCAGAATGCTGCAGAAATAATAAAAATAAACAAAAGAGTAGCTTTTAAGACGAAAAAATGAAAAGGTGCAAAAGTCATGAGCACACTTAACTTTATTAACAGTTTGAAATGTCAAACGAGTCATTAAGTGGGGTGATAACAGACACCATTTTGACTTAAAACCTCTATTCTGAAATATATTAAAGCCGAGATCAATTTGTGTTAACAAGTAGTAACACAATTATTCCTGCGATAGTGTGAAAACAATCTAAGAGGCTCCGACCCACTTCATTAACCCTCACAGAAACTGAGCCGGTCGACACCCTGCATGTGTGAAACGTTCAGTTGGAAGTTTTTATCCATCAAATCTTAATTGTTGTTGTATTGCATCATCTGCGTTTAATAGTGTTAAATGAAACTTTCACTTGTGCATCTTAAAATTAACACATTGTTTACATTAGTGTATAATGAATGTATGGTGCGGAATAAAGCACAATTAAATGTTTTAGGTTTCTCCCATGTATTCTTCTGCGACAGCCTCTTATTGCCTTTTAAACCAATTAATCAACACCAAAACTCAGCTGTGGCTTATTTTTAGAAATGTGACCCAGATGTATTTATTTATTTATTTTGTATTAGCTAAAAATCACTGAAAAGTTGTGTTTAAGCTGTTGTCAACACTTAAGCAACATGTAGTCAGGCTTTGGCACTGATGTGATCAAATTCTCCATCCTCATCATTTAAATGTTTTAATTTAATTTATTCTGCTTGTTTCTGTTGTTTTTTTTTTGTCCTAATTCACTGGTGATGTTTTGTTTATTGTAAATCTGATGTTTAGTTAGTTTTAATTTTTTATATTTTTATGTTCATGCTGAAAATGAATGTTCATTTTTGAATTCCATTACAGGAAAAAAACAAGCATGCGCTTCTAACGTGAAAGCTTGTTAAATTGATGTGTGTGCTATGTGAAGCACGTTTTGGAGATGGGGGGGCGGGGGGGGGACACCATAACACATAAAAAGTCACATTTTTAACTTTTGAAAACATGTTAAATTAACTAGTTGACCTTGTTTTTTTACATGTTGTTTCTGTTTAAATCCCTTTCAGTGTGTCCAGTGGATCACATGTGTTAAAAACAGAAAATTCATGTTTTTGTGTTCGTGTTGCTTGTTGTCCTCGTCTGCTCTGTCTTAATTAGCACCACCTCTGTCTCGTCAGTCCCTGAGTGTGTGTTGTTCCGTCTCTGCCTCTTCCTTTGTTCATTTTCATTTAGCCAGCCTCTCTTCATCCTGCCTGTGAGCAGCTCTTCATGTCCGGTTTGATAAGAGCTATAGAACAATATTTTTAATTTTCCTAAGACAATTATTTTGCAATTTTAGATCCCTAAATTTTAAACTTGAGGCCATTTCTCACACTCATTTTAATGTTATATTTTAAACACATTATCATGCGTAAAAAAAAAAAAAATGAATACTTTTTTTGAAAAAGCATATTGGTGGACATTGGTTATTTATTTATACTGAACCAATTGTATGTTCATTTAAGCATGAAAAATAGTTTCAATCTGTTAAATTGTATTTTCTTTTGTTTTATTTTATATTTTGCAGCATGGTTCATTTAACTAATTCAAGCGACCCCTTGTGACCCAAAATGGAATAAGCGGGTAAAGATAATGGACGGATGGACGGATGTTTATGTTCCTGGCAAGAACCAATGCAGACATGTTCCTGTTTTTAGTGTTCTACACCGCCTTGTAATCTAGCTGTTTTTTCACTACGTTTCTTTCTCCTTTTAATTATCATTTTGTTTTCAATTGTGAAAACATTAATAAATAAATACATTTGCATGAATCATTTGTGAATGTCTATTGTCGTTGTTGTCCACTGTTGTCATCACTCTTTGTTAAAATTCAGGTCTCTCTTGTAAATGAGTCCTTGTGGCTCAATGGGACTAACCTGTTTAAATAAAAGTTGAATGAATTTGAAAGACATTGACATTACTTAAATCTGACATTATTCACGAATCAAGAGCACACTGCAGTGGGCTGCAGTCGACAGATACGATCTCTAGTGGTTCTATTTTCCACAACTTGCAACTGGAGTGGAAAAAAAAAGAACGTCCTGATTAAAATGGTTTTGACTGACTTATTCATGATTACACAAGTGGCAGCTTCTTTAATTGTGATCATTTGCTGGGGGAAAAAAAAAAACGAGTTGATGACTGATTTGAGTTCCAGAAATGTGTCAAGAAAAAAATATAGCCTTAACATATAGGACCCTCCTTTAGTTTTCTGAGAAGGGGGTCTATCTACTGGTGTGAGCTATGTTTGTGCACAGTGTGGGCTCTATGTTAATCACGGTTCCTCACAATTACAAGTTTCCTGTTAATGGACCTGACCTTTAAATTATCATTTTGACCTGCGGCCATGTTCATGTTTATCTTTGTATGTGTTGAGAAAAAGAAAGAGCCAGACAGAAAGTAAAAATGCGAAGTTAAGAGCGAGAGACTGAGACAGCAGAGGTAATTTGGCTTAACTAGTGGGGCGATTGTAGGCATGCAGACCATAAATCTTCTTCACCGACATGGACGCACACACACGTCCGTGCATGTGGGTACATGTGAATACACTTTTACACAACACATCATTTCCTGTTATCTCAAATAAGCAGGAAGTTCTAATCAACCAACAAAAGCAGAGACAGCATTATCCACTTTCTCTCCTCGTTCTCTCCCCTCTCACCTATAGAAACAGTAATCACATAAAAAGCTCTAATTCTCACTGGTATTATTGTAGCCCATTCTACTCTATTTCTTCCGTCTTTAATTAACTCTGTATGGCTGTTTGAGCTCTAAAAGCCACAGGATTGTCCGAGAAAGGTTGATTAGTGCAGCTGGCTGATTAGAAATTATGGCTGCTGAACCAAGTGAGCATGGTTCATTCCCCATGATGAGAGACTTGCTTTTCAGCAACAGACTGGGTATCAGGATGCCTCTTTTGATCGCTCGGCAAGCCAAATCCTTTCCCTTAACTGAAACGAGCCAGATTTTCCATCCCCCTTTTAGCGCTGCATCAGTGATAGTTGCCATACACATGCCTGATGGAATAAATTAAATATTGTTATAAACATAATGAAATTGAAATTGATAATGACAGTATCTGCTTTTCCTTGAGTTTGTATTTTTATAATAACCAAAATGGAAATATAGGTAAACAAAAAGGCTGGTAACAGGTTAGAATTATATTATATTATATTATATTATATTATATTATATTATATTATATTATATTATATTATATTATATTATGCAGTCGTTTAGAATGTTAGCAGCCCATTAAATGGCCATTATCAGTTGTTATAATGCCCATAGGTTGTGTTCAGACGTCCCTTCTTTACCTCCTAGTAGGTTTGAAGGTACGTTCTTATCGCTGATAATATGCAGCTTTGCGTGCATGTGAAAGTGGAAGCTTTTTTGCTGTTAGCTTTATTTAAAACCTTTATTTACAATTTATGTACTACTTTTAAGCTGAATATGAAGGATTTACTTCAAATGAATTCCAGATTTTACAGTCATATAAGGCATTAAATCGGTACCTAAAAAGAACTCACTTAAGAGAGGATAAGAGGGTTTTTGTTTTGTGTGTGTTTGATATGAAGAAAATTCTGATAAATTAATATACAGTACAGTAATATATAAAGGACTATAAGTATGTTCAGATATAACCCTAACCCTAACCTTATAAATCTATGATGATAACCTACTGAGCCCAATAGGATGTACAGGAGGGACAGCCTGAAGGAAACCTATGGGGATGATAACAACTGAAAATGTCCATTTAAAGGGTGATAACATTTGTGGGTGATAACAATCAAAGTATATGTACTATGGGGGAGTGGTGGCGCAGAGGTTAGAGAAGGTGGACCTGTGATCAGTAGGTTGCCGATGCGACTACTCGAACTGACAACATCAAAATGTTGGTGGGAAAGGTGAAGCACCCACACCTGCCTCCACCATTGTTTGCCCCATTTTGGGCACTTCAGGAAGGCACTTAACCCCCACCATCTACTCCCCCGGGTGTTCTAGATGGCAGCTCTCTGCTCCACGCAGAGGGCTGTGGTAGCTCAGTGGTCTGTGTTCACATCAGGAAGGGACTCCGACGTAAAAACAATTGCCATGTCTTCATGTGGGTTAGTTTGCTGTGGCAACGCCTGAGTAAGGGAGCAGTCAAAAGAAAAAAATATATAAAGATATTATATTATATTGGGAGTGGTGGCACTCCCTATTAATGAGGGTGAGTGCATTGACCCTCATTTGCACCACTCTGGGCCCTTGAACAAGGCCTGTAACCCCCATCTGCTCCCTTGGACAACTTATAAGGCAGCACTCTGCTCCACATGTGGGTTTCGGTATCTCGGAGGTTGGTGGATGGTCCAGGAAGGGTATCCAGCGTCAAAACAACTGTGCAAGTGTCCTCCTGAGACTGTGATCTTAAGGTTTCAGATTTGAATCCATAAAACATTACAACAAAAATAAGGGTGTGACTGGTAAAACACCCACATCTGCCTCCACATCATATTGTCCCATTGTGGCCCTTGAACAAGGTCCTTAATCACAAGCCCTCTGACCCACACATGTGGGTTGTAATAGCTTGGATGTGGGTGGCTGCATCAGGAACTGGTCTCTGACGTAAAATAGTGGCCAAATGTTCATGTAAATTTGCTCACTGTGGTGACCCCTGTGGAGGTGAGCAGCCAAAAGAAGAAAATAAATAATAACAATTTAAAGTTTGTGGATTCTGTCTTAATCCTTCAAAGTAGTGTTTATACATCTTTCACCTGTCAGTGTTTCTTACTTTCTTAATACAGTTCAAATAAAATCCTGACCAGTTATTTGAGTGAATTGTTATGAGCAGGAGAGCACTCCCTTGTTTGTGTGCTCTGCAACAGACTGGCAACCCGTTAAAGGAGTAACCTGCCTCGTGTGCTATGACGGATGAGCTCCAGCCCACCGTGATGCAGGATGAAGAGGATACCAGATAATAAAAATAAAAAAGAAATATATTTTATTGATTTTCAAATCTTAACTGTGTTGATTGTCCAGAGCCCTGTCATCAGTGTTGATAAATTGCTTTTTAGACTGGTCAAGCACTTTCTTCTGTCATCCCTGCCAAGCTATTTTGACCTCTTTCAGTCACACACACAAAGTTAAACTAATACAGAAACAACAGCATCTCAAAACTCCTACACACCCCAGTGAACGGCCTTATCTACGAGACATACGTGCTTTGTTCACTGAATACTCCTCTGCATTTAAATCATTAGCCCTCATAGGAAGAATACAAACCCTACAAAATGCAAAGCCTTTAGGTCCAAACCTAAATCAGCAATCAGCTGTAAGAATTTTTAGAGGACCAAGGAACTTTCGGCTCACCAGTTTGGGTAAAGTTGCACCTTAAAATTGAAATGTTACCACTGAAATAGCCGCTTTGCTCCACCAGAGAGTGATACTTTTGATAATATAACAAAAAAGATTTCAAGAATAGCTAAAGATTCTACTAAATGAACTGTAGCAAAATTATGTTTTCACTGTATTTAACATATCCCCTAAATTCTTAATATTTCTAAACATATACAGTATATGAAATTTAATGGTTACTGTCAGGACAAAGATACTAGCCAGATGCCAAAAACAGTAAACGTGGCTCCTTTATTCATGTGTTCAAGCACACACAGCAACAATGAGAATGTGCAAAACACTCTCGTCTTCATTTTTCACAATCTCTAGTGGTTAAATGTACATATGCACATTAAAATCAACGTTTTAGCAAATATATGTCCATTTTAGACTTTTTAAAAGCTGTTTCCTACCAAAACTACCATCTGGATGTACAAAGTAGATGAGAGGAGCAAACAGTGGAAAACAGTAATTTTGCTATTCATACATCTAAGCATCTAAGTGTGGACAGACTCTCAATCACCTTGTTTTATAACATCATACTACAAACCATTTTATTATCATCAAACTCATTCCTACCAATTAGTTCAACCTGAACCATATAAGCAGGCCTACAAGGCTCACGTAAGTGTTAAATTCCTAATATAGTTAATATGAGAATTTGTGAACAAGATCTATAATATACATAATGTTCATTTGGACGGGACACTCCACATCCAGACCTAGACACTAGTTCTTGTTGACATTTGATAAATTCAAGGTGTTCTCATCCATCCAGAACGCTGCTTAGATGTTGAGTTTCCTGAAAGGGAGCACCATCACATGGCACTATAACTGTGAGAATAGCACCATGCTGAGAGTGATTCATTCAGCTGAGCACATTATCAGAACATTTCTTTTCACCCAGCAAGACATTTCCGCAGCTAGAATAGGGCTAAGAACCCACCATATCATATGTGACACCTCATACCTCAACAATGAATCATTATGAATACTGAGGTCAGGTGGTCGAATCCACAAGCTCTTGAAAAACCTTTGATCATAAGGATTCATTATTCTTCAAAACTCATAACCAAATAAAAGTGTTTTAAGCGTGAGAATGGTACATACATAGATATAAACAATTAACACATTTTTAACACTTTAGAGGTTGAATAACTAAATACTTAACTTTCATCAATCACATAGTTTTGAACAATGGTTGAACGTTTCAAAAAACACATTTTCATTTGGACGGATGACAACGTCAAAGTAAGTTGTGGTTTTCACAGCAACAGTGAGTAACTAGAGAGTTCCTGTAGAAATTTTGATGGGGACTGCCATGTGGTGGCCATTTTTTTTTAAATTTGAATTGACAGTACTACGTGTTGGGGTTCGCTCTCAGCTACCATCTTACCGAATTTCAGCTCAATATCGTAAAAACATCAATGTGTTAAAGTCTTTTTTTTTTTCTTTTAAGCTATGATGGCCATCTTGGATTTTTTATTTGTATTCAGTGTGTGATGGGGAATGTTCTCAGCTATAATAACATCAAATGTCAGCACTATATGTGTAAAAAAAAAAAGCTGAATTAAAGCCATTTAAACTGCTTTGATGTAGAGCTGTTATTTCTAACCTGAAACCTGGCCCGGACCGACCTGGATTAAGGCCAGGCCTGGCTGTTATAATGTGTATAATGGGTGGGCCGGGCCGGTCTTGGGCTTTTAGTTAGGTCAGGATCAGCCGCAATCTAATTATCTAACATGGCCTGCCATACTTCCACAATCTGCGCGCGGCCATTTCGCCATAAGCTAACCGGCCTTGAAAGAGGTAAAAAGTTAAATTATGCTTCAGATGGGACTGTACTGCCAGGAAGTAATCCATCACCCAAATGGACGTTCATTCAGCCGCTGCACTCAGCAGACGCACGCGGCCGACGACCCAAACAGGTGAGATCCCAAAACAAACGCTTGTCAGAGCTGTCCGCGTGTCTCAGTAATTCAGAAGAATGCAGGCAGAAACGGGGTTTAAATGCTTTTTTATGGCCATTAAAGTTCAAACACACTCAGCTCCAAATCTTCTGCCGCTTTTATTCAGCTGTGCGCCCCGGACTGTTAATAACTAATTAAAAATGGTGGGGGGTTTTCAGGGTTTGGACCTGGAATTACTGTTAATTCGTCGAGTCGGGTGGGATTCGGAAATAAGGACTGTGGGCTGGAGCCGTGTCGGATCAGATTTTTTGGGCCGCAATGCAACTCTACTTTGGTGGCCAGCTTGGGTATTTTTGCAATTCAGTATTCAATGGGCATTTCTCTCAGCTGCCATCACACTAAATGTCAGATTAATATCTCTAAAAATGGCTGATTTAACCAAAACTCTTACAGCCACACCAGAAATAATGGCAGAAAATGACAGAAATGCCAAATTTTTGAAATATAATACATATGTATGTATATCTTTACAAATGTGGTGGTAAGAAGAGTTTGTTTGATGACAGAGTTTTGTTCAGAGACCTCATGTCTCTAGGTCATGTGACAGCTGAAGTTAGAGGCTGCTCAGAATTCTGTCAGTGTTTATCAATGCGAAAAATGGCATCTTTGTTTGCAAATTTTGTCACCATGGTAACTCAAAATACCAAAAAAAGGTAATAGCACACATCACAGTGCCGAGCCAGTCATTTTGATATAACATTTGTGGTGGTACACATCGCATTTCAGGCTGCATTAAAGTTAATATAAGAGCAAGACCCTTTCCAGGTGGATAACAATAGGTGGCTGCCATACTACATGGATCATCTCTACTTGATTTTAACCTCCAGACAATGAGTTTAAGGAGAGGATACTGTTTGTTTTAAATAGTTCTTTTTCTTTAATACCAAGCTCAGATTCAGGTTGCCTGTCATCCTGTACCAAAACCTTATTAGGCTTCAATATGCAGGAACAGTCACAAAATGTCACTGCGGCAGACTATCCAAAGTGTATTTAATAAATCCAGTAATTGGACAGGTGTTGATAAATTACACTGATGCAGCAAAAGTTGAAGGACAGGCAAGTGATGAAAGTTTATTAACCTGCATTCATATTTCATGGCAAGAAATGACAGAAAGGATTTCAGCGGTAATCACTTGGTTGATGAAAACAGGACTTACTATGGGTCAGGAAAGAAAAGACTATTCTGCAATGTTGGTGGTGAAGCAGACTTAAGGAGTTTATATGTCAAATATTGGCATTTATTGTCAAATGATGGTAAAATACATCAAAGCTTTAATGGAGGTCAGTGCTGATTTTATCAGTTATACGCACAAAAAGCTATCTAGAAGTTATGCATTATTTAAAAATGTCATTTTCCAGGTACAAGTTTAATAAACTGAAGGACAAGTAGACATTTACATGTCTTTGATTCATTATGTTCAGGTTATATTTTTGCACAGATTATATTATATTTATCTGCACATGTTATTTTGCACATTTCAGCTTGCCTTAGATAAACACCCTAAAATCTGGATCTGAAACTGAAGTTTTCCCATAATTAAAAATAATTAGGACAACTCTCTGTTGGTGGAACCCAACCAAAGGGACAAACTTTTTGGATATTGATCCTGTTCGACTAAAGCACACTAACTGGGCAAAGAGAGCTGAGTTTGATGTAACTAAATCAAACATCCTGCATAAAAAAAATCATTGGTTCCTAATCAAAATAAGACATTTTGCTCTTCTGGTGCAACAAAATGACTTTGAGCAGGGGAGAAGGTAATAAGAGCACACCACCAGATGTCAATGTGACAGGAGCATGACTGCAGGGAGGGAGAATCCATTCAGCATTGATCACCTGCAGAAGTGCTTTAAACTTTAATCCCAATTGTCTCTGGTTGTTTTTTAAGAACTACCAGGTGTAAAATGGCCACGGAAGATGCTGATGTTGGCAATACTCATTTCCACCAATGAAGCTGAGCACAAAACTCACAACAGAGATAACTACAGATTTTCTTTATCTTTTCATTCGTTGGCAATCTAAATTGCTCATACATTTGAGGGGGAAATAAAGGATTCAAGAACCTCACTGAAATTCTTAGAAAGGATTTCTTGTAATTATGCAGAAATCTGCAAACCTGCAATCTGAACTGTTACTTTAAAAGCGTGGAAAAGATTCTATGGCTCAAGTACAAAGAGCTCGTATGTGTAGAGGTGGTGGTTTTCTTCAGAATAAAAAACAAAGAGAGCAAGTTTCAGGTTGGATACACTTGATTCAAGGAATTAGTCCCACATGTCTTTTCACATTCACATAATCCAAAATAGAATTAAGTGTCTAATTTACAGTTGGTTGCTAATTCCCTTTCTCTCCTTCTCCTACATGTGCAATGGCTTAGAGCAAACCAGATCACTTTTTCTTTTTATGATAAAAGCTAAACAGTAAATCATTGTAGTCTTGCTGTAACTTGGTTTATAATTTGTTGTCTTTGTGTCCACAAATAACACTAAATTAATAGGGAAAACTCTGTTTTCAGTTAGCAGATTTAAATATTGTAATCATGCAACAAACGATTAAAACCCTAATATCAATGACCACTTCTGGGAGAAAATTAGTAATACTATGATATTATACTATTAGACTTTAGTTGGAATAAAAACACACAAGCTGTGGACAGTTTATGATTTTTTTTTTTTTTTTATGTTTTATTTTTATCATGCAAGGAACTCAATAAATAATTCAGTAATTATATTACATATCACCTGACCCCTGCCAGTGTTTTTCATTAAAACTGTTTTATATTAAGAAATTATGGAGTAGCCATTTTGATTAGACTTTAAAACTACAGTAGGAGCAATATTGCAACATGTTACATGATCTGTTGGATCTATTTGTGTTTAGACTATGTTCTGCGAATGACTATAAGCTACTAACACGCCTGATTTTAGCACAGTATCTGTAAAATCCTCTGAAGTAAAGCCATTTGTCGTGTAGGGTAATGTTTAGCTGTACTGATCATCTTAAATTGGGTTGACTCCAAAAATACTATTTTTTTCCTTTTGAGTTTCTTGAAATTTTTTCAACCTACCTGCTGCCTTTGGTTCAAAATGACCCACAGAGTCTTGGTTTTAATTAAACCAGATGCCCAATGTGTGATTTTAACATAAGGGCAGCAGGAGTTTTATAGATATTTTGCTAACAGACAAACAAAAGCAATTTTAATAGCTAGTGCCATGATTTCAATCAAGGATGTTTCTCAGTGGCTTGCAAGTAAGTGCTGGGGATAATGCTCAGCTACTACCACATTAATTTTGAACAGAATCTGAGTAAAACGGACAGTTATAGTTTTGTACTGTTGCAAACATTTTAAACCACAGTGACTCCAAAAGTTAATTACTTATAGATGTCAAGCCCCATATTACTTTTTGAAAGTTTAATTAAATTATTCAGTAATTCACGAGATTTTTTGCTAATGCTACAGACAAAATAAATACACAGCAATGGGCAATAGTGACATGAAACCCACGGTGGTACTGATTGAGCCTAAACAGGTTTTGTGCTTCACTGGGGCAGCACTCAGTTTCTTTAAATCATTTGTTCAGCTGTAGCAGCACTAACTGCAACAAACCAGCACCCATTAGAGTTCCTTTTCTTGTTTACTATAAAACAAAGCCTTCATGCTGTAAGCAATACCTGTATGTGCTTCTTTAAAGAAGATTCACTACAGGATTCACTTTATGATTCTGATTTAAAGATTACTAGTTGGGTCTTAAAGTGCCAATTTCATCTGTTTTCAGGGATAAATCGGTGCATGGTTCCTGCAAGGCTTTGACATGTTGAAACGTTAAAGAATCACAATAAATTAATCTGATAACTCAAACTGTCACCTGATGACTTTACTCCTGATAAGCAAATGCCAGTGTCCCTGGTTTCCCCTGTTAACGGGAAATGCAGAACCACAAGAATACACAAAAGGCAGAGAAAATGAAAAGTACTATTTCATCATCAGCTGTTAGTGGTTTTAGAACAACATGTCAAAGCGGTTTATTTCATCAGCGCACTAAAAAACACATTTCCTCTAGACTAGACTGATCAATGCTTTGCCCACTTTTCAATGTCGGCCAAATTTTCCAATTCTTTGAATATGATTTGTAGACAAAAATAAGTAAACTTGGAAACAGCTAGCAGCCACACTTTCGTGGTGGTTTTTATTGACATACAGCTGTCAGCTCTGAGAGAATTATGTTACAAAATAGCTTTTTTTTTTCTAGGAAGGCATTTGCATTAGATTGTTGAGTCTCTTGGTGTAGGAATACTGCAATAACTGTGAATTATCACAAAATTATTTACTTTTGGTAATCAGGACTGGACTGAAAGCATGTAAAAATTAAGTCAAGTCCTCTGGACTGGTTCAAAAAAACAAAAAAAAAATTGTTTTGTCTTTCATCTGAAAGACTTCTTCAGTAGTTTACTAACTAGTTTGAGGAAATCCTGGCCAAAATAGTTCAAAATATCCTGATTCATGCTCAATAATCCAGGTAGAAAAATATTTTAAAAAGTTAAGTCTGATCCTCTGGACAGGTTCAAAAAACAAAAAACAAAAATGTATTAAAAATGTTGAACTATTTGGGTCAGGATTGCCTCAGTCTAGTTAGTAAAAGACTGAAGACGTCTTTCAGATGAAAGATGAAACTTTTATACATTTTTCTTGTTTGTTTTTTTGAACCTGTCCAGAGGACCAGGCTTAACTTTTTTTTAGACTTTTCTACCTGGATTATTGAGCATGCATCAGGATATACTGAAAGCAGATGTGTCTGCAACACACAAGATCAGAACAGTCTGGTACCAGAATAGTAATCTCAGCAAACACATAATACTGAACACATTACAGTATTTTTCAGACTATAAGGTGCACTTAAAATCCTTTAATTTTCTCAAAAATAAACAGTAAGCTTTAGAATCCGGTGCACCTTTTGTATGAAAACAGACCCGTTCATTGATATTGCGCCTTATAGTCTGAAAAATACATAATATTATTTAGGTTTACAGTATTAAGACAAAGTCACAACTTTGTTGTGTCTGTTGTTGCCTGATGCAAGTTCAAGGTGACACAGATTTACAAGATTTTTTTTATTCTTTTAAGTACCTTTCGAATCCTCAGAAAGTTTGACATTTAGTTACACTGCCTGACCAAAAAAAAAGTTGCTACAAAAAAGGTCACTAATATTTTACTGAACCACCTTTAACTTTGGTTATGGCATGCATTCACTGTGGCATTGTTTCAATAAGCTTCTGCAATGTCACAAGATCTTTTTCCATCCAGTGTTGCATTAATTTTTCACCAAGATCTTACATTGATGACTAGGCACTAGGCATGATGGGTGCATCACTTCACCTGCCTCTCTTCTACCCTGATGCACCCAGCACTCTGGAACAGGGTCAGTATGGACTCATCAGATCACATGACCTTCTTCCATTGCTCCAGAGTCCAATCTTTATGCTCCCTAGCAAATTGAAGCCTTTTTTTCCCCAGTTAGCCTCACTGATTAGTGGTTTTCTTAAGGCTACACAGCTGTTCAGTCCCAATCCCTTGAGTTCTCTTCACATTGTGCATGTGGAAATGCTCTTACTTTCACTATAAAACATAGCTCTGAGTGATACTGTTGTTTTTCTTCCATTTGAGTTCACCAAACGTTTAAGTGATCGCCGATCACGATCATTCAAGATTTTTTTTCCGGCTACATTTCTTCCTCGAAGACGATGGGTCCCCACCACCCTTCCAGTTTTTAATAATGCGTTGGACAGTTCTTAACCCAATTTTAGTAATTTCTTCCATCTCCTTAGACGTTTCCTCTGCTTGATGCATACCAGTGATTTGACCCTTCTCAAACAGACCAACATCTTTTCCACGACCTCGCCATGTGTCTTTCAACATGGTTGTTTAAGAAATGAGAAGCAGCTCATTGCACCAGTTGGGGTTAAATAACTTGTTGCCAGCTGAAAGATAATCGTCCATGCAGTAATTATCCAACAGGAGGCTCGTACCTATTTGCTTAGTTAAATTCAGGAGGTGACTTTTTTTGGTCAGGCAGTATAGTAAACATTTTTGAAAGTATGTTTTGTTACAAATGAACAACAAAGCTAACACTGCTAAGCAACTTAAGGCACTTCTGCAATAGTTGTAAGCACAAGCACATCAACAACCAGTTAGGGAAGCAAACTACTTTCAGCTGAGAGCAAGGTCAGCACTGCCAGAACTAGAAAAGGAAAAATTGTCCAATCTTCACCCAAGTCAACAGATTCAGCTAATTCAAAACAAAGACACGTGTTCATTAGAAAATGTACACGTCAAAAATCAAAATTGCTTTTCCTACCTGGTCCTGAAGTTAGCAGGGTGTGGGTGTCCATCATACAAGGACAGGAAGTCATATTCTTCTTCTATGGCAAATGACAAGAAGGTGAGCTGAATTCTACTTCCTTCTTCTCCAACAATGACCCAGGTGCAGTTTGCCCCGTTGGGGTAGCCATAGGGAAAGCCGGGTGACTCTATACTGCCATTACGGCCTTTTAGTGTACCCCCGCAAGTGTAGATAAAACCTGTAAGGAAAAGACACAAAACCAAATTTTGAGACCAACAGGGAACACTTTAGCATCAACTTATTGTAGCTAATAGCTGAATTGTGCATGGAGAGACAAAGTTGGATTTAATGGTGTAACAGTTCCAACACTGAATAAACAGAAAGGCATCACACTTGCATAAAAGTCCCCAAATGAAATAACAGCTCTGCACTTGTTATATAAATGAAACAAGTATTGATGAAAACATCTACAAGTCAGCATGGGCAACTCTAAGTAGGTTGGTTTAATTTGAATGTCCTGCTTTTTGATGCCTATATAAAACATTGATTGGGCACATGTGCAATAACTACAACCAATACAAGGATTTACCAGAACATCTTGCAGTGCAGCTCCAGAAGCTTCAGATATCTGAAGCTCGAGCTGTGACCAGCTACATAATCTTTTCACATCACACTCCCTCACAGCAAGGGCAAAGGCCAGGATCGGTTTTCAGAGCAACACCAACAAGCGCTGGCGCTCTCATTCAGCATGGATTATTTGAACCCAGGTCCCCCTACTGACTGGGAAACTCTGTTGCCTCTGAGCAAGTCTTCCAGCTGACTTTAGAGGCGAAATCAATACGCGAACAGAGCATTCCCTTGGACTCGCCCTGAGTGCCTCCACAAGATCAAACGCTGGCTATGCCTTTGTTTTGGCCCATCAATTAGCCTCCCGACGTGTCCGAATCGACAAGTCAGCTTTAGCGTTTGAACGTGACTCAGCGTTATATGAGTGAACAGCATTTACTTAATGTTTTAAGGAGATATTCATCTACAGTAAGTTCAAGGCAGAAAATCAACTGCAAAATGACGCAGCTCCCTGAACACAAACGCTTGGTGGTATCTGTCGGAAGAAAAAGAACAAATACTATATCCTAATGAGCTGCAGGCTCTTTATTACAACTCTTGGTATGTGGTGATAGGTGAGGGCGGAGGCAACAGTAGCTGCTGAATCCCAAAAAATATGACCGTGATGAATGGAATCTGTAGGCAATTAAGTAAGTTACATAATATTTCCCCTAATTGGCACACTTTTGTTCTTGATGTGTACATTAAATGTCAATAAA
The DNA here is from genome assembly GCF_014905685.2 of Nematolebias whitei. Lineage (NCBI taxonomy): Eukaryota > Metazoa > Chordata > Actinopteri > Cyprinodontiformes > Rivulidae > Nematolebias > Nematolebias whitei. Next base: position 27,482,128 of record NC_056516.1, read on the forward strand.
ACTAAACGGGAGTGCTGACTGCTTTATAGAAAGATAAAAAAAGTAAAAATCTATCAAAATATCTTGTGAGATAGTGACACTATGCATTTAAAGTACCTGTGACCTGTAATAAATATGAATGATTTTTTGAAAAGATAATAATGTACTGCAAAAAATAACTTATGCCACCAAGAAAACAGTTGGTGAGATATTTTCATGTACAGTAGCAGGACGTGATAATAAAGGGGTACGCCTGCATGTGTACAGAGCGTTTCAGTGGTTAACACAGACACAGAAGAAGAATTTGATGTTTCACTGGGTTATTATGAGTCACTATTAGAGAAATGCAAAGAATAGTCAGAGTTTGTGTAAAAGAAAGACCAGGTACTTCCCTTTTTCAAAGAGTACCTCTGTCATCACTTCCTGTTTCACTTTAGCTGAGCTAAGTTCAAAATAAAATATGTCATTTATGTGACAAAATGGGTAAAATCATGCAAAATATGTGCCTTAAGTATTACGATATTTTATTTCACTTTTTGTTAGGAAATACATGTCACATGCACTGAAGGAGATATTTTAACATAAAAATCAACCTGCCTTATTAAAAAATACTCAATGTATGTTTGTTCTTAATGTCCTTGAACTTCCCAGCCCTAATTGATCTCCTCTGAGTGCAAAGCTCAAATCAGGATGATGATCCCCCTGTGTTTCATGTTTATGAGCCTCATTATTTACCACGGCAGCCAGGGCCACAGGGACAGCGGGGCAATCGCACTGGATGCTTTTCAAACCAATTATCCGAGACAGAACCCCAACAAAAAAAAAAAGTGTGTGCATTCAGATATATGTGTGTGTTTGTTTTTAAGAATGTGTTTCTCTCCAGCCCTTGTTTACCCTGACAATTCCTGGACAATTACAGTAACAGATATAATGACCAATGGCAGTCTGGGCTACAATTAAGGGCTAATATATCTATCCCTTCACAACCAATCAAATACAAGATGCTAAGAAACTGGAAGAGACAGGCAGAGCCATTTTAGAGAATAGTACTGTGCAAATACTGTAAGTATGTCCCTGCTACACTGTTTTGCCACTGGCTCTCCTACCAGCCTATTCCTATAAACACTGTGAAGACCAAGCACGGCATAAAAAAACCCAGAAAGATAACTGAACTGTCATGTTTGCCCAATCAGGACACAAGAGAGTGTATTTGGTTCCAAGCAAAAGTAGAATTTTTATGTCTGAATAAATATCTATGCTGGTACTATCGGAGGGCAACGCTATTCACACAGAATTGAAGCGAAAGTTCAAATTTTTTGAAAGGGGAGTTCAGTGGAAATGTTTATAACAATTTATATTTTACTGCTTGTAGCTCTCTGGATATCTTGAGTTTGGAGAAACAAAGTTTGATTTTGGACAAAATGACTAACTACTAGCTCAAAAGGACCAAAGTTAAAAGTTACGTTTATTTAACTATGCTATATAAAACAAACTTTATCTTTTTGTTCTTCTTCTTTCGGCTTTTCGCTCTTCAGGGGTCACCATGAGTCATCCTCCGCCATCTCGATCCTCATTCCAACTACCTCTATGTCCTCTCTAAGTGCATCCATCTTTGGCCTTCCTCTTTGTCTTTGGCAGCTGCATTTCTAACATCCTTCTACCAATATACCCACTGCATACTGAAAGAAGGATGATAGAAATGTAACTGCCAGGAAAAAGACAGAGGAAGGCCAAACTGGAGATACCTGTATATGGATGCATATGCAATATAAAATAAACTTAAATTGTCAGTTCTCATTACATGGCTATTTACATAGAATCATGTGGTCCTTTTAAAGCTCAGCTAGCAGCAGCAGCTAGTTGGGGTGCTTACTGCAGGAATATCATTATTTTTTACCAATATAAATTATGTAACGCAAAATGACAGAAAAATAAAAGGAATTTGAAATGGTGTTTGTGTGGACCACTGCAAAACATTCAAGAATGAAGGAGTTTTAGCCATCACTCACTTATGTCTTGGCTCTATTAATTATTTATTTATTAACCTTTATTTAACCAGGAAAATCCCATTGAGATCACATCTCTCTTTTGCAAGGCAGGCCTGAGCCTGAAGGCAGACTAACATGCGTGTTTTTGTACTGTGGGAGGAAACTGGAGTACCCGGAGAAAACCCAAGCAAGCACGAGAAGAACATGCGAACTCCACACAGAAAGACCCCAGGTCCAACCGGGGATGGAACCCAGTGCCTTCTTGCTGTGAGGCAACAGTGCTAACCACTAATCCATCGTGCTGCCAATTTATTACTTTTTAGATTGTCCACCATTCCATCTTTGAAAGCAATAATTTAGATTTGTTGAAGCAGGGTTTTACGAAATGACTAGCTGAATTCAAAATGACAGAATCAAACTCTTTTATGCTAAACTAAGGTCATAAAAGCTTTTTGTAAAACACTGCTTCAACAAATCTAAACTATTACTTTCAAAGGTGGGATGGTGAACAATGGGGGCAATTTACAAAGTAATAAATGCAAGCGTTTACGTCAAAGAAACATGTTTATACAGCATGGATTTGAGTATTGTTTTTTTTTTTTTATTGATATGCATATATAATATTTTCAACAGTGCCTTTATAAGTTTGGCAAAGCTCCAAATTAGGCCCAATCGTAGACCCACACAGAAAAACAAGATGAATTTCATTACAGGTTGACTGTCACTCAGGTATCTAAGAGGCTGTATCTAAATAGGGTAACTTCATTAAATCGAAAAGCCGGGATACAGGACAGAGCGAATAAAGAGAGCTAAGTGGCGACGAACGGGCAGAGACTGAAGGCAGAATAAACATTGAGAAAAGGAGCGAGTTCCCTCTCGTTCATCATTGTGCAGGAATGAAAGGATGATTCAGGACTCCTCACTTGGAGGGACAGAGGTGAGAGAGGAGAGGGGGATGAGGTAGAAAAGTGAAGAAAAGGAAGCGAGACTTCTAATTATGCTGAATACGAGAACAAAACGAACAACCCCTACACACAAGCACATGGTTTGAACAAACAAACAAAAAAAACCACTTATCATTAATAAAGAAGTAAAAAAATATATATATATTCGAAAACGTTTTGTGTTCAGATTTTTTGTCATCCTTGGAATCCATGTTGGGGACGTTGCCACCTCGCTCCACAAACAAGCACCATACAATCTTTTATATAGACACTTGCAGATGCTCAATTCTAAATGGATTATGGGCGGGAATTAATTTAAAGCAGGATTCCCCCCCAAAGACCTAAACTGAAATGCTAATTTGCAAGCAGTAAAAGATTTGTAGTTGGACTCGGTAGCTCCCAGGTGTGAATCCATGCACTGGTGCTAATGAGGAACAGGGTTTAACTGGAAAAGAGCATGCGTGCTCAGCAAAAACCTCCCTGGATAAAAGACGCTTAAAGACAAAGACGAAAATCTGCTTCGTGAATTGAGCGGATTTAATGAACCTTCGTCTGCAATATATAAGCTTGATCTCGTTCCTCAAAGTAATGGCTTATATTGAATTAACGAGTGGCTTACATTGGCACTTTTAATGCCTTTTTGAAGACAGTCTGTGTTTTGTTGTACATCTTAGACAGCGGTTAGTTATATTTTTTCGTGTGACGCTTTAACTGGTTCATCAAAAGCTCAAACTAAATAAATATTTTTTGTTCTGAACGTATAGGATTTTTTAGTCCCTAAATGAGAGTTGAACTGATAGATCTGAATTGCTGATGAACAAAAAGCAATGTCTTTTTTTACGTGTGTTGTATTGGAGCTGCGTTTTTTTTTATGCAGTGAAACTACACTGAAAATGAGAGTTTGTCTTCTTCCATGTCTGGTACTGAGGTCAGATTTCTTTATCTGTGTCACTAATACCTTTTTGTGAAACTATTGATCTAAATTACTGCCTGATTTCTGTAAATGTTTCTTTTTTTTTTGCACTAGAAACAAGTGCATGTTCCAAATTCACTTGACAAATTATGCAAAAAAAAACAAAAAAAAAAAACTGTGACTTATATGCCGGAAAATATGGAAGTTGTTTTTTTGCCTAATTGTTTAAATAAACAATTTTAGAACTGTTTGCTTTAAAAATTTATGATTTTTTTATATATATATATATCTCATTATGTAAACATCATTGCAAATCACTGTTATAACTTAAATGTCATTTCAGAACAGAATTTTTAACTTATGTTGGACAATGGACAATTAATTCATTTTTTTTTAATAGTAAGTTCCCAGAACTTGCACAGTGTGTCTTATATTTTGAGAGAAGAATATTTTGTGTGTTATCGCTATTCGTTTAAAATAAACTCAAACAGCAGCACAAACTTAAATATGTTTTAGTTTTTTTTCCATATTCATACATAACACAATTTTGGACTGACACTTTAAATTTCAAAGAAATGCAACAGCGAGTCCTCTCATGTGCGCTTCACTCAGCTGGTGCAGGCGGAGGAACGCTGGAGAGCTAGCAGCTCTGATCGCAATGAATGAATGGATGGATGGATGGATGGATGGATGGATGGATGGAAGGATGGATGGCACCACGCTGCCCAGGCGAAATTAAACTATATTGATCATTGAATAAAGGCATAATAAGCGCGACAGGACAGAGGTGATGCATAATAAATGCGACATATGCCAAAGCAACTTATACGATTTTTTCCCTCTTCCTGATGCTTTTTTGACTGATGTGACTTACACTCCAGAGCAACTTATATGCTGTGGAAAATATGGAAGATAAAGATTTCTTTACTCTTTGAATTCCTCTTTAAAGCAGAATGTTCTCCTTGAATCATGCTGTTTTAAAGCTTCTTCCTCATTGGTCTAATTTTTCAGACCCAAAGGCCACAATGATCTAGTTCTTCATAGTTTATGTTAACAGATTGATTATTCCTGTGCTTTATTCATTCAACCTTTATTTAGACAAGTTAGTCCCACTGAACCTCGAGAACTCATTTACAAGAAAGACCTGAAAGCCTGACTTTTAAGTCTTAGCAAAAGTCATAACTGAATATAAATTATCATAAAATGACAGACGTTATGATATCAAAATAATGCCTTTAATGTCAGCTATATTGATACAGCAAGAAAATATGACAGCAGTTATTTAATTAAGACTGAATTCTGAGAGAATAAAAGTACAGATTTACTGAAGTTGATTGGTGAACACATAAATCATTGTTTCCTTCACTGGAACAAAACCTGTGGCATTTTGAAGTATACTGGGGATCCTTATGTTCTACTTGTCTCCATCAGAGCTGTGTGAGTAGGCGTGAACATGCGTTGTAAATAATAAGAGTGATGCATTACACTAATCACTAAAGTTCTGTCTCCATTAAAATGCATTCCCAGTTTCATTCTATCCATATGCCTTCTTTTATGTTTGCTATTTGTTTCGCTCTTGATTCATCTCTTTTTTCGTTTCCATTTCACTTTTAGCAAATTTGTTTAAAAGGATAATTTGTCTCTGTAGCTCTTATTTATGAATAATAGTCCCTATGGAGCAAATTGACCAAATAAAATACTGCAGTCAGCCTTTTGATCAAAATGGCACTAAAGCTTCATTGTGTGAACAGACTTCACAGTGAAGGGTAATTTCAGTTTGTTGTACATGTCTTTGTAAATTGTGTCCCTGTCCACTGTAACACTGTTTGCAAAGCAAAGGTTCTCTGCTGTCATCCATGAGCAAACAGTCTTTTTGTTGAAAACAGAGATTTTTATAAATGCCTTCCAAAGTGAAGATTGAAAAACTCAGAACTCAGATCTTATACGTGGCTAAAATAGCAGCTAACGCTAACTAACCAGTAAAGCCTTGCTAACCACATTAAATAAAATACTTAATACCATAACCAAATATTTTACTCTAAGATCAAAGCAAGCGGACAATACGCCAGATTTAACTTTAGGTCAGACAACTTAAATTATTTTATCAGTTGCTAGTTGGCTTTAGTGCTACAGCTAGTTAGCTTTAGCTTGACAGCTAGCTCACAGCCGGTCCATTTGAGAACAATGCATTGTTTAACAAAGCCACTGACGAGATATAAACACATACCAATGGGCTGAAAATGTTTTAGGAACAGTGAGAATCTGCTGTCACTGACATTGTTCTTTAGCCCTGGCAGAGGCGTAGTTTTGCTTTCACCATACGGGGGGCCCAAAGCCCTCAGCTGGGGGGACCATCATTAAAAATCCCAGATTCAGACTCTCAACTACTTCAAGCATGGGAAATGCCAGACAGTAAATGTTTTTAATCACGGTACCAACTCTTTTTTTATGTAAACAATGTTACTAATTGAACTTTTATGTGTGTGAATGTTTTTGTTCTGTGCACTGTGATAACGTATGTTGTGACTTGGCACTATATAAATAAACTGGATTGAATTGAATTGGTATATATTTGTGCACTGAGCAAAGAGACATAAAAAAGTTGAATGAACCTTTTTTTTGCTTATGGCTCCTGTTTAGTGGCAAAATAAACACGGTTGCAATGAAAATTTAGTCATGTGCTGAAAAAGTAAATAATGTGAAGAGATGGAACGGGTTCAGAAGTAAACAGATGATTCAAATCACTGTCGATGCTATCGCTACCTACTGGTCTAGGTTCAGTATTTCAGGGTTTTTTTTTCCATCATTTTTCTGAATAGACTATTTTCCAACCAGTTTCTTTGGATACAATGTAAGAGCAATGGAAATACAGTAAAAAGGGGGGTGGCGGGTGAGGGGATGGACTAACAGAGAGATAGATAATCCAAAATTTAAAAGGGATGGTTGAATACATCGTGGAGTGGCAGGGGCAGACAGGGAGAGCACAAGTAAAGAAAGAGAGATAGCAAAGGCAAAAAGTACAATAGAGAGAGACAGCAAGAGAGAGTAAGCATGTTTGAAATGTCCCATTGGTTCCTGCTGTCAGGAGCACTTGTCAGCCAAGAATTAGACTGCTCCACGCTGCCGGTGACTGACAGTTGGCCCGCGGTCTAGACTATACCCTGGAGTGGTTGAGGCTAAATAAGGGAAATGCCTAGAGAGAAACAGAGAGAACACACCGGGCTGAAAATCAATTTATAACACTGTCAGTCAGAGGCAGGAGGGGACGATGGGATAGAGATAAGCAGGGAGAGAAGGAGAACAAAGAGTGAGACAGGAGGACACAGATGAAAAGACAAAGACTTTTTTTTTTTTAGAAAACAGTAAACAAATGGGACTGATTGAGAAGGAAGGAACACACTTGAACCTTGTTGTGAGGGAGTCAGAGAGTAAGAGGAGGTGAACAGGGAGAACCATGACTCAGCTGCAAACATTCGATGAAGCTACAGCAGTTGACTCTTTAATTATTAAACCAGAGAAAAGAAATAAAGCTATACTGAAATTCTCGAAAATACGTGTCTCGAGAGTTTAACGTATGTGAAAACTCCAGTGCTCTAAACACATTGGACTTAAAGTAATAGTTAAAAATAGTTTGCCCTACCTGTAGAACAACCTCAGTTTGGTGAAAAAAAACCCAACTTTAATTCAGACTAGACCGACAAGTTTTTGGCTAATCTGAGTTTAGCTGACATCAAAGTTGTCGTATTTTAACAATTACAATAAATATAAGAAAAATCATGGATTAATGTGAACATTCCTTTGTAAACATTTACTCTGACAGTCAGTCAACAAGTAATCATGTGATATTGTTTCTGAAAGTGATCCACACTGCAGTTGTAGCTAGTTGTGGACCCATCGACCCATCCATTATCTTTAACCGTTCCTTCCTTTTCGGGTTGCGGGGGGTCACTGGCGCCCATGTCCAGCCATCACTGTGCAAGAGGTGGAGTACACCCTGGACAGGTCTCCAGTCCATCCCAGAGACAAATGAGACAAACATCCATTCGCTCTCACATTCACACCTAGGGACAATTTAGAGTTACCAATCAGTCTAACATGCATGTTTTTGGTCTGTGGGAGGAAACCAGAGTACCTGAAGAAAACCCACACATGCATAGAGAGAACATGCAGACTCCACCCATTAAGGTATCAGGTCAGAACCAACGGCATTCTCACCGAGAGGTGGCAGCTGCTAGTCATTCATTCAACCTTTACTTAAACAGATAAATCACATTGAGCCTCGAAGACTCATTTACAAGTGAGACCTGTTTGACCAGAAAGGAAAAAGTGGTGAAAAATGACACATAGGGTTTGGAGACAAAAAAACAAATCTTAACACGCTCTTAATTTTTGGTTGAAGGTTAACCACCAGCTGGTTGTGCAATCAATAAGTACAAAATGTCATTAAGTAATGCAAAACGTTTCGACCCCCATCCAGAGGACTTCCTCAGTCTACGGCCTGCCAACCAGATCTGTCCCATAGGTCGCCTGTCGACAGATCTGGTTGGCAGGCTATGCACTGAGGAAGTCCTCTGGATGGGGGACGGAACGTTTCTCACTTAAAGAAACTGGTCCAGATGACGCAATTTAACCTTTTTTGTTGCTGATAATTAAAATTTACACACAAAATCCACTCAACCACTTGCTTGCTTGCTTGACTTGTTATAAAAAATGATTGCAACTTTCTAAATGGGCTTTTAGTGTTGTGCTCTGCCTCCGGTGAGTTCTGCTCAGGCATTCCTCCCAGATGGGGGAGCCCCTCTTGCATAGAATCTCCAAGGTATTCCCTAATGCTCCACGCTGAACTCCAGTCGGAATACCACACATTTATAATGAATGAGTTGTTTGGAGTGATCTTGTGTTGTCAGTTTAATCACGTTTTAAAACTATATTTATGAGATTTGATGCTTACAGCAATGTGCAATCTTCTACTACCAACTCTAAATGCCAGTTATTAAAGAAGACACTTTAATTATCCCAACTTGTCTGTAAGCAAAAACAGAGATGCTAGAATTTAATAAAGGACTCTAAAGAAGACCAGTTGAGTGCCTCCCTGCTCGAGCATCAACATAAACCTAAACAGATGTGAATGTTAGATTAAAACAGGGATTACAGTCAAACTCCACTGATGTAAAACATTAACATTTTACAAGGAAAAGTGAGGCTAAGGAAGGAAATAAGATATTGCCTCTGTGATCAGACTGTCTTGTACGATGTTAAATTCTTGAATAAAATAAATGCAATGTACATTTATGCCTCACTGTTATTAGCTCCTTGCAATGTAGCCACATGCATTGCACTTTAAAAGCAAAGAGAATGGTTGCATCATACGTTTCTGTAGTTGTAAAGTAATATTGCAATATTTGGTAACAGCTATGGCAGAAACAAAAAGCATTTACATGCAACAGAGACTCCTGTGACAAATATACAGTCATCTTCACGTCAAGAAAAGCAATTTTCCCATGCAGGTTTTCTGTAGAGTGCAAATGAATTTAAATTAAATGGAATGCATCAGGATTGTGTCCTCTTGGTGACGTGTAGAAACATAGATTTACTGAGGCCATTTAAAATTCTGAAGGGCTTTTATACCCTCCTGGAAAACTATTGGTAAGTGCCATAAATAATCCCACACTTCATTGTTACTTTCTGCTTAATGCCGTTTCACCTTAATGCATTTTCATTTTAAATGTGATTACCCTTTCAAATCTAAAAGACATCTCCTCGGCTGTTTAGTGTTCTTCGCAGCTGTCCTGTAATAGTTGTTGTTTTACTCCTCATGGAAAACCAATCGAAGCTCTTTCACTTGACTATATATATATATATATTATATATATATATATATATATATATATATATGTATATATATTCGTTGAAAGCTGACACTGATTGCTGTTTTCGCTGTTCATTTGTAACATCAGTGGAATCAGACATGTGCCGTACTGTATGTGCCTGTATGTAAACACTAAAGTCCAATTTAAAGCTTGCTCATATCAGAACGAAGCAGCACTCTGGATCACTTGGAATCATTTGAGGGATTTTTTTAGACACATTTTGCTTTTACGCAACTGTCCTGCCTGCAAGAGATTTGAAAATTCAGTCTGAAATAGCAATAAAGCAATTTGTGTAAGTAGATCATTGTTACCTTTTCCGTCACTATCAAGTTTGGGATTCTTTTCATCCATCCCTTTTCTTTACCCACTAGTTCTTTTTGGGTTACGGGGAGTTAGAGCCTAATAAAAGCAGTCACCGTGTCAGAGGCGGGGGACACTGGACAGGTCTCCAGTCCACCACAGGGACACAGAGACAAAAGAGACAAACAGCCATTCCCTCACGCTCGCCTAGGGACAATTAGGAGCTACCAAAGAAACTAGCATACATGTTTTTGGTCTGTGAGAGGAAACTGCAGTATCTGAAGAAAATATGCAAATTCCACCCAGAATGTCCCAAGTCAGGAGGGAGTTATGATCTTCATGCACAGAGGTGATATTTCTGACCACTGTTTCACCATGCCACCCATTATACAGCTATTAATGCATAAATATGTTACTTTTCCTGCAGGAAAGGCCCTAAACTGGACCAAAATAATTAAGTTATAGCTGCTGCCACCACTGCATTGTTTGTGCGAACAAACAAGAACTACACAGATTATAGTATTATTTTCAAAAATGTTCTTTTTTTTTGTTCGTTTGTTTTTTTAATATTTGCTTGTGTCTATTATGTAGTCAAATTTATAGAGCACATTTAAAACAGAAACTGTTATCAAGGTGCTTAACAATAACATCAACGGGAGTAAAATTAATGAAAAAAAAAACCCACACACTAATGATAATACTGAATTATTAATTAAAAGCATTAAAAACATAGGAACCCAGAACAAAACAAATATACTAAATCAACTCACACTGTATGAAATGCCAGAGAAAACATGTTTTTTAGCAGAGACTTGAACACAGGAAAAGAGGTGGCTTGACTAATGTTGGGAGCATGGGCGTCAGAAGCATCTGTAATGTGTGGGGGGCACTATACTGTGTGTGTGTGTGTGTGTTATGTGTGTGTGCGTGCACACCAGTGTACAAAAAAGCAACATTTCATCTAGATTTCCTTACTTTATTTCCATCTAAAGCATGTTTCTCACCAAGTTTGTTTAAATTCAGCAGTTTTAAAGACATTTCAATGCACGTCAACACACATCCTCAGATCGGTACTATTTGTGTTTATAGAGAAATAAAAATCATCACCACTGGACTTTTTTTTTTAACTTGTGTTCAACACTCATCGAAATGATGTTTCTCATAAAGTTTGAGGACAATAAGGTGTGAGGTTTTAAAGACATTTCAATTTTAATGCACCTGAACACACAGCGTCTCTTACACCTGCAGCGTCTTACAGCGTCACAGTTGCTGCTAAGCTAACATGCTACAGACGTAGTGCTGCACTTCTCTCAAGCATCTTTCTAATCATGTACGTATGTTTATGATCAACCCCTCGGTCAACAACTGCCCGCACTACACTCACTGAGCTGGCGAGCGAGCAACACAGAGGTGTCTCCACCTTCTCCACCTGTGAGCGTTCTCTGCCGAGGCAGGAGGAGACGCACAGAAACGCTGCTGCTGCAGGTTGCTGGAGAGTTGGAGGTAAACAGGAAAACATGGAGTGGATTTTTTTTGTGGTATGAGTATTCTCCAATTAATCAAGTGGAATGGATTCATTCACGAAGAAAGAGAAACTCCGCCGACAGAATTAATGTTTCATAGTAAAAGTGGAGGGGTCCAAATGAACGTTTTTTTTTTTTTTTATGTGCGGGGACATGTCGCCTTCACATATAATGGTTGAGATGCCTATGGTTGGGGGGCAGATTGTTCCAGAGCTTGGGGCCCTTGACTGAAAATGCACGATCACCTCTGAGCTTCAGTCTTATTTTTGGAACAGCCAAAAGCTGCTGATCAGATATCAACCGTTTGTGTTCAGTTTTAGTTTTAATGTTTCTTTGTCTTCTTTTTTATGTGTATGAACATTGTGAAACTAAGAATAACTTTTGATGTTCATGCTCAGATATTAAACCACTCTTCATAAAGATTCTGCACACTCCATCTTGACTTTCTGTTATCATGTTCCTCTCCTCAAAACTGTTTCAACCATTGGATTGACTGTTGCTTTTCCAAACATCCTGCGCTACAGTTTAAGCTGTTTTCCTTCCTATGGGCTTTGCAAAGCTTCTGCTCTTCCATTTGTTTTTTTTTTTTTGTTGTTTTTTTTTTGTTCTAGAATTGCTGTTGAGGAAACTCTGGAAGGAATCAGAAATGACAGTGATGCGCCCTGTACCGTCACATAGCGGGTGCATTTGTTTTACTTCATAGCTTCCTGATGAAAATTTAAAAAAAATCAAGATTGAGACACAACAAAGAGGAAGCTGCTCCAGTTTAGCTGTGATGAAAGTTTTTGTCCTTTATGGAAAATAACTTGTTAAACTAATGCATAAAAAAATCAAAATAATTTTTATTTTCTTTTCTTCTACTTTTAAGTAGTGTGAACTGTTTATAGGTGGAAAAAAAAGAAAACCATAAAGTTAAAAGAATTTGTTGGAGGATGAAACACCAGGACTACTATTGCAAAGCCTGTGTGGAGGGAGACGGGAGGGTAAGAAGCGAGAGGATAAGACGAGTGGAATTAGAAAACTATCACTTTCACTAATAAATAAAACTCTGCTTTCTAAGAAAGTGGGTCACAGAGCGCGGGGGAAAGAATGCTAAGTGGAGAACTTCTTTTGGAAAATTTGATCTTGTTTGAGTGTTTCTAAGACATGAGGGAGTGAGGAAGTAAAGCCCCCGTGTTTAAATTGTGCTAGTTAATTGTAGTAGCTACACAATATGATAAAAAACTGAAATAAAAAAGTGTTATTTCTGTATTTAGACAGGGCTAATTTGATTATGTTGAGCTCATTCCATCTACTGAGTCCTCCTCCGTGATTTTATTGATACAGAAGAGAGAAAATAAAGCGCCTATCACTGATTGGCAGCCACCAAAGAGCATAAAGAATTAATTAGACCAGGAGAAATAGGGAGACAGCTGCTGTCTTAGGGAGTTACTATTGATTTGTTTCTGCTGCGTGTCATCATCTCCAATCGGATTAATGAGGTCTGAAACACACAAACACACATTAAGTGTATGTGAAGTCCACTCTGACTGTGTACAGGTAAGTCCCCATCATTTTGTTACCATGGGAACGGAGACTTTAATCCACCAAACTGATTAACCCGACACTAATCTGGTCCACATTTACGCGGCCTTTCTCGCTTTTTTGTCCACTTGTCACTTTTGTTATCCCCCGATATTCTCCTCCCGGTCTTCTTTAGTTCTTCTTTCCTTTTTGTAGCATTTAATCTTTTCCTTTTTTTTATTATTTGCTCCATCTTTTAAAAGAGCTCATTGGAATATTGCAGATACATAATTCTGTAGTCCTTCCTCAGCTTTATCCTTGAATAAATTGTAAACACAATCACTACTTTATGTCTTTTCATCTACACAACACTCCCCATAGTTTCAAAGCTATAGGTGAAACAGGCTCGTCGAAACAAAAAGGGGTGACGTTCTTAGCTTATTAATGTCAGAAGGTCACAGTTCAAAAAGTGTGTGAATTTGCTTAAGTTTTAAGGTAGGGTATCAAAGCTCAGAATATTTTCTGAGTATTTGAACAAAGTATATGAAGAAATCGATGGGTACATTTGTTTGAGCTTTTAGCTTTTCTTTCAAAAGGTCTTAAAATCAAGGGAACAACCTGCCTGACTGAGCACAACTTTACCATTTAGCTCAGATACAGATTAGAGCGGTCTACACTCATCTACAAGCCAGCGGTCACTCTTTCAGGGATGAAGATGTGCACATATTTGATAGAGAGGAACTATTGTTTGACATAGCAGTGAAGGAAGGATTTAATGTTTTTTATATATATATTTATTGTCATTCACATCACATGTGGTACACGAGGTGGAATGAAACTATATACATAGGGCCCCAGTTACATCCAACAAAAATACAAACTGTAAAGGAAAACAGTAGTAAGATCTGAGACATGAACTAAGAGTGCACTAAACTAAGAATACACTTAGTTTAGTACACTAAGCACTAATGGTACAAATATAATGTGCCAAACAACAGCAGCACAAACATGAGTCTGTGTGAGCAGATGAGGACAAATGAACACAGCAACATGAAATAAATCAGCAGCAGGAGATCAGCATCATGGATAGTCAGCAGCACATGACAACCAAGTGGCATTACAGTGATTTTTTTTTTTTTTCCCATAGTACTTTTCCACCGTGATTTTCCTGATTAAAGATTCATGAGTCTAACAGCCTCAGGGTAGAAGCTGTTCCTCAGCCTGGTGGTTCTGCACTTAATGCTCCTCAGCGCAAAAAGTGTGTGTGCTGGGTGAGTGGGGTCCTTCATGATGCAGGTTCCTTCATGATGCAGGAAGCCATCTTTGTGAAGAGAACCCATCTATGGTTAAAGAGGAATAGAGGGCTCCATGTCCAACTGTCCACCTCTTACAATGTTGTTATTGAAAGTATCACTCAGCCCCCAGTGAACAGTAAGCAGCGTCAGGGCTCTAATGATCAATCGTTAGGCTGGTGGTCCTCCTTTATCATGTGAACAGCTAGTTTTGTCTGTCTCCAGCAAACTGGTTGATGTGAAGGTGCTTTTTATAAGACTGAGTGTATTGTAGCTCCTCAGACTGAAGAAATCTTTTGGATAAAATATGAAATGTTTCAAGAAGAATCCATCCAGAGGACCCGACTCAACCTCTTTAGATTTTCTACTGAGCATGAATCAGGATATTAGAGCAGGAGTTCCCAAAGTCTGGGTCAGATAATATAACACCAAGTCAGTGACCTTCAATTTAAATTCAGACATCTATTCACATTTAAATCCATTGCCTTTTGCATTTTTTTCCACTATAATTTTTACTAAAAGTGAAGAATATTGTCAAACATTAACAAAATGTATGGGTATTGGGGATGTTGAAACAGTTTGCATTATATTGCAGTGTTAGGAGCGTTTTGGCTATTTTTATCAAGTTTAAATGGTTCTAGAAAAGGTTCCAAGCTTTTATCTCTAGATTTTTAGGGGTCAGAGGCTAAAGAGTTTGGAAACTGCTGGTTCAGAGGATCATAATTGGTCAGTTATTATTATATAGATGGATTGCAAAACAAGTCAGGAAAAATGAGAGTTTGTACCTATTCTATGGTGGCATTGGGTTGTTTGCACTTAAATAAAATCCTATTAAAATTTTCAGATTTTGAACAAGAAGTACTGCTACTTTCATCAATGACTCTGTGTGGCATTGTTAATTATTTCTGACACTTGGTGCATACGAACAAACAATGCTTTAAAAAAATATTTTATGGTGTCTCATATCATTTGCAATTGTAGCATATCAGATTATTAATTTATAATAGTTTCCTACAGCGCTTGCAGCTTTTTAAAATTCACAGGAAAGTGGGCCAGCTGTGAAAATGGGTTTCATGGTAGAACTAAATATAAAGCAATGAAAGCATCAAGTTATCTTCCATTTTCTTAACACTGTAGATTTATTATTTCCTTTTTCCGAAGTTTCGGCTCTTTATAGCCCACGTACTGTTTGTGCAATAAAACAATAAGTAAAAGAGAATCCCCTTGTTGGCTGACATTTCATTTTTATTCCACTGGAGTTTCTAAATGATTGATAACTCGTTCTTACTCAGACATTCAGACAACTGCTTGAGTTAAAAAGTTGGATCAGCAGAGTTAGCAGCTAACTAAATTTAAAATGAGATGTGAACTTTTTGGTCACCTAACAGAGACTTGCATATTATTAATTAAAAGACCATTATTTCCTCTAAATAAAGCACTCCGCCTGCTGCCTTTCATGCAAGAGATTTAAACTGAATTAGTTTTATGATGTAAAGTGAGTTCCTTTTTATTTTTCAAACTATGAAAATGATATCCTGATGCATGCTCAACTATGCAAATTATATTATGAGAAATCTCAGGCAATATTGTGCAAACATGTGACAAATGTTATCGCTAAAAAAAGATTGGTAAATGACTCTCAGCTACTACAAGCGTTTCACTGAAGTCAGCAGGGGTCCATGATATTTTATTACAGACAGCATTAGCTAAATTATAGCCACTATTTCTGTTCACTAAGTTCAGTGGCAGCCATCTTAAATTCAATCGAGTCCAAAAAGGTATTTATTTGAAGAGTTTACTTTAAATCTGTTCGCTTGTTTAATAGATATTTTGCTAACAGATGGGTGTAGTTGATCCCAATATTAATTAAAAAAATAACAGTATTCAGCTTCATACATGTAAATTTCACTGACGTATAGCCATTTTTGGTTTTAATGAGCTCATGTAGCTGTGGTCAGGTGGTCAGGGAGTGATGGTGCAGAGGTTAGAAAAGGTGGGCCTGTGATAAGAAGATCGCCGATTCAACTCCCGACACCAACAACGTCAAAAATGTGGGTGGGATAGGTTAAGCACCCACACCTGACGCCACCTTCATTTGCCCCACTCTGGGCCCTTGAGTAAGGCCTTTAACCCCCACCATCTGCGGGCGCCCTAGATAGCAGCTCTCTGCTCCACACAGAGAGCTGTGGTAGCTCAGTGGTCTGTGGTTGCGTCAGGAAGGGCATCCAGCATAAAAAATAATTGCCAAGTCTTTGTGCTACGTAGTTCGCTGTGGCAAGAGAGCAGCCAAAATAATTAAAAAAAAAATTTGTTGTGTTGGCCATCTTGAATGGGGTTGACTCTAAATGGTTATCGTTGTAGATGTTCATCCACTGATGAATTTCTGAGAACTTCTTCACACAATATTTTACTAAAACTACAGACACACACAGATCCTGCAAGTCTAACAGGTTGCAGCAACATGACACATTCAGAAACAGCCTATTTCTCATAAAAGAATAGCATTTGCTGCTTCCTGTTTTAGAATGACGTCTATTATTATCGCCGTGTTGCAACAAAAGCTTTAAAGCTGTGAAAAAACATTTTTGGTTCAAACTCGGCATTTCAACAACCAGCATTTTGAGTCGGGAAACCGCACAAAGAGGCACAACAACACTCACAATCTGAGACGCTGAGTCAAAAAGAAACATAATCAAAGAGACGAGAAGCTGCACAGGATGCCTACAAGTTGACCTTAAAGGGAATTTCTGCAGCTAAATATGAAGCAAAATGAGGATTAGAAGACATGGTGAACAGGGTGGTTTACCACACAAGGAAGGTATTTGAGGAGGATTGAAATATAGGAAATTTTGCAGTGGATGTTTTTGTGTTATTGTTGAAACAGTTTTTCTTAAAGCAAAAATGTCAAATAAAAATGATAATGTGCAGAGTGTTGTTAATATATTCATTCAGATAAGCTAAAAAAAGAGAACATTTATTTGAAAACTAAGTAATACAATACAATATCTCACCCTTCCCCACAAAAGCATATTAAATGTGCCAAAAATACATTTTATTGTAAATAAATCAGACACTATATCGTTCTGTAAGCTTGAGGCAATTTCTGTTTAATTTGGATGAGAGAATATTGGCGTTATGACTACTTTTAATGATTTAAACGTTAGTCTGTCAGTGCTATATTTACCACAACTACTGGGGATTAAAAAAAAAAACATAAAAGAGAAAGTTAGAATACAAAGTGAAGACTTCTGTTCATATCAATGCTGCTTTTCATGGATGAATTTAAGACTAAAATAAAATAAAAAAAACATGAAAATGTCTAAGTTCAACTACAAGCTTGAAAAAAAAAAATGTTGTGCAGTTTCATAAATCACAACACCTGAAGGATGTGTTGGAGATGGCTTTCAACTGCTATCATTCCAAATTTGAGTTCAATATTTATAAAAAAGAATAAACTTTTGCCATTTTTTTGTTCTTGTCCAACTTGAACTGGGGTGACTGCAAAAGGCAATTTATTGTAGATCTACATCGAGTAATTACTTCCTGAACGTTTCAATGAATTTCACAGAGCAATTTGTAAAATATTTGGGGAAAACATTTAAAAAAGTAAGTGTAGCTTTAGATCAATTTCAAAAACCTTGTCCTTTTAGGTTCAAGGTTCTTTATTGCCATTCGCATCACATGTGGTACATGAGGTGGAACAAAACTGTGTACACAGGGTCCCAGTTGCATCCAACAACAGCAAAAGTATACATTGTAAAAGGAAACAGTACTAAGGATCTAAGATATGAACTAAGAAATACAATAAGCACTAATAGCATAGAAACAATACGCCGAACAGCAGCACAAACATGAGTCTGTGAAAGTAGATGAGTTCGAATGAACACAGCAACATGAAACAGATCAGCAGCAACTTGATGTGATTCTTTTCCACAGTGATAATCCTGATTAGAGATTCATGAGTCTAACAGCCTCAGGGTAGAAGCTGTTCCTCAGTCTAGTGGTTCTACACTTAATGCTCCTCAACCTTCTGCCTGAGGGGAGCGGAACAAAACGTATGTGTGCTGGGTGAGTGGGGTCCTTCATGATGCAGATGGCCCTCTTCCTGCATCAATAGGTGTAGGTGTCTGTGATGGTGGGGAGGCTGACCCCAACAGAGTTCTGTGCAGCCTTCACCACGCTCTGCAAAGTTTTCTTTCTGCAGCTGTGCAGCCTCCGTGCCACATGTTGATGCTGGAGCACAGGATGCTGTCCACCTGTAGAAGGAGGTGAGGACTGAGCGTCCTAGACGAGCTCGTCTCAGCCGCCTGAGGACGTAGAGTATCTGATGAGCTTTCTTGATCAGGCTGGTGGTGTTGTTGCCCCAGCTGAGGTTTTCATTCAGGTGCACACCCAAGTACTTGCTTGTAGCTTATTGTATTTCTTAGTTCATATGCACTGCATATCATCCCAAAATCCCGGGGGGGGGTAGATCTGTTTGTTACGTCTGAAATCCATGACCATCTCCTTTGTCTTCTTCACACTGATGTGAACGTTGTTCTTACTACACCAGCTCTCCAGATGTTCCACCTCCTGCCTGTAGCTGGACTCATCATTGTTTGTCATAAATCCTACCACCACGATATCATCTGCAAACATTACAATATGACAGCTTGGATGGGTAGGTGTGCAGTCCTATGGGAGCAGAGTGAACAGGAGGGGCTCAACACACAGCCCTGAGGGGAGCCAGTGCTGAGGGTTATGGTGGATGAATAAAAGTTGTGGATCCTCACAGACTGCAGTCTGTTAGGAAGTCTAGGACCCAATTGCATAGGGAGGTGCTTAGACATAGTGTGAGTAGTTTGTCCATCAGGATTTGGGGAATCATGATGTTGAAGGTGGATGTGAAGTCCACAAAGAGCATAAGGACGTAGGAGTCCTTCTGCTCCAGGTGGGTGAGATCAGTGTGGACCACAGAGGAAATGGCATCCTCTGTTGATCGATTCTTGCAGTATGTATACTGGTGAGGGTCCTCGCTGATGTCGATGGTAGCTTTGATGTGGGTCATGACCAATTGTTTTGTAGCATTTAGCTTCATTGTATTCCCTAAAGTCAAAATTGTTTGGACCTTGAACACAAAAGCAAAGCTCTTCTTGACTGATCAAGCAGAACTAAGCTATTCTTTGTAAGCACACAGATTCTCAGCTGACATTTGCATGGAATCAAGATTAATAGCAATGAAGCTTCCTGTTTTTGCTGCCAGGAAGCACCAATGAAACGCTTCAGTAACAAACGTAGCAATTTTGACACAAAGACCCAGATGCATGCAGCAATCAGAGTGTTGCGATTATTGTGGGAACAGCAGCAACCTAATTAAAGTAATAATGCTCTGCTGGTATTAGTGTGTTTTATGAGACGTTTTTGTCTGATGATAAGTGACATAAAGGGCAAGTGTAAGCAAAATTTCAAACTCCAGGCAAGATAAACAGCCCTAAAGCCAGTGTTGTGTTTATTGTGTCCTGGCACACGGTGATTAATGGTGGGGCAGGAGAAACCTAAGATTGCTTTGCCCTACTTTTGTGGATTCTGTGCTTTTTCTGTTTCTGGCAGAAGCTCCCTATAAAGTCTAGTAGTAGAAGCGATTCATTTCTTTATTTAATCCAAGGAGCATTTCTTCATGTGATCCTGGCACACGTGTTCCATTCTTGTTTTTTTTTTTCTTATCTACGTCAGCAGTGGGTAATTAGTGCAAGCTCTCATCGTGCAAATTGCATTCTAAATAAACCACAACTGTTAAATACAAATTGTCTATGGCGTGCATTTAAAAAAATAGTTGAAGTAGGCTTTTGTGGAAAGTCTTTAATATATTTCTTGTTGTAGATAGCTTTTTGAATAACCTCATTGTGAATAACTCATTTAATTTTGACCAGACTGAGATAATGGTTAGTCTGAAAGGAGCCAAGATCTAAGTGGATTGCTGTCATCTTAAAATAACTTCAATAATCCACAAACGATTAGCTGTGGAGTCATTCAAGATGGCTACCACAGCTAAAGAAACTAGGCAGCTAGGCAACCTTGCAACACATAATTAGCTAAAATTGTAAATTATAATTTTTTTTGCTAAAATCGCATGTTGGGGATTGAAAATGAGCTATAAAAAAATAATCCACACTAAAAAGAAACAAGTTCAAATTGATCATACATAATTTGTTTTTACAACTTTACTATTAACTACTACAGTCAACTTTGTCTGTTCGTTTTCAAACTATCTCATGAACAAATGGATACATTAAAAATGTTAGTGGATGTGCAGGTACAACTGGTTATCTTTTGGAGCCAACTTAATTTAAGATGACCAATAATAACTGACAATCATCAACACAAAATTGACTCAAACTCGGTTATTTTACAGATAATGGGTTGAAACGTGGCGTGATAGTAACTGAGTGTTACAACAGACACATGGTCTAACAAATCACACAAGATTTCAGAAACCTGCAAGAGATCCAGTGGCGATTTTAGTCTGTTTGGGGGTGATCAAGCACCCCTAAATTTTAGCTCAGCACTCCTTGAAAAAACAAGAAACCATCATTAGGATTTCATAAGGAAATTCAGTTCTCAAACTTTAAATTCACCAAAGATTGAATCAATTTAGAATAAATATGGAATCAATGATGACACTCTTAAAAAGGCCAGTAAAATCTATGATTTGATCACTTTTTGACTGATCCGACACGAGTCGGATCCTCAACGTCACCCGTCTTCAATCCAGTAGGTTCGTCAGTGACTTCAATTTGTCCCGAACTGAAATGCCCCTTACCTGCAGGAGCTGGGGGTGGGTTGGGGGCGAGTGTGCTCTATTCACACAAGGAGAGCTGTTGGTCAGGCTTATTCTTTTCCAATGCTCTCTAAACTAGTTATTGAATCACATGTTTACATGTGTAGATAAATGTAGATGTTTAACAACCCACTAAAATACACCAACATGCAGGAAGTGGCATCTACTTTTTTCAAAAATTCCTGGGGGAGGAACCCTAGAACCCCCACCACCACCACCACCACACACACACATCAGTGTTTCCCCCTCACATTACAAAATCTTGTGACGCAACAATCATGTGGCCACAGCGTTGTTCAAGCAGAGCCATTGTCAGCACTGGGGGCTGAGCACAACTAAAGGTTAGATTCTAAAATTGCCCCTGATGAGATCCCATTTTAAATTGATCAAAACAACCACAACTTCTCATCACAAGGTGATTTTAGTTTAAAATTCTGGTATTAAAGGCAGCAGGAGATATGAGTACCTTCATTGACTATTACGCCTTTATTTAGCCAATGATTTCCATCAATGATATCTTAGACCACATTGCATCCCATTCACCAACTGTGATTTACACATAAAGTGTCATCATACTGTATTCAGATTTGGGCACCATTTCCCCAAAAAACACCACAATAGATCCTTTAAGTAGTATTTTTTTTGCCTAGTTACTATTAGGGGATATACTTCAGTAAAATGTAACACAAGTCTAATGCAGATTTGGCAAGACAAACCCCAAGATGAGAGGGGGACGTTTTGACCGTCATCAAAGTATCTTAAAAATCCAGACACTTCTCTCATTTGTCTGCTTTAAAATGATCCAACTGCACTTTAGAATCACATGCATCCTATGAAACAATATAAACCCTGTGACATGCTCCATGTGAAGATTAGGCGGCGATTAAACCTAATCTTTAATGCATAGGTGGAACTGCTGAAGAAAGTATTGGAAGAACATGCATGAAAACGCATCAGTGAACTAAATCATGGCACCCACAGGACTGTGCCACCATCCCATACTTGCTGAGCCCGCATATTTTTACAGCAACACCGTCTGTCAGTTCCATGGGGCTTCACACAATCTCACCGAGCAGGTTCCATTAAACACATCTGTAGGGGCACTAAGATGCTTTCTATTTGGACCAACTGGAGAAGCCGTGCAATTCCTCTTTCTAGGGTTTTCAGCTGTGACTTCTTACCATATGGCAATAAAATCACTACTGGCTCAGTCACAGAGCTCACAGAGGAGCATTAACTCTGTAGGTGTATATGAAGAAATGCATCATAGAAATAAATGTATTTATTAAAAGTTCAATGTTTAAAAAAATGCTTACTATAGATATGATTCCTACCTTCCAGTTTCCTGCACTATGAAATGTTTTAGCTATTTGTTTTTCTTTTTTGTTTGTAAAACTCACTTAAATAACGTGTGTTAAATTAGTTAGCTAAAATAAATAAATGTACTTAAAATAAAATTATATGGAAACCCCTTAATACTCCTTCATATATAGAGAGTAAAAATGTCTTCATGCCACCCACATATATGACAAAATATGGAGTGACGGGGCAAAAGCAGAGCTGTGATCAAAGGAAAATCTCACGCCTCCACCATAATCCATGTGACTAACAACCGTTTTCTTCATTAGCTCAGGTGCACGTGGACAGGAGTCAGGTGTGTAGACCGGTCTCAGGTTTCAGATTTGGTGTGCATGCTTAAACCTGGAAAATATCTGAAAACCTGAAAAATAAAAATTTTTTTAAAAAGAATCCACCCCCACCATAAACACCCTGCACCCCCATACACACGACATTTTTATATTTCAATAAAACTTATGATGGGTGGCTTGGTGGCTCAGTTGGTAGAGCTGTTGCCTCTCAGCGAGAAGGTCGACGATTCAAATCCTGAACGGGACCTTTCTGGGTGGACTTTGCATGTTCTCTCTGTGCATGAGAGTTCATGATCATGATCAATAATCCTTGTAAAAATTCCAACAAAGTTATGTCAGGTCATCTGGACGGTTTCTTTTTTTTTTTTTTTTTTTGGAAGCGTTTCGTCCTTCAACCAAATTACTATGGCTGGCTTGGATGGATGGCTTGGCTATGGCTGTCTCAGATGAGTCGATGGGGGAGAGGGCGGTCTCCAGAAACCATCTTATCATCTTCAAACTGGTTGGTCCAATATGCAAGTGTGCTGCTTGTGGGACTGAGTTTGTTGTGGCTCCTTGGACTGATGAAGTCCTTTGGATGAAGGATGAAACGTTAAAAAAAAAAAAAAAGACCAGATGACTCGATTTAAGTTTGTTGGACATTCTAGCTAACTTTGCTCTACCAATTGTTCATAATAAACTATATATCTGAACCGACTGCACCTCACTGACCATAAATGGAAAAACCTTTTATCTATATACCATTGTAGATACTGTAAGTGTGTTCAGCTTTCAGCCAGCGCAACTAGATGATTTGGAGAGATAAATGTTTAATTTGCTTACATACATGGGAAATGTAACTCATCCAAATTGCAATTAATCAGACACAGTCTAGACTGAGAATTGATTGCTTCTAGGGAATGATTAATTCACAAAAATGACTCCTGTCAACAGCTGGGCTGAAAATATGATCGTGATGTGGCTAATGAGTAAAGTGTTGCAACAAAACATGAACCATTTGGAGGCCTGGATCAAATTCAGTCATCTCGGGAGCCTGTGCCTTGGGAACCTCATTACGACCTCAGAGAAATCTTTGGCATTATTGATCTCTGTAGGGAAATTATGTTTTACCTCACACCCTGCAGTCTGAATACAGATGCAATTGAGAAACCAAGAGCGGCTATGTGTCAAAGATGAACTAAAACCAGGTTAGTAGGGGCTGCAGAGAACTGAGGAACCAAAGAAGTGTTGATATGACACCTTAGCTTTGAAGAATTATATTAAGGATTCAGTGGAAAACTTCAAACATTCATAAAAAAAAATCAAACAAGAATAGTTTGGTCTACCTGTGCTGGATCTCACCTTCCATTTCCTGAAATACAAAGTTTACTCAGCGTTTACATGGACAAGTGTTAATCCAGTCCTCTGAACCCAATTAACTAATGAGCCGAACGTATACGAGGTACTGAAATGTTGTACGTTATAAAAGCAAACAGCTGTTTGCAGTCTTATTAATATTTTACAGGCTGGTGTAAATGGGAGACTCAAGTTCTGAACTTAAAGCATTGAAGTTGTGTAGGTGACTCAAAAAAAGGAAAAAAATATAAAAAAAAAACTGGAAGAAAAAACAAATCAAGAAACAAATAAAAATAAAATGCACAGACTCGTTAGCTAGATGATCTGACACATCATTCCCCTCTATATCTTTATGAGCAGGCATCCACATAAACATAACCTTTACTTGAGATTGTGTAAGTCTAAATATAATTTCATAAATGTCATTCACAAATTCCAGATGGCTTTCAGATGAGAAATTTAAAATGAACATTAATGATGAAAATGAATCTGAACATGATGCATTTTCATTCTTATTTTGCTCTACCCATTGTAACGTCATCAAAATCTCTAACATTCCCACTGTATACACAACTAAATGATCAGATGTTCTTTGTTTCATAATTATATTTAGCTCAGGAATACTATAAGCAAATCCTGTTTTACCTGAATCTGCTGTATTTGTCAGCTTCCCCTCAGTGTTTTAGTCTGCAACGCTACTTCACCTGTTCCTCATTCCTAATCAGTCTCAGCTGCAGTCTATCCTCCACTTATCCTTGCCCATACATTCTGTCCTGCCATTTGCACATCAGTTCTGCATTGTTGGTCTCTAGCCACAACCCTTTAGTTTCCCCTTAGTATGCAAGTTTGCTGCCATGGAAACCATTTTGCTTTATAAGTTTAATAAATATGTTTGCTCATGATACTTGTGTTAGAGTTGCATTCAGGGTGTGAAACATCCTAAACCATGATTAAAAAGTGTAATTATTTCCTCTCTGCTGTTAAATATGGACATAAATGTGTGAAACAAATTTGATAAACTTTTTTTTTTCAATGTAAAAAGAGATTTGAATAAATATGTATTTTATTTCTCACTGTTTTAGATTTGTTTACATCTTGGCTTGATGCTGTGGTGTCCATCCATGACTCCCATAAAGTGTTTTAGTTTCACCAATAAACCCGTTTTATTTCTTTACTCTTAAGGAAATTGTACTTTAAATGATGTGCATTTGTCCCCACAGAGGCTTTCTTCAGAGTAGCATGTAGCTTGACAAGTCTAAAGGAATGCCTTTGTTTCTTCACACTAAAATAGCTGTGATGGTTGTCTACTGCAGGTAAGATACCAACTTCTAACGTGTACTTCATAAAAACCAACAATGAAAAGGATCTGAAATATTCCTTAGAAGTCTATTCTACCTAGTCTCCTTGCTCGTTTTCCTCCCTACCTCCCACGCAGTTGTGTAACCATAGCAACAGGTTGGGCTGTCAAAGTGAAAATAAACGAAGATCTATAACATATAAGGACAAAAAAATAAATAAATAAATATGGAAAAAGTAGGAAAAGTTAAAATGTGGACAATTATGAAAAAGGAAATGCATGTATATTAGGAAAGGGGGAAACATCACCTTCTGATAAAGGCTGAAAAAGCTTGGACAAAGAAAAATAAAGTTGAAGACTGACAGTAAAAGTGTTTGATGTTTATTTTTTCCTCTAAAAAAGTAATCTGTACTTTGTCTTGGTCCGGTTAGCAAAACGTCCAGAGCAAAGTAAAGTATGGGATGATGAATTGTGTTTTGAAAAGTCATATTATAACATGTTAATGGCATGCAATTAAACAGTAACTCAAGTTCACTAATCAATTCTGTTTACATGATTTGAACAGAACTTAGTCCAGTTTGAAGTTTCAAACATTCATGTGACACGTGACTATTATATTCTGAGCCATGACATATCGACAGATGCAAAAATAATTTTATCCTCAAAGATAAGCTTTAAATATCTAAGGTTGGGACATTTTCATACAGCTCTAGAGACATTTTTTTTTAATATATAAAAAATATTTTTTTATGGTTATTAATGAGTGACTTGAAGATATAACCTTCCTGGATATATTGTTGGACTGGACAGGCTCAATAAAACTGTCAACATATAATTGAAATGTTTTTGATGTTTAAACACATGGGAGGTAAAAAAAAAATACATTTAGTTTTCAGGACAAAAGAGCTGTTTGTGCACAAATCATCTGGCGCTCTGACCAAAATATAGTTTGACTTTAACTGTAATTTGTCATCTCTATTAGTTGAATGTTGCAAATGTCATTTTCTGAGTCAAACTTCTTCATTAGTACAAAGTACTTACTTGAGTTTATGTCCTTGGACTTGCAAAGTTGTACAAAATATACCTTTTCACCTTCAACACTGGTACAACTTTTGCTTTGAATAAATCATAGTATTATTTTAGAAAATGTGCATGAAATATTATGCTTTTGACTAAATGTCTGTCTCAGAGAATAAAGACAGCAAACAAATGTGCATAAACGTTTGATTTCTTTTTCCAAATGTTCCTTTTTTCTTGTTCTCATTTAGACTGCAACTTGTATCCATGACATTTGCATCACTTAGCAATAAAAATGTAATGATTTTGAGCCGCCGCAAGTTGAAAATTTCATGTCGGTGCTTTATTATACAATGGTGCAAACTTAGAAATTATTTTTACCCACTTTAGGTTTTTGTTCACGCACCTCCAACAATGACAACCATTTAAATCCTCATTGAGGAACTGTTTCCATTCTAGAAACATGTTCCTGAAGCTTACCATTTCTCTATGTTAGGTCAGTTCTTATACTTTGTAGTTCACTTTAAATAAATTTCAAAAACATCAAAAACAAATTACCCAAGTAGAGCAGTCAGTGATGTCTTCAAACCATGTGTTGTGTAAGCTGGACAGTGTGGAAATTAACTGTATGGTAAAAAAAAAAAATAAAAAAAAACTATATAGAAGGTGGCATGTGTTTATCAAAGTACCAGATCCAATGAGTAGTGGAAAACATTTACAATGATTAAAAATTATTTTCTCACTTTGAGTTGGATTCAAGTACAGGAATGGAAAATGGCCCCCAAAACACAGAGAAACATTTTTGTATTCTCACAATTATATACCAAAATATGCACTAACTTGCTTTAAGCATTATTACAGTTCGACAAAAGTGTGTGAAGACTGTGGGGAGCAGCGTTCCCACCACCTCGGACTTCTACACTTCAACGCAGGGGGAGGGCGCTCCGCATCATGAAGGACTCCACTCATCCTGCACACAGTCTGTTCTAGCAACTCCCCTCAAGCAGGTGGCTGAGGAGCATTCAGAGCAAGACCACCAGGCTCAGAAACAGTTTCTTCCCTGCAGCTGTCAGACTGCTGAACTCGAGCTGCACTTAATTCAGCTTCATCTAATATTTTTCTATTTTGTATTTATTTATTAGTTAATTATTAAGCTTCTTGATCTGGGACCTGAGTCCAAATTTCGTGCCGTAAACACGCAAATATGAGGTGGTATGACAATTAAAAAAAAAACATTGAATCCTTGTTTACTTTAGCATTAGGATACAAACAAATGGATGAATCTGACTAAAACTCTCAATGTATTCTACAGCTGATACAGTTTTTGCATAATCCCCGTCAAAGATTATCGCCACAGCCACAAAATGGTCATAATTCATTCATTTTTACAGTTACCGGGCTAACAATTAGGTGTGGTAGTAGCTGAGAGTTGTTCCTTCACATACTTTTATTACTTCCTGATCACACAAGATGTGTTCCTTAATTATGCTATCATCCTTAGTCAACAAAAAATTGCTCTGACAGTGAAAATTACAAACAAATTACAAGATTTTATGAAAATGGCTATAACTCTGCCTTCATCGTTGGATAGTTTTTGTTCAAAACTAGGAGAAAAAAAAAAATCAGTGGACGATATGACATCTTTGAAGGAAATCATTCTTATTGCCACTCTTTTATACCTGCTCTGTCCTGTTCATAGTTCCAAAGGGGGGTTGGAGCTTTTGCAAGCAGTCATTGGGCTGAAGGTGGTGTACAACCCAGACAAGTCACTGCTGCATCACAGGGATTCTTCTCGCCATCATTCTTGAGCTCCTCCCTGCAGTTCTAACGGTCTCATCATCATTTCTTCTCTCTTTTGTGTTTAACTGAAAAAATATATTTCAAGGAAAACTTTTACGCAGCTTTTTGTCTCATCTAATCATCTGTGTCTGATTAACTCAGTGTGTCAGAGCGAGAATCCTACTGTGTGTCTATTTATGTGTGTACGTGTGTGTACTCGACAGAATGAAAGGAAGGTTGCTGCCGATATTGGTATTGTGGCCTTGTGCCAATCTCATTAGCTTAGCATGCAGTGGGCAGCCAGCCCATATAGACAGTGTGTTTGTGTGTGAGTGTACATTTGTAGGTGTGTGTGTATGCGTGTGTGTCAGCCTTCAGGAGCATCAGCTCTAGTTAATGCCACCACTGTGGTGGATGGTTGCTTTAACAGTATTAAAAAGAGAGAGGGGAAAGGGAGAGCATGGAAAGCAAGACAATCTGTAAGTGAAAAAGACTGTAAAGACGCGGGCTGACGCTAAAAAGATGTCTACAAAAAGTTCCCTCTGTGTGTGTGAATGGGTGTGTGGTGATGTGCAAACCAAGTGATCCCCAGGTAATTACCATACCGTAACACCGGTCATTGACGTTACTGATAAACCAAAGTGCGTGACACTGAAACCTGTGTGTGACCGTGTGTGTGTGATTGTGTGTTAGCGAATGGCTGTGGATGTGTAAAACAGAGAACAAGCAAGCTGGAGAGAATAAAAAGTGACTGACTGTGTAATTGGTGGTTTGACATTAGCCGTCTGCATGACTACTATATCCACAGAGCCGATACAGTGAGGAGAAGGGATAGAAGGGTGTGTGATGTGTGTGTTGGAGACTATAAAATAGTCAAAATGGTGTAAAAATAGAGCTCAAATGACTTTAATAAATAATATTAATAAAAACAATACATAAACAACAAGTCAAAACTGGCTGCTAACCACGCCGGGTTTAAAACGGAGTCATTTAGCTTCACCTGGTTATATCTCAAACTCTCACTGTGTCAGCAGGAGGTGCCCAATTATCCTGCTATCATGCCAAACAAAGTTGGAGCTGTTTTTACCCCTCTGTTATTTTATCCCTTGTTTTTTTCTGGTTACACAACAAAACCTAAAATAGAAAGCAGAAATTTAAAGAAGGATAATGTGAGAGGAGTCAAAACAGTTCAAGCTCCCAAAACGTTTAGCTTTTTATAAAAAATCTAAACCTGTCAGAGCCTTTTCATTCTCTCCCTCTGCTTTACCTTCCTGTGATACCGAAGCTCACAGTCTTTGACAGATAAAGACAGAGACGAGAGTGAAGGTTAGCTCTGGCCCCCGATGAATATTTTAGTGAGTAGATTCACGATTACCACCTTTCAGAAGACATCAACACCCTTATATCTTTTGTCTATATATGTATTCACTTAATGTGGTATTTCACTGGGCTGCAGCTGTTGGAGACTCTAAACTGCTGGGTAATTGGTGAATTGTTGCCAGTAAAACCAAAATGGTTCGAGACAGATTTGACACATCTGCAACAACCCGGTGGCTATTTTAAATTAAAATTTGCTGCGCACATTTTTTGAACGTGTTTAAAATCTAAGATTGTGCACCTCTGTGACTCCCTAAAGGAAACGGAGAAGCAATGCAAATGTTTCAATACGTTTTAGAAATTCCCTTGGGAATGCCGTTTGCCAACAAGTTGCCAAGTAAATGGGGATTTAATCATTTTGGAGCCCTGGGGAATGTACAGGCATTGGGTATCTCCATTGCCTTACAGCTGGTAGTTGTATTTCAACCCATATTTAGCTAAGATCCACAAAGGTCCATTGCTCACTGTCAATTTCAAGTCAAGCCAAGGCAAGTCAATTTTATTGTCATTCTCATAACATGTGGTACATGAGGTGGAATGAAATTATGTACACAGGGTCCCAGATACATCCAATAATAGCAAAAAGATAACGTAAAGAAGAAACAGTATTTAAGGATCTAAGGTGTACACTAAGATATACGTCAAACCGCACAACAAAAGATCCAAGATGCACGTTATAATGCAAAACAATACGGTATAACAACAGCAGCCCAAACTTTCACAGAAAAAGTTACAATTTGGTGTGGTAGTACCTGGGAGTCCTTTCCAACATCTACTCTTAACAACTAACTGATAGCATATCTCTCAGTTTTGTGTTGTGTTCAAGATTTGACATAAACTGATACAGTGCTTTTGTACTGCGATGGAGCACGATGAACTTAGTTTAAACTTTGGGTTGACATGTGGTGACAGGTATCCTAGGCATTTCATTTCAATTAGAATAGAGACACCTCTAGGAAAAGGTTTAAAAGGTTGGCCTGAAGGGGCCCCACTGACAATTTTGGGGTGACACATTGAAAACTAAAGCCCAACATATATTTTGGAGGACAAAAGAATACAATTACCTACTTTTTTATTAGTGTTAAATCCACCCCCGTTACCAAAAGTCACAGTATGATGAATCTTTAAAGGGTTAGTTCAGACCTTTAAAGTGGCATTCTCTGGAAAACCTAATGACTGTTGCCATCAACTTGTAGATAGCTCTTTTAATGACTTCAGTTTAAATGGTAAATGGACATTACTTATATAGCACCTTTCTATCTTATCAAGATACTCAAAGTGCTTTATACTACAATCTGTGCCCTCATTTACCCATTCATACAGCACTCTACTAGATATTTACAAAGACTAATCAGTGCTTTATCACATTCATACACTAATGGGACACATCTGAGGCAACAAGGGATTCAGTGTCTTGCCCACGGACACTTCAGCAAGTGACTGCTGGTGGAATTGAACCCCCATCTCTCACATTGGAGGATGACTGCTCTAACCTTTCAGCCACAGCTACCCCCAAAGCTGTGTTTAGAAAGAAAAAAAAACTTATTCTAACTGGATGGCCATGATGGTAGCTAGTCCAAATAGCAGCAAGGTGGACTGTCGTCATCTTCAAACAATTTAATTCTCAAAAATCTCATAAAACCACTACTTCAACAAGTTTCACATCACTGTTCATTGTGCACTACAATCAGGCAAGCACAAGTATAATCATACTAAAACAGGAAGTGCCAAAGGCAGATGCGAAAGTTCCCCAGCAAGCTTTGCTGCCATTTATCCTTGCAAATGATTATCAAATTATGTGTATTATAAAAATGAAACCAGTGTAAAGGTTAACAAACATCATTTTCAGAAGGGGTTAGGCTGCCAGCAATCCACTTTGGTCTTGGCCCTGCTCGGACTAGCTGTTAGCTCATCCATCTGGTCAGAGGTAAACATTTCTCCAAACAGAGGTCAGTCAGAGCTGTCTAAAACACTTAAGATAAAAAAAAAATGTTTATAGCTTATCCTCAGATCACTTCAAATGATCTAAATCCTTGCTTTAACTATCAACCTATTTTCACATTACGGGAATTTTTACTTTAATCCATTCATTTATGAATCCTGGAGACAGGCGGGCTCATTTCCATGACTAGAAGCCAAGTGCAGGGTTTGGGCAGTGCCTGAGTGCCGGCATACAGGAGGGGATGAGGGGATAATTGATTGTTTAATTAACTACTTAACATAATCAACTTAATTAAGTCATGAGCCACACCTGTGTGGAAACACCTGCTTTGAGTGCAGCCAGCCTCCTGGCTCAGATACCCAACTCGCTCCAAGAAATGAGCTGAAAAAGCATTTCAGGCAATCAAACTTAATACCTTAGTGAGGTGAAATTCAATATTTCGTATTAACTGTGCTAATTTGTGTAATGCAATTACTTATCTATGTTTAATCTGTAGTAAACTCAGAAGATAGCATGCAGGTAGTGAATGAGCTCTTACCAGAATAAACTGGATTAATTTCTACTCTCTTGCCGTGTGAGCCCACCAGAGAGAGTGCCCTTCAGAGACCATTCAGGAAAACAAGCAAGCAGCGAGTAGCAGTTTCCAACTTTTTTTTTATTAGTATTCATGAATATCACTCTAAAAGCACTACAATTAAAATAATTAAAAACAGCATTTAGACAAGCTGAAAGTCTCCATTAAAACCAATGCTAATGAAATTCCGTCAAACACTCACACTTGAGGATCTGTCACTAAGTGCCTCCATATAAAGCAATGCTAATGAAATTGTGCCAAACAACATTTAGATCATTAAATGCTACAATGTTTTATTGATGCAAATATTAATGTCATAAGTACTGAGAAATACTGAAAAAAAAAAAAAAAATCTTGGAGGGCAACATATCCTGAAACATGCAGCAACTGATAAAGGGATGTAAGCTCAATCATCATCATCATCAGGTTAAATCATGTCATCTGGACCAGTTTCTTTAAGCAAGAAATGTTTCATCCCCCATCCAGAGGACTTCCTCGGTCTACGGCCTGCCAACCAAATCTGTCCTATCTGTTTCTCACTTAAAAAAACTGATCCAGATGACATGATGTAACCATTTTTGTTGTTATCTACTTGAATGATTGAGCCTACAAACCTTTTTCTGAACCACTTTGGCATTGGTTGTCCTCAGGCTGTTTCTGGGAGTAGCAAGTTGGCCATCTGGCCTAAAACATTTGATTGTTGTACAGGATGATTGAGCAACCTAGCTTCAACATTACAGGCTAACATATCTTGAAGGACTGGATATCACAGGTCAACTTTTATGTCAGAGCTTTAGGCTAAAATTGTCTAATGAAGCTGTTTTAGTTGAACTTTGAAAATAAATGTATGAACGATCTCATGCCGTGTGATCTCGTATTTGGAGTGTGTCGTGAATGACCCTTAGATTCTACCACATCAAATTTTAACTCCATATCTGTAAAAGTGACTAAGTTAATTTCATTTTGTATATTTTAATGTCAGTTGTCATTGATCATGAATCAGTTTGATCTCGAAAGCTTGGTATAAAGGTACATCCTCTGATTCTTTGTGAGAAGTTTAACTCAGGCGTATTCTTTGGTTCATGAGATATTTGCTCACAGACACACTTGGGCGGCATGGTGGTTCAATTAGTAGAGCTGTTGCCTCTCAGTGAGAAGGTTGCCGGTTCAAATCCCTGTTCGGGAACTTTCTGGGAGGAATTTGCATATTCTCTCTGTGCATGCGTGGGATTTCTCCGTGTACTCTGGTTTCCTCCCATAGACAAAAAAAAACATGCATGTTTGATAACTAAATTGTCTTTAAGTGTGAGTGAGAGAGTGAATGTTTGTCTCGTTTGTCTCTTTGCGTCCCTGTGATGGACTGGAGACATGTCATGGGTGTACCCCGCCTCTCTCACTGTGATAGCTGGACATAGGCATCAGTGACCCCCCCATGGCCCAAAAAGGAAGAAGCTGGTAAATATAATGGTTGACGGATGGATGGATGGATGGACAAACGCACTCGCACACAAAGAAACATTTTCATAACTTTGTATAAATATGCCTATTGCTCCATCCAGCTTTATCTGCACATTTTTTTTATGTCCTAAAAAGTTTGAATGAGAAGAAGTACTTTTACACAAAACTGTACATTTTTATTACCAGTGTGCAGCAGTTGCTGTAGCGACCTTGTTAGCAAACAGTTTCTAATTCCCCACCCAACAGCTTCAGAGGACCATTAACATTTATTTTGGGCTGTGAACTACTGAGATGAATATCACTTTGGCACTTCAGCTGCTGGATGCTCCACTGTGTTCACAGCTAGTCAATAACTGTGCACGTTTGCTCTTTGGCACGGCAAAAAGTCAACGTGTTTGTTCATTTGCATGCTTTTTTACCCCCTTCCTTTGTTGAGAATTACTGCCTGTTGCAGATATGCATTTTAAAGCTGGAACTTAATCTTTACAATTAATGGAAATTAGGGGAAATATATATATATATATATATATATATATATATATATATAT
>NC_056516.1:27516632-27568162 GCF_014905685.2 Nematolebias whitei
ATGTATATACTGTATATGCCTGGATAAAAATTACAATAGGAGTCGTAATAGTAAGTAGTATTATGTAATACGTTCTAGAATTGCACTGTTCAAGGTGGCTGCATGTTGGAGCAGCTCTGTTACTTTCATTCTGAAATTTTGCTTTTGGAAACATTAGTTCCTCTTTTTCTGGATGTAAATCAAATTTTTTGGATGATTGTTTCCTCTGGTATCAGATGCTGTGCAGCTGGAAGGATTTTTACTGAAACTTTTTGCAGTTTTGGACATTTGTTATGATGCGTAACCATGGCAACAAGGCAGTTTTCTACAACCAACAGCAGCTGATTAACATCTCAAAAGCTCAAATATTTTCTCAACTACAGCCCCAAATCTCAAATGAGTTGAAAGAATGTTATGTGGATGCAGTCTCATCTACCTGCCAGCTGTGCTCGAGTGCCTGACCACTGAGATCCTGGAACTAGCAGGAAACACGGCTCATGACAGCGGAAGAACAGGATCATCCCTCGGCACCTGCAGCTAGCTGTCTGCAGTGACAAGGAGCTCGGCAGACTGCTGGGAGGAGTGGCCATCGCTCTGGGAGGAGTTCTGCCCGGCATTCGAGTGGTCCTACAGCCCGGGGGAACTGAGAGGCCAGCCGAGTCTGGGTGGACGGATCGGACGGCATCTGCAGCCATTTTCTTAGGATCAACTGTGGGATGGACCTTTACAAGAGATCCTTCCTGCTTACAGCCATCAGTATCTATAACATCTCTTAATGAAATGAGGATAACGAGTTACAACAACAAATAATTTCCCTTTGGGATTAATAAAGTATTTCTGAATTGAATTGAATTGTAAGATTTTGTTTCAAACTACACCCTTAAATATGAGAAACATCTGACAAATAAACATGCTTTATCCAGTTTTTCTCTTTTTTGGCACCGTGTTTCAATATAATTTTCTTGAGGGCACCTTTGTTACGTCCTTTGGCAATTTTTGTTTCCATTAACGTTGGCACAATATCCATCTACTCTGGCACTGCTTGAGCACAATTTATTTTGAGCTGTGTTTTTAGATCTTTGACTTTTAAAACAATAAAATAAAAACATTGCTTCTTTTCTGTCGTATAACTGACTTCCAACTAGTTTGCCACTATTTTTTATTCTTATGACTCACCTGTTCCTGTGCCAAAACTGGAATGCAGATGGTCAAAA
Organism: Nematolebias whitei; assembly: GCF_014905685.2. Classification (NCBI taxonomy): domain Eukaryota; kingdom Metazoa; phylum Chordata; class Actinopteri; order Cyprinodontiformes; family Rivulidae; genus Nematolebias; species Nematolebias whitei. The sequence goes on from NC_056516.1 coordinate 27,517,826, forward strand.
CTATTTGTATTTTAAGCCTGCCAGCATAACTTTTAAGGAATACATTTCTTGGTTATGAAAATATTTAACAGACCAGACTGCCCATTGCAAACGTTTCATACAGTATCTCCCTTTCTTTAACTTTTTTTTTCTCCAACAGACAAACTTTCATGCAGGCCTTTTAAAGTTGTATATGTGGATGTTGACTGTTTGTCATACATTTTCTGCCCAGCACTTGTACTTAATCTCAAGAGTGTGTGTATGTGTGTGTGTGGGTGGGTGGGTGGGGGGCATGGATAGTATCTACAAATTGTTTTCCTCTTTTGGCTGCTCCCTTCCTCAAGGGTCACCACTGCAAATTAACTCGTACGAAGACTTGGCAATTGTTTATACACAGGATTCCTTTCCTGACACAACCACAAACCACCGATCTACCACAGCCCTCTGTGTGGAGCAGAGAGCTGCCATCTAGGACACTCAGTGGAGCAGATGGTGGGGGTTGAGAGCCTTGCTCAAGGGCCCAGACTGGGCCAAATGAGGGTGGAGGCAGGTGTGGATGTTTCCTCTTTCTCACCCAGATTTTGATGTTGTCAGTCCAGGGAGTCGAACCGGCGACCTTCTGATCACAGGCTCGCTTTCTCTAACCTCTTCACCACCACTTCCCCCCAGAGTATCAAAATACTACTATTGTTTGATACTTGGTTTTACAACCCTATTTTCAAGTTGGAAATCTTGTGTAAAATGCAGTTACAAAAAAATACATTATAAGCATATCCATAAACACATAGCAACACAAAATTACAAAATGTTTTACCAAAAAACTTGAATTTGAAAGCTTCAACAGTCAAATATTATGTCCTGCTTTAGACAAGCGTATAAAATGTAGCCACGTTCACAAATGTGAAGCCTTCGCCTTCTAACATTCGACTGTAAACATCAAGGTTGTGAGGAGAACATGTGCTGGAGTTTTTTCAGGGAAATCTTATCTTTCTCTTGTCTAATGTAGGAATCAAGCCCTTCAACAGTCCTGAGTCTTCCCAATCAAATTCTATTTCTAAGCCATGATGTTCTGGTTTATGCAGTGTGTAGTTTAGCAGTCTTACTGAAAAATGAAAGGCCTTCCTTGAAAAAGGCAACATCTGGATGGGAGTTTATGTTCTAAACCTTATATATAATTTTCTGCGCTGACAGTGCCTTTCCTGATGTGTAAGCTGCTATAGGCACAATTGAACCCTTATACCATCAGAGACAAAGGATTTAAAACTGTGCTTGGACACAGACTGGATGGTCTCTCTCTTTAGTATAGAGGACATGGCATCCACGGTCTCCAAAACTAATTTTCAATTTTACTTCGTCTAACCACAGATTGGTCTTTTTTTTTCAAAATTTGCGCTGAATTCGATTTCAGCTGTAGCTGCAAGCAAACCAAGCTGTTGCTTTGTCAGAAAGTAGACACCCTACAGAACAAAGACTGGTCTAAAACAAATTATACATTCTAATATTTAACAAGTTCAAAAGGAACGTTTCACATTACCGACTTAATGAAACAGTTTCATACATAATATGTGCACTAAAATTTTATGGCTGGATGATTTTTGCTTATATTTCTACTTTGGAGGCATCCTGGTCATAAACACAAAAATGCATATTGACCTTATGTGGGGAAAATATGTTGTTTTTGTCTTCCCATCTAGCATACATGTGCATGCCGGCCTGGGTGCTAGATGGTAATTTTATAAATTGCCATGTAGAAAGATTCAATTCCTCTGGAGGTCTGAGAGGAAAACATTTTACATGGATGCACACAGACGTCTACATACAGGCATGCCTTCTGAAACACTATACTCATATTTATCCACAACTGGTTGATTTTTAACATTGTGTCCATTACAGATGGCTACTGAGGTTGCAAACGGTGTACCTGATTCTGGCAGATCTTGATCACCACTCCATGGTGAGTTCAAGTTGCTTCCATCTGGTTGCAGGTATCTGCTGCCCAGATGTAGGACTAACATATTGAAAAACGTATTCATCCCTGTAGGGATCAGGCTTCTCAACGAACAGTGATGATTTTTGTACTGTATTTTAATGTATCTGTCTAGAATGGATGTTTTGTGTGCCTACTGACTGTGAAGAAGGAAAATATGACTAAATATAAAGAAAAAAAATACTAAAAATGATTTCTTGCACCCAAGTGTTTCATTTATTTTACCCCATGACCTCAATTTCACAGCATATTTTAGAGCATTACTTATCCCAGTAAGATTTTTTTTTTTTTTCTAAAATGCTTTTACACACACATTTGCTTCACTTCAGTGCAACCAAATATATTCAGACCTGGGGCTGCCCAGGACAACCACAGTTCCCTACCTTTGTAATTGGCGCTCCTTGAAAACTTTCACTGGAGCATTTTGTGATTAAGCGTTGTGCTTACGGGCAAATGAAAGCTAGCTGTCCGAGTAAGGGAGAGTCTCACGGAATGCTTTACATGGACAGATTTTATCACCTTTTTTTTTTTTGCAAGTATTTTCTCATCGTCTTTACCACCTTCTCAGCACTCCTACTCACACATACATATGCACTTTCTGATCTCCAGAAAAGGTCTGGATCAACAGAATGATGAAAAGTATGTGTTGCAGTTGTTGGAGTTGCTGGAGCATATATTTTGTCACTTTATTTTACTTAATGATGTAAATAGCATTTTCTTTTGACTTCAGTTTGATCTATTTGGCCAGTGGTTACATAAATTCATCATCTAAACTCCATTTAGCTGCAATTGCTTTAACCTTGTCTTAAATTTTATTCATCTTGATGACATGGAGAAAAAAGACAAATACACACATCACCTTAGGGCTTCAACCCTCTGCATGAATTCGTCTGATCACAAAATGAGTAATTACAATAAGTACTATATAACTTTGTCTGTACATCCAACATCCAATACATGTAACTAGACCAAAATAAAGTTCAACGTTGTCAAGCTGAGAAGGCACTGACTTTTGATAACTGTTTGACGAAACATTTTAAAACTGATCCCATTATACATGTGGGGCAGCTGTAGTTGAGTGGTTAGAGCAGTCGTCATCCAATGCAAGAGTTGTGGTTCGATTCTACCAGCAGTCACATGCTGAAGTGTCCCTGGGCAAGACACTGAACCCCTCATTACCTCTGATGTGTGTCACATTGGTGTATGAATGTGATAAAACACTGATTGTTCTCTGTAGAACTCTAGAAGAGTTCTGTATGAATGGGTAAATGAGGGCACAAATTGTAGGGTCAAGAGCTTTGAGTATCTTGATAAGATAGATAGGTGCTATATAAGTGCAGTCCATTTACCATGCCTTTAAGGGAATCTAAGGCCTGCCATATTTTCATTATTTTATCAATTTATTACAAACAAAATGGCAAGCATGAAATTAAAGTAACACACTGAAATACCCTTGTTGATTTAGTTAGTGGCAAGAATGTCTATTTTACTGACGTCTAACTACAGAAAACATTCTTAGCTTGGCGAAAGTTTCTTCCAAGACAATTGAAGCTGCTTTAATTTGTCATTGACATTGTGTACAACTTTTCTTAGTTCAATTTGTCAACACATAATCTTTTGCTGAACGGATCAGGATAAAGCCAGACAGCTGTAGAAATCCAGGTAAAAATTAATTTATTGGTGGATTTTTCAATGTGCAAAGTCATATTATTGGTCATAAGCAAATAACATTTCTATACAGTGTCAGTGTTTCTCAAAAGCTCCATACAAGAATTTAACTCTTGACTCTGAAGCGTTTAAAAATCTATATTTTCCCACGAAAACCCTGCTTTGCATGCTGGAGAAAAGTGTAAGATATCCACACGTTTATAAAAAGTGGAAATTTAAATCAGTTTATGTTGCTCACATACCAGCTTACGTAACTGCAACCAGGCTAAAACTGGACCAAAAAATGGTCTAAAAGAAAAAGTTTTGGAAAAGTCTAAATCTGGTTTCATTTTTAAATAAATTATGGAATTTTATCAATGTTTGTTTAAAACAAGTTTTACAAGTTTTAAAGCCCACTCACCCACTTAGTGAATTGCAGTTCCCACAGACATTTTGCAAAATGTTTATGGAAAATATCTTGTTTCATTTCATTTGCATTGCAAATCCCCAATTCTGCACCCCTATTTAATCTCATAACCATATACCAATGTTAATGTGCACAGGGTCTACATGTGTGGGCAGATTCATTATATTTATGAACCTACTGTGATTATTTTGTACTGTAAATAGAGAAAGTGTGGGGGGGGGGGGGCATACGATGGCATTAAGAAATTAGCAAAAACTGACTTGAGTACGGTGTTACACATGCCTACTGTTTGTGAGAAAATTTTCAATAGTCGACATCAAAACACATTAAACACATCTAATGTTCCATGCCGTCTTCATGGTCTGTTTATGTCAAACATATTTTCATAGTAATACATGGATAACCACTGACACAAGTATGATGGAATCAAGACATGCAATCTTTAGCACATAAAAAAGAGCACACTAACCGGACGCCTGCAGCCCTCCAGCACCATCCCTAACAAGTCGAAACAATGTGGCAGAGCTGACATCTCAGATTAAACCACTAGGCCTTTAAAAGTCCAGGTGTGTGTGTGCGCGCACGCCTTTCTTTCCTCAAGTGTGCCTTTATGTGCATGTGTGTGTTTGCTGTGAGTCACACTTGTAGATAAATGTCAGGGGTGAGTGTAAAGTCAATGTCTTAAGAGTTGCCAAAAGCTTACAGGTCTTCTGTGCGATGATTTCACAGCTCCCAGGTCACACCACAGAAACACTTTCAAATAGTGATACATGTTCACTGATGCAGCTGGTGTGCAAATATTGCATGGAACTTGACATTGAAAACTAACATTTTATCGCCCACCACTGAAGGTAAAGGCTGAGCAAAAAGGTTTTGCCCTTCTCTTTAAGGTACCGTATTTTCCAATATATTAGTCGCAGTTTTTGCATAGATTTGTCAGTCCTGTGACTTATATGCCGAAGCGACGTATACGTTTTTTCCCCCATATTCATAATGCAATATTTAACTGATGCTTTAAATTTCGAAGAACTGCAAGAGCGAGTCCTCCCATGTGCACTCGCTTCACTCAGCTGGTGCAGGCCGAGGAACGCTGGAGAGTTTGCTGCTCCGGCCTTGATGGATGGATAGATAGATAGATGGATGGATGGCGTCGCGCAGCCCAGACGAAATTAAGTGGGTCAGCAGTGACGCATAATAAATGCAACTTATATGCCAAAGCGACTCGTATGTTTTTTTCCTCTTCACGATGCTTTTTTTGACTGATGCGACTTATACTCTGGAGCGACTTATACACTGGAAAATATGGTAAGTGTTTGTGTGGTAGTAGCTGAGCATTGTACCAAACTGTGTCAACATTTTCACTTAAAACTTTGACAATACCAACTGGCATCAACCCTACTTGTCTGTTAGCAAACTGTTTTCGCTGGTTTGAGTTCAGTGATACATTCACAAAGTGAAGATTAATCTAGATCTGTAAATTATTAAGGATTGGTGTCAACCCAGTCTGGGCTGGTTATCAAAGCTAATCAACATTAGGAAGCTTTAAAAAAAGTATACTTATACTACTTACATATGTATTAAGCTAAAGTTTGGTGTTGTAGTGGATGATATGTATTCACAACATGTACTCCAAGTACTAACAGATACCGCAGGATCCCATGGCACATAGCAACATTACATGAGATTGTGAATTTTATTTTCAAGATTGACTAGCAAGACAAAACTGTTTCTTCTCAACAAAAGGAACATTTTTAATTAATGTCATGAAAGGCACCATTCTAATCACTACCACTCTAATCACAGAAAGTAAGAAAGACCTGGAACAATTGCTCATGAAAGTAGAGGACGAAAGCGAGAAAGCTGGCCTGCATCTGAATATCAAAAAACTGAAGATCATGACCACAGCTGTAAATAAGAGCATCAACGTTATGATGAATAATGAAGAGATTGTAGTGGTGGATAGTTTATATTCCTCGGCTCCAACATAGACCGCAATGGCAACTGCACGCCTGAAATCAAGCGTAGATTAGCATTGTGGCGTGACGCGATGATATCCATGAACAAAATTTGGATGAGCAGAGACACCAGCCTCCAAACTAAATGCAGATTAGTGAACGCAATTGTGTTTCCAATTGCGATATATGGAAGCGAAACATGGACCATGAAGAAATCAGACAGTAGAAAATTTGATGCTTTTGAGCAATGGTGTTGGAGGAGACTCCTATGAATTTCGTGGACAGCACGTATTACCAATCTCAAAGTCCTGGAGCGAATCGAACCAAACCTCTCGTTAGAAGCCAGAATCACCAAACAGTGATTAGCCTACTTTGGCCACGTGGTGAGAAGCCGCTCCTTGGAGAAAGACATCTCATGCTCGGAATGGTTAGCGGTCTTAGAGGACAAGGCCGACTAAAAATGTGCTGGCTTGACACCATTAAACAAGATACAAACCTGGCATTTGCCGAAATAAAAGAAGCTGTATATAATCGTCACGGGTGGAGAACGTTGAGCCAACGAGTGACCGAGAATCGACCACAATTGAACAGATAGTAGTAGTAGTAGTCATGAAAGGCACCAGGAGATATGCATTCCTTCATGAAAAGCTTGACCTTTAATTATATAGTGGTTTCTTTGTTTTGTCCACAAATGAATCAAACTGTAAGCCTTTAAGGAACACTCAAAATTTCTGCCCTATAAAGGCCATGGTAATGAAGTGTTGGTCTATATCTGCATTTACTCTAAAACTACTAAAACTGTAAAAGTCCCTGAAAAAAAAAGTGAGCATTCCTATGAACTTGTAAGCTTTGGTTTCTCTGATCCCATAAAAAAAAAAAAAAAAAAAAAAAAAAAAAAAAAGAACCCAACACTAATTATCTGAGAGGATATGTGTGTGATTTGTCATCTCTTCTGCCCTCCTCAGTGTTTCTCCCTCATGTAATCAGCTCCTGCCTCTGTCACCTGTTGTCCTTCCCCAGGTGTTTGTGTCTATCCCCTCGTTAGTGTCTCTTTATATTCTGCATTTCCTTATTATTCCCGTCCGTGGATTGTCCTGCTCCTGTCTCCCTCCGTGTCTTCTCATCATTTATGTCAGTTTTGATGCCACGTCATCTTTTGTGTTTATATTAATGCATATTCCTTATTTTAGTCTCGAGCTCCAAAGTCCTGTCTGCAACCAACCACTCTACAGAACATGACAGTAAAATGATCCCAATTGATTTGAGATCCACTGATCCCAAATATAAAGCAAGTTATATTCAAAGGCATTGCCTTGCAAAGCACTTATTGATTTAAAGTAATATTCCCAAAAGCACTTAATTGGATTATGTAAAAATATGACTAAATGTGAAAATGTCTATCCATCCATCCATTATCTTTACCCGTTTATTCCATTTTGGGTCACGGGGGTCGCTGGTGCCCATGTCCAGCAATCACTGTGCGGGGGGCGGGGTACACCCTGGACGGGTCGCAAGTCCATCACAGGGCCACATAGAGACAAACGAGACAAACAATCATTCACTCTCTCACTCACGTGAAAATGTCTAAATTAAGATAAAGTTTTAAGAAAAAAAATCCAAACACCAAAAGGAAAACAAAACTGGAAATGATACCTATTGACCTTATTCATCATTAAAAGCCAAAATCAGTTCATGTTGCACTGCTGCGATAAGGATTTGTCCTTAACATGATGATTTACTAAATAAACTAAAGAGAGCTATTTGGGGTAATTTTTACTTCCAACTCTTCATTTCTCATTATTGTAATCATCATTATCATTAGTGGAGGCAGCAGAACAATTTTTGTAAACAGAAATTTACTTTAGACACAAAATTATTATTTATTATCCGCTTCATTTTTATAACTGAACACAAACGTGCAAGTGGAATGAAGTGTAATTTCTCACTGAGTTGCTGCAAGTACAATAATAAATTCAGTTTGATTACGCTCAAGAGCACTCCGTCAGTTAACAGATACCTAACAGGGCAGTTTGGTTGCTGGTTCAGCTTTTGTCTCTGAACGTCACATTTCTTGACAGGGTGTCATTCTTGTAGTTTTAAGTTATTCCAGAAGAAGTTAATTTGGACTATTGCATTTGTTTATCTGATGGGGGTGATGGTGCAGAGGCTAATGTGAGCATGTGATCGAGATGTCGCAAGTTCAAAGCCCCGATCGCTGCAAAAAAGCTTGAGTGGGAAAGGTGAAGCACCCACAACTGCCTCCACCATCATTTGCTCCACCCTGAGCCATGCTGCATGGCTCCACACAGAGGGAGTGGCATCTCAGTTGTCAGTGGTTGCATCAGGAAGTGTATCCCCATAAAAACAATATGCACAATTTGAGTATACCTGGACATTTTTTTTTTTTTTAACTGGTATATTCTATTCTGCTTTTTCACTCAGAGGGTCCATGACAAAACATCTTACTAAACAGATCCCAATTATTTTTTTTTATTCCATCGTTGTTTCTCGTTTCTTTGCTGTCATCTTCTGTGGGATGAGTTGTCTGCAGAGCTTCAGTTAGCTCTGGGTGAAAAGTGACACAAAGATACACAGGAAACACTCGTTCTTTGATGTTTTACTTGGAGGGGAAAAAAAAGAAGAAGAAGGCAGACAGATGAATACGTTGATCAAACGGCATTGAGTTGTGGTGAAAATGAACCCTACTAAGGCTGCATGCTTCCACTGATGAATGCAGATGCACTCAAATAGACAAGTGGCATGGTTGTCCATTTGTGTGTATCTGCATGTCTTACACACTTGTTGTCTCTCATGCAGCATTATGTCAGGGTTGGGTGGAGGCAAGTAGATTTAAATGGAAGAAAGAAAATATGACAGTAAGTGTGACGTCAATTGACTATAACAACATATAGTGCCTTCAGATGTTTTATCTGTCTATGGCATTGGAAAAAAATGCATTTCATATTTTAACAAATCTAGTCTAAGGAAAAAAAAAGTCAAAGTAGATTTTTCTCATTTAGGTTTTATTACTTTGTTGAATAGTTCAGCTTCGACTGGCTGTACTAGAGCTTAAAATGTGTTCATCGCATCCTAAATAAGCTGCTCTTTAGTAGTTTTAAATCTTTTGGCCTTGTTTTTTTTTCTGATTTATATTTTCAAATTAAAAAACTCAGATGTCTTAAAAAAACAATTAAACTGTTACTTTTCTTCAGTACGTTCTAGTTGTTTGAAAGCACTTTGTGTTCCACTATTTATACAACAACTCATGGCCTTGCATTTATGTATACAGATCCGTTTAACTTCACCCAGCTCTGAGATTAATTTGATTTCTGTTTTCCAAATACAGTATGTTTCAAATTACAGACTAACCTCTTAAGTTCTTAATTAAAACTTTTTTTTTCATTTTGCATGAGATGCACAACCCAGTTTTCAATTGGCGATACTAAATTATACCAATAAGTCAGTCATTACCTAATCACATGATGCAAAAGTTAATTTTCACTCTTACATTTTCAATATAAAGTTGAGCAGGGTTCTGTTTTTGCATTGAAAATATCCCAGGAGATGTACTGATATTTCCCATAGGTCAGTTAATTGGTTACACGTCTTTATTCCATCTAACGTCTGTAAGAAAATCCTTTGAGACTCTTTGACATTTCATAAGCTTGTTTAGCATTTTAAACTGTCAGCATTTTTATTATTTTTTTTTGGAAAACACTGGGCTTGTTCTCAATCAGTACAACTAATTATACCTCAAACTCTTCTTTCCATAATTTCTTTTTTAGCTCATTTTCTCTGGTGTTTGTTACTTCATTCCTTATCATGTTTGCTCATAAATACAAATGGTGTCTCTTTGCGGTTTTTAGGTTGTATTAAAATCTTAATTAGGACGGGAAGGAGGATGATAAGGAGAAAAATGTTGGCCCCTACAGCTTTAGCAAGGGCATTAAAAGCTCAGTGTTCAGCCACATACTGATCCCACAGAGATATGCCTTTAAAGGAAATGCACACATTGGCTCCAAAACAAATGGCCTTTTGCACACAGACACATGCTTGTGTGAGTTCTCAGGCACAGAACAGATTATATTGATCAAGGACATTGTTATCTGATGGCCAAAGTGACCACTGATCCCCAAAGTCATCAAGAAAGTTGGATTTAAGAAAGACGGGAACAAATGAACAGAACCAAGGGAAGACTGGGATAAACAAAAGGGATCATTTATTGGCTACAAAAGGATCAAGACTGAGTAAAAGAGACAGAGAAACACAAGACGATTTCACAAAACAGATCCATAAAATGGCTGCAAAGACCAGTCTATTTCTAAACTCAGCCATGCTTGTGTGAACAAATGAAAGTAAAACTATGCAACGATAAGAGAAATATTCCTGGCGGTAGGGCTCGTCAGTCCATCAGGGCTCTAAAGCTGATGGTGAAACATAAAAGCTCCACGCTGCTTTGAAATTGACCTCCAAGACGGTGGAAGAATTTGTCCTGTCTGAACCTTAAAAGGGCATGGAAATGTTGCTATACATGTCCCCCCATGGGAAATGCCAAGTAGAAAAGATCACCTTCCTTTGTTGGCCAGTGAAAAGCATGGGCCGGTAGTTTTCTCACAACAGAAATGTTCTAAACCCTGGTCTAAAAGTTGTAGTTTTACACTAAAAAGGAATATAAATGCTCATGGAAGATGTAATCTATACTGTAGTCCCTTGATACGTCATGGCTTGACATTTGCGGTCTCACTCTTTTGCGGGTTTTCAACGTAAGATTGTGCACGACACAGGATTGTCAACGTTAATACACACATGATTTGGATGGTACGGGATAAAAAGTTAATGGAAGCGAGAACCAAACAATAAAACAAAAACAAACAAAAAACTTCAGGCAGGTGCCGCCATCTTGTAGTTTATTTTCACTAAGACTATACTGTAACACAAGTCAAAAGAACTACACGGCCCAGAAGCCAACAGTGCTTCCAGCCACTGCTTTCTGCCGAAATGTAAAGAACAGCAATGGAGGGAGCAAATAGTAGAAATCGATGTGGTAAAAATAGTTTTGCAAAGTCAGAAGTAAAGATCTATCTATTAAGCTCACAGAACTGGCAGGAAAGTTACAAATAATCCTGAAGCTGAGCTCATCCTTCAAAATGGATAGCTTCACTGGTGAGTACCCATATAAAATTTTGTAGTACTGTACAGTACACATATGTTGTTAAAATTACGTAGGTTTAAACAGGGGAGTCAAACTCGGTTACAAAAGGGAGCCAAAATTAAAAACGTGGTCCAAGCCAAGGGCAATTTTCAGTCGATACATTAACTCCAGTCAGATAGCCGACATCTTTTCTTGGTTGCAGGTTCATCAGCAAAAGTTTAATTGGTCCCATTTAATATTTCCTGTTGCTCATTTCCGCATCAAAATGAAAGATTACTGAAAAATCAAACAATGTTTCTGGCTTCAAAGTTGGCAAACTGTCCTGAGAAGTCTGTACTAATTCAAGTATTTAGTAGTTTTTTTTTTCTTAAAGCAAAGTGAGAAACGCTAAAAATATTTTACGTTTAAAATATCTTGGGGCACCACATACGGTGTTAATGTGGGCCAGATTTGGCTCCTTGGCCTTGACTTTGACACATATGGTCTAGAACATTGTTAAGAACATTGCAAGAGTATGGGAAGGGTTTATAAAGTCTTAAAATATATATTAATACTAAAATAAATATAGAGTTCCTATTTTGTGGATTTTCACCTATATTGTGGTGATGTCTGGAACATAACCCCCGTGATAATCGAGGGACTACTGTATAGTAGTATTAAAAACCACACTAAACCTTTTAAAGGTTTAGTGTGGTTAGCATTTGTTTATAGCCCTGAACCCAGCCACCGAGTAATTACAATTTAATATTCAAATTCTCTTATACTCCTGTTTTGGCCTCAACCAACCACTATATGTTCTTTTCAGTAGCTCCTTCAATATATTTGCTACTAAAGTTGATCATTAAACTTTACATGCTTTTTCGAAGGGATTTAGGTAATTTAATTGCCTGCATTGGCAGCATTTTTCTACCCAAGAAAAGATATGATGCATAGGGAAGTGGGTTGCAGTGGCTCACATTTAATTTCCTACAATAAGCTGCTCGCTTTATTATAAAAACCAGTGGTGCATGAAACTAACGGAAGTAAGTCAATCCTCCCACCAAACAAAAAAGAACTGCTGAAATAAGAAGATATTGTCATAAACCATTCACTTTAAAATTGTTATGCTTTTTTTTTTTTTTTTTTTTTTTACCGTATGCCTCCACTTTCTGTCCACCCTTCACTCTCTGGCTCTCAATTCAATAATAATTTGATTTAATCCTCTATTTAATTTAGGAACTCACTGCAAACTCCCTCTTTCTCCTGATAATTTTGTTTTTTACTTTTTTCCCCTCCTCCCTCTCCTCATCAGTATCCCTGTCCTTCTTCAATCCACCCTTTCAGGATTCCATCCTCTTTTGAATCTCATCTTCTTGCAATCTCACACTGGCTCTTTCATTTCCAAGAGAGATGGATAGAGGGTGGGGTTGAGTAGGGAAGAAGGGAGGGGAAGTTGAGGGATGCTCAGAGCAAGTTGAACAGCTTTATGAAATAAGTGTCAGTTGCAGCAGAGGGATATACAAACAAGAAAAGGATGGAAATGAAAAAGAAACATTTTAATGATGTGTGTGTTTGGAGGTGGGTACATGTATGTGTGGGTGTTTGTGTATGAGGTACAACCAGATGTGATGAAGCGTAAGAGCACAGCGGATGGTGAGAGGACAGTAAAGAAACTGTGACCCCCAATAAGAAACACGAAAACGGTGAGATAGAAAGTAAGGAGAAGGAAGAGACATCGTCTTTCCCACACTGCTGAAATTTCTCTGGATTACATCATTTGCAAAGTCCCCCTGTCAGCCTACAGGAAAGTGTACATCGGCTCTGTGCCTAGAGAAAAACAAAACAAAAACAAAACAAAAAAAGCTCAGTGGAACTTGATTCCCAAACACGATGAAAAGGCATGCCAACAAAATAGTAGACGACAAGTTGCCAGATTTAGTTTTAAATTGCAAAATTCCAAATAATTATCCAATAAAACTGCTGGATCCAAAATCAAATGGAACCCACACATATTGAATTATCTTTTTCATTAACCTATAAAAGTCACTAAAAATATAAAGTCCACAAGTCCATGAAATGATTCTCGTCTGTATATGAAAATGAATGCCTGAATCATGATTCTAATTGATGCAGGGCTTCACGGACTTCCTAAGAGCATCAGGACTCTTCCATCAGTAGATTTCAACACATTTCCTTCACATGTCTTTGCTGTGTTTGATGCATCTGCTAGAGGGGATCTCTTATTAATGGGGAGAAATTGGGGAGCTGATGATATATATATATATATATATATATATATATATATACATACATAAATTTATTAGCAGAACAAAAAGAGCTGACCGGGCAGTTAAACAAACAGAATGAACAGGGGGGTACTCACGATACAGATGGGTCATCACCAGTGAACAGATAACAATGTCAGGACAAGGACTAACACAGAGACACAGACTTATATATAGGAAACATCAATTATGCGATGACACCTGTGAGTAATCACAGATGCCAGAGAAAGAGACAGAGGATGCAAAACATGAACACGACACAAGATGGGGCTACATACTAAAAGAAACACAAACCCCATAAAGAGAAACAGGGAATCGGGGTAAAACAGACAAACACGACACCAGGGACAAAGCCACAAATCCTACAAATTAAGCACAATAACCTCCTAGACTTGGAAGAGAAAAAAAAAAAGACAAGTGGATCACTTCTTGTAATCTGGGTTCTTTCAGTGCAGCATGGTGGCACAACTGGTAGAACTTCTGCCTCTCAGCAAGCAGGTCCCCTGTCCAAATCCTGGTTTGGGGGCCATTCTGGGTGGAGTTTGCATGCTCTGTCCGTGCATGCGTGGGTTTTCTCCGGTTACTCCGGTTTCCTCCCACAGACCAAAAACATGCATGTTCGGCTGATTGGTAACTAAATTGTCCCTAGGTGAGCGTGAATGGTTGTTTGTCTCGTTTGTTTCTATGTGTTCCTGTGATGGACTTGCAACCTGTCCAGGGTGTGCCCCGCCCCTCGCACAGTGATTGCTGGACATGGGTACCAGCGACGTCCGTGACCCAAAAATGGAAGATTCAGGTAAAATATAATGATTGAATGGTTCTTTCAGTTATCTTTACATTACTTTACGTATAGTTGCTGCACTCCACTTATCATTCACAACTAAGAGCACAAGCAAAAATAAAAAATAAAAATCATCAAACTGCATCACATTTTAAGGATTTTACCGTTTCGGCCTTCATTGCAACAACTTTTATTCTTTCTCCAGTTTTACTTCAAGAACTAGGGCATCCTTTTCTTCCCGTTTACCCTCCCCGCACTTCCTCATTCCTATATGCCTTGAACACATACATTAGCCTCAAGCTCCAAACAAAATACACCTGGTGAGTGAGACAGAAGCATGTGGTGGGAAAAAAAAGACAAAAAGCAACGACAAAAAAAGGGTTGTAAAAAGCAGCTGATGGCTGGCTTGAAATTGAGGACAGCGAGTGTAGAGGGAGACACACACACAGGTTTTGCAAACACATACTGCAAACATGTCTCATAAAGTCATACACGTACATGCAAGCCTCATGTGCTGCTCGCACACATTAGCCCGAAGCGCAGCACAGCTACACCTGGCAAAAAGACAGGACGAGACACAGCGAGGCAATGGATGGGAGCTTGCCTGAGAATTGAGGTCATGTAGAGAGAGACACAGGTAATGACGATAGGGGGTAGAATGAGTTAAGGAGAACTGATGATGCGAACTGGGCAGCAGAAAAGCTTTTCGGCATGGGGGACAGGGTGGAAGAAAGCAGGTAAATGTTGTAAGGGTGGTTTAAAAGGGAATATTGTGGATCTAAAATAAAAAGCTGTTAAAAACTGCAAAATGCTTAAAAGGTCCAGAGGCATGCACATGGGCACAAACAATTTCATGATTACATGCCTTTCATTGTGGGTGATTAAAAATGGACAAAAAGTACAACATATTATTTTAAAAAGTGGAAAGTTTGATATTGCAATGACTTAAAAGAGCAGTCAAAGAATAAACAATGCACATGGTACAAAAGCTGTATGCGACTTCACATACACATTGTTTCTTCAATAACAACTGAAAGTTAGTGTGTGCTGTCTTTTTCATCTTTTGACTGAAAACATTTTTTTTGGCTTTAGCATACCTTTTTGTATTTTCTATCATGCAAGACTCTGTGAATAATTACCAGGACAGTAAGACAAATGCGGATAATGACGCATTCACTGTTCTTTTGGAGATTTGTAATGAGTAAAATAGCAAAAATGTATTTTATTTTATTTGTTTCTATTCTAAAGAAGTAAAAACTAGCCAAACACTTTTTTTTTCAAACAACCAAACAGCAGCTGTATCTGTAACTAATAGCTAATGCAATCCTCAGGAAGTTTTATAAAATCAGGATGGCCTAAATCTCTTAATTGTTTGATTCAAGGTTTAATCCAGTTTACTCCTAGATGTGTGGAAAAAGCCTGTGCAGTAACTCTCCATGTGGCATGCGATAATTAACCAAGTAAATTTTCCAATATGGTTCCACAAAATGGCTGAAAAGATATATAATTGTTTGTTGTTTTTAATGATAATCCACATATGACCCAATCAAGTCAGTAAAATATCAAGAACAGAAGAATAATGATGAATTGTGGAATTAGCAAAGTGGCAATCCCAATGTTCAGAGTTGAGCACAGCAGGTGCCTCCCCCGCATGTTGCACTACTCACCAACTCCACCCTGTGACTACCTACATAGACACACAAATCTGCAGTGGGCATATGTCCATCCTACTTTCACTTTGATCATTTCACACATGACAAAGAGGTGTAATAAAGTCACCTCGAGCTTATTTACGTGTGTGACAAAGCTTCTGTTCACATATTTTTAGTAGCAGTGAAAGAACTCGGTGCTTGATTTGTAAAGTCTAAGTAAAGAAAATGAACATTTTAATTATAAACAATGTGACTGTATTCAGTTTGTGAAGGTGCAACGTTGCTTTTATTTCATCTCTAGTGCTTGTCTTTGTCTGTTTTGCTAAAATATAGTTCATTTAGTAATAAAAAAGTGAGGTTGGAATAGTTGAACTGGATTGCTAGTAGAGCAACAAAGGCGAGAATCAAGGCAGCAAAATAAAAATAAAATAAAAATAAAAGTGGACACAACTATTCAGTCTTTGACTAAATTAGCATAATAAATCCCTTTGTTATTAAGATTGATTTCTTGTCTGTATAATATACAGAAATCTATTTGTATTTTTTTTATTTTGTTTTTGTCCTGGACAGAAATCCTTCCCCAAGGAGATGATTGTTTATATTGTTTGTCTAAAATGGCAAAAATCCTGATTAAAACTTTTCACAAGAGTTAACTTGTAAATACCCCTCTAGGATAGTCTGCGTAAACATATGCATTTAAAAAAATCTATGTAGGATTGTATGTTTGTCATGTTTTCATATAGTATGCATTTGCAGCTTCTCCAGTGAGAATATGGGGAGATTTTATTGTTTTAAACAATGTTCTGTTTCTCTGGCACATTCTCAAATATCTCTGATCCTTTTAAGAATTCCTTTACCTGAACTAATTAACATTTCTAAACATCGTTTAAGCGAAATCCTGTGAGGAGCAGAGTTTTTGATGAACAGTGAGCTGTTGGTATTAATCTTTAATCTGTAGACAGTGAGTGGATTTACTGAGCAGAGGGGTTCAGCCAGCTGACTAGAGGGAAGTACATGAAAGTGGTTCTCTCTTCTCTCTCATATAACATGTTGGCAGCATCTTGGCGATTAAAAATTGCCCTGAAATATTGCTTTTAATAAACAAGTTTGTAGATGTGAACCCTTTATTTTGCTTGCCGTTTCTTCCTTTTCTTGTTCTTGTCAGTATATGTTACTTGGATCTTCTCTTGGAGACTCTTGCTTCTGTTAAGAAAATTTCATTTCACTCTGCCTTGAGTCTGTCTTTCAATCCATTGCTCAGTATGGCATCGTACGGTTACATCAAAACAATACACTGTCCCTTCTATTAAAAAAAATGTGTGTGTGTATGTATATATACATGTACTTTTTATATATACACATACATTTCTGCATTTTGGTTGCTGGGGGTCGCCCGGGGCTTCCCTTTGCTTCTCTCTCTGGGGTGTGTGGATGTCCCTGTTGGGGGACTCCCGGAGTTCCGGGCTTGGGGGCCGCTGTGTGTCTGTGGTTCCGGTCTTCCCTGTGCTGCCATTGTGTCCTGTGAGGACGGGTCTGTGGGTCCCCACATCCATTATTGAACATTTTTATGGAGAAACCTTATAGTGACAAGCATGCTCACACAGGTGTTTAGATTCAGGTGTTTATCAGATACACACTCAGTTGGGTTGTGGTGGCCACTAAATATATCTTGTATTTCCATGTACTGTATAAAATACTTTCTAATGATGTTATAAGTATCATTATATATGTTTGTTGTTGTGGTTTCTCGGATTTGTCTTGTTTTTTTTTTTTTTTCTTTCCGCAGGTCTAGAGGCAGACTTCAATGATGTTGATTTGTGTTCTCTTTATCCCTCTCTCTCTCCTCTATTCCTATCTCCTTCTTTACCTTTTAATCCTTCTCTCACTTTTCTGCTTTGTTATCGTCTTTGTTTTTCATCCCCATGTCCATTACATCTGAAACAAGCCCAAAGCAAATTCCAATAAAATTTAATTTATATATTAAGTGGAGTATTAAGGCCAGCCATAATGCTCTGCTTGTGAAAGTAAATCTGTTGGGCATCACTTTGACACTCAAATAATAATTCTAAGTGTCACAATGCCCGACAGGACAAGGGAATATATATACCTATATATATTGAATTCTAGAGTGCAATATATATATATAGATATATTGCATTCAACTGTTTTGAAAAAAATGGAAAGTTGTGTGTATGTCTTACCACAGATTCCTAGAATCTAAAGTGTTAAACATCTGATCCCATCAATGTCAGGAGGATGCTTTTCATAGTAAAAAATGAATTCATTAAGCCCCTAGCTGATTAGAACCAAACTCTTGTACCGTGTAATGTATAAACATCATGATCCATACTGACTGCCCGATTCTTTCTCCCATCACTCCAACATGGCCTCACAGAAATAAATGAAACAACTATGACCTCTTTAACACCTCATTACAGAAAAATGCCACATTTTCTCTTCTGTTTTCCAACATCATGAACTCATTGTCATTTTGAAGTCATTAAACTGGTTTAGGGTGGACATGTTAGCCAAAAGAATTAGTTGTAATTTAGTTGAGCTGGTTTAAGGATGCGAGGCAAATGATGACATCTAACCCATTATAACGTGATGCCACTGGTTTGTTAGTATTTAATCTTTTCTGTGTACTTTAATCTTTTACTTTCAGATTATTTTTGCAAATAATAAACTAACACTTACCACACTGTTATATCTCAAACATTCGAATGGGTAACATCTCAAAAACACAAAAAAGCCTTCTTTTGACCAAAAAATTTATTTTCTTTTAACTTTTAAGCCACTGTAAGGGCCAAGGAATGTGATAATTGGTGTTTGTAACTGTTAGTTTGAATCGCTCAGACTACAAGACTAGGACCTTGTTAAAACGTTGACCAAACAAAATGGAGTAAATGTTTGAATGAAATGGAGCTAATTTTATTAAAATAGCTAAATACATATAAGGTCTTAGGATAGAAGGTCAGAAACAATGTTGCTTCTGGTAGCAGTTAAATAAAAATGCTGCGGAAAAGGAAGTCAGGGCTTAGCTTTTTGTTTTAGTGGTTGTTTGGCTCAACTTTATCTTATGAATGCTGATCTGTGAGATCACCATGTCCTGTCTCCATATTGCTTCATAATTCTTAGCTTTATATCCTACTTACTCTATGTAACTTATTCTGCCATATTTTAAAGTTTTCTCATGAATAAAATTAACCTCATGTCTATTGTCTGTTTAACATCTACACAATTATACTAGAAATAAACGTTGAGAATTTTACTTGTATAGTTTTAGATAGGTTGATACATCACTTGTGAGTCTACGTGTTTACTTATGTGTATTTGCAGCAAACTGGTTTAGTAAAAAGTTAAAAATAAAAATGGCATAACCAGATGAGGTCAGCAAGAATCAGTTGGAGACCAAAACCATCTTTTATTTATTCTCTTGCTCACATTCCTTTGTAGCTACACACAAGTGCAAATTTAAACAAGCGGAGGGGAGGAAATCTTTTTTTTTTTTTTTTTTTTTTTTTTTTACATGGAATATACAAATAAAGAGACAAAAAGGCAAATGTCTTGTTATGGGCTAGGAACCAACTGAAGCAGACTATTTCTCTTACATCTCATTTTTATTCTTTAATAAGCTGCACACACGCTCACAAAACACAAAGGAACACTGTTATATACACACTAATACTGTACATACATTGCCAAACAGTGACCCAACTTCAGACGCCTTCTCTTTGTACTAAACATGCATTTATCTATAAATTAGAGGTATTTCATCAAACAAAAAATGAACATTTCCCATATGTACTGTATTTATGGGGACATAACAAGAAGCTAAACTGATGACATCACATATTGTAAAAAAAAAAATCTAAGAATAATATTAAATATTTGATTCTGGATACCTTTGAGTTTCCATTTAAAATTGCCTGCAAGCAACAAAAGAATGAAAAAAAAAATTAACATAAAAGCCACAAGAGAATAGTGAGACAGACCTGATTTGAAAAATATTAAACATATATTCATAAGACCACTTTCTTTACTAATTAGGGGAGACCTTCTTGAAATGAAGAACACTTCTTTTTGAGAAAGTGAGCAGAACATTTTCTGTGTAACAGTTAGTGTGAACATTTGTGAAGTGCTGATTCAGAGTCGTGACCCCATGAGACCTTTGAACACAAAAAAAAAAATCCTACAAACCTGAAACTACATCCCAAACCTGAACACAACCACATACGCACATTAGATAAAGGGAAGACAACTCATGTGGTCAGCACAACCTTACCCCTCAGGAAAGTTGCACTCTCAATGACTGTGTGTCCACATCGCACCTCAAACTAGGCTAGCTGTTACCTGAGGGTCTACCACTACTGCACACAGAAACAAGAACATCTTTCATTCCTCTGTCAGAGTTATGCAGTGTACGCTTGTCTCTGGATTCAATTTTCCTGTGAAGCCCGTTTCTTTTATGATAATAAGTGGCATCTGCGGTGCATGTAGCTTGGGTTTGTTACTGTAGGTTTGGAGCAAATGCGCTAATTTTCAAATTTAAATCTCATCTCTGCAGCGGAACGCAAGCCTTTGTGCTCCGATATAAATGTATCCACTGAATCAGCATTCGCATCATGTAAGAAGATGGAGTTGGTCAGCATTATAGACATGTTTTCTGAGCGTTGCATTTCGACCTATAGCAAAATGCACACTGTGCAAAAAATAATAATAAAAGCAGTATTTGTTTCATTTTGTTAGTGAACTAAACATGTTTGGTATGAGAACTGAACCGGGAGCTAGACAGTTTTTTTTGTTTGTTTGTTTTAAGTCTCCATAATGCCAAATTAAATCTAACCTTGTGTCTAGCTTTCTTCACCGATATGGTCAACATTTGGCAAAAAAGAACGGTATACAAAGATCATGGTAAATCATCATGTTGGCAGGAATACAGTTAAAAAAAAAAGCAAAAAAACTATATTGCTGGTGCCAATAATGCTATTTTAACATGTTATGAGTCACAGCACATCTCTCCACAGCTGGGTTGCATTTATAACCACAGTAAAACAAATGTAAGACACGTCTACTAAGGGCATGGTATTGTTTTTTTATCCCCACTTTATCCATGAAATCAATGACCAAGCAGTTAAGTTGGAGACACAAAAAGAGTTTCAACATTCTCACTACAGCTAGTGTTGGGTCTCTGTTTAAAAAAGTTGTATTAATTACTGCCCATTCTTTTATTTATTGTAGTGCTTTCCGTGAAATTTAAAGGTTTCTAACGTTGCAAAATCTAACATTCTAACCAAAAGAGGTTTTCTCTACCACAATAGGACATCTTAAACGTTCTTGATCACTAAATGGGGCTCTTGTTTGCTACCTAAAAGGACCAGTAAGTGACATATTTTGCAGAATATATGCACAGGTTGGAGCTGCTACTATTCAAAATGAGTTATAAAATTAAAAAATACTGATAATATGCTGTGAGTAGCTTCGTGGAGAGTCTGTACCAGCATCATTACTCCATCTGTTTACACATGATACAGGTGGACTTCGTTCATCACAGAAATCAGCTGCATCCATATTACAACAAAGTATCAGATGTTCCAGTGTAAAACTTCAGTGTTGTAGTAGCAATTCACATGAGTTTCAAAGCACTCTTGATTTATTTAAGTACACAACGAGCTAAGAACATACAAGTGAACCTGCATTCAAAATTGATATATTTAAGTACTTTCTTCTGTCAGCAGCCTTGTAGCGCAGCAACTTGTTCAAAGAGAATCAGTTTGACACATGAAAACCCTTTTGCACGCATTAACCACTGCGGGTTCATGAGATAGTGACAGACGAGCCTCAGGTTGAAAACGAGCATCTGCTTTGCAGAAATTTAAACCAATAAGCTAATCAATACAAGTATAACGGATATCTTTTGGAGAAATGGGAAGTGATACGGTTGGTCTTTAAGCCTCCATCATTAGGTGAGAAAGCATTGTTGTTTTCATAAAACAGGCTCTTTAAGAGCTCTTGGAAAGGGTTGTTTAGAGTTCTAGGTGCTCAATTCAACTTTAAGCTCACAGCTGGAGTCCAGTCTCTTCGTATCCACCATGTTTATGTTTTTCAGATTTCTAAGCCAGCATTCGGAGGAACATAACGTAACACCTAATTAAGTTGCAGATTGTAATCAAAAGCAGCTTTATAGACTTTAAGATCTTTGGACTGATGATGTAAGAAGGTAGCAATAAGCCAGCAGCGGGGATAATCATGACTAAGGGCAATGCATGCAGATATCAAAAAGACACACCAACACGCTCACGCAATTACGCGGCCATGCTTTCTCAAACAGCGGCAAACACTTCTGCTCTAATGTGCACTGTCACATGCAATCGCATAAATGGACAAGAGAACGGATTCTAGTCCTGAAAAAAAAAAAAGGAAAATATTAGGCTACATGGCGTTGATGTCAAAAGCTAAGAGGAGTTGGGCAGTTTTAAGAGTGGAAGGAGAGCCAATGAGAGGTTATGTGGAGTGGAGCAGATTGGTTAGAAGAGCTGACATGATGAAAAACATCACTTCTCAATTTGATCAAAGTGCCCTTGAGCAATGGCACTACACCAGTTTCTGGATTGCAATGTGTCATGGTGGCACACGCACAAGAACACTATAATGAACAAGTTGTTCTGCATTTATTTTCTGGTTTATATGTATTTTATGTTGGAATCTAAGTTGTAGTACTTGCAAAGCTATACATGCTAATATTACCTCAATATAGTCTCAAAGCAAAAAAAAAGGAAAGTTTTACTGTATATGAGGTTATCTACTCATTGGTGACAAACTCCTTATTCAAAGTATCCAACTGACTGGTGCTTCAAACATCTGCACAGGATCCGTTCGAGGTTCTTTATGAAACACAGTGATGCAATTGAGCAGTATACCGTCATCGGTTTAGCTTGGGAATCCCACTTGTAGCCTAAGGGCGAGCTTTAGAGGACATGCCTGGCACTGTGAAAAAAACATTTTGGCATCAAACAGCAGTTCAGAAGGTAGTGTGATCAATCACAAGATTAACATCTTGATCCCTGGCTAAAGTGAACTTTAGCAGGACACTGATTGTTCCTGCAGGTCAGAACAGCACCTAGCATAGCAACTTTAGCACCAATTACTTCTGAGCATAAATGTATAGAAAAGGACCATGTTTTAAAATGTGTTTTTCATATTGCAGCTTACAAAACTTGCCATACAAAACCTGAATTTTTGACCAAAAATGAAATATGCATACCCTTCTTCTTTACAAAGTATAGCGCACAAATCCATTATTTAAGCAAAACTACCAGCCTGCGAAATGTACTTAAGAATGCTTAACTCCTTTG
Organism: Nematolebias whitei; assembly: GCF_014905685.2. Taxonomy (NCBI): domain Eukaryota; kingdom Metazoa; phylum Chordata; class Actinopteri; order Cyprinodontiformes; family Rivulidae; genus Nematolebias; species Nematolebias whitei. Next base: position 27,541,025 of record NC_056516.1, read on the forward strand.
CACCCATTAAAAAGGCCTGTAGCTCTGGAGCTGAACAGCATAATCCAACCATAATGAAGACTCCTAATTAGCTTTGCATGTGTGTGTGCATGCGGGTGTGTGTGATGCGAGCTCGTCAAGAGACGGGTGGTATGATTTCAGTTGTCGGGGGGTAAGTGAGTGTGAATCAACCCTGCTGACATCAAATACGCTTGTACACAAAGACACACACACGCCGAAGCCAGAGTTAAGCTGTGCAAAACATGCCACTCATTGCACAAGTCGTCGTTCTGAGTGCCACGAGTCATACTGAGCACGAAAAATGAGCCGTGTGTGCGTGAAAAAAGATAGAGCGTGGAAAAGTTATAGATTAGCACATCAGTAACATTTATGATGCTCCACAGTCTCTGCCCTGTTCTAGGGGATGTGAATTTGCGTGGATGTGATGATGCACATGTGGGTATAGGTTGTTGTCAGCCTGCATTTGTTGACTAATCTGGTCTATTTCATTTGCTCAGTCTCTTTGGAAATCAGCTGTTGTGACAAAGTTACCTTCAGTCATTTTTATGGGCTCACAAGAATATGGAGAAAAATGGCAGTAGCCCATCAGTTGACTCAAGGGGAATGGGCATTTCGTGTTCAATTTATACAAGTGTAAATAAGTCAGCTGGTGAAGGTACAATAGGAAGTTTGTGGTCCGTACATACTGTACATCCAAACATCTTTAAATTATATGTACTTTAAGTATTGCATGGTTCATTAATCAAATTCCTGCAAGAACCAAGATTTACCCAGGAGTAAAAGCTAAAAAAGGGTCCATGTAAAGCTCAGTAAGTACAAGAAAGTTCAAGACGTTGTCAAAATATACCTTTTTTTTTTTTCCCCACAGTTTCTAATTTGGTTTTAATTTACCTTTTTTCCTTTCTGGTCAGATAACAATAAACCGATACCCGACTGACATCAAATAGGATCTTGCATTACATTTCTGGATTCATGAGCCCTACTACCTAGCAAAATAAGCCATCTTGAACCCAAACAGAAATCCATAGTGGCGTATACAATGCCAGCATTCATTGATTTTTAAAGTGCTGTTTACAATCTTGTAGAAGATTTGTGATATGCTTGAAGACAGGTCCAAAACTGTTCAGCATTAAGTACTTATTAATTTAGTGTGGTTATGCACGGTCCAGACATTTTTGTTTAAACATAAGGGACTTAAACTGGCTTTTTTAAACATATTCAATGTGCTTTTAGTAAAAATGTTAAAATAATTATGACATGTTATACAAAAATATACTTTAAATGAGCTGTGAAAAAAAATTGACTATGATGGATAAAAGAAAACTGTCTTTAAACATCGTGATTTAAATGGCTGTTTAAAATTTGATTTTTTTTTTCAAGTAATTGAATTTTTGAGTAAAATCTTAAATACGTATATTATGGAAAGTAAATAGTTTGCATCCTTTTGCATCTTTCTCGTAATATTCATGAAGTAGGTGCTGCTTTTCAACTTTAATTTTTATAATTCCAGTCACTACTTATTATGTCATTTGGAAGATCCATTTTATGTGGGTCAGGGCAAAGAAAAAGAACCACTACAATATCCCAAGTATTTGGACTACATTGGGCAAAGCTCCAGTCCTACTTAAACAAAAATAATGCAAAACAAAACTATGATTATTCTCTAAAACCTGCATAAAGAATTCACATTATTTCCAGTAATTGTGAATAAACAGCAGGAGTGTTGCCCTCGCACTGAAATAAATATAAGAAAGCCAAACAGAAGCAGAGTTGCCGAGAGGTGAGTGTCAGAAAATAGTCTTTTTTTGAGGCTATTATAAACCAAAATAGCACGCTATAAAAACCTTTCAAAATGTTTTTCAGGGAGCTCATATCTTATTAAGGAAAGCAAAGCTTCCTCCACTGCACACTGTGACATTAGAGTGAAAGTCTGGTTTATTGAAATAACTCCATATGCACTTTAATTTTGTCACCATGAATTCTTTTAAACACAAGAAGAAAATAAAACACCAAACTCATTCTTCGTTATTGTATTTTCAGATATAGATATGCGACATAGTATATCAATATAAGATGGGAATCTCTCATGGGTTGATATCCTGCACTGACAGCACACTTTATTTTATGTATTCATTTTTGTTTCACTCCATTTTCACTGAGATGATTTGTGCTATATTACAGGGGAAAAAATAAATTTGCCATTCATCAACTTTCAATTTGAATAATACCGGAATGTATTCACAAAGAGAAGGCGGAAAATAACCCGGCTCTTGTTTACTCATTCTGTCTCTGATTTTGCTTCTCTGAAACTCGTCTTAACTGATCCACTCTTTTTACTCAGTGCAACGTCTAAATGTGATATCAGTGTATGTATCAGTGATGCATATACAAAGCCTAAAAGAAGATATGATTCTCTACCACAGACTGCTGCAAGGTATCTATCCTCTCCACACTGATGCCAGTTCAACAAGCATAAGAAGACAAACAAATGTACAATGTTTTGACTAACTGGAGGACACGTGAACATTTGAATGATGGTAATGATTACATAAGTTTACAGCCTTCTGAAAAACCCACTGACAGCTTGATTTAATTTATAAATTACTTTCCTAAAGATAAATTATCAAAAGCAACAAAAATGAGTCATTTTACTTTTTGTTATTACGTATTCTGTACATGGATATCCAAAAAAAAAAAAAAAAGATGATGAAAATGTTAAATTATGTCATCTTCCAACGGTCTGCAAAAATCCAGTTGATAAATCCTTATAGTGGTTCTTCCTTAGATGTTATTGTTTACTCACACAACATTCATCCATCCATCTTCCTTCCATCCATCCATCCATCCATCCAGAACATTCCTTGCGCCTCCTTGCATTTCTAGGCCGACGATACAGTTGTTTATTGTCGAGCTAGAACAGTTGCTAAGGTTTTCCAGCTTTAACAGTCTGGATTCGACATCATCCAGTCTGATTTGTTCCGTCTCAAACTTGTGCTAAATGCTGATAAAACCAAAGGGATGTTGTTTTCAAACAGAAAGTTGGTACCTTCCTCTCATCTTGTCTATGAATGATGTTCCTATTGAGTTTGTGGATTCTTACAAATACTTGGGAATCTTGCTTGATGCACATCTCTCTTTTAAGCCGCATGTCAAAAACTTGATAAAAAAAACCGGACATTAAAATTGGGTTTCTTTTTCAGAAATAGATCTTGCTTAACTCTGTAGGCTAGATAACATCATTTAGCTGCTACTTTCCTACCAGCCATTGACTATGGTGACACTATTTACATGAATGATCCTGCAAGCACCCTGCAGATGTTGGACGCTGTCTATCATGGTGCGCTAAGATTCATAACTGGCTGTAACTATCGTACCCATCACTGCACCCTGTACTCATTGGTCAATTGGTCATCATTAACTTCACGCAGACTCTGTCACTGGTACATTGTCATCTTTAACTCACTTCTTGGTCTGTTGCCTTCATATATCTCCTCCTACGTGTCACATGATTAGTGCAGTTACAGCGTGCACCCTCAAGTCATCATTACCTGCAGCGTCCCCTCACTGCGGACTGAACTTGGCAAAATGGGCCTTCTATTACTCCGCTACTGTAACCTGGAACACCTTGCAAAAAGACCTCAAGCTGTCGACTTTGACCTCTCTAAGGGATTTTAAACAAATAAGTTCAATAGAAAAATAAATGCAGACACGTTCCTGTTTTTAGTATTTTACCTTTTATTTTGTTTCATAACACCACTCAAACTCCACCCAGAAAGGTCCCCAGGCCGGGATTTGATCCAGCAAACCTTTTCACTGAAAAGGAACAGCTCTACCAACTGTGCCACCATGCTACCCTAACACAACATACCTTCAAAAAATATTAATCTGTATGCTGACGATAAATCTATATTTGAATAAAGCAAAACATTTTCTTGTTCATTTTCAAAGTGTAATATAGTTTAAGCCAGACAAATCTCAATTTTGTAAATATTCTACACAAGATTGACTTTTAAAGGGTGATTTCTTTGTGGAGTTTCTCACATAACTGAAGCTAACTGTTTTACAAATAGATAGTGCCATTCAATGAAATAGTGTACCATGTAAATATTAGGTCATATTGTGATATACTGATGTGATGGTTTGATTTTATCATGATTTTCTATATTGTGCTGACCACATAAGTAGCTGCCATACCAGACTGAAAGCTCCTTTGTTAATATTACCATTTTAAAATGTGAACAATGAATCAAACATATTTGGGAAATTGATAAAAACTTTTTTGGTTTGAGCAAATCTTAGTCCTTCTTTCAAAGAAATGCCCCCAATTTTTTGAAGTTTTAAAATTAATAAAAAGAGCAATTATTTCTAAGAAAACCAGATATATTGAGGCTACTTAGAAATGGAAATCACTAATTAAAAAAAAAAAAATACAGAAAGGTTGGTAAATGGAACAAAGAACATGAATGTCAAGAGAAGAACAGAATGAACAGAAAGAGAAAATGATACCATGGGGACAATGATGGACAGATAAGGGCAGTCATTGAACAAGAGGCCTAGATGAAACAAAGCCCTAAAAAAAAATTTAATAAAAAAAAAAATCTAAACAGAAAATGCAAGGGAGACAAAGCAAGTGTGAGAGACATGAAGGGACAGACACAGAGAGCCTTATCAGTTTGTTGCAGAAGGCAAAAGAGGTAACTGGGGAGTCTGGGCGCTTATGTCTGTGCCAGCTTGTGTTATTGGAATGACTTTGGTCAAGTTTGAAACCGAAAAGTCCCGTCAACAGACGGACTGAGAGAAAAACAATCTAAAAAGCTGCAAATGCTCTGGGTAATTAGATCCTTCACAATGTTCCAAATCTTACATATTTCTTTGTCCATTAATGTCTTAAACCTTTGCGTGAATGCTCAAAATAAAGCTCTCTATTGCTGCTGAAGTAAGGTCAAAGGTTATAGTGCCTCAAAATCCATAAAGGTTGATCGCAAAAGACTTTCCTGTTGTTTCATGTGTCAAATGAGGCAATCGATTGAAAGACAATCCAATCAGTCCAAGTGTAGACAAAGCCAGAAGCAGGTTGACAGTACTTTAAAAGCATCTCGCAGAGCCAAGGCGAGGAGCTTTTTAAGCTTTAAAACACTGACAGTGTTTCTCTCCCTCAGCTCTAGATTAGAATATGACGAATTAAATCGTGTTATTCACGGTGGCTCAGACAATGGGCACGCTTCCTTCACAGCAAGACTGTCCGAAAAATGAACCAGAATTATTTGTCTCTTCTCTGCTGCAGCTCTGTCATTAGAGTCAGTGTTTTAATGAAAGTTTAAGATTGTTCTTAACAATCCTGACGTTCATTAAACGGCATGAAAAGATGAGTTGGAAAGTGGTGGAGGTGGTCCTCGAGGGGAGGTCTTCAACTGTGGTTACATAAATGTCTAACCCCTGATTTTGTTTTTGACTAAAAAAAAATTAAAAAAATCAGGTGCAGCGAAGCTCTAAAATGCCTTCTGGACTTAAATTATTTCATTACCTTAATTTACATAAATATAAGCTTTCCGAGTGGCGCCAATCAAGACGAGAGTCGCTTGTTCCTCCATTTGCCAGGAGGTAAATTGAAATGTGAGCGTGCATGTTTGTGTTTTTCTTAAATTAGCCTGATGAATAGGAGGCTCGAAAATGTCCCCGGATACTGTTGTCTCGAAATTTGCAAAGAAAAACCACGTTAAGGGGATTTACAAAGAGTCGAGGATGAGGGAAAGCCTGTCTATCCATTAGCACTAACCACATCCAATGACAACTTTCTCAGCTATAAATCACCCACAAGGGAAATTGTCCCGGCTTCCTAGTGCGGTGTCATAAACCTTTAAAATAGTATTTATGTCAGGCTGGCATAAAACGATTATTTGTTTTTGACATTAACCATAACCTGAAGATACATTCAGATGTTTGACAAGTGAATAAATGGGCTTTCTGTCTCTCTTTATTTGTTTCAAAGTGTTTTCTCCACTGTTATCTGCTTTCTTATCTGTTGCTTAGTAGCATCTTATGAGTCTCTTCAGCCGTCACACAAGTATACTCCCTGCCCCCATCTTGTTAGTTTAACAATACGCACGCCTTCTTATCTACTTGTTTTCCTCTTTCCTTTCCCTTCTGGTGTCACTTTACTTTTCATTTTAAGTTCAACTTACTTATTGTCTATGGCATGGCTATTCAATTGGTGGTCCGGGGGCCAAATCAGGCCCACAGATGAGTTATGTTCGGCTCACCAATGAGTTCATTTTTAAATAAAACTAGATTTTAAACTGTTAAACAAACTTACTTAATGGCAATAACTGCTGGATGTCTGGCCCCTGAGCTAATGGCTTTCATTAATTGTGGCCCCCTGAACAATTTAGTTGAATAGTCCTGGTCTATGGGTTCAATCGTCTCTCTGGTTGGGTGAGTTTGTGTCCATCTCTATGTAGTCACGATGTTTCAGTCTGTGGGTCTGTGGCCTTGGATCAGGAAGTGAAATGAAAACAAATCCCTTTCAATCCCCATGTTGGTATTTATTTATCTCCTCCACCCCCGTGTGTTTCTTTCAGAACAATTTGCATCGATGCTGTTGTCAGATTGAAGAAGGAGCTCTTTAAACATCAACCATCTGCCATAACATAAAGGCACACACACACCAAGCATGTAACGTCACATAAAGATGCACACATTTTCAATCACTGTTAGTCTCTCAGTCAAGTGTAAACCCTCGTTGTGCCGTATGATAGCATTTAGCCACCTTGAGCTGAATTTAATACCTGAGCACACTCACACCATCCAAAGGTAATGTGGTTCACAAATGCCAATTAAATCAATGATGAAATTACCTCCAACACAACCTGCCATATGTTTAAAAAGTGATTCCGTCTTTAAGCTCATCCAGTAATGTGTAACAGAAGCTTAATAGTGAGAGTTGTCACACATTCACTGGGTGTAATCATATCAATTAAACACATATGGTGATCTTTCAGATTGTAGATTCTTAGATTTTTAGACTTGCATCTTTCCTCATTTCTTTCAAACTCAGAAAGTATTTAGTGTCTGTTATTATTATTATTAATAATATAATTATGACAACAACAAGAGCAACAAGAACAACAACAAAAATAATAATAATTAGTATTATTATCATTATTATTATTATAAACAACCCTACAATAAAACTTGTAACAGGACCACTGTCTTCAACCTGTCCACTATCATTAATACTAGAAACACAATTTCCTAAAACGATGCAGGAAAATCTGGTCCATGCTTTTATCACTTTTAGATGTTTTTATTATCAGGATGTGCAAAAAACTCTAAAATTCTTCAGGTAGTCCAAAATGTTGCTGCCATAGTTCTTAAGCATGGGGGATAATATTCTTCAGTTTTAGCTTCTTTCCATTTGCTCCCTGTAAAATTCAGTATTGACTTTAAAATTTAAGCTCTCAATAGCCAAGCTTAATTTTACATTTAAGACCGTATTGTTCTATAATTTCCTAATGAAGCTTTTAGTTTTCAGACAGCAGGTTTACGTGTGGTTCCTAGTGTTTCTAAAATAGGAGGCATAGCTTCATGTTATCAAGCTCCTCCCTTGCGGAACCGACTTCCAGTTTCTGTTAATGAAGGTGACATTTACTTTTAAAACTAGGCCTAAAACTTTCCATTTTGATAAATCCTATAGTTAATGTTAAAATGGGTTTTATGAGATTTTTCTTAGCTATCCTTCCACAGGTCTAGACTGCTGGATGGCATTCTGACTACAATTCCTCAACCTGCTTTTCTTAAGGGCCTTGCATACTCCACAGAGCACAGCTTTTTAATTTACCTATCCACCAAGAGCAATTTGAGATAAGTTGGCCTATCCAAGGCCAAATTCAGATAAACAACAATTGTCTGGGGCAGGCAGACTCTACTGGTTTCATGTCTGCCTTCAGTTCTGCTGGTACACTCAAATCCAAACAGCCAGATCCATGGACATTCCACCGGTCCATGCATGTTAGACTTCTCCAAGGTCAATTCCTTCATGCTGGCAAATCCTAGGAGCTGCAAGTGTCCCATGATTCTCAGAAATCATGTTGAGCTTACAGTTCAGCTTGCAAAGCATATTAGTGTGAAAGCATACGGCAGGCAGCTTTACTATTGCAGAAACTGCTACCAACGTCTTCCTAATTAGTCGATACCCCGGGTATCTGCAGATTCCAAAAAGCAGAAACCCTGTTATCATAATCCAATTACGTGTGCATCGTCTACATCCTCATCAGACAATACAGACAGACGCATCATCTTCCAAACGCCCCAGGGATCCATGGCATATCCAGCTGCATGTGTCCTTTCAGGGCACGAGGGTTCTCCTGCACCCTGTCTTCTAGTCGAGAAAATGGTATTAATTGTGTTGATAGACCAGCTGACCAGCTCCATAATAAATTTTCAATTTGGAAGACGTGTAAAGAGAAGCTCTGAGATTCACAGGACAAGAGCAAACGCAGGAGGGGAGGCAGGAGAGGGAGTGTCCGCCTCCATTGAGAGCGAAAAAAATATGACTGCGTATTAACTTATAGCTGATATTAACGTTTTTTTTATATAGTGTAGTTAGTTTGTTTCTTTGTTTGTTTCTGTTTTTTGTTCATAAGAACTACACCTGGACTATCCCTTTGATGTTTGTCTATTCTGTATATTCTTAAATCCAATAAAGCTTCTAGCCCTGCCTCCGGAGCCCTGTTCTGACAGTTTATGTTTTTATTTTTTATAAACCTTAATTTAATCATGCAAATCCCATTGAAATCACATTTCTCTTTTGCAAGGGAGGCCAGGGCCTGAAGACAACCTAACATGCATGTTTTTGAACATGTTTCTTCCTGTTGAAAGTGAGTCATTTACTTCCACCATCACCAGTGTGCTGCTGATGATGGGGCTTATTTACAACTGGAACTCTAACACAGTCTGCTGGCTTTCTTAGATAACTTATACTATTTTAGCATTTCATGATCTCATGTATATCAATTTATTGTACTGTAATATCAATGAGTTGACTGTAACTGGAGTTGAATCTGATCTAAATTGAATTTGTAATTTGAACTTTTTTCTTTTTTTTGTGTGTGTAGTACTTCTTGTGTGTGAAGTGGTGCGTATAAATAAAGTGAAATACATATCTAAAGTGGAAAAAAGTGAAATATACACAATTGGACATTTGAATTTACTAAAAAAATACTCTAGGAAAAACATATCAAAAAATGTTTTCATTAAACATTATCTCTAAAAGCGGATTTGTGAGGAAAATTAGCAAACAGATTTGTTTATCAGTCTGCCAGCCAGGGTTCAATCAAACTCCTCCTGCACTGGTCAGCCAGTTGGCCAGTCAGCAAGTTAAAAAAAAAAAACCAAAAAAAACAATCCCATGTGTCACTCAGTCAGAGTGTAAATGATTAATTTCCCAAATCCATTCTTTATTCATGCTGCTGCCTTGCACCTGTGCCGGCCCCTTTTAAAGCCCTTTTCTCCTGCAGCCGTTAAGACATCCAGCTAATTGCTGCGATAAAAGGCTTAGCATAGGGATCACTATATATTAGCAGTGCTTTGTATATAGATACTAGTCCAGGTCCTTGGGATCCCTTACAGTTGCCAGAAAGCAAGTACATGAAGACAAGCGTTGCTGCTAAGAGCACAATTACACTCGAAATGCAGCTCAGATTAAAAAAAAAAAAAGTATGTGTGAAACTTTTTACTAATTCTTAAGACAAGTATAAATACAAACAATGGAGTTGTTGCAATATGTAAATGTAATTTCTATGCTTATATTTACTGTGGTGAAAATTGTGTTCTAATAAACAAATGTGATGGCAGCAATGCATTTTAAAAGTTGGGACGAGGACATGTTTACCACCATGTTGCATCACCTCTTCTAACAACTCTCCATCCATGTGGGGATTGAGAGGACCAGATCCTGTAGCTTTGAAAGCAAACTGTTTTCCTGTTCTTAATTAAAACTAAAATATTTGAGTTGCTCAACACTTCAAAGCATTCTTTGTCACATTTTCTTTTTATAGCACATGACCAGAACATGGGCTACTTTAGCAACTCAACTCTAAGTCATGCTGGTGTAATTCAATGTAAATAAAAAAGGTTTAATATTGACTTACTAAAATAAAATTTGTAATACACTCCAGCACTACTATAGAAGTATACAGTTTTCAATTATTATTACATCAGAACATTTTCTAGAACTTTTTTTTATATGTATATTTATAATGAAACTAGTGAACCCTTCCCTTTTATTACTGCCTGCATACAGGTGGAAGAGAAATAATGTTTTTGTCTGTCTGCATGCAGTGTTAGCAAAATATTCATACTTAGATGGGAGTAAATCTTTGCAAGGCACATCAGCCTTTACGAGGGTTTTGTATACTCCCCTCAACACCACTCAAATGTGTGTAACCTTTAACTAAAATAGAATATTTTGTATCAAAGCTCAAAATCACACAAATGGTGTCATGCAAAACTTTTTTTCCCTTTCAAAGGCCCTGATAGGTGAATTCCATACAGGTGCAGGACATACCGAGTTAAAAGCTGCAGGCCTTTTCCCTGGCCACATGTCTAACACTCCTCTCAGTAAAATAAGTTCAATACTAGCGCCTGGGGAACGCTGAAAGGCATGCGTAGTCAACCACTCAGTGAAGTGGAAGTTGACGAGGTTGGTAAAGGCACAGAAGGTCCCACATGAAAGTAAATTACAACATTTCATCACAAAAGAAACCTGAAAGGCACTGGATACAAAAAGACTGTGGTGGTGATGTCACGCTGAGACAATCCCTGGAGGTGCTCCACAACAAAATGAACAAAGGATCTGCTCCTTGGACTATATAACAACATCAACGTCCCAAATCACAGAAGCTGGCCAAACAGTGCATTACAAAAAATAAAAATAAAAATAAAAAAAGATCTGGACATAATACCTCAAATGAGATGCGTACTTTGAGCCAGTTCCTAACATAACAGGCTGACTTTGATGGGTGGTGCCTGAGGATTAGATCATGTCTGAAGGTGAAATTCACGTCACCTTTCACCCCAAACATTGAGCCCTACAATCTGAGCATTCTGGTCAAACAATGCACTGATGTTTGCCCAGTGTAAAGTTGTATCTACATTTTATATATGTTTATCCTCCCCGTACAGTAAAAATAAATCCTTGTAAATCTGTGGTACCCCGGACACTTATGTACGTATGTTTGCATGTACATATGCATGTGTATATACAAGTGTATGTACTGTATTTTTTCGACTATAAGGCGCAAGCGCATTAAGCAAAACTAAACATTGTGACAGATTTTTGAATGCCATGTACCACATAAAAATGGTTCGAGGTCAGTAAGCACAACCAGAATTAATACATAAGGTGCACTGGATTATAAGGCTCACTTATCTAAAAATGATGCAGAAAAACTGGTCCATGCATTTGTCATGTCTAGACTGGACTATTGCAATGGTTCGTTATCTGAGTGTCCAAATACTTCATTAAAAATCTTCAGTTAATCCAAAATGCTGCTGCCAGAGTCTTAACTGGAGTTAGTAGGAGAGATCATCTCTCTCCAGTTTTAGTTTCTCTCCATTGGCTCCCTGTCAAATCCAGAATTGAATTCAAAATCTTACTTCTAACCTACAAAGCTGTCAACAAAGCTAGCTCCATCTTATATTACAGATCTTATTGTTCCATATTTTCCTAACAGAGCACTTCACTCTCAGGCTGCAGGTTTACGTGTGGTTCCTAGAGTTTACAAAAACAGAATGGGAGGCAGATCTTTCAGTTATCAGGCTCCTCTCTTGTGGAACCAACTTCCAATCTCTGTCCGTGAGGCTGACACATTGTCCAGTTTTAAAACTAGGCTTAAGACTTTCCTTTATGTTAAATCCTGTAGTTAGAGTCAGCTTGGGTTTCCTGAGCTGTCCCTTAGTTATGCTGCTATAGGTTTAGACTGCTGGAGGACAAACTGACCACAATTTTTCACTCAGCTACTGTCTTTACTTACTCTGCTCAACCTGTTTTGTATTTGTAATTATTTTTCTATCCTTAACATGTTTTTTGTCTTTCAGGTACACCTGGACCTATACCTGGACCGACCATTCTGTGTTTGTTTGTCTCTCCTTCCTGTCCTCTCAAAACTGTCAGACAAAGCAGATGGACACTTGTCCTGAGCCTGGTTCTGCTGGAGGTTTCTTCCTTTGAAAAGGGAGTTTTTCCTTTCCACTGTTGCCACTGTGCTTGCTCAGGATGGGAGACTGCAACGAAGTCAAGATTCAACTTGTCTGCTGGATTCCTTAGATACAGAACTTTACTAATTGACTTTCATGTATGTGAATGTTCCTGTAAAGTGCCCTGAGACAACTTTGTTGTGATATGACGCTATATAAATAAACTGAATTGAATTGAACTGTTGATTTTTGAGAAAATTTAAGGATTTTAAGTGCGCCTTATAGTCCAAAAGATATGGTATGCTTAGATGTCCATCTGTCTGTCAGTCTACTTCAACATTCTTTCAGTTATTTTAACCAATCAGGTGTAAAACATGCAACATGTCCAGAACATTATGGTTATTGCTTTTGGTATTTCGAAGTTTTACACCTTTTTGTATTATTTAACTTTATTTGTCTTTTCTCCTCATCAAAGTGCATCTCTTCAACATTTAAAACACTTTATGTTCTATGAGAAATTTTGCTTACTTGTGGTTTTTATTTTTAATACGGTTTTGCTCTTCTTTTTTTTTTGCTTATAGCTACCATTCTGCTTTTATATGATTGTCTATTGTTGTCTGTACCTCATCTGGGTCATTTGTTTAAAACAGGTCTCTTGTAAATGAGTCCTCAATAGTAAAGAATGAATTAAGAAAATGTCTGATTTTAACATGGTTAGTCAGACTATTTGACTATCTCTTGACTGGCTTTGCACAGAAGTGGTCTACTCTTGTGCAATAATAAATAAACAAATAAATAATAATAATAGCTTAGATAAATATGGCTATTTTAGCCCAATTTAATAAACACAGTATCAAAAGTCATTGTGCGTTTTTCTACAACAAATCAAAATACAATCTTTTTTTATTTATTTTATTTGTGTCGTTGTACATCAGGGATCTGCAACCTTTACAATCAAAATGGCCATTTTTATGCCTTTGTTTACTAAATTAAAAAAGTGTTCAGAGTCGCTACAACCTGCTACAACTGTGGTTATCAACTGGTGGCCCATGGGCCAGTTTAGGTTTGTTGGAGGGTCTTTTGTAGGGGTGACATTATAAAGCTAAACATTTCTAATGATTTTTAACATGAAGACCAGATTCTTGTAAGGAGGGGGGGGGGGGTTACTGCAATAAAAACTATGAACTATGCAGACCTATGTGTTTTTTTTTTTTATTGTGGAAAAATTAATTTAGTGTAGAACGCATTAAGTTAAAGTGAGTATGTTTTACTCCTTGTACTTGTTCTAGTATTCACATATTTGCTAAATAAATGACAGGAAAACAGCTATAGTTATTTTTTGTTGTTTGCATAACAACCAACAAAATTCAGTTTTATTTTAGTTTTGGGCAAAGCTTGAAAGAGCCGCTGCAGATGGACCAAAGAGCCACATGTGGCTCCAGAGCCGTAGGTTGCAGACCTCTGTTGTTGATTGATATCAATTAACATTTCATTAATCTGGTTGAAATCACTCTATTTTCGGCTACATTATCTAACATTTATAAAAGTGTTTTTGCTTTTTTAGGGTCAGATGCAAAAAGAAGAAAAAAACAACAACATGCAGTTATTATTTAGCGTCAACTTAATTTATATCCACATCGTAGAAGTAAGTAATAATTAGGGGAAAGGTGTGCTACTTTTCCCTGAAAACAACAGCTTCACTTTTTTTGAAAACTAATCCTCAAACGGTTGACTCTGAAAACACTTCACCCTATGCAAATATTGTTCCAGTTTTCAGCTTCTCTTTGTCTGAACGCATCACTTTCTGTCTCGCGTGCTTTCTCGTTAAAAACATTACACGCAGTTCTTTATAGATTTCTACAGCTCAGACACACGGGGAGACATTGCACGGGGAAATTGCAACATTGAAATGGATGTTGCCTCGTAAAAGAGAAATAAGTGAATAAAAACAACAGAAAAAGTACACTGCGATATTTGCAATTTAGAAGGTAGCACCTGTGATTAAATGCAGCGTGGCAGCTTCCATCTGTTCTTAATGACTGTGCAGTTGCTCATTTTTGCAGGTTTTACACTTTCAAAAGTGCATAATGACACAAAGAAATTTTAGTTTTTCCGTTTGTTCACCTTCATAGGATGATTGGTCCTTGTATGAGAGTAAAGGAAGAATTAAACAGCTGCAAGTGGGGAAGGGAAAAAAAAGGACAAAAACTGTTTTGGGTAGAAAAAATATGGGCACAGACAGACACATGCACACAAGCTTACACACACACAGACACACACACACAGAGACACACAGAGACAGACTGGAAAGTAATGGAGTGAGGAGAGAACTCTGCCGTCTGACATGAAAATCAACATGGCGTGACATGACCATTACACTCCCTCACACATGCGCGTGCATAAATGAAAAAATCAATAGTGACCTGCAAATTATTTGAACCAAAACAGCACACAAACAAAGAAACGTACAGTACGCATACCCAAATGAGTCACATTGTGCGATTTACTGCAACTATAAGCTTTACGATGGCACTTTGATCTGATGTACCAACTTTTTTTTTTTTTAGAAAAAAACTAAACATTGTACATAAAACCTGAGCAAGAGATTTATTTAAACGTTGCAGCTGTTGGACGTGTTCACTAATTCCAAAAAGGAGTGAGCGTAACGACTGTATGAGGCTTCATTTGTATTGCAGCTGATTTATTTGACCTTTTAAGGCTGACTTCAACATCCTTCTCAGGCGACGAGACGACACAGGGAGACGGACAAAAGTGACTTTATAGGCTCACCACAATTGTGCAGACAAACACACGCAGGCTGAAAGTTAAGTTTGCCGTTCTAAGTAATGAAAACAAAGTGGCAGCAGTGACATTTAGCCCTAACTAAAGCAGAGATATTTGTGTTCATATTTGCAGCGCCCACTTATTTATTCATTTTCCCCAACTATGTATTAATTTGCATTGTGCAACAGCGTTGTGGTACATTTTTTGTCGAGGTTTAATGTCATGTGCCCATCAATCGTAATTTTACTTTCTGTCACTTGTTTTGCAGTTATTGATGTCAGTAACTTTGTGTTGTGCACTTGACTGCCCATAGACAAAACATCTGGTCCAACACTGTCTTGAGTCTCGTTCCTGCCCTCCTAATTCAAGGTCACTGAAGATAAATGGCCTCCAATCATGAGCATGTTTTAGCGAGATATTTGTTGCTGCTAAAAGAGGAGATTCAACAGAATCAAGCTTGCTGATAAAGACAAGATTTTACAAAAAAAAAAAAAAAAAAAACTGTTAGCTTTTCTAACCTATAATGCTAACTAAAAATTAGCTTTGCTAATTTTAAACTGCTAAACAGGTAAACAAAAAAATGCAGAAGTTAATGCTAACTGCTAACCGCCAAGGCAACTGTATCTCATTCTGTGTTACACGTCTTCATCTCCTTCCAGTTGAAGACTGGTGGGACCGACCGGTTGATGCTAATTTGATTACTTTAGATTAGCTAAACCATGGTGTTCAGATATCTGCTGCTTCGACCAATCACGTCTTGTCACATCATACATAGTCAGCCAATGGCGTGCCTAATGGACTTTTCAAGACACGCCCACAACAGACAAGAACAAACATGTACATTTTATTAGTGGACTTAGCAAAATCTAATTTAGTGGAAGCTATTTGGTTTGCCAACTGTTTCCAAAGTTAATGAAAATGCTAATCAGCTAAACAAAATGTTAGTTTTGCTATTAGCTGTTAGCAGAGTAGTGGAACCATGTCCACCACCGCTAATTATCATTTCATCATGTATTATAATGTGTTGCATTATAATTGGCTTCAACTGATTGAAATTGCATGTGAATTTAAATTTGTTTTGAACTGATTTTGACCTTGTTTTTGTTGTATTTTGTTGTTTTGTTGCCCTGGGATAACCTTTGTTGTATACTGTAGACTGAACTGAACCAAACTGAATTACTAAGTTTCTTCTTGCTGCTTCCTTGTAAGAGGTTTGTCACAGTGAGCAAATTAACATGAAATATTTTGGAGTTTCTTTGCGCTGAATACTTCACCTGAAGCAACCTGGGTTTTAGAGTCAGAGTCAGGAATTCTTTATTGTTGTTCTCGTGTGGTACATGTGGTGGAGCGAAATTAGGTACACAGGGTCCCAGTTACATCCCACAACAAAATGTAAAAGAAAAACAATGATAACATCTAAGTTATGAACTAAGAAAAACATCAACAAAAATACACTAGGCACTAGCATAAAAACATCACGTTGAACAGCAGCACAAACATGAGCATGAGTCTGTGTGAGCAGATGAGCAAGCATGAACACATCAACATGAAAAAGATCAGCAGCAATATTGAAACAGATCAGCAGCAACATGATGTGATTTTTCACAGTGATTATTCTGGCCAGAGATTCATGAGTCTAACAGCCTCAGGGTAGAAGCTGTTCCTCAGACTAGTGGTTCTACACTTAATACTCCTCAACCTCCTTCCTGAGGGGAGCAGGGCAAAAAGTGTGTGTGCTGGGTGAGTGGGGTCCTTCATGATGCAGGTAGCCCTCTTCCTGCATCTGGAGGTGTAGATGTCTGTGATGTGTGGGGAGGCTGAATCCAACAGTCTTCTGTGTAGCCTTCACCACTCTCTGCAAAGCTTTTCTTTCTGCAGCCTCCATGCCACACGTTGATGCTGGAGCACAGGATGCTCTCCACTGCACACCTGTAAAAGGAGGTGACGACTGAGCTTCCCAGACCAGCTCGTCTCTGCCGCCTGCGGAAATAGTGTCTCTGATGATCTTTCTTGATCAGGCTGGAAGTGTTGTTGCCCCAGCTGAGGTTGTCGTTCATGTGTACACCCAAGTACTTGTAGCTGGAGACCACTTCCACCGCATACCCTCTTATGTTCAGGGGGTATAGGTGTGTTTGTTCCTACTGAAGTTCACAATCATCTCCTTTGTCTTCTTCACATTGATGTGAGGGTTATTCTCTTTGCACCAGCTCTCCAGGTTTTCCACGTCCTGCCTGTAACTGGACTCATCATTGTTTGTGATGCATCCCACCACCGCTGTGTCATCTGCAAAATTTACAATGTGACAGCCTGGATGGGTAGCTGCACAATCATACGTGAGCAGAGTAAACAGGAGGGGGCTCAACACACATCCCTGAGGAGAGCCAGTGCTGAGGGTTATGGTGGAGGAGGAGAAGTTGTGGATCCTCACTGACTGTGGTCTGTTTGTTAAGAAGTCTAGTACCCAGTTGCAAATGGAGGGGCTTAGTTCTAGTGTGGATAGTTTGTCCATCAGGGTCTGGGGGATCATGATGTTGAAGGCAGATGTCAAGTCTACAAAGAGCATACGGCAGATGTGAAGTCCACAAAGAGCATACGGACGTAAGAGTCTTTCTGCTCTGCTTTAACTGGCAGCACCAGAATTACAAGGCTACATCACCTAACCACTGAGCTATCACAGCCCTTACACTTTATTAAATTTAATTTAAAATGTTCAATCATTTGACATATGATGTCAAATGACCATGATGGTGGGGCTGAGATGAGGTAGAGGCAGGAGCTGACCTGGGACCTGAAAGTCCCAGGTTTGATCACCAGCCATTCCCATATGCCGTGGTGTCTCTGTGTAAGACACCGAATCCCTAATTGCTTCCCGGGCAGCCTGCATAGCTGCCCACTGCTCCACCTGGTGCATTCCAGGTGCAATGGGTTATATGAAGAGAACCATTTTCGCCATTGTGTGGGAACATACAATGACATAGCACTTTACATGTGTAAAAGCCCAATGTATTACAAAAACAACCTCCTTTAAAATTAAAAATAGGTTAAGACATCCAAAAGTACACCTATTAATGTATAAAAAGTACCAGAATTACATAATGATAATCTGAGATTTTAAAAAGATTTTTTTCAACTTTGGCAGTTTAGGGGATAAAAATAGGACAGCATTTATGTATGTAGTACCTACTGCCAAAGCACCTAATTAAGCTCTTTAATTTACCCATTTTCTCCTCATATTTACGCTTGAAATCGTCCCTCAAGACCGATTCCTCTGTTTCCTGTTAAAGTATCTTCTTCCAAGTGGGAGATTATTAGTGCGAGACACTTCCTCACAACAGATAATCCTCCAAAGTGGCACCTGGGGATTGCACATGGGATGCAAAGGTACACTGCTGAAATATACATATTTTACCAGTGCAGGATAAAGGATTTTTACAAGTCCCTGTTTATATTTGCATTCATCACTACATGTATTTAGACATTTCTGCAATATTGATGACTGAGAGGAAAGCAACATGCAGGCAAGCAGAGAGCAGGACATGATATCAGCATGTACCCTTGCTGTTCATGAGTTTTTTATATAACTATTTGCTGTGGTCACATTAGTCTATTAATCCCAAACCAGCCCAATAAGCTCTGTAATAAGCTCAATATTTTTGGATACATATAATTTCTGAAATGCTTTACCTCAAAAAAAGTTCTGAAACTATAAGGGTAAAAGTGGATTTGTAGCAAATATATTCAAGTCCCCACATTATAAGGCTTTTGAGTAAACAAAAATTTAAACTGTAAAATAAAACTATATATATATATAAGGTCTAAACCCACTATAATAAATTATATTTGACTAAGGCCTAACAAACAACTAAAAAAGAACATTAAATCCCACCAAAATCATTACTCTTTCTGAAAGGAATGTCCCTGTGATTGACTTGTGACCTGTCCAGGGTGTACCCTGCCCCTCACACAGTGATTGCTCGACATGGGCACCGGCTACCCCCATGACCCAAAATGGAAGAAGCGAGTAAAATGATAATGGAATGGATGGATGGAAAGGAAAGCCTTGAAAATGTTTTGGCCCTACTTTTTTCATGTTCTTTTAACGGTTCGTATTTTTATTGTACCATAATTTCTGCTGTATAAGTCACAGTTATTTATTTATTTTTTTTTGTGCATAAATTAGCATGCCTGCGACTTATACAGTGAAGTGACTAATAAACATTTATTTCCCCATATTTATAATCCAATTTTTGGCTGAGATTTGACGATTTCAATCATTCTGACAAGGAAAATATTGAACATTACCATTTTCATCCACTAGAGGGCCCTCGACTAATATGACAACCTAAGTGTCTCAAAAGTGGCTATTATTGAGACACTTGGCTTGCCATACCAAGCCACCTCCGTCTCGCTCCCAAACTCCTAGAGCAAACGTCAAATCAGCTGCATTTTGTTGCGCCGCCCAGGCAAAATGCTGCTGATTTGACTATTAAATTGCATTTATTAAGGAAAAGTTCAACTGAGATACACCTTTATTAAAATTTTGAGCAAACAACTAATGTTCTTAGGTGGTTCTCTTGTTAAATTTTGACAAAATGCACAGCGAGTCATTGCTCTGTGCACTCCCACTTCCGCGAATCAATTTTTGAAATGCGACTGATTTGACTGTCAAAGTGCATTTATTAAGGAAAAGTTCAACTAAGACAAACCTTTGCTATAATTTCAAGCGATCAAATAATTATTTTTAAGTGTTAATCTTGTTAAATTCTTGTTAAAGTCCTCCTGTGCACACTCCTGCGGCCACCATTTGGAAGCCAGTCAATTTTTGGCACAATACTAGCCCACATTTCCAGGTTGTGACCATAACAAACACGACGCATCAGTGGTGACGCATAATAGATGTGACTTATGCAGCGAAGCGACATATCCATGCTTTTTTCCACTTTATTAGACATATTTGGACTGATGCGACATATACTGCGGTGCGACATGTATGGTGGCAAGTACGGTATATCCTTCGGCATTTTTTTCTCAGTTTGGTCTGATTTGTGACCAGAAAAGGACGTATCATAGTTTTAACACATACACAAACACACACATCAAAAAAAAAAAAAACTTCTGTTTTCATTTGTGTATGTCTGAATGCTGAGTCTGACTAACAAGCTAGCAGCTATAAACAAAACAAAAAACTTTCCCTGCTTTTTTCCTATTACTGTGACATGCTTATATGTGGGACGGTAAAGCAAGAACACTGGTTTGTACCTCTACTTTACAAAACTGGGCATGATCCACTAATCAAGCACTTGTGGTGATTATCACACCCAGTCATAGTCATTTTTGTATTTGCTAAAATTGATGAGCTGTTGAAGCCATCTTGAGTCAGGTTAACTGTTGTCTGTGTGTCTATATGAGGGTTTCATTCAAATCTGTCCACTTTTTTAAATGATTTTATTAACTTGATGCAGACAAACAGACACATACTGTGGACATGAGCAATTACATCAACCAACGCTCATAACAGTGAGTGCTGTTTGAATAAAAATGGCAACATTAAGATGTTTTTACAGACATATGCAGACTAAAATTATACAGTGCAGACTCTGTGCTGTAAAGCCACATCAGTTCTGTAGATGTAGTGTTATGGGAATATGTCATATCACCCATCACCCCCTCCCCCCCAGTCAGCTATAGTAGGCCTGTTAACAGTAATTACGAGGTTTCTTGTTAATTAGCATGGAGCACCCAGCTGTTTCAACCCCAGAAGACAAAAGGCCTTCAGAGCACACTCGAACTCATACGCACACACACACATAGACAGACGCTCATGTGCACACCTGAGAGGGTCTTGGTAAAATGTCAGGGCTGTTCAGATTGTAATTACAGGGAGATTTGCTGCCTTTCTCACAAAGCTGAGATAAACCAGCTGACTGACACACACACACACATGGTCACACATACAAATACACGCAGCAGGGTCACATTCACAATCGGTCTGACACACAACTATTACAGAAAATCAATAGCAAATCCTGTTTTCTGGACTCACCGTGTTTAAGGCTGGCAGTCACAACGAGAACCACAAAGTTCATCTTCCTTTCATTCAGAAATATATTTAACAAATAAAGATTTTAAAGTTACTTTTGTTTTTCCCTTTTAGGCCAAACCTTGTAGATGATTTTAAACGTGCTCTTGCAATGCTGTGAGATCTCGGGAGATGTGTCAGCACTCGGAAACTGTGTTGAAGATGACTCTCAGCTACTACCACTCCATATTTTAGCTCAGCATATGTCAAACTGGCTGTGTTTTAGCCACTACAACACAGCCAATGTGTATTATGTTGGCTAATATCCAACAGCTACGGCAGCCAACTTAAATCTGAAATATTATCAGTGATCATGGGTTTCAGGTGTACAGTAGTCCCTCGTTTACCGTGGGGGATCCACACCCTGAAGCCCCACGATAAGTGAACATTTGCAAAGTAGGAATAGTAGTACAAGTAAGTAGTAGATTGTTTTAGTACATACATATATACACACACATACATATATATATATATATATATATATATATATATATATACATATATATATATATATACATACACACACACACACACACACACACACACACATATATATATATATATATATATATATATATATAGTTTTTTTTGTTTTTTATTGATTATATTAATTTCTTTACAATTTAAATTTTATTTGAAGTTACAGGCCTATCAATACGCTGAGAATTAAACTATATTTATCCTAACTGAGGGTGTTCAGCAAGATACCAACAACTTATTGCTCATAAGCTTTCATATATTTCCATTTTAAAAGTTCTGAACTTTTCTTTTACGAACACCGTACTCCATTTTTACAAGTTCCTACTATAGTATTTATCTTCACATGATATCTCACATGTTGTAGTACAGGAGTAATTATAAGTATTATTATTATTATAATAATGATAATAATAACAATAATAATAATAAAACACTGTGATTTTTGCATACAAAATCAAATAGGAATTAAATAATAAAACTCCAATGTGTATAATGCCTGTATTTTTCAATGAACAAAATAAAACGCCTGCATTGAATTAACTATTGCCTGAGTTTGGATGTGTGTGTGTTGATGCACATTTACAGACAAAACATCACTTTATACACTTTTACTTTCTGTTTTAAACCTTGGTGTGCCACTGTTTGTCTAATATGACCACACTGAACTGCCGACAGCACGCTGAGTCGTAGGAAGAAGCACAGTTATAATTTTAGCAGCCCCACTGTGTTCACCCTGGTTACTTAGAGCCAATTGCACTCATTTTCTCCCAGTGGTCTTCTTTTTTGTCCAAGGGCAGACAGCAACATTAGGGGTCAATTTACTGCAATCTAGACCAAGAGAAAGGCGATAACAACAACTGCCATCAACAATTCGCAGAAAACCCACTTCATTCATAAAATTGTTTTCCCCTGTCAAGTCAGAGGGATAGTCAAATGTAGGCTACTGTTGCTCTTTATGGTGATTTCAAAAATGGTGGTATGCACAAGTATAAACACCAGTGAAATTTCTATAAGTTTAGTCCTGACTTTTTTCCACAGCTGAAGTAGGATGCATGTTCTGTATACTGGCAAAATCCCTGACTTAAATGCGCTCTTGCAGCTGGAAATGAAAAAAAGAGATAATGCAGAGCAGCATATGTCTGTAGAACACATGACACCAGACATGGTGCAGAAAGTACGCTGAGGAAATTGCTTGTGTCTTCTGACATGTTCAAAATAGCAGATGTGCTGTCATGCTATGACAATAATTAAATTGAGGTGTATTTACAATATCTAGGAGCGAACGGAAAACAAAACACAGATCAGCAGAAAAGAGTTTAAAGATTGTTGTAACATTTTAAATTTGCATTCTCACGCCCTTCCAGAACACCTCTACAACGTTTTAGGACTGAAGTATGAATTGGATCGGTGTGTCAACAGCACCAGTGAAAGCCATTATTAACCTAGGCCTCAACCGATCCAGTATGGTGCAGTTTAGATAAACTTGCATGTTATATTTGGCAAAAGTATGTCCGATGCCTTTCCTAACACAACCCTCACCATTTACTCATGCTTGAGACCGGCACAAGAGATATACTGGCTTGTGCTCCCTTATGGCTGGTCTGGACCTTGATTGCCAAATGAAATGCAAAATATACTTTCATCTGAAAACAGGACATTGGATCACTGAGCAACAGTCCAGTTCTTTGTCTCTCCAGACAGGTAAGCCACTGCTGATGCCACCTCTTGTTTAAGAGTGACTTGACTTGAGGAATGTGACATGTGTAGCTCATGTCTGAGTTAATCAGCTGATTAGGTTGTGACAACATGAGTTTTCCATATTGAGCCTCTTCACAATATTCAATTTTTTTGAGACTCTGAATTTAGTTTTTTCATTATTTGTAAGTCGTGATCATCAAAATCACAATAAATAAGGCTTGAAATGTTTCATTCTGTGTAATATATGTAATACGTGAGGTTCAATTTCTGAAATTAATGACAAAAAAATTGACCATTTGCACTATATTCTAATGTTTTTTTTTAGATACATTGGTACAGTGTTCTTTGTGGCACTTGCAACTTGACGCCCCAAAGCGTGATTGATCCAGCCCTGCATTTGAGAAGTTGTCTTTGTTCTGAGGTCTCCTCCATAAAGGCCCCATCTCTGCAGGTGCACAGTAGAATGGTGCGTTGCAACTTCAAAGTCCAGTGGATCTACGTCAGAATCTATTGTAGTCAAACTGGGATTTTGATTGGCTTTTCTACCAATCCTACAAGCCAACCCCTATGCCATTTTGTTTTTCAAACCCCAACTTCCCTTTCATTATTGCTGGCTGCACTTTTAGTTCCTATGAAATGAGGCAAACTACTAACTTAAAACATACTTCTAATACTAGCTTTGTCTTAAGCAAAGGTATTTATGAAAGGCATATATTTTATGGTGCTCATGGCTTTAAACCTTCAGACATTTGAAGACTTGGGACTGTAATTGTTTTCTTTTCCCTTACAAAGTCTTTTTTTGGTGTTCCCTACTGTTTTTGTGCTTTTTACTCATCGTTCCAACATTTTTCAGTCAGATAATCTGGACAGTTTTTTTTTTTTGTGCTGAAACGTTTCGCCTTCGATCCAGAAGGCTTCATCAGTCAAGGAAACACACAACAAAACTGATTCTTCCTCCAACAGCTTACTCCAAAGTGGAACAAACCAGTTCTGCTTGTGATTAGATGGTCTCTTTAGTGCGCCCCCTCCTCCATTGCCGGCCCTTTTCCTTGTTGACAGTCTTGTCAAACTGGTTTAAAACAACAAAGTCCATGCTCAATAATCCAGGTATAAAATCCAACATTTGTCAGTCAGTTCATCTGGACAGTTTCTTTTTTTGTGCTGAAACGTTTCGCCTTCGATCCGGAAGGCTTCATCAGTTAGTTGTTGTTTTCAACCAGTTTGACAAGACTGTCAACAAGGAAGAGGGCCGGCAATGGAGGAGGGGCGTACCAAAGAGACCATCTAATCACAAGCAGAACTGGTTTGTTCCAATTTGGAGTAAGCTGTTGGAGGAAGAATCAGTTTTGTTGTGTGTTTCCTTCACTGATGAAGCCTTCCGGATCGAAGGCGAAACGTTTCAGCACAAAAAAAGAAACTGTCCAGATGAACTGACTGAAAAATGTTGGATTGTATACCTGGATTATTGAGCATGGACTTTGTTGTTTACTCATAGTTCTACATTCATGGTGTAAATAATAAATTGACATGTATTTTTTTTTTTTTTTATAAAGTTTAATATTTCTATTGTTTGAAGATTTCTCAAGCATTTTAACCAGATGTGTTGGAATTCTTGAACATCACTCTTGCCTTACTTCACCCACGCTGATTCTCATTTATCTTAGGTTGATTTTTTATTTTTTTTATTTTTTTAAGCCTGTGTGCAGTGTCTATGACTGACTTTTCTTGATTATCTTTAGATGCCTGTAATGCCATCATCTGTCTGTAAGAACACTACGAAAGCCGGTAAGACACGTTGTTTTCTGCTCAGAATATCATAGCAGCACATTCATAATAGGGTAGCAGATGTAGCTTGACAACTGCAGGATGTTGGATTGATTTTACCCACACACACTTCCCACTGAGGATATGTCAGTCACAGGCCTAAATGTGTTTGTTTCATAAGACACTGGATTAAACCTCACCTTTGTAAACTACCGGGCGTCAAGATGAAAATGTCATGTTTGCCATAGATTCTCAAAAGTCTCCAGTTCGAGCGGAAATGGTCTGCTCACGCTCAGTCGGCACTCCATCATGGCACATTAGGTTAAATAGCTGCACATCAGTAACAGCAGAACCGTTTCAACATGAAAAAAAAAACATCCTCTCTGTGAAACCAAATGTGACAGTTTGCTCTCAGTACTGCTCAATGCCTGCAGGATAATAAGACAGACATTTACGTCGCCATCTACAAAGCGGAGTTCACCCAGTGTTCAAGAGAATCCTGAGAAGTCTAATATTTTTGTCATTTATAATCCTGAAAACACACAACAGTACAAATAAACACAAGTTTCATTTTTAATAAAGTTTTCTAAAATGTAAAAAAGAGAGTTTAGAGCATTTTTTTTTGTCTTCTGAATGGCCAGAGTTATTAATGCACCTATATTTTAATTTATTTATTTATGTATTTATTTAATTCATGAAATGTACCAATCAACTGATTAAAGAACGCTTTTATCCCCACAGTCATTGTTTTTTTGTTTTTTTTTACAAATTATAGATTTAAGGCCTTATCCTAGGATTGCTATTGAATTATTACAGTCCAACTCTTTTTTTCTTCTTTTTAGTAATGTTTTTATGTATTTTAATTTCGTTTTGAATGTACATTTTTACGGGCAGCACTGTGGCGCAACTGGTAGAGCTGCTGCCTCTCAGCGAGCAGGTCCCTGGTTCAAACCCCGGTCCAGGGGCCTTTCTGGGTGGAGTTTGCATGTTCTCTCCGTGCATGCGTGGGTTTTCTCCGGGTACTCTGGTTTCCTCCCACAGACCAAAAACATGCATGCTAGGCTGATTGGTAACTCTAAATTGTCCCTAGGTGTCAGTGAGAGGGTGAATGTTTGTTTGTCTCGTTTGTCTCTATGTGTCCCTGTGATGGACTTGCGACCCGTCCAGGGTGTACCCCGCCCCTCGCACAGTGATTGCTGGACATGGGCACCAGCGACCCCCGTGACCCAAAATGGAATAAGCGGGTAAAGAAAATGGATGGATGGATGTACATTTTTACCCTGTTTTTATTCATTTTGCCATGTTTAAAGTTTGTATGAATGTGCTGGCTGTCATCACCACCACTACTTACTGTAATGAATTGCCCTTCAGGGACCTAATAAAGTGAAGTGAAGTGAATAGAAATGCAGGGTTACATTCAACTCAGCCCATAATAAATTTGAAAATCTTATTAGAACAGAAAATGGGCATGTTGTTGGGAAAGATGGCAAAGCTGTTCCCTCTCTGTTTCCTCCCACAAACCAAAAACATGCATGTTAGGCTGATTGGTAACTCTAAACTGTCTCTAGGTGTGAGTGAGCGTGAATGCTTGTTTGTCTTCTTTGTCTGTGTCCCCCGACTCTCGCACAGTGACTGCTGCGTACGGGCACCAGCAACCCCTATGACCTGTAGAGTAGGAGGAGGAAGAAAAAGAAAGTTTTATGTGTTGTCATTATTGTATGTTTCCATACAATGATTAAATGAGTTCTCTGCATTAAGCCCATCACATGAGATACACAGATGGAGCGGTGAGTAGCTATGCAAGCACCAGGAGGAGTTAAGAGATTAAGTGACTTGCTCAAGGATACCACAGCATGTGGACATGGCAGGGAATTGAACTTGCGACTTTCTGGTCCCAAGTCGGCTGTCCTTCTACACCACCTTGGCCCCTAAACTTTTTTGCTAACTTTGGAAACCGTTAGTGGACCAATTAGCTTTTGCTAAATTGAGTTCCAGTTAGCTTTTTGAAAACCTCTCTCAACTTTCTAAAAAGCATGGAGACACAGAAAACAATGCTAAGCTGAGCCAAACAAGGCAAAGCTAAGCAAGACAAAGCTAAGCAAGGGGAAGCTAAACAAGACAAAGCTAAGCAAGGGGAA
>NC_056516.1:27568172-27594534 GCF_014905685.2 Nematolebias whitei
AGGGGAAGCTAAGCAAGGGGAAGCTAAACAAGGCGAAGCTAAGCAAGAGGAAGCTAAGCAAGGGGAAGCTAAGCAAGAGGAAGCTAAGCAAGGGGAAGCTAAACAAGACAAACCCTAAGAAAGGCAAAGCGAAGCGTCACCCACTGACGGGTGGAAGGATGGATACAACGGAAAACAACAATCAGGTCTTAAAATATGTGGATACAAATTCTAATCTATCTATTATTCTTAATCCATTTCTTACTGTCTGCGTCGTTGGTGTCCAGCAGTCACTGCGTGAGAGGCAAGGGACACCGTTGGATGGATAGCAAGTCAGTTGCAGGAACACAGACGCACACACTCACAGCTAGAGACAATTTGAAGTTACCTATCAACCTAAAATTCAGACTACTCAGAGAAAACATGCAAACTGCACCCAGAAAGATCCCCGGCTGGGATTTTATCTGGCAACCTTCTTGCTGAAAGCCAACAGCTCTACCTGCTGTGCTGCCCAATACAGAATTAAAACATAATTTGATTAAACAGAACATACAGTACATTCTGACAGAAAATCAGACAACCTTTATTCAAACTCTATTTTTTACATTTTAACATGTTTAGTTACATGTTCTTACAATATACTATTTAATTGTGTACAGTTTGTGCTGTAATATTATCTATATAGAAAACGAAATCTTGGACAGTTTTCAGAAAATAAAGTTTGAAAAGATGAATAAACATTAAAAATGTGTGGTATGAATAACATATTAATACATGTTAAATCTCTTAGACTGCTTCAAGGTAATAATCAGCTTTAATTTCAGCCACAACTATTGAAAACAATACTCTTTGGCTGTCATCCATATAACTGGTAATCTTATTCTATACGATTATGAGAAGGAACAGTTCATTGTAATTGAAAATGTAATAATCCGTAGAACTTGGTTAATGGCTTGAATGCATCAACATGAGTGAAAGCTCAAATGTGAATGGTCATTTAGGTAAAATACAGCAGACATTAAATTTAACCTACGATGGAGGGGGTGTGCTCATCCAAAAAGATTTACTGCACTGGAAGGAATAAAAGCCGCTTTGTTTTAGATATAAAAGGTTTTAAAACAGAAAAAAGGTCCAACTTTAAAAGTAAAACACTTTATTACAGTTTCCTAAAATATTCAAGACTGATTAACTTTATCTTTAATTGCATTAGCATTTGAACCAACTAGTCAGCTCATATGCTGTCTGTCTGCAGGCAACATATAATAATGACGGACATAAAATGTCAAACGCTGCCTCCGAGTTCTACATAAAGTCTGAACTAAGGGTGCAATTAATTTACAGCGGAAGTAAAACATACTCATGTCACTCTTACTATATAAAGTTGGTAAATTAACATAATTCCATATAAATTAACAGTGCATTGTATTAGATATCAAAAGGATACAGGTGCAGCTAAAAATTAGAATATCTACATATATACACTTTGTTTAATGAATCTATATAAAATACGAGTTTCATTTTCTGAAATGATTGACAAAAAAGGGGATTTTTTGTGGTTTGAGATGCAGCTGTAATTCACGAACAGAGAACAGTGAGTTCTGTCAGACACCACCCACTCTCAGTCATGAACTGTACGATTGTACGGGACTGACTGAGTTATTACAGTTGAAGTGTTTGGTAGAATAAAATGTTCACATTTTCGGTCTCCAAAAAAAGGTCGCGGAATGGAAACAACCTCTGAGAAAAAAACAATCCAAAGACTTGTCTGACAACACACGGGTTCAAAGAGATGCAAGGACGCCAATAAATGAGCACAAAACTGATACTTGGAATGATAAACTGTTATAGTGACCCGGTTAGTGTTTGGGTTTTTTTTTTTTTCAGCTGCTCCCTTCCTCAGGGATCGCCACAGCGAACCAACTCGCACAAAGACTTGACAATAGTTTTTACACAAGATGCCATTCCTGAGCAACCACAGACCTCTGTGTGGAGCAGAGAGCTGCCTTTTAGGGCATCCAGGGGAGCAGATGGTGGGAGTTAAGGGCTTTGCTCAAGGGCTCAGTATGGGGCAAATGAGAGTGGAGGCAGGTGTGGGTGCTTCATCTTTCCTACCCACATTCTGATGTCGGTCCTTGGGATAGAACCGACTACCTTCTGATCACAGGTTCACCTACTCTAACCTTTGCGCCACCACTCCTAAATTTATTGCTGTACACTTTTCCAACAAATTCTGACCTTGTGATATTTTTTTAATAACAGGGTTTAGGGGACCACACCCCTCGCGATAAGTGGAAAACCGTGAAGAAGCGATACAGTAGTCCAAGTTCAAGTTTCACTCCCAATCTTCCTCCTTCTGTCTAAATAAACAATTTAAATTTGAATACTGTAATATTTTAAATAAGCAATCCATAAATATTACAGTATTTAAATTTCAGAGAAGAGAAGTGCAGCAGTACAGCAAAGGGTTAACCCTTTACGCAGCAGCAGCACGGCGCAGAATTGTACTTCTTGATCAATTACACTGTAACAACTGAACATAGAAGTTCTAAAATAATTTAAATTAACTTTTAACACTTTTCTATTTTGTGATTATGACGATTTTACAATGTGACATACATTGAATTTTAAGTCGGAAGACAAAAGTCGATCGGTGCAGCTGGACAGCAAAGGGTTAACCCTTCACAAAGCAGAAATGTGGGCGTGGCAGAGAGACGCAGGTGGCTGAGAACTGAGATCATGACAGGCTGCAGAGGGAGTTTCTCCCTGCAACAAATGATTTAGCAGGTGCTAAATCTTTTTAAATAATTTATTTTAAATGAACAATCCATGCCACTCATGTGGCTCATCCATCAATCAGCCAATTGTATGTCATGTCCACTTTTACTTAGAAAAATTGTGAAAGAGTGAGTCTACTAATCTCAAACCGCGAAGTAGCGAGGGACTATTGTACTGTAAAGTTGTTTAAAACCTATCACTATCTAACTGTTATATGCAATATTGTGCAAGTAAAACTAACTTTAAAACAAATTAAAATATTGCTCTTGACTCAGTGGTGATACTTTTTTTTTTTTTTTAATGGTTTCTTTTATAAGCTTGCTTTTTTTTTCTGGAAACTACTTTTACATATGTTGTGCTATTTTTCCATTTTTGGCTCAAAACATTCAGCTTTCTGCTCAGTCGGTGGTGGTGTGCTTGAAATTTAGCCTTTGTGACTATTAAAGTTTTTAAAATAACCTAATTTGGGGAAAAAATATATCTTAGAAATACATTGAGATTTCATTGGTTATTTCAAAAACGTTGTTCTCTGAAATCTACGTTAGCATATTTGCTCTATTTTTGCTTTTACTGTTGTGCTAATTTTATATTTAGCCAGTGTTTCTAGTTGTATCTTAAGCTACAATTTTACTAAATTAGATTTTTAGATACTTTTTTTCAAATTTGATCTTTAGCTATGATTTTACAAAGTTTGCATTTTTGTTGAGCGCATCTTTAGAGCACAATTTAGCTAATTATTGATTTAAGCTGCAGTTTTTTTTGTTTTTTTTGTCATAGCTTTTAGCTGGGGTTTTAGCATTTAGCTATTGTTTGATAGTTTTGTCTTAGTTACAATTTTGGTAATTTCACCATAGCTACAATTTTACTAATTTTATCCTCATTTTAACAAACAGTTAGTTTTGTCAGCATTAACACTCCATTTTCACTGAAAATGCTTTTTTCCCCATCTAATTTTTACTGATTCTTTTATTATACAAGTCATGAATAGTTAATCACAGAAATGTTTCGGTTTAATTCAATTCAATTCAATTTATTTATATAGCACCAAGTCATAGCAAAACTAACTAATTTAATTAATGAACAGTATTTTTGTCTTTATTCCAATGTCTTTTTAAAAAACGATAAAATAATCAAAACAGCGAAATGAAGAAGAGGAGAACTGTACAGTCCTACTGTTGATTTAACCACACAGAGAGCGGCAAGGAGAGGCTTTTTGCAGGATCCTGCCTTTGATGACTCTCTGTGAAGTGCCAGAAAAATATTTTTTGTCAAAAGTGAACCTGATCAATTTCGTGAAGTTGAGAAACATCTTTTGAACACGGTGACCTTCAAGACTTGTGGGGAATCCAGTGCTCCTTGTGACTGGATGGATTTTACTTCTGTTAACTTCTGTTCTATAAAAGGCGCGAGGCTGATCCAGTGACTCGCTTCCTTTTATCTTCCAATCTCTTTTATCCTTTTATCGTTCTGTTTCTTTTGATCGCAGAAACTCATTTCAACTCGTCCTGTACTGGGCATTTGGACATTCGCTAGTCCAGTCGCTCGCCTTTTGCTTCTTTTGTTTGTGAGAAAAGATAGAGTGAAACACCTCCAACAGGCTGATGTTACAACGTGAACACATCGTTTTACACAGTTGAAACGTTAGATGCTGGCCTTGTTTTGATACTGGTTTGTAGATGCAATGCCAAGAAAACTGGTTACAAGAAAACACATTGTTCTACAATTTTAATATAATTTGAAAATTGTTATGACTCTTATATTAATACTAATTATTATTATTAGTGTTGTTATTTTACTTTAGCTGTTTTAGTTCTCACATTTTAAGTATTAAAAGGGGAGAGTGTTGGTGAAGCGGTTAGAGAAGGTGGGCCTATGATTGAAAGGTCACAGGTTCAACTCCCCTGGACTGACAACACCTGTGGTAAAGGTGAAACACCCACATCTGCCTACACCCTCACTTTCTCCACCCTGGGCACTTGAGCAAGGCCCTTAACCCTCAAGTCATTGCCAAGTCTTCATGTGAGTTATTCACTGAAGAAGAGAGCAATCGAAATAGTATCCATCTATCTATAGATCGATAGATCTACAGATGATAGATCGATAGATCGATAGATAGATATTTTTTAGGTATTAAAAGAGTAAGTTCAGAGGAACATATTTAATACTTTTGTATGACTAGATGATTTCTTTTTTACATGTAATGTCACATTTTCATCTAAAACATGTTTTTATATCAGGATGTACATTATCACATATACTGTATGTTTTATAAGATGTGCTGAAAAGATTATTATCAAGCAAGCCACGTTGTTTAATGATGTGTAAAAAAAAAAAAATTGTTTTATGAAAAACTGCCTGGAGGCTAGTGATGTTTCAACTAAAAATACAGTCAGGACTTTTTATTGACAATACCATTGTAATATTTTTGAAGTCAAGAACACCTAAAACACAAATGTGTTGTTTATAAACGCTGATCAAAATCTGACTAGCATAACTTACAGTAAAATAAAGCGTATTACAGGAAGTTTTCCATAGAAGAAACAGATTTCCACTTTAAGGAACACTGAAAGTGCCTGCTCTGCTTACATAAACCAGAAAACATTAGCATGCATTAATTCAATAGGAGCAAAAATTACCTGTAGTTCAACTACTGTTTGAGATATGCTCAAGACGAAAAATTATTATGAGTAATAGATTGAAAGATTAGATTTCGGACTTCCTACAAAACCAGGGAGAATGGTAAGTACTCACACTCTGTCCACACCAACATTTGACAACCCATAGGACTTTTGGTTAAAGCTAACAAAACTTATGACCATTAATATCACAGCATTGTTGTTCAGCAGCTGATAAATAGTATGCAACAGCTTAATGAGTTCTGGTAAAACATGTAGGCAAGATTAACGTTCGCCTGATTTAGTTTATTCTGATTTGTACCTCTAGAAAATTGTTGTAATTTAATAGAGTAGAAAAATCAATACTACATAAAGACAAATGTGACTATGTTCCAAATACCAAAAAAGTCCATGCTCAATCATCCAGGTATACCCGGACTTGACTGAAAATTGTTGGATTGTATACCTGGATTATTGAGCATGGACTTATTTGGTTTTGAACCAGTTTGACATGACTATCGACAAGGAAGAGGTCCGGCTCCAGAGGAGGTGGCGTGCCAAAGAGACCATCTTAGCACCGACATAACTGGTTTGTTCCACTTTGGAGTAAGCTGTTTGGGGGAAGAATCAGTTTTGTGTTGTGTGTTTCCTTGACTGATGAAGTCTTCTGGATGGAAGGTGAAACGTTTCAGAAAAAAAAAAACTGTCCAGATGACCTGACTGAAAATTGTTGGTATGTTCCAAATAGCGTATTTTCTATATATAATAAGATTAGGAACCATAGACATATACATACATGTCAAACTGTGAGGAGAAAGAGAGCAGTAAAGCACCAGTGGACACTGTGAGCGCACCACAGAGCCACGATTAAAGGTGCACAAATATCACGAGGATAGAACCAAAGAGCATATCTGATGTGCACATAGAATCCACAAGAGAATTCAAATGAATCAAAATAGGATAGTCACATTCATTTACTTAAAGGTTTCCTTTGTCATTTCCTTAGCAACTTGAAATAAATGGTAAATGGACTGTACTTATACAGGTATAGCACCTTTCTATCTAGTCAAGATACTCAAAGCTCTTTACAATACACCTGCGCTCTAATTTACCCATTCATGCAACACTCTACTAGAGGTCTACAAGCTAATCTGAATATGTAGAGACTAATCAGAGCTTGATCACATTCATACACCGATGGGACACACATCGGAGGCAATGGAGGGTTCAGTGTCTTGCCCAGGGACACTTTGGCATGTGACTGCTGGTGGAATCGAACCCCCAACTCTCCCATTGGAGGACAACTGCTCTAGCCACTCATCCCACAATAAAGACAATAGGACTTCTTTTTAATAATTATTGAAATGCTTGTAATACTCCGTGTATTTGGTTGTAGTCATGCAGTGAAGCATCTGCTGTCTGACTGACTCAGTGACCCTGAGTGAGAGAGGTGGGGTGACAGTGTGAGAGAAAGTAAGCAGAAATGGGTCGGGGGTGTGAGAGAAACAGACGGTCGAGGTCAAAGATTAAAACGTTTAATGTTGTCCACAGCAACATCCTGCTGGGTTCTTCTTTTGCTGCAAGCTAGACAAAGGAAACGGACAAAATATGTGTTCTTTGCATGTGAGCTTCACTTCCACACAAACTACACAACGTTTGGACACATTTTGAATTTAACAACAAAAGTTTTCACAAATGATATGCTAACAGTTATTTTACATTTGTATTTTTTTTTTTTTTATCTTAAGCATGTTTAGCATCGGTTTAAGCGTTTTGGTTATTATCCCTGTCAGATCTGTGCAGGAATCTTCCACTTTAGGGGCATGCTGGGGGTCGCTGAAGCATGACAGCTTTTGAAAACAGTTTTTTTTAGAAGGACTTGCAATGAATACTGTTGGATTGGAAAGAAAATAGGACTTTTAGCCTCCCAGTGAAATAGTTAGGATGTGCAGTCTCTTAGAAAAAAATAAAAAATACTGCCAACTATAAAAGACCAGTTGTCTTTCAGTTGACTTGTTTTGTTATATAAATATATGTATTAAAAAAAAAACAGTTCCACAAAAATTTTTGAGTATTGTGTGAGGATAAATAGATAATTTTTGTTGTAACAGATGTAACAGTAGGTAATAAAAATTGGGGGAAAGTGAAGTAAGGAGAAAAGGAGGTGAGAGGAGGAGAGATGTTAGGTAAGCAGGTGACAGCGGTTGCCTCCAGCTGGGAACTGAGCGCGCCCAGAAACAGTCTGACAGGGCCTGCTGGGGGAATGGGTCCGCTCTGGGAATAAATCAGACAGGCGCGCACACACAAACACACAAAAGAGGTGCATTTTGCACAAAAAAAGGCATGCACATGCATAGACAGACTAAACAACAAAACAAAAAGGCTTCCAAGGCACAAAACTCAGAAGGAATATCATTATACAAGAAGGAGTGCATCACCTGCCGAGCTACAAGATGTAAAGAAGACAGGAAAACCTGAAGTGCCGTATGCAAATGCAACTTGACGATTAATCATTATTACAGTATTATAAATGTAATAATGATGATGCAAACATCTTACACAGAAATGTTGATAAAAACATTAAAGTACAGAGAACTACATTACATAATAACTCCAATATAATCATTAAAAGCCTTTAATTCCTTTAAAAATGTGAGTTTTACATAAATATAATGTTTTCTTCCTCTTTCAGCATTTCCTTCTTCGGGGGTCACCACAGTGAGTCGTTCTCCTCCATCTCACTCTGTCCTCTATATCCTCTGTCCTCACTCCAACTACCTCCATGTCCTCTCTAACTGCATCCATATATCTCCTCTTTGTC
Source organism: Nematolebias whitei (assembly GCF_014905685.2). Taxonomy (NCBI): domain Eukaryota; kingdom Metazoa; phylum Chordata; class Actinopteri; order Cyprinodontiformes; family Rivulidae; genus Nematolebias; species Nematolebias whitei. Next base: position 27,576,363 of record NC_056516.1, read on the forward strand.
TTTTTCCTGGCTTCTGCATTTCTAACATCCTTCTACCAATATACCCACTGTCCCTCCTCTGGACATGTCAAAAGCATCTCAGTGTGTTCTCTCCAACTTTATCTCCCAGTTGTTGAACCTGTGCTGTACCTCCGATGATGTCATTCCTAATCTTATCCATCCTTGTCACTCCTAAGGAGAACCTCAACATCTTCATTTCTGTCACTTCCAGTTCTTTCTCATGTCTTTTTGTCAGTGCCACTGTCTCCTGACCATACAACATAGCTGGTCTCATCAATGTCTTAAACTTTTCTTTTAACCGTTGCTGACACATTTTAGTCACAAATCCCTCCTGAAACTTTTCTCCATCCACTCCATCCTGCCTGGACTCTCTTTTTCACATCTTTACCACATTCCCCATTTTTCTGGACAGTGGACCCCAAATACTTGAAGTCATGCACCTTTGTGACCTCTGCTCCTTGTAGCCTCACTGTTCCACCTCATTCACAGACATGTACTCTGTCTTACTACGGCTGACTTTCTTTCCTCTTCTTTCAAGTGCATACCCCCACCTCTCCAAGTTCTCTTCCACCTGTTCTTCGTTTTGTTGATTTTGAAAAATAATGAGCTCATTATCATACAATATTGGGCTGTCTTGCTCAAAATACAGTTTGTGAGTGACGCTCAGCTACTACCACATCAAGTTTTAGCACAATATTTATAAAACTAACTGGGTTATGACATTTTTTGGGTTAACTAATGTTAATTAGTTGTCTTGGTGGTGTGGTTACCTTGTTGAATTGACTCTGAAAGGTTCTCAGTTGTAGATGCACATCCAATATTATTTTTTTTGTTTCTTTTGGATTTATGATCCTAAGATATTTTGCTAACAAGTAGATTAGATACTATAATTTAAAAGTTTATTATTATTATTATTATTATTATTTTTATTTATTTTTTTTTAAGCCAAGAGCTTATGCAATTAACGGCACGTGTTTATCTAGTGGAACATCAAATTTTAGCTCAGTATCTTTAAAATGGACTTAATTGCAGCCAATTTGAGGTTTTTAAGGCCAGTTGGGTGTGACAGCCATCTTGAATTGAGTTGAGTCTTAAAAGTTTGAAGGTTTTAAATGTTCACCCAATGACAAATGTCTGCAAGTTTAATCAAAATGAGCATGCTGGTTCATGACGGACAGACACACAAATGTAGACACACATTTAAACACGTGCAAAAACCATTATCGCTCTGCCTTTGTGTTTTTGCATCGGGTGATTACTTTCCTCATAAACATAAGTGCATGAGGTGAGAAGCTGAAGGGACGGGGTATTCAGATGGCATGGTGTTTATAATATCTGACAGCCTTGTTTCTGTGGGGTTAGGGGAACACGGGCATAACTGTCATCACGCACTGGGCCTAAACACATTTTAGCATCTGTAAACACCCGCCGCTGCTCTCTCATTTCCTCTCTGTGTCTTCTGGCAGCCATTTGTACGACAATTGTGCATTTTTCATGACAAGGGGAAAAAAGATTATCGTGTTTTGTTACACGATGCCTCTTAAAAGATTAACCAAATCAATTCCAGCTCTTCTTATGGTTCAAAAATACATGAACCTCCATGTATAAATTATGCTAATATGACTGTTGGTAAGCTGAGGGGTTGAGATTGCACCGTCTGACAGTGGTGGGTCGATTTGGGTTTATAGCAAGTTCATCTATCTGCGAGAGCAATAATTAGTGTTTTGTTTTTTTAGTCTCTAAATAAATGTTGAGATAGTTGCATATTCATAAACTGAGTAATGATTACTGGAAAGAGCTGAAGAAGAACAAAAAAGAAAGAAAGAAAAGAAATAAACTACTGTTGCTCTCTACTAATAGGTCCCTTCAGGCACTGGGCTCCACTGTGATGGTTTTTTCACACCTACACTGACACAAATTATGTTAAACATTTGTATTTATTGAAATTGTCTGCATGTTTTATGGATATCAACAGCTCAGCTTGGATTATAGTGGCTAGAGACTATGAAGGGCAATTTCAAAAGAGAATATATTTATCTCTTAACATGAATTGGCCTCACCATAAAATAGCTACAGTTGCAAACTTTGATTTTCTTCAACACATGACTTCTCTTGGTTGCATTTTTAAAACACAAACCCAGATGATCAAATGTAACACCATTTAAAAAACAGTGTTAACGTAATAATTTGGAAAAAGCGATAGATCAAATAACAAAAACAGAGTTTAATTCTGACCAGACCAACGAGGCTAGCACTTAGGCTGTAGCCTGAGGTAAAAGTAAATGGCAGTCATGCAGTTGACACTGGAGTTGTTTTTCTTGAGTCTTAGTCCTTATTGGACTAAACAGAACTTTGGTTAGAATTTATGGTAACACTTTACAATATACACACAATTTGATTAACTACTAGGGAACGCCTCAGGAACGAATCAGGAATAAACCAGGAGTTAATAGGTAGTTAACCATTACTTACTGGAGAACACACAGCCAAGCCTTATTAAGAGACTACTGGTTAGTTACCTTGTAAATTAAGGTGAACTAATCAATAGCTAATGGGTAGTTACCAAAGAAATCAAAGAGGAACGAATCAGGAGCTAATGGGTAGTCAACAAGTACTTACTGGGAAACACACAGCCAAGCCTTAGTAGGGGACTAATGGTTTGTTACCACAGGAACAAGCCAGTAGGTAATGGTCAGGTAGTGATTAAGTAATAATTGGTTCCTCAGTAAGTACTTGGTATGATGCTTCACTACATCAGTGAACACAATAATAGCCGGGCAATGATTTGGTACTCAGTAAGTGATAGTCAGACATAGTTAAAGCAGTACAAGATGATGACACTGATAATGTCTTTCATCAATATGTTTACAAAAGAGAAAATCCAATAAAATCAGTAATCACTAGGAAACAAGTGTTTGACAATTACGAGCTGTGACCTCATTGGTGCAGGGTTTATTCAGAACCCACATGGATAATGTCTCCTTTGTTTCTGTGGTAACAAACCAGTAATCTCCTAATAAGGCTTGGCTGTGTGTTCCCCAATAAGTAATGGTTAACTACCCATTAGTTCCTGATTTGTTCTTCTTTGCTTCCTTGGAAACTACACATTAGTTCTTGATTAGTTTCTCTTCATTTACAGAGTAACTAACCAGTAGTCTGCTAATAAGGCTTAAATGTGTGTTCCCCAGTAAGTACTGGTTCTAGGGATGGCCAGTTACAGCAGAAAAACTGGTTAATTATCCCGTTTTTCTTCAAATATTTAAACTTGAATCTCCTGATTAGTTTACGCTGGTTTTGTCCATCACACATAGCTGCAACATGCAGCAATTCATGGTTTTTAACATGTGCTAATTTTGTCCTTTACCTATGCAGAGCTAATTATTTAATCTCAAGTGTTGATACAAAAAACATTGTCTAAAAGCAAACAAAGAAGTCTCAGTGCAACACTCAGCAAACTTCATGATTCAGGACTTCTGCTAGATTCATGTCTTTGCTTGACAAGTTACTTATCCACACAGTTTAATAAAATATTACTTTATTTAACACAAGGCCTACAGCTGAAAAATGTCCTAATTAGTTAAAGGTTTTGGATATGGAGACTGTTGCTGATCCTGCTAAACATAGATTTTTATTTTCTTTTGTTTTCACCAGTCCATCGGACTACTGTGGAAGGAAGCACGACCATACAGGATTCAAGGATTCAAGGTTCTTTATTGTCATTCGCATCGCATGTGGTACATGAGGTGGAGTGAAATTGCGTACACAGGGTCTTAGTTACATCCATATACAGGAAGATGTTATTAATTAAGACATAAAATTGAAAAAGAAACAGTAATAAGGATCTAAGATGTACACTAAGAAATACGCTAAACTAAGAATACAATAAAAAGAAACGATACGCCGAACAACAGCAGCACAAACGAGTCTGTGTGAGCAGATGAGTGCGAATCAATACAGCAGCATGAAATAATCAGCAGCATGGGAGCAGCAGCATGGATAATCAGCAGCACATATCAATTAAAGAGGCATTGAAGTGATTTTTTACCCCCCACCGTAATACAGCTGAGCTCACCTGTGACCATAGCTTCCACTTCATAATTCTTTCAAAATGAATTGCAATGATAGAAAGATGATGGAGATGCTCCAATTTTTTTTTCACTTTTATTTCTTTTCTTTCAGGAGGATAATGGAAGATAGGTATTGTGTCAAAACAAAAGTGCACTAACTGGAAAATCATTGTTAGAAAACTTAGTGTGTGAATATTAGGTGATTATGTGGAAAATAAAGGTGGTCATGATGGTTGAATTATATATTTTTCAAACTCACCAATTTTAACCAGACTTTGACTAAACACAGAGCACTGCCTATCTCCATATTTCTCCAAACAGCTATCTGCAGCAGGTTAGATACTAATTGTTCAAAGCCTCTCAACAGAACCCTACTTCAAAAGAGCTGAACTGTCACTTTTTTGTAACCGCCATGATCCATAACCCATAACGCTGAATATAACAGTATCTTATGCCTAAAGGCAGTTAAGACTAAATTAGCAATAAAGCATTGCCTATTAAAATAACTGTCTGCAAACCTGTCTAAGGGCTTTTTGAATTGTTCAATGATGGATCTAAACTGAAACTTAATTATACGTTAAATTAAAAGCTCAAATTAAAAGAAACATGCTACTACCATTTTATTATGGAAATAGCCTATTATTAAAATTGTGATTAATTAAAGCCTTATCCTATTCCTTAAGATTGCCCGATTCATCATTAACACATTGATACCTACAAATGCGTACAATTATTCAAAAATAACTTAGTTATCATTAACCTGCTTAGGTAGATTATAATATAATATAGTATAAATATATAATAATATAATTAAATCAGTCCTCGATTTGCTTCCAGGAGGAGTAACCAGAACGATTGTGAGGATTGCAGTAGCCAAAGTACTAAAAAAAACACTAAATTATGGAAAAGTAAAACCTGATTTAATTATTTTTTTTGTTGCCGTGACAATAATTTAGTCCGTTAGGTTTTAGTGATTAAAAAAAAAAAAACGTGTTCAGAAACAAAATACAACCTCAAGGTTTGTGTCGTCAGTCGGTTTTAGGGGTGGTCTTTTCACATCACGTTGACCTACCTTCAAACTTCACAACAGCTATGTATGTATTCCACCCACAGAGTAGCAAACAGCCATTAAGGGCATCAGTGTCTGCCACAAGGACAGCCTGACAGGGACAGACTGCGGCTGTCACCAGGGACTGAACTTTTGACCGACTTCACTGTGTGTCTGTCCAACCAATCTCTTCTCCTCCTGCGTGCTCTTTTTTCCCTCCCAGCCTTCCACCTGTAATAAAATACCTTCTTCAATACAGGCATGTTTCATTACATAGAATACAACACCTCACAAAACAGGGCACCAGCTGGGGTTGAGACTCTGGCGTTTTGGTAATTTCTCTTTTGCTTTTTCTTGTAATGCATCAAAGCGTATTTCTCTCCTCCTCCCTGTGCGTGTGAGTGTTTGAGTGTGTGTCTGTGGCCACACCCTCAGGCTAACACATGCCATCTTGGTGTGCCCAGCATATATTTATATTTTAATAAGCTTGTGCGTGTGTGTGTCTGCCGTTACTTGCCTGCTCAACATACTCACGTCATGTCTACTTTTAATCATCTCAGAAATAATGAAGAAGCTACAGAAGACCGATAGATTGTGCATGTGTGTTTGTGTGTGACAGAAATGCTCAAAGTGCCAGGGGTCAGCAGATATCACATATTTGCAAAAAGTCACCTGATTTTGGGAGAGGATTTTTTTTTTTTCTAAACCTAATGTTAATGGAATAGTGTGATCATTTTTGAAGTGATGTTTTGTCATATAGTCATGATGTACATCATCATCCATGGCATTGGCATAGAGAACAGAGTGTGGAGAAAAAGGTAGAAGTATTCTCCATGCTAAGCTAATGGCTAGTTTATTTAGTTTATCACCATTTTCTCAACGAGAAAATGTCCACGTTGCAAAGTGTGCTAAACATGTTATACGTTGATGGTTATAAGGCTGAAGATTAGTCCCTCGTTTATCACAGGGTTTAGTGGACAACGCCCCCCGCAATAAGTGAAAAAACATGAAGTAGGGATACAATTTAAATTTAAATACTGCAATATTTAAATAAAGAATCCATGCATGGATATTTAAATTAAAATATTTCCGTATTTAAATTCAAATTGTAGAGAAGAGAAGTGCAGCAGTCCAGCAAAGGGTTAACCCTTCACGAGGCTGCTTCAGCGCGGAGCAGAAATGTGGGGGTGGCAGAGAGCCGCAGGTGGCAGAGAGCGGAGATCATGATAGGCTGCAGAGGGAGCTTCTCCCTGCACTTGTGGGTTGCACAAAGGTGCAGCAGGTGCTAAATCCTTTGAAATAATTTATTTTAAATAAACAATCCACGTCCCTCGTATGGCTCATCCATCAATCAGCCATGTGTGTCATGTCCATTCTTACATAAAAGCCGTGAAAGAACAAGTCTGTGAAAGTTGAACCGCGAAGTAACGAGGGATACTGTATATCAGTCCGCCTGACTATCACGTCTAAACATTTCAAAGGTTTTCTAAATGACCAGTGGTCTGATACATTCGGCAGCCTTTCAGCACCTTGGGCATAAAATAGTCTCTGCTGAGCACATATATATATTCACATGGATGTTGTTCAATTGGGAAAACAGTTAAAAACGTAACGAACGGCGCCATGTAAACGTATAGAGGTTTATTACTAGCTCATGAAGAATTAATTCACACTTGTATGGGATGTATCAAGCATGCTTGGTTGGCTCGAAAAGTGCCTGGAGAAGGAGTTCTTCACTTTTCTTCAGCGATTCTGTGTCGGATGCGATACTCTTGAGTACTTAAAAACATCGGTTAAAAATCACCAGATTATACCTTAAATCAAAAAGCAACCCATTGAGATTCTATCACCATTTCCAGGACATGAACCATCGATACACAGTTAACTGAATAAGGAACAAACAAAGGTCAAAGTAAACACACAGTAATAAGGTACTAATGTCATTCCTCTACAAACGGAAAGCCAACATTCAGTTCTTTTGATGAATTGTGATTGGACATATTACTACACTCATGACACCATTCTATAAATGCACATTTGCACCAACCTCATGAGGAAAAGCTTGATTGTATATTAAAAAAAATCTGTTATGGATCTGCACCGCCCATAAACAGCTGGAACAGCTATCTGGAGTGCAGTATCTCTTAATTCTAATTTGCTACGTGAAATTACCTCTTCTTTCAATTTAACAAGCCTGTGGACAGGAGAGACGGCTCAATGCTTGCATTTGTAAATTCATACTCGGCTCTTATGTCTAGATTTGGCTCTGCGGCCATTGCAAAACACAGAATTTGGGTGACAATCTGTGTGCAGGAGCCACATGTGTTCCCTGCTGTGTGGGAAAAAAAGCCCACAAGAGAGAGAGACCGAGCTGTGCCTGCAAAAAGTCGTTTTTCACAATGGACATGTAACAAAATACCGAGTGGATGAATGTCCAGAAATAAAAAATAAAAAATAAAGAAAATATGAGGGTGGTGAAAAAGAAAAAGATGAAGGAGCAAAGAGGAAAGATGACAGATGTGGGATGGAAGAAAGGTGGTGATTACAAATTCATCATGAGAAGAGTTCAGCAGGAGAACGTGGGAGGAAAGAACAATCGGTTCTTAAAGAAAAATGAAGATAAATAGATGGTTATGAGAAAAAGGAATGTGGAATATAAAGATATTAGATAACCAAAGTTTACTAAAGTGCTCTACAATGTATTAACTCAATGAAATCAGTAATAGACTACAATTAAACAACAAGAACATTGTCAAAAAAGCAGCAATGAACGCACACACCCTACATTTGACAGGAAATGCTATGATGAACAGTTTCATAGAAAACAAGAAGTTTCTGCTAACTGAAACATTACTGATGTTAACTACACCATGGGTGTAAAGAAAAACAAGTTATGGGCCAGGTGCATGCTCAATGCAAGTACCTATATGCAATTTGGGATGCAATAAAGATACATTGGTTTTAAGTCCACACTCACTGAGCTCACTAAAATTCAATCGCAAAGCATCACAACCCTATTTAAACCCTCGTACAACGTAAAGAAACTAAATGTATTAAAGCATGAATATTTGAATGAATGTACAGCAGCAAGGTGTGAACTATGTAAGTCAGCAAAACTCAACACCTGATCAGAAAAGTACATAATTTTGTTAGTCATAGGAACGTCCCATGCGTTTACATAGATTTGTAAGACTTGAAAAAATGTATGGCAACCAGCTGACTTGGGGAAGGTCATTCTTTGTGGCTTTATCTTTAAGGTTCTGATCCTGTATTCAGTTATAATATAAGTTTTTTTTTATTGAATACAACATTGTTCTTTACACATCTTCTTCTGGTGGTATTTCTTCAGCATATATTTCCTCAGCAGTGACCCCTACTGTTCAATAGGAGAACTGCAGTTAATGTTGCCCAATACAAACTGTAACAATCTGAAGAATCCAACATTTTTCAGTCAGGTCATCTGGACAGTTTCTTTTTTTGTGCTGAAACGTTTCACCTTCGATCCAGAAGGCTTCATCAGTCAAGGAAACACACAATAAAACTGATTCTTCCTCCAACAGCTTACTCCAAAGTGGAACAAACCAGTTCTGCTTGTGATAAGATGGTCTCTTTGGTACAGCCCTCCTCCATTGCCAGCCCTCTTCCGTGTTGACAGGTTACAATGTTGCCATTTGTAAACAGCTATGAAGGCCTCTTTGTGACAAGTTAATCTGATTTATATTGTTCATATAATTCTTTTTTTTTTTTTTTTTTAGCTTAAAAATGAGTTGTTCAGAGTGTTACACAGATTTGTTACCTGGCAGTTTTTAATATTGCCCTTTTTTATTACCGTATTTTTCGGATTATAAGGCGCACCGGATTATAAGGCGCAAAATCGATTCTGTTTTCATACATAAGTGGCACTGGATTATAAGGTGCATTAAGCAAAACAGAACAGTTAGATAAGTCAAACTTTATTCAAATCATTCACAATAAACACATAAAATCAGTTTGAGGTCAGTAAGCTCAACCAGAATTAATACATAAGGCGCGCTGATTTAAGTACACATAGTCCGAAAAATACAGTAATGTATTTACTGTGTTTAACAGTTATGAGCCAGAAGTTATGAAAGTGTATGATACATCCTATTTTTAACATTAAACAAATTTTGCTTCAGATCAGACATGCTGAATCAAACCTCACAGTGACTTTCACTGCATTGTTATTGGGGCATAAAGTCTTGTATTCCTTACTGCTCATGTATCTTGATTTTTATTTACTCATTTGAAGTGTGTCAAATTCATAGCAGCCACAGAGCAGAAAACCACCACTGTAAACTTACAACATAAATATATTTTAATTGAAATTAATTTTAAAAAATGAAAGCCATTTTCTACAACTGTTACATTAATTCTCATTTTTGGATGTTTAAAACGTTTTGAAATATTTAGTGTGATTTATCAAAAACAAGATGACAATTTAAACAAAATTATACTTTAATGCAATAAAAAGTGAAGTAAAAAATGCAGGAGCACAACTTACAAACACTTCTACCCAAAGTTTAATGTCTCTAACCTTGTAAAACACAAAAGCCTTTAACATTCATAAAATATATGCAACATTGCATAATCATGTCAGCTCTTAGAGGCAAAAATTAACCTCGGAGTTGTGTTCGTGGACAGGTTCTTTTCATCAGCGGAGCCGCTTTTGTGGGAAAATGAGCGTTGCTTGATTCAACATTAAATGGAACATCACAATGTTTGCAACACGTTTTGCACACACAGCCTGCTACAATCCATTTGCAATTTATAAATTACACTGTCATCCGTTTTTCACAAGCACAAAAGTAATTGGTCCTTTGACTGATGGGCAATTTAAAACTGGTGCAGGTGAGAACTGTTTCATGGTTATTTGGTGACGAATTAATGAGACAAAAACATCTAAAGTTAATTGGTAGTTGTTCATGAAAGTTCCTAATATAGTATCCAAAGAGTCTCTGAGATTAAAGGAGGTATTCATTATGATGAAAAAAGCAGAATGAAACTACCCAAGAAGCAAATCAAGTTTGTTGCATTCAGGAGGAAATGTTTGAAAATCCATATATGTGCTCTGCTGATCATCTACAAACTCTCCCCTTGGTGGAGAAAATTAAACATCATAAGTCAAACATAACGAAGGCAACATCAGGTCATTAATTTGAAAGCTAGCGTGGCTGCTTATTGAATTTATTGATAATGCAACTGCTGATATAAGCAGCAGTATGGACACTGTTAATGGATAATCACAGGAATACCCCAAAAAAGTCTCAATGCAAAGAAATTTCCCGGTCGTCCTGAGAACGAGCTTGTTCTATTTCGTATAGGCTTCGCCCTTTAAGGCTATCGCTAGTGGGTTTATCCCTTCACGTGCAGCGCAACACTGAATACTCATCGAATCTGGGGTTGCAGTACGTAACCAACGGTTTTCACCAACAGAGTTCAAAACTGCTCTCAGACTGGCCCAGAGAAGAGCAGCTTCTGAAGCTGGCTCAAGTAATGTCCTGGCAAAGCCGCACCATAACGGAAAACATAATCTGGTGATACCTATGCAACTACTGACTGCAGAAGACTATGTATTACAGCAAAAACCCTATAGGAACCATGTTGTTAAGTGAGTAAAATGCTTTATTTCTGTGTTATTCTGATGATGCACAACGTTCAATTTATGGAAAAAAGCGACGAGAGCGGTGAGCATGTCCAAGGACGCTCTCGAGGGCACTGTAGGAGTTCTGATAAGGATGGAATAATCAACCAATTTCCTCAGGTGAGATCTATAAACATTCTCGAGGGACGTCGGGGAATGGCCAAGGACAATGCCTATGGGAATCTAAGAGTCCTGAAATGATGACACAATGTTTATTCAGCTGGTTTTCTCAGGTTGATCAGTTGGAATTCATCGATGGGGGGGGGGGGGGGGGGGGGGGGGGATGTCAGATTACATGTCCTCCAGACAAATTCAGATAAGGTGGCCTGCAAGGCCAACCAAGGGAGACAAAGGAGGGGAAAAACGTCCGACCTCGGCAAGGGCAAGTGGTATACTTAATGTGAGACATCATCATTTTCCAGCTGATTATTCTGCAGCAAAATCTGTAGAATTCATAAAACTGAAGTTGTGAGTGTATAAAAACCATTAACGATACAAATGCCAGTTAAGATATATCAAGGCCAAATTTTAGTGACACGTTTAAACTTTAAATGCTGACTCTTCTGTGAAAGAGGGCTTTTCTTGTGTCCTTTACTAAAATCCCAACTACTTTTGTTTCTCACAGGTTTTTGCAACTCTACCGCTGCACAATAAGACACAGGGCAAAAAGATTATAACAAGATTAATAAAGGTGCGTTCATGCTCATGCATTAGCACCCTTAATTATCATTGTAATATCAAAGTGTGCCGTATCAATATCTCTAAAACCTACTTGGAATGCAATAAATCATTGGATGTGCTATCCCAAGTGCTCTGCGTCTTTTCTTTGCATACCAATCACATACTTGGACAATCTTCTTCACTTTCACTGCACATTTGGTTTGGATGATTTAAGTTTAGATAGTCAGTGTTAAAGCACACAGAGCTTGTTGTCAGCATTATGATGACATAACAAAAAGAACAACATGAGGATAAATGGGGGTACATTGCTGCTGATACTGTGGCCCAGCTCCACAGACAGATTCAGGAAGTCCTTTGTCCCTTAAGCCATATATATATATCCATATATATATATATATATATATATATATATATATATATATATAATCAACACAATTACCAAAGTTGCATGTTTTTTCAAATAGTGTGCTGCTCAAATTGTTATGTATAGGATTAGAGCTAATGGGTAGCAATTTATGTTTAGGAGATGTACATAAAGTGAGGTTGTGTGAAGAAAAGTCAAGAATTAAGAACAAAACAAGTAAAAAAAAAAAGGGTAACACTTAATTTGAAGGGGTGCATACGACTGACATGACACGTTCATGTCAGGTGTTATGTCATGTTTATGACAGTGTCATGTCAGTCTTATACACACCCCTTTTAAATAAAATGTTACCAAAAAAAGTTTTTTTTTTTTAAAAAGAGGTAAAATGTTGGTTAATATTAAAGCCAAATGTTAACTGACTTGTGTTATGTCCACCCTCCCTCCCCCCTCACCATGGCTGCTTGACTTCCTCATCCTCATCTTTCTGTGAGCCCAAGTATTTTTATGATCAAGAGGCAGAGACTGCAGCAGACATGGCTTCCTCCCTGAGAAACCAGCCATAAGCCACAGGATTAAATGTGTGTTAGAGAGCCTGGGCTGCGCTAATGTTTAGTGTCAGAGTGCTCGCCAGGCTCGGAGCGTACACACTGTACTAATAGTCCAAATATATGTCTGTGAGGAGGTGCAGGGGACAAAAAGTTGTCTTGAAGCTCACTAATAAAAAAATAAAAAAACCTGCAGTAACTGAATTCCAATAGACAAATGACAGCAGAGAGTAATGACTCAAATGCTAAACCAGTAACTAACTCTGATAAATGATCAGTGCCGGCATATTAATGAACAACATCAATCAATGACCTATAATCAGCATCAGGGTTGTCAACTGCCCCAATCAATCTACAATATTCAGTGGTTGGGTATAAAACCTATTGGAAAAGCCCATTGCACTTGATCTGATGGTCTGTGCAATTTAACACTGATGACTAGCATTAAATTACAAGAAGCTCGCATGGGGGGGGGGGGGGGGGTGATTGATAAATTTCAGTTCAGCCATGTTGCAAGAACAAAGCGCGACACTTCCATGGCTTGTCAGAATGAATTAAATGAGCAGTTTTTTATCTCTTGAGGTTAATTGCGTGGTGAGATGCTGGAGACTGGCCTTCAGCAGAAGATGAGACAATCCCCCACCCCCATGATGACCGACAGCAGATTACCTGGTTGTTTAATTGATAATTAGAACGAGATGATTGATAAATGTTAGTTCTATGATTAAGCCACTGTAAGAATTATTTACTGTCAGTAAAACGTTGATGAGGTTGTATCGCACAGGCGCTGCTGGGACAGTTCACACGCTAATCGGACGCTAAAACGTCGGTTGAATGGTCGACCGCAGCGCTCATTCTCAGTATGACGGCTTAAACGTGGCAGAGAATACATTCACGTCGAAGAGATAGAGAGAAAATGAAAAATGTGGGGTTTTTTTCTGTTTTTTTTTCTTGCACACCTTCCCACCACCACCACCTGTTTTGTGTCTGTGTGCACATGCGTGATTTGGCATGTTTGGCGAGTAAATTAAGTCTCTGGAGCTACGGGACAAATCTGACGGAAGAAATAAGCAGAACGGGGCGGTGGAGAGGAGGGAGGATGACATGAAAGCTGAAAAAAGGCAAGAGAAAAGAGAAGAGAAGCCGAGTGAAGCTGTGCAAGGCTACGGGTGTAAGTGAGACAAAGCGTTGGGTTAATGTATGGCAATTTTTCCAAATATCATATTAAGGAAAAAAAAAAAATCTAAGAATAAAGTTTATCTTAGTTTAACAGTAAAAGCAACATTCCTCACACTACACCAGTTGAGTCGAGTACATGACATCATCTCTCATCTAAAATGACCTGTTAGATTCATTTGACTTCATTTACTTGCACAAAGACATTGAGGAACATAGACTCCCTAATTAAAACCTTGAATCATGAGAAAGGTAGCTCCACTTAAGAGCATGTTACATCTTTGTTCAAAACCACCAAGCAAACTGAGACATTAATGGTTGTTCTTGTCACCGGCTACATCATCATGTCTTTACCATCCAGAGTAGGTTTTAGAATAAAAACGAAGGCACATGCAATGATTGGTTGCATGCCAATGGCTGGTAGAAAAGACTAATTTACCAACCACAGCCAAAATTGAGCAGCATTTTGGCTGCTGGCCGCTTTTAATTTGCAAAGCCTAAAATGTCACCACACTGTGGACACTTATTTACACATCCATTTTCGTATTTATTTGACCTCTATACTTTTCCAACAGAGGTGTTTCTCACTTGGTAATCTTGCCAGCCTATTAGTAGCTGAATGAAAATTTTGATTTATTTAACACTCAGTTATTCCATGAAAATGGTAATAAAATGTATCCTATATGTTTCAACCAGTGGTGATTTTAGCCTCTTTTTGGGGGGTGCTTAAGCAGCCCTAAATTTTAACTCGGCACCCCTGAAAAATTAAGAAACTATCATTAGGTTTTGAAAGGAAACTCAGTTCTCATACCGTAGATTCACCAAAATATTGAAGAAATTTGGAATACGTGGGGAATAAACTATGAAACTTTTAAACAGGCCTGTAAAATCCATCCATCCATTGTCTTTTACCTGCGTCTTCCATTTTGCACCATGGGGGGTCACCGGTGCCCATGTCCGGCAATCACTGTGCGAGGGGCGGGGTACACCCTGGACGGGTCGCAAGTCCATCACAGGGCCACATAGACAAACGAGACAAACAACCATTCACTCTCTCACTCACACCTAGGGACAATTTAGAGTTACCAGTCAGCCTAACATACATGTTTTTGGTCTGTGGGAGGAAACCGGAGTACCCGGAGAATACCCACGCATGCACGGAGAGAACATGCAAACTCCACCCAGAAAAGGCCCCCAGACTGGGATTTGAACCAGGGACCTGCGCGCTGAGAGGCAGCAGCTCTACCAGTTGCGCCACCGTGCTGCCCACCAGTAAAAACCAGATTTTTTTTTTTATGGGCACGAGTCAGATCCTCATCGCCACCTGTCAATCAGTCTAGTAGGCTGGTCAGCAAAAGGCCAATTGGCAACCTCAATTTGTTCTAAAGTGAAATGCCCCTTACCCGAAGGAACTGGGGGAGGGGGTGGGGGGCATGCGTGAGAGAAGCAGAGTGCTACATCTGTAGTATATTAGCTAGCACATCTGTATTGCGGCGCACAATATTCAAAATTTTCTGCTCTATTCAAAATAAATTTTATTTAACTTTTTTGGGGGGGGGGCAGCACGGTGGCACAACTGGTAGAGCTGCTGCCTCTCAGCGAGCAGGTCCTTGGTTCAAACCCCGGTCCAGGGGCCTTTCTGGGTGGAGTTTGCATGTTCTCTCCGTGCATGCGTGGGTTTTCTCCGGGTTCTCCGGTTTCCTCCCACAGACTAAAAACATGCATGTTAGGCTGACTGGTAACTCTAAATTGTCCCTAGGTGTGAGTGAGAGAGTGAATGGTTGTTTGTCTCGTTTGTCTCTATGTGGCCCTGTGATGGACTTGTGACCCGTCCAGGGTGTACCCCGCCCCTCGCACAGTAATTGCTGGACATGGGCACCAGCGACCCCCGTGACCCAAAATGAAATAAGCGGGTAAAGATAATGGATGGATGGATGGATTTTCTGGGTGAGGACCCCCAGACCCCCACCCCTCCACCAGTGTGAAACACCCCACCCCAACACCCCATTGCAAATGCTTTTGATGCTAATGGCCTCCACGTTGTTCAATCTAAGAGCCATTGTCAGCACTGGGGGCTAAGCACCCCTAAAGTTAATATTCTAGGATCGCCCCTGGTTTCAACTGAGTGTTTGTGCTTGAAAAAAAAAAATCATACAGAATCATAAGCCCTATTTTGTTGACACCCTCCTTTGTGTGAACGTGATATTTGTTTAACAGGCAGAACTTTTTAAAAGCCCCTCCAATTGTCCATTCTGTAACGGTGCACAGCCATGTGTCTCCATTCAACGTTCCCTGTGTCGATTTGTTTAATTGCTGTGGAAATCCATAGTTTTTTTTTTTTTTGCTCTGTCAGCCTACACACAGTCTCTCTGCACTGGAGGATCATGCAGACTTTACATTGACAAATGGTTCTCAACAGCTCCTATGGTTCTCTGTGCTTTCTTGTTCGAGTTTAAAGTGTCAGCATCTTCCTTTCTGCCGGCTAAATCCTAACTGATATTGTCTGACAAAAATCTGCCTGTCTTGGTTTTTAGAACAACTCATAGAACCTGAGGTGTATTTATGTAAAAACCTGGTTTAACTTGTGTTTTTCTTTTTCTGACTCTTACAGGGCCAATTCTCTCCCGTTTTCCACCCCTTGTTGCATCTTGACTCCTCCCACTTAAACTAGTCTCATTCATCCTTTGCTCATTTCTTTCCTCTTTTGTTTTCTTCTAGAAAAATCAAGAATATTGCTCAGTTTCCATACCGCAAAAGTCACACATGACTCACCAATGCCTGGACGTGTTCGTGCATGTGTTTGAGCTCATTTATTCAGCCCATTCTCACTTACCCCTCATCACATAAGGGTATTTTATCAGGACAAGTTGCAGAGCAAACAGTGTCTGTTTAGCATGACTTTTCAAAGGGTGGACTTGTGAGTAGACTTCTATTTAGACATGAAAAGTCTGTTAAAAACTGTAACCACATACATTATACTGGCTGCAATCACTGTATAGGAAAAGAATGTGGCTAAAAAGAGAAGTATGAATTTGATGTTAATGTAACCAAAGAACCACTGCAACAGCATGTAAAAAAAAAAGAAAAGGGAAATGAATAAGAATAATCGACAAATATAGAAATTTGGCTGAACTGAAAATGTTTCACTGCACTAAAGAGCAAATAGCAGACTGGCATCCCAATCTTCTTGCCTCAGTCCCAGTAGGTGTAAAATAATGCATTGTATCCTACTTTTCCAAAGAAGCACAAAAAAAAAAAACTTTTTACTTAAAGATGTTTTTCTCAACAGCACCAGGACTCAGACTCAGATCAGGGATGCACCTTAAACATCACTCCCCTAAAAGTTTTCACAAGAGAACCTATGTGCAAAAAGTGCCAAACAAGAACCAAGTAAGTTGATATATATATATATATATATATATATATATATATATATATATGTATATATACACATACTCGAGGAGTTTTAAGCAACCAAATGAAAACCAGTCCTGGAGAATTTGTGAGAAAAGTGAACTAAAAATGGAAAACCAGACCAAGTCAGAAGCAGGAAAAAAAAAAAAGTGTGCTAAGTGGAGCTTTTTAACATTTCATTGCACTTAAAAGATGAGAGTGTAAGACAAGAAAGAGAGAGACGGGGGGATGAAAGGAGGAGAAGGACAGAAAGTGTGTGTAAAAGAGGATATAGGAGAACACGCTGTTATATCTTTTAACTGAAACACTCTTAAAAAAAAAAAGAGAACAAACAGGCAGCGGTGGTGGAGATTTAGAAATAAAATGCTGTGTAAGGCTTGGGCCTCATCACTATAAACTACTCACGTTCACACACACTCACACACACACACTCACACACACACTTTGGTATAAGCAACTCACGTTCGCTGCCACAGCCCAAGAGCTACCGCAAGAATATTTATTGGCTCCCTGCTCAATGGATGTATTGAGGAGAAGGATGGAGGGGGGGGGGGGGGGGGGCTGTTGCCTCCTCTTCTTCTTCTTTTCCCTCTCCTCCTCCTCCTCCTCCTCCTCCTCTCTCCTCCTTAGCCTTCACCCTCCCTGTAAGCCAATTTTTGCTCCCCTGCTGCATCACACACCGCACACACATCCACGCACGCGCACACCTTGAGTCCCACTCGACACCTCGCAGACGCCCTCGCGCGCGCGCACACACACACACTAAGAAGAAGAAGAAAAAAAAAAAAAAAGTATCACCCAAACCGAGATGGGGCGCGTGAAACTGAGCAGGACGCGCGCGCGCGTCATGTATGGAGTTTTGAGAGGTGGTGGTGGAAGGGGGTGTCGCATCCTCTTACCTTGCGCGCGCGAAGACAGCGAGCCCAGGACGAGGGTCCACAGAAAGCAGCGCATCACCGTCATCCTCCCGTCCTCCGTGCCCCTCATCACCATCATCATCCTCCTCCTCATCATCATCATCATCACCCCCATCTTCGTCGTCGTCCTCCCCCGCGGCGAGAGGCGCGCGAGGCAGCGTTCCGTGCCGCTGCAAGCCAAGTGATTTGCATCAACGCATCTTCCGCGAGCCGAGCGCGAGCCCTCTAAGCTCTCACCGGGCCGCATGCTGCTTCACATCCAGAAAACCGGGGGGGGGGGGGGGGGGGGGGGGGGG
Organism: Nematolebias whitei; assembly: GCF_014905685.2. Taxonomy (NCBI): domain Eukaryota; kingdom Metazoa; phylum Chordata; class Actinopteri; order Cyprinodontiformes; family Rivulidae; genus Nematolebias; species Nematolebias whitei. The sequence continues at coordinate 27,594,533 of NC_056516.1, forward strand.
GG
>NC_056516.1:27594634-27627274 GCF_014905685.2 Nematolebias whitei
GTGGGGGGGGGCGGGGGGGGGGGGAAAGGGAGGCGGGGGGGGGGGGGGGGGGGGGGGGGGTCGAGAGAGAGAAAGAGAGAGAGGGGGAGAGAAAGAGAGAGAAAGAAGGCAGACGGGTTCTTTGCACCTTCTAAGATAAAATCCTTACATCCGAGATGGATTCAGTGAACATCCAGAGAGGCAAAGACGCAGAGGTGTGTGTATGTGTGTGTGTGTGTGTGCGTGCGTGTGTGTGTTGGTGAGCAAAGGGGGTACAGGTTGTCTCTGCTGGCGATGATTGTCGTCAATATCTCTGTGTTCTCTTGAGTTCCATCCCCCCCAAAAAAGTGATGAAGCAGGAAAGGAGAGCTTTAAATCCACACTTCCTCCCTCCGTCTGCATCCCATCTTCATCCTGAAACAGCCCCCTCCGAAGTGCCCGTTTTGAAAATGAAATAAAAACAAATCCTTTCAGCTTTTATTCTAAGATATCCTCCTCTTTGTCCCTCCGCTCACAAACTGGGAGGAAAAGTCTTCGCCCCCCTCCGCAATAAGAGGAATTCATCCCCTCTCGTCCATCTGACTTCTCTTCAAATCGCAAAAATCTTCTTTTTTTTTTTTTTTTTTATCACCCTCCTTTACCCAAACGGAGCTTTAAGTTAAAACAGTCCTTCAGTTCTCCCTGGTGTGCCACCAAGACAAATAAAAATAAAAATAAAATTAAAATAAAAAAAAACAGATTTTAAAGATTGCAGTTGTTTGGTCAGAGCTCGGATGAGAGGTGCATCCTCTCGTCTCCAGCTCGCGCGTCTCTTCCCTCTGCCCGCCGCTACACAGATGCTGCCTTCAGGAGCTCCTCGTTCAGGAAGCTCCCGCGTCACTTCACGTGGTCCTCCCTCCCGAAACACCGTTCTGAAATATACTTTTCCTAATGCATTATAGGCTGAGCTGGACCAAAACAGATGACAAACGATGGAAGCTAATTATTGGCAACACGAACATATAAGATGATTCTGTATTTAACTGTGATGACTCCATTTGCTCCAGCTGACTTTTGCTATCAAATCTAATTAAATATTAAACACCTAAGATTCTTTGAAGGGGTCTCCATCACCTGCCACCTTTTATTGCAGAGTTTTAAACCATTTTGTGTCACATGATCAAATCTAAAGGCATTCACGCTGTGGGATGTCTAAGTATGTGTCGGGAATGACTCTCAGCTACTACCACGTCGGATTTTAGCTCGATATCTGTACATTCGTCCAAGATGTAGCCATTTGTGTGTTTGCTTGTCAACTTGTACTTTAAAGCAAAGATCTTGTGGGAGAATGTCCCTCAGCTACAGCCGCACCAAATTTTATTCTACCTGAATATTTGTACAACCAATCTAAAATGACTTACCGTATTTTTCAGAATATAAGGCGCAATTAATATACTTTAATTTTCTTTAAAAATCAACAGTGAGCCTTATAATCTTCCATTGTATGGAAACATACAGTGATGATATTATTATTATTATTATTAATATTCGATGTGCCTTATAGATAAAAAAAATATGGTATTTTTGTGATTAGCATTTAAGTGACACCACTGATCTCTGTTAAGCATTTATCTTTTTGATTATCTAACTCTTTAGTGACAATATATTAAAATGCTCTGCCTTATATTCAAACTGGCTCTTTAATGCTCAATTTGGCTCGAGGATACCTGGAGGAGTTGAAGCATCTTGGCTTTTTCTTGTTTACGAGTGATAGGATGGAACGGGAGCTGAGCCATCAGATCGGAACCTTGTTTGCAATGTTGCGGGTGTTGCTTCAGTCTGTTGTGGTGAATAAGGACCTATGTTCATGAGACATTGTGACAGAAAAAATGAGAACCTGCCACAAATGTCTTGCAACAGGCTTCGTAGGGATGGGCTTAGTGTGTGAGGAGCTCAGTCACCCAGATGGAGCTCAGAGAAGATCTGCTCCTGCAGATCCAAAAAGGGTCAGCTGAGTTGGTTCAGGTCCAGAAGAAAAATGCCTCCTGGCTTCCTATTTCTGGAGTTTTTTGGGGAGCACATCCCAGTGGGAAGAGAACGTTGAGCAGACTCAATTTGCTGGTGATGCTGCTTTTTGATTTAAAAATGCTTTGGGCTCCTCCAGGAGGAGCTGGAGAGCATCTGGGTTTCCTTCAATACCTTGGGTTGTGAAGGTCCTGGATGAAACCCAGAACATATCCCTCTGGATAGATGGATGCAAAAAAAATTTTTCAAACTAAATCAATTTTGTATCAGAGTTCATGCGCAATAATCCAGGTAGAAAAATCCAATTAAGCTCTGGACGGTTTCTTTTTGTTGAAACGTTTCGTCATTCATCCAAAAGACTTCATCAGTCTGAGGAGCCATAACAAACTCAGTCTTATAAATAGCACCTTCCCATAGTGGGTCAACCAGTTTGATGGTGCTCAGATGGCTTCTGTAGTCTGCCTTCTCCCAGTCGACTCTGAGGTATATGACCAAAGTAGTGCAAAATATCAATATCGTTAATTTATTGGATTTTTCTACCTGGATTATTGAGCACGAGCCTTGATTTTTGAACCACTTTGGTCATGACTGCTTCAAACGAGTCGGTGGGGAAGAGGACAGAAACCAGGATGTTTATTAAATGGACAGCCATTCCTCACATCCAAATACCACTTTATTTAGTTTAGTGCCAAATATAGAGCACACTTGCATTGCTCGTGTAATTTTTGTTTTCAAATAGGTTTTAACATTTTGTATACAACAAAGCTTGTTTGTCAGAATTTGTGTATTTATATGAAACACATTTATTCCAAAAAAAACATCCTTAGTAATGCTTTTTATTACAAACAAACAGACAGTTTATGAGACTGAAGGGTTGTGTGTCTAACCAGGTGGTCAGTAGCTCAGGAGCACCACAGGGGACTGTACTCTCACCATTCCTTTTCACTTTGTACACCTCAGATTTCCAGCACAAAACAGACTCCTGTCATCTGCAGAAATATTCAGATGACTCTGCAGTGGTCGGGTGTACCAGAGATGGACAAGAAGCTGAGTACAGGGAACTGGTGGACCGCTTTGTGACACGGTGTGGAAACAATTATCTTGTCTTGAATGTGAAGAAAACAAAGGAGATGATTGTAGATTTCAGGAGAATCAGGAACAGGTCCAACCCTATTTCCATCATGGGAGAAGAAGTGGAGGTGGTGGAGAAGTATAAATACCTTGGGGTTCACCTGGACAACAGACTGGACTGGAAATGCAACAGTGATGCCGTCTACAAGAAGGGACAGAGCAGACTGTACTTCTTGAGGAAGCTGAAGTCCTTCAGTGTTTGAAGCAAGATGCTGCATCTTCTACAAGTCTGGTGTAGAGCGTGTTATCTCTTCTGCCATCATCTGCTGGAGTAGCAGCACCTGATCAAGTGACTCAAAATCAGCTGATCACTAGCTAAACCATAAGATGGAGACGATTTGTGATAATCGTAGGCCACCTGCGGCTTTAGGACTCAACATATGGGCTCAACCTTGGGGAGGCTCATAACGCAGATCAGTGGAGAGGAATACCCATAAATCTGGACACTTTGGACCGAGGAACTTCCATCAGGACTCAAGGCTGACAAGAAAAACAGTCTGCCTGAAGAAATTCAACAATTGTGGCTTATCTGAATCCGACTCCCCCGTTTGTCCTCGGATACGAGCCGACTATCAAATTTCTCCTGGATGACCAACATCTTTTCAGGACTATGAATGTGCTCCTGGACAATCTCACTGTATTGACGTCAAATGCATGCGAGATGGGTTTATAAATGTGCTTTCTGGTAAAGTTTTTTGATGTCTCCAATCATGTCCTGACAGGACAAGATGTGAAGTGATCTTTCTTGTAATACCATTATCCACCCTCATGGCCTTTTCCCCTTTTCTATCTAAAAGTATTCTGATAAAGAATAAGAGGCCGCTCTTTGATAGCAGCAGCAACGTGCACTCCGCCCATCTTTTGGACGACTGTGCGAACATAATGTCACTCTGTCCCAAAGCAATGATAATAAAGCTTATTCTGATTCTGATTCAAAAAATAAAACAACAAGCTTGTAAAGAAGGATCTGTGGACTCCTCAAGAACCTTTGGAGATGATTGTTTGTACAAAGAAGGATTCTTCGTGAAATGAAGAACATTATAGACAACCCTCAGCATCCTCTTCATCAGACTGTCATACAACAGCAGAGTGTCTTCAGTCAGATGCTTCTTCAGATCTGCTGCAAGACAGACAAGAGATCCTTCCTGTCCACAGCCATCAGCATCTATAATAACTCTTTAATGAAACCAGGATGATGAGTTACAACATTTAGTTTCCCTCTGGGATTAAAGATGTATTTTTGAATTTGAATTGTCTTTGCTATTGGTAGTACATTCCAGATACTTGTATTAAATTGTCTGTTGAAGCACTTAAAGTGTGAAAAATGTTCTCTCATAGTCGAATCGTATCAGACTTGTCAATTTAGTATTTCTTTGGATCACATCAGGACTTCATTTAATGAAAAAGTTAAAAAAAATATATACAGGAAACAGTTCCAGGCAGTAAAAAAACATTTGATTTCCAAATTGTACCACATGTTTCAATGTGTGGTGTTAAGTGATGCTTTGTTCTAAGAATTTAAACACACTTAGTTTCCTTTTTTTTACAGAAACAGAATCCAACAGCGAGATATTTTTAGATTAGGCAATCATTATTGACGCTAATGACAACAAAACACCAAAACCTGCATGATTTGCCGTACAAACATAGTAATTATTCCTCAAATATCCTGTGAAATACTGCCTGGCCTCGTCTCACATCATGACACTTAGGTATGCCAGATCAGCCACTTCTCCCAATGACAATTCGGTGAGTAACGTATAATACACGGGCATGCTTCTCTCAGAACCTTCAGGAGAAAAGTGGCAACAGGAATGTGAAAAATCATTTTAAAAATCACTTCAGTGTGATCAGTCGAGCTCATTTGAACAAATCATTCCACTGTGTGTGTGTGTGTGTAGGTAAGCTTCGTGTGAATTAATCTTTTTTGGGGTTTGTTTACTGTTCAGAAGAGGCATCACATTTCATCTGTGACCATCCGTTTCCCGCTGCATGCCGGTTCCCTCCAAGGTTACAAACGGGTCGTGTTCAGACTTGAGATAATGCTCAGTCCTTGAATCTGGAGGCTGCTGGGATTTTGTAGTTGGTGGTGGTGGTGGTGGTGTGTGTGTGTGTGTGTGTGTGTGGGGGGGGGGGTTGTCGTTCAACAGAGTTCTTCACAGAAAGGGTCAGTGTTGATCTGATTATTGTGATTCAGTCGTAAAGAAATAAAACTATCCATACACCGCTCCTAGGAGAACTAAGTTTAAAAATGCATGAAAAACTGAACAATGCTGAAACGTACAGTTAAAATGTCAAAACTATAGAAGATAAAGCTTCCTGTTTACTCTTGGCAGTATTTTATTCTTGTTATTGTCCACTGTTGAAGGCATGAGACGACAATGTTTTTTTTTTTTTTACCAATGTCTGTGTGAGAATGTCAAGGTTCTTTATTGTCATTCGCATCACATGTGGTGCATGAGGTGGAATGAAATTGTGTACACAGGGTCCCAGTTACATCCAACAATAGAAAAAAATATAAAGTGTAAAAAGAAAGTGTAAATAAGGATCTAAAATAATAACTGATATACCCTAAATGAATGCTAAACGACAAGCTAAAAGAGCTAAGATATACGCTAGTCACAAATAATGCAAAACAGTACATCGAACAACAGCAGCACGGACATGAGACCTTGTGGGTGGATGAGTACGAATGAATGAACACAGCAGCATGAAATAACCAGCAGCATGAGATCAGCAGCATGGATAATCAGCAGCACATATCGACAATCAAAGTTGCATTACAGTGATTTTTTTTATATAAGTGAATGTAATTTATATATATATATATATATATATATATATATATATATATATATATATATATATAAATGAATATAAAAATGTTCATTTAATTATGTTGTTAGCAAAATATCTCAGGAAGTAGTGAACAGATTTTAATGAAACTGTCAGAGAGTGTTTATTAAAAGTAATCTGTGACTAATTTGCTTCATCCTTGATGGTTGTCACAGAACAAGCAACAGAACAAACACATTGACTCAGCCATTTTTTTAGCTACTGACCTAAACTTTGGTGTGGTAGTAGCTGAGAGACATCCTCAACTCATACTTCAAACACTAACTGATTAAATGAGAACTTTTTTTGTAAAACCTTGCCAATAACTATAGAAGTCAACTGTGTTTGGTAGAAAAATATCTCATGAACCACTGGGCAGATATTAATGAATAATTAATGGATGGATATCTATAACTCATTAATATTTGGAATCAATCCAATTCAAGATGGCCACCACAACTAAATTAATAATAATAATAATGTGTTATGTGTTGTCATCACTGTATGTTCCCATACAATGGTGAAATTGGTTCTCTGCTTTGAACCCATCCACCACCAGGTGGAGCAGTGGGCAGCTACAGAAAGTGCCCAGGGAGTAACTGGGGATAAGTTGTCCTGCTCAGAGACACCACGAGATGTGCAATGACCAGGGACTGAACCCAGGACCTTCGGGTCCCGAGTCGGCTGCCCTGCCCCTACACCGTCTCGGCCGCCTAACTAATCACAAATATAAAAATAGCGTTCAATTTTTCAGATAATTAGCTAAGATTTAGTGTGGTAATATCTGAAAATCACTCATAGTATACTCTGAATGTATATTGTATGTTCATTCCTTAAGACTTTGGCATTAACTTAAGAGTGAACACTGACTGTCTGTTAGTCAAGTCAAGTCAAGTCAGATTTATTTATAGAGCACATTTAAAACAGAAACTGTTACCAAAGTGCTTAGCAAAAATATCACAACATCAAATAAAAAGTAGCAAGATACATTTACAGCACATGGAATAAAAACATAAAACCGAAAACATAATTAGAAACAATGAAATACTAAATCAGATCACGTTGCGTCAAAAGTCAACAACAACAAGCATAAACTCAGTCAGAAACAATGAAATACTAAAGCAGAACTGATGACCTTGCGTTAAATAGGAATAATAACAAAAGCATAAACAGAATCAGCATCAATAAAAAACTAGATCTAAATCCCATCACCCAGTGTTATATGTCAGTGAGTACAGATGTGTTTTTAGGAGAGATTTAAAAGCAGAGACTGAGGTGGCCTGTCGAATGTTGATGGGCAGATTGTTCCAACGTTTAGGGCCCACGACTGAAAATGCTCAATCTCCTCTGAGCTTCAGCCTGTTTTTTTGGTACGGCCAAAAGCATCTGGTCTGATGATCTCAAAGCCCTAGAAGGAGCATAAGGATGAAGAAGGTCGGAGAGGTATGATGGTGCAAGGCCGTTAATGCACTTGAATGTCAGCAGGAGAAATTTAAAATCAACTCTGACACGCACAGGAAGCCAGTGAAGGGAGGACAGAACCGGAGTAATGTGCTCAAACCTGCGAGTTCCTGTTAGTAGCCGAGCTGCCGCATTTTGTACGAGCTGGAGACGTGAAAGTGAAGCCTGACTGACCCCAACATAAAGCGAGTTACAGTAGTCCAGCCGGGTTGTAATAAATGCATGGACTAGTTTTTCAAGGTCGGATCTGGACAGAACGGACTTAAGCTTTGCTATCTGCCTTAGCTGAAAGAAGCTTTTTTGTAGAACAAAGTTGATCTGTTTATTAAACTTAAAGTCCGAGTCTAACACTACCCCGAGATTGGTAACCGACTGCTTTAGATGTGGCTGAAGGGAGTGCAGGTTTCCAGGATCAGTGACAGCGGCAGAGCTAGGGTTAAACAGTCTTCTGATCATTAAAACTCAAGAAGCTTGCAGCCATCCAAGTCTTGATGTCATCAAGACATTTTGGCAAAGGGTAGATGGAGCAGGAACTGTTTGGTTTTAAAGGAAGATAGATCTGAGACTCATTGGCGTAACAGTGAAACGAAATACCATGTTTCCTCAGGACTGACCCCAAGGGGAGCAGATACAATGAGAACAGAAGGGGCCCAAGAATGGAGCCTTGTGGGACCCCACAGGAAAGAGGGACAGAAGCAGAAAAATGATTGTCAAAGTCAACACAGAAACTCCTGTCACCCAGATATGAACGGAACCATTCTAGCTCCACCCCTGTAATCCCAACCCAGTGTTCTAGTCGTGACAAAAGGATGCTGTGATCAACAGTGTCAAATGCAGCGGTAAGGTTGAGGAGTACCAGGATCACAGACTGACCAGAGTCATTCGCTAGCAGAATGTCATTACAGACCCTTACTAAAGCTGTCTCGGTGCTGTGCAGTTGTTTAAATCCTGACTGAAAAATCTCAAAAATTCCATTTACATTCAAAAACTTGTTAGCAAAATATCTCATGGACAAATGCACAAATTTAGATAAAACTCTCTGAAGGTATTCATAGGATGTACATTTTTATCTGAATGACTTTCAAAATCAACTTGACAAGATACTAGCAGCCACTAGTAATCAACATCAGCCAACACAATAATGGCTACAACTCAGTAAACTATGCAATAAATTATCTATATTTGTGCTTGCATGCGTCATGGGCTGTCACAATTTTGCACAAGATAATTGTCATTACATTATAAACTTTGTAAAAACAAAAAGTTATTGACAAGGTTTGATCAAAATGGTTAAAACTCCATTCTGTCTTAGGATAATTTTTAAATTTATGGCATGAAAAGTGGCTTTCAGTATACATTAATTAATGTTTGGTCTTTATTTCATTGTTGCTTATGTTAATCTCTCTTTGATTTTTTTTTAGATTGCTCCCTTTGTCAGTGATAATATGCACATGTTGCTTATATTATTTTGATAAAATCGTATCAGAAATCCACACAGCTAGTAAAGTCCTACTTTAGATATGGACACGTAACCACGAGCATCCAATGAATATTTGTTGTTTAAGCAGCTACATGTCCTATTACCACATGAACAGACTATTTTCTAACAAAACTAAAAACATGATTTAGTACATGCAAAATAAACCACATCCAGTATTACATTTAGGAGATTTATGAGACGTTGGTGGGGGGTTTCAGAACAAGTCGTCCAGAGAAGCTCCAGAGGAAATGTGCAAATGTTGAAATTTTCATGAGCTTCATTCCCTTTGGTGCCAATAAAAAGTCTAAAATTGTTGGTGCATCTGATTTCCTGATCATTCATTCTTAGTCTGAGTGCAGCCTCCATGTGATCTGCAGCATTTTTATGTGCTGCTCAAGGGTCGTGAGAGCGATGCATGTGCTCTTCTTCAACCCGTTCAGAGCATTTCTGCAAAGCAAATGAAAATCTTCAGTGGTGTCGCCGCTTAAATGCATTCATGCTGATGTTAAAGTGAATGTGTGTGTCAGTGTGTAGCGTGTTTATGTGTTTATGGAACCTGTCCCTGCTCCCTTGAAGCACTCTTCTGCCATCTACAGGCACATTTCCCTCCTCCTCCTTAGGTTTCTCTCCATCATAAAACCAATGTTAATCATTCTGGCATCAGCTAAATATTTATCGCACAACCTGTGTCTTTGTAACTGCTCCTAAATACTGCACGCAGTGTCCGCGTGCACCTATTTAACTTCACGTGCACCGCAAATAGTCTGTTTGCAGATTTCCGGGGCCCTTCTTCAACTCCACGTCTGTGCTGCCTTCAAAAATCAATAAGCCGTGTGTGAGGTTCATGTCCAAGGAGAGAGAGAGAGAGAGAAAAGAGTGGCAGGAAAAGTGGGAGCTTAAGGGGAGAGAAAGCAGGACTGAGGTCTGAGATATATGAGACTGTGGAACAGAAAATCAGCAGGGAAGAATAGTATAGGAGAAAGAAAAGGGACCCAGGAGAGATGAAGGGACGCTAAGAGGAAAAACAAGGCTATAAAACAAGAGGAAAGGCAAACAAACTGGAGGGGGGGGGGCAAAGAGATTACAGAATAAAAAATTGGGTGGTACGGTTAAAAAGACCTGGCATGGTAAACTAGGTGACACAAGATGTAAGAGATTCATAGATGGAGAAGGAGAAGATGGGAGGGGATTGGAGTGGTGTCAGTGGCTCAAAAATAAATTGGAAATGTGTGAGAGAGACGGGCGGATGGAGGGAAAGGAGCAAGAGAGGGGATGAGCAGACATGAAGAGAGAAAATGCCAGGGAGTCTTGCATGAGTAATTCACTTTTTCCTCAATGGTTCGTTGCAGTCGTGCCCAAAAAGAGTAGACATACTCAGCCGGCAGATGTAATATATTCCAGCATGCCCTAGAAACCAGGAATCTAAAATTCACATTACAGACTTTGCTGTATGTTAAGTTTTATCCAACAGAAGCTTATGTATCACTAGTAGGTAGTTCAGGTGTTGCATTCAAAGCAATGTTGTTGCCAAAAGTCTATGCACAGAGAAAGCATAGACTCCAACAAGGCTTCACATATGATCATTGCATTTCCAAAAACCCATTTATTTGTATCCATTACTTTACAATTGCTGTGAACACAGCAGTCACTTTGTTTTTGATGATGGAAAGCAACATTTGCAGTTTGTTTAGCTCTTGAAGCAAACGGCTGACATCAGCCAAGATCAATCTGCAATTTCTCATCCATTTATTATCCTTTTTTGTGGTGATTGGGGGTGACACAATGGAACACGGCAAATCTCTTTACCTCTCGTTTAGAGATATTATGTTATGTGTTGTGTTTGCTTTAGGCAACGCGCAGTGCACAATGCCCCAGTGGCAGCCAGTACCTGCAGGAAGGAGCAGGTTCTTGTTTCTGTCCAGACAATGAATGCTGAATCAGCACTGACTTTTCAAATGGCCATACCAAATGGTTACATCCACGGCTCATGTAAACTCATATGTACTTATCTGAAAATGCACCCATCAGGTAGAGGCACTAAATGCAACACTGCAGGAATTGAGTAATAAAAGGAGGTTGTTCTTATGGTGCCTTACAAATAAGGATGTATCCTGTAATACTGATGACATTGTGACCAAACCAATCCATCCATCATCTTTACTCGCTTCTTCCTTTTCGGAACATGGGGGTCACTGCTACCCATGTCAAGCTGTCACTGTGCGAGAGGCGGGGTACACACTGGACAGGTCACAAGTCCATCACAGGGACACACAGAGACAAACAAGACAAACATTCACTCTCTCACTCACACCTAGGGACAATTTAGAGTTACCAGTCAGCCTAACATGCATGTTTTTGGTCTGTGGGAGAAAAGCAGAGTACCTGGGGAAAACCATGGAGAGAACATGCAAACCCCACCCAGAAAGGCCCTAGGCCAGGATTTGAACTGGGGAAACCTACTCACTGAGAGGTGGCAGCTCTACCAATTGCCCCACCATGCCGCCCGCCAAATAGATATAAGCAAAGAAATTATGCCTAGATTTAAGATTTTTTCCCAGTCATCCCCCACTCCACTTCCCCCTACAAATGTGTTGAATATAGTAATTATATTTCAGTTATTTTATTAATAGTATGCATAAACTTTTTCCAAGTTTACAGAAATAAGAAAGCAAGAATATATTTTGTTTAGACATGTATAAGGGCCAACTTCAGTTTATGGTAAGAAAACCAAATTTTCAAGTCAGCAACATGGGTGGTTGTGAACAGTTTTGTTTTATATAAAAAAAAAAAAAAGGACAAAAAGTTTATTTAGCAAAACACGAGTGTTCTGCTAACTGGTTGTGCTAATTGTGTGAAATGTTAAAAAAAGAGAGAAAAAAAAAGGTCTCTGTTTTCAAAACTATGAATATGTAATTGTAACAAAAAAGGGGAAAAAAACAAGAACTTGCATAAGACTTTCGCATAATGGTAGATAACAAATAAAGCAGAAATAATTCAGCAACATGAGTGTTCATTTTGTTGCATATTTGAATGCCTGTCTGAAAAAAAGTCTATATTTTCATACAATGTTGATCTTTGAGTGTGATCTCTACAGTCAGTCACTTACATGCTGAAAAGACTGAATATAAAAGATAGTACTCGTCGTCTTGGACTGATTAAATTTACGTTTGGCACAAAGACACTGCCCCTACATTTATCCACACTATGTCCAAATGTCAACTAAAATAGAACTGTATTCTAAACCAGACAGGTGACAAAAACATTTTCACCCCAAGGTGGTTAACAGCAAAATATGAAACATGAGTCTCATTGTCATTTTGACAAGCAAAAATTTCATTATTAATATCTAGAGTAGATTTTCAGAGGGCAAAAAATATTAAAGGAAGCCAAGATAAGGTAAGTGCTCTTTATTTACAGATGAAGGAAAGGCATTGGTGACCACCAGCCTGTGGAGAATGAAATATGGCAATTATCTGGACAGAATTGAACTCACTTTGCTAGTCAGACAGATTAGGTAAGCTCTTAATGCTATGGTTTGTTTCATTGGCACAGAAGGAGAGGTGAGGAGGACTCATATCTCACAGTGAGAATCCGAAGAGGAGAACCAAGGTGCTTCCAAATGAATTTAAGATGGTGAAGAGTGACATATGGACCAGCAAAAACCCAGGCTCACATGCAGGATCTCGAAGCTAAGTAGTACAATAGTCCCTTGCTACTTTGTGGTTCGTTTTTCGTGGACTCGCTTTATTGCGGTTTATCAAAATAAGATTGGACATGACACACAATTGGCTGATTGATGAATGAGCCACACAATAGGACTGGGATTTTTTTTAAATTAATTATTTTCAATTATTTAGCACCTGCTGCACCTGTGTGCAACCCACAGCTGCAGTAGAAGCTTCCTCCTGCAGCATGTCAGATATCCACTCTGCAGCAGAGAAGTGGGCGTGGCTGAGAGAGCAGCCAGAGGCAGAGAGCTAAGATCATGACATGCTGTGCTCTTTTAGAGTGTTTAGAGTTTAGAAAATTGTTAGGGACATTGCAAGAGTGTGGAAAGGTTTTAAAACACCTTAACATATGCATGTATATAAATACTAAAATAAACCACTACTTATTATTATTACTACTACTTGTGTACATAATTTTGTTCCATCACATGTACCACATGAGATGGTAATGACAATAAAGTTTACTTGAACTTGGACTATTGTATCCCTACTTCACAGTATTTTACTTATCGCGAGGGGCGTAATCCCAAACCCCTTCAATAAACGAGGGACTACTTTATTTAAAAGAAACAATTCACACATAGCTTGAGATAGACGAACCACTATTTCTCACAAGGTAAAAGTAGCTGAGGTTATTCACCAAAGTGAGCACAATGCTCCAGCGATGTAATCTTCGTCTTCAACTTCTTCGTCTTCTTCAATTATTTTATTAATGGCGTCTGCAACGGCTTCTGAAGAGAGAGAGTTGCTTTTGTAGAGAAACGCTTCATCAGCTCATCTGCTGAGTTTGATCAGATCCACCCGTCACTTCTGGGGCTGTATGGAGGGTGGTTAGTGACGACAACAAAAGGAATCCTCACACTCATTTGCTAGGAATTTTACAAAGCAGGTATGATAGATCAACTTTCTCCTTTTGTCAGAACACACTTCCTCAATACACTAATGAGGAAACTGATTAACAAGATTTCCAATAATGTTCCCCCGGTGCTGGAGGGCAGGAGGGCGGATGCCATCGACACAATCGAGTGATTTCCATTTTGCAAAATATATACACTCAAACGCAATATCATCTGTGCCCACACGCACGCAAACTCACAACTGTTTGTTCATCAGCAGCTCAATGTGTACAGGCAATGCTACTTGTGGTGCGTGTCTAGCGAGAGACATATATTGTGGAAGAGTGTGTGTATTTGTGTGATTTGAGGAGGCAGCATTAGTGTCTTTATGATGGGATGCCAGTGGCTATTTGCAAGCAAACAGAAACACATAAAAACATGCAAACAGCAGGTTCTGGCTCTGATTACTTTCACACATGGCAGAAAATATCATGGTTTTGGGGAGGATACAGGCGCTTATGATTGAAATAAGGCAGTAAGGAGAGACGGAATTACAGCAAGTGCACCTGAAAAATGTGTATGTGCAACATTCATCCAGTGATGTGCGGCGCGCAGACAGTTAAATAACTTTTTTATTGAGTTCACATTGAATTGAAGGCTACCATAATATTTTATATGCCGACTAAATCCAATGATCACAAAGTGATAAAAATATTACAAAAATCACTTCGGTTCCTAAAGTTGACTGTGGTAACTTTGTAGCTATGAGATTTTCCACATAAGACAATGGATTTTTATGTTTTACTTTTAGTGCAGAAAAAAAAAAGTCCCATTAAGAGAAGTTATATAACAAATTACCTTAACGTACCTGCTGCAGATAGCTCTTTAACCTCACTTTGGAGAAACAATTTATGCTGACAAGCTAACATGACGTTCAAGCGAGGCCAAGACCAACATCGCTTGCTACGATTGTAAACCTTTTTTTTTTTTAAATAGGGATACATAGGAACATTTTTAATAAAACTTTATATTGCTGTCAATAACTGTTAATAATGGCAAATATATTATGTTAAAGTGCCCTGAGACAACGTTGTTGTGATTTGGCGCTATATAAATAAACTGACTTGATAGTTCTGTAGTATGATTTAAAAAGCTGATAAATGATAAGACACAAAAACATATGGTATTATAAACTTCTTCTTCTTTTGACTTTTCTCTCTTCAGGGGTCGCCACAGCAGATCATCCTCCTCCATCTCACTGTCCTCTGCATCTTCTGTTCTCACTCCAACTACCTCCATGTCCTCTCTAAATGCATCCATATATCTTCTCTGTCTTTTTTCCTGGTAGTTGCATTTCTAACATCTTTCTACCAATATACCCACTGTCCCTCCTCTGGACATGTCCAAACCATCTCAGTCTGGCCTCTCTGGCTTTATCTCCCAGTTGTTCAACCTGTGCTGTAACTCTGATGATCTCATTCCTAATCGTATCCATCCTTGTCACTTCTAAGGAGAACCTCAACATCTTCATTTCTGCCACTTCCAGTTCTGTCTACGGTCTTTTTAATGGTATATAAATATGCTACTTTAATCACATTCCTGTACTTATGCTTAAAAAGAGCAGTAGAATTATGTGTCGATCACTGTAATGCAAAATTGAACACAATATAAAACTTGGTAAAATAACATTTAAATAAAAAAAAACAATATATTTGAAAATGGAGGGGTTTTTTTTCCAAGCAGCTTTCAACCGCTTTAGTTTTGCCCTAGCTTAAACTAGTTGTTAACTAATAAATCTGGTCAAACTGTTTCACCTAACTGAAGCTTTACTAAGAGCTATTCTTGTATAAACAGTTAAGACATTATTAGCTAATTAGCTATCCAGGAACCCCACTTTTAAATATTATTTTAAACACTCTTACCTGCAAATTTATACAAAAATGTTTCAGAGATTTCCAAATAACAATTTAAATAATATTGAATTTTGTTGGGAAAATGCTTGAAGCATTTTCAACCTTGTTCACCATATAACAGTTTACAGAGTGTGTTTCATTAATTTGATCTACTCTTGTGAAAAAAAAGGGTCCACCTTGGTATACAAAATAAATGGTTTTAGTTTTTTGCTCAAAAACACTTCAACATGTAGACAAGGGTGCTTATAGGGATTAAAACATAAACCTAAATGATTAACAACTCCCAGACAACGGCTGCTTTAGTAGACTTCTTTATTAAAATCATTAAAATCGCTTGAATCCGACAACAAAAGGATTTATGAAGTATTGACTCATCAGCAATAATGATCTTGTTTTATTGTGGTTTCTTGCACCTTGTATTTTGGTTGCAGCTCCTTTTAATCGCATGGCCAGATCTTCTGTGGATTGGACTTGCTGGACCTTCATGTAGATCATATGTATCGAACTCAAGGCCCGTGGGCCAAATGTGGCCCTCACTGACATTTTGTCTGGCCCTCAAGATGATATGTGAAATCTCTTGACTTTTTCAGTAATCTTTGATTATGATGTCAAAAGTGCAACAGAGAACATCAAATGAGACCAATCAAACTCTTGCTGAGGAACCTGTGACCAAGAAAAGATGTTGGGTATCTGATTTGAGTGAATGTAGTTTTTGAAATTGTCCCCTAGTTTGAACAAGGTTTTAATTTTGGCCCCCTTTTGTAAGTGAGTTTGACAACCCTGATGTAGATTATCGATGTCCCTGTGACTGAGGAATCCATGGATCCAACACAGTCAGCCCCTTGCGTTCCTTTTTTGAAAATTTTGTACTATTCTTAGATTTTTCAGGCGCTATGGAAAAGTGCAGTATTGAATTGCCATTAGACATATATGTCTTAGTGGGTGCATCTTTTGCATCTTAATTAGACTACTAAAGTCCTTAACTTTACCACCAGAGTGTATGTTTTGCTTGTTTTATAAGTCAATTGCAAGGAATCAACACGCCCAGATCCTCGCCTTTACCTGCCACCTGACTTCACTGCACCAAGTCTTGAAGGCTCCAACCTCATGATTAAATGTGCTGGGTAGTGTGGTGGACTTTCATCATGAACTTTGTTGAATTAATTGTTTTCAACCAAAAAAAAAAAAGTAGAATGATTACTCAAGGACAGGGGTGAGGCTCTGGCTCAAGCAAACAAGTTCAAGTTTTTGTGAGTCTTGTTCAGCAGTAACGGTTGGAAGGAGCAGGAGATGAATCAATGGATTAGAGTCAAACCAGAGATCTTCCAATCACAGGCCCAGCTTCTCTAACCTCTGTGTCACCACTCCCCTGCAACCCCACCATGGATAAGTAGCAGAAAACAAATCTATGGATGTTTGTGTTATATAGTTTTCAGGGAGTCTTAAAACCCTCATGTATACCTTGTCTCACAAGGTTCTGAACTCATGGCATTGTTGGTCATATTTGATTTCAAAGAGAAGCACATTTGGTTTTTCATTTGCCACACTGTTTTTTTTTGTGTTTTTGAATGACCACCAGTTCTACTTAGTGTTGCCCAATTCTTTGTGCTTCTTCAAAAGAGCTTAAGCAGCACATGTTTGAAACACAAGTCTGCTGTGAAATCTTTGCCTTGAAGAGACCTTGCTGACACAGTAGAACTACCTTGTGTTTGCTGCGCTTAGTCTTGCCATGATGTATGACCCATGAAAGTATCCTCCACAGCCTCACCTTGGTAGCAGAGTTTGACTGTTCTTTGCCCAATTTTAACACTCCTATATAGCAATTTCTCTGTCAGTTATTGTGTTTGTTATATAAAAAAATAATGATCATTTGAACCTAATTGGTTTAAACTTCTTGCTAACTTTTGGGTCATCTTAACCCAAGTGCAGTAGAAGGGTTTCACCTGACTGCAGTCCTGCAAAAGCTTTATGTTTGTGAAGTTTAAAAACAGTATAGATACTGACTGTGATTAAAATGTATATTTTGTTGATGTTGCATTTTATACAGTGATGAAAATAAACAAATCAACTTAATATTTGTCAAAGTATTCTTAGTTTGCAGCTTTTTGTCACATCTTCCTAGAGCTTTGGCACAGTATTGTCTATCATTGCACATGCAGTTTCTTTTTTTTAAGAGATAAAACGGGCACGGCCTCCAGTCACCAGTTCCTATTACTTTCAAATGGTAGTGATTTGGATGCAATCTACTCCACTGTTTTGTGCTTTGTGTGTTTCTGTGTGTGCATGGTCGAAAAGCTTTTTGTGTGTAATTTCTAATAAAGCAGTGATAGATTGCATCGTGTAGCCATTTTGAGTGAGATGGACTGAATCTGAGCATTGTAATGTCTGCTCTGATACACTCTCTTTGATTCAGTCTCTGCATCTCTACCCACTTTTCCAGGCTCTCTAAGAGCCTGAAGGGAAGGAGACATCTTCTAAAATGGTTATTTATCTACATCTTATTCTCTTTTTCCACTACCTTTTTCCTCACAACAATATACGAGCAGGACACAAACACAGCCTTAGCAATATACACACACTTGCACACACAGCCAGGCCATTTTAGAGCTGTAAATCCAGCTCCAACTGAGAGGCTGTCACTAGCCACACCGGAGAAAAAAGGAGCACTTGCAAGTGTGTGTGTGTGCATACATGTAAACTAGCTGCAATACTGTGTGTTTGAGATGATAAGGGTCAAATTTATGGCTTTCAGTTTAATGAAGTGAACAATGAGGTCGCATAAAGAAAATCATCAGAAGAGAGGAAAAAGAGACAGGGAAGATATGTTCAATTTATAGCAGAGTGGTTAGTAGTAATGGAGTATTTCATTTGTTAGTGTGGTAAATTATAGGAAGGGTACTCTAAACTGGTGGTTTGGTCCTTGTAACCTCTGCTGATCAGGCAAATACAGATACATATGTTCCATCTAAATGTTGTTAACCGCATGCAAATTGTGATTTTTGTTGCACAAATTACTTTAAGGAGCTTCTCTGTGAACACTTTTTTCATCATGTGAATTTTTGTGTGCTCCTTTCTCTATCTTTTAGCAAAATATATCAAGAACCAGTGGACACATTTGAATGAAAAACCCAGAAAGAAATAATTGACAATGCATCTACAGCTGTATAAATGTTGGAGTCGATCAGATGTGAGATGGCTGCCACGGCTAGTAGACTGTAGCAAACATAAAATTAGCTACAACTCAGTCAGCTTTAAAATTATTATGCTAAGATTAGGTGTGATAGTAGCTGAGAGTAATCCCCAACTATTAATCTGTACAATAAGATACAAAGCCTTTGTTTAAAACATTGGCATTTACTGTGAGAGTCAACGCTCGTTGTTTGTTAGTAAAATACATATAACGTGAATCTTTGGGCAAATACTAATGAAATTAAAAATTGAATCATTGTATGTACACATCTACAACTGCTTACTTTTGGAGATAATCAAATTGATAGATGCCACAGCTAAAACAACTGCATACACAGAGATGGCCAAAAATCAGTCGGTTTTACATATTTTGAACTTAAATGTGGTTTGTTGTCGTAGCTGAATTTCATCTCAACGAAGCACATGCTTCAAGGGTTAACAGATTATGCAGATATTGGTTTTAAAATTTGGTGTGCAAAGTGATGGACAATATGAATTCCTTCAAAGGACCCAACTTTCACATTTGTTTTAATTCATTTATGTATATATTTGTGAGAAAGGCAAGTAACTACAGTAAGTGGGAATTTCTCATAAAATAAAAACACTTTAAAAACATGCAACTAAAATGGTAATAAAAAGTTAATAAAAACATAATTAAGACATCTTAATGTGTGTTACATTGTCATGTCGCTATTACTTTTTTGGATCTATTGCAGACTGTGATTGTGAGCACACAAAAAGTAATGGGAACTAAAACACAGGATTTTAAGTGCTTTTGCTGGATCTTTGTTTTCTGAATTCAAAATACTTAACGTCAGTGAGATCAAGCTGAAGGGTTAACTTAAAGATTATTTGACCTTTAAATGTTGAGGAATCATTTTTCCAAAGTCTTTACCACAATAGAACTATATCTTGCAAGTCCACAATGCTATCACGCTGAAAATATCTGGTTGCAGACACATGGGGGGAAAAAACAACATCCAAACTATCTAAAATTGCCTGTGAGAAGGTTCCTGAGACAGTAGATTTTCCCAGGACCGCATTCTGTGTACACAAATTGAAGCAATATAACCTTTGCTTTCTCATCTGGCAGTAATATAGCAATGACTACTGTAGGAGATGAAATGTCATTAGGTTGATAGGCACCCTGGCTGATTTGATTCTCTTGCAAGATGCTGAAGTATTCACCTCAATTTAGCTGAAATTTTATCTGAAATCACCTTAAGCTGCTTGACCTGCTAACTTAAAGACCCGGCAGTATTAGAGAAACCTGTGTAGGCATGATGATGTCTTAAGAAAGCACTTGAAATAGTGGATAATGAATAGAGCAATGAAAGAATGGATGATGTAGTGATTTTAGACACAAACTTCCATCTACTGAGTTATCATACCTTTTTTAAAGCATTCTTTTATGTTTGTATATAAACACAATATATTGACAAAATGATTTGGACATACCTGTTCTCTTCTGCATCCAGGTATTTCAATCCCTTATCTCTAGTGATGAGTAATGATGCTTTGGCATGCCAAGACATTTTGGACAGCATTATGGTTCCAACTTTGTGGAACTACTTTGTGGAAGGCCTTTTTCTATTTCCACATAACTGTGCCCGTGTGCACAAAGTAGACTACAGAAAGCTCTTGTTTGACAGGCTAGGTGTGAACGAAATTCACTGGCCTGCATACCCCTGGCTAAAACCCTAATGAACATCTTTGGGTTGAGCTAGGATGGAGATTGAGAGCCAGAACCTCCCATCCAGCATCAGTGTCTGACCACATACAGTAAATACACCACAGAATGAATTATCGCAATTAACCTACAGAAACACTCAGAATGATTTCTGTAAGATTTTGAAGTATTTCTGAAAGGTGTCTAGTTGGGGAACTTCATAATATAATCTCTGCTTGGTGCAGGTGTAGTGATTGTGTTGGTATTTTCATGCTATGACCTTCAGCAGAAGATTTTCATGTAACTTGGAGTCTTGTCATAAGTGAAGGCAGGATGGCGTGGCAGATGGATTAAGGGATTCTGGCTTTGTCCATTGTAAACAGGAAACTACTCCAGTATGTTTAGGTGAAGAACATCTGAGCTGGAAAGGAAAAGCTCTTGCTTAACTGGCTCATTTGTGCTCTTATCATTACCTCTGGTCACCAAATATGGATTTTGATGTGTCACAGAATTGAGCCTTTGCTCCTCTGCACTGAAAGGAGACCACTGTGGTGGCATTCAGGCTAAGATCCCTCCTGCCTGCCTCTCTTTGGGGGTTTCCACACTTGACCCATTGGAAGCTGACCCCAAGGATGACCCATAATTTGTTAGAATATTATAGTTATGTCCTGTATGGCACAGGAATATTATGGCATTCACAAGGAGATGCTAGTAAGTGTCTCTGGAAAGAAGGATGTTTTAATTTTCCTTCTGAAACTGTTACATAATGGCTAAACTGCTAACTCAGATTCACTGCATGTTCATTACTTTTTGATGACATCCGACAGTCTGTGAACTAAAAGGTGACTTCTGAGGATTAAACTCCAAATTATGTTTACCATTTAAGATCAGAAACGGCTCTTTCAGTGTAAAAATTTGACTTGTTTTTACAATTCCCCATTTTCTTCTTGGGTATTATAAATATTAGCATAGTCTATATAGATCAAAAGCCTATTTAAGTGTTTTATATGGTTTGGTGAATTTGTTTTTCATTAATCCTTTCTACCATCAGATATTGCTGTGTGTGTCCCCAAATGCCTGGCTGTGTTATCACTATATTACAGGGTAATATCATTGTGATTTGGTCCACATTTAGACCTGATCAGTGTAATTGTGTCGAACCATGACTACAGTGTATGAGGCATGCTCAAAGGCGATCAGTAACATTCTGTCCCGATTTAGACCTGCTTACTAAATATATGCTGGCTCACGGTGATGGTGTGTTAAGCATCAACAGATGTTACTCTGGACTCAAGATTAGAGCATATCCCCAAGTGAATACAAATCATGAGAATAATTATTGGTAAACAGTGCTACTGATCAAATAATTTGGCTCTGATTTAAAAATGCAGCTAATGATTCAGAACCTGGGAAAATGTAGGGTTGGTTTGTTTGTTGATTCAAGCAAAAGACCATTTGAAAGAAAAAAATACCTTCATCGTTCAACTATTCACCCCATCTCTGGAATGCTTAATTATTTGTCTTGTACTAGTCACATTCACAGTGTTGTGATTTCTCCTTTTGCCTTTTGTACTATGTTTCAATCTGACTGAACACCAAATTGTCATGGCTACAGAAAACAGACATAGATATCAATTCAGTTACATCCAGACATACTTGGGGATAGAAAAACGTACTTAAAGGTGAAGGGGTTTACAAAAATTTTAGACTTTTAACCAATTAATGTTAAGCATTTATATATTTTTTCCTTCTTTCGGCTGCTCTCTTCTTCAGGGGTTGTCACATCACACTAACTCGCACGAAGAATTGCCAATTATTTTTACACCGGATGCCCTTCCTGACACAACCACAGACCACTGAGCTACCATAACCCTCTGTATGGAGCAGAGAGCTGCTATCTGGGGTGCACAGAGGAGCAGATGATGGGAGTTAAGAGCCTTGCTCAAGGGTCCAGAGTGGGGCAAATGAGGGTGGAGGCAGGTGTGGGTCCCTCACCTATCCCAGCCACATTTTGATGTTGCCAGTACCAGGAGTTGAACCAGTGATGTTCTGATCACAGGCTCACCTTTTCTAACCTCTGTGCCACCACTCCCACTTTTATTAAGCATTTATTAATAGTATTGATTATTTATTAAAATATTATTCTTATTTAGCTTTGTAATTTGCCTGTTTTAAGCTGCAAAATGTGAGTTTTAAACTTAAATATGACACGTGTGTAATTACAGAATTTGAAATACTGATGTTTTGTTACTGGTGCTTAAAAGAAAATTTGATAAAGTGTCTTTTATTTATTTATTTATTTTAATTTTCAGTGCAGGGGCCAGCCAGAAATACGATTTGTTTACTAGTAAGCAATGCTAGATGTGCAAAAATACAGAAAAACAGAAAATAATATTTTATCTGGCTGGTTTCAAATGGATAACTTACAAATAAGGCAGTACACCTTTTCCAGAAACAGTAACTTTCAGGAATCCTCCACCATAATCCACATGCAAATAACTCAGTAATTCAGTGCACTTATGTGAATTTCAAAGTGCAACTTAAATGGGAGAGTTTATGTGCACATGACAATCTGCCATTGTAGTTGCACTATTCAATACCCAAACATTTAAACCATGAGCTCAGAGTAACGTAAACTTCAAAACCCAACAATGATTATTTCAAGGGCTATCTATAGACTCATTAGCGCACAAAAGCTAACGAGCTGTTGGCTTCTTTGCTTTAATGTCCTTGAATGAATCAAGTAGCTGTTCTGTAAATCAGGCCATTTGTACCACCAGTCTACCTTTTAAGTGGATCTCCATCTGTTTCTTTAACGTTAACCTCAATGGCATCATGATGCGATAACCTGCTTTTAAAAGATCAACTTCCAAAAAATAAGAAGTTACCTGGCAACAACCATAGGGTTGATAACTGAAACAAACTACTGGAACGTCTTTATCTGCAGCTTTCTTTGTTTCAGTGTGTCTTTCATAATATGAGACATGTGCCTATATGTTGGGCAAATATGAGATTATTCATCGTATCTTTTTTCTCCAGGGATCTAATTAACGTCCCACTCAAGTTTATAAGAGGCAACGTTCTTTTACACAAGGTTCTTCCATGATGTTATTTCTTTGGTGAAGAGCCACTCATTTGTTTCACCACAGCCCATATAGTTTTATACATTTTTACTATTTTACTTCAAATGTTAATAATAACAAGTCTAGCATTTCTAGAAGAAATACATGTACCTGCACCTTTTATAACAAAGTTTTAGACTAAGATTATTTTACTGTATATTGAGAAATATCAGATTTGTGGCTGTTTTGGTCAAACCATCCATCCATCCATTATCTTTTACCCGCTTTTTCCTTTTAGGGTCGCGGGGGTCACTGGTGCACATGTCCAGGCATCACTTCACCATGTTCTTGTCAAGAACTTTGGTTGGAACTAAGACGATACAATAACTAACTGCATTGCAAAAAACAAAAAAACATGTGAAATCTTTATATAGAGAAGACTGCAATCTTCTCCAGTTCAAATCAAACAATCATATTAAACATTTAACAAAAAATTATCAATTGTTTATCGTTTCTTTTCCTTATGATTATTATTGTGGGGGAAAAAAAAGCACAAAAGGAGGAGCCACGGCTATGTGGTGAAAAGCAAAATTATTATCATGCAAGCAAGGTGAACTGGTGACTCCGGATACCACCCAATTACTCAAAGGTCACTGGTTTGATCACAGAAAAAGCCACGGTGTGTCAATCAGCAGCCATGTATCATGTCAAAGAGTCCTTGAGCAAGAAGCTGAGTATCCGTCTGCTCACATTGATTAGGTTTGTAAAACATAAAAGTACGCGGTAAATCCACCTATAAAACATGTTCCTATAGCAAAAAATACAGATGTAACGAACAAATAATTGATTGATTAAAAATCGTGTTAATATTTCTAGTTTAATGCAATGTAATGCCAAACAGGAAGTCTGATAAAGACAAACCCTGGGGTCAGGCTGTAAGGCTGGATCTTCTTTTAAAGCTCTTTTTTGTTCAATCTAATGCTTAAATAAATATGCACTTGAGTGAGTGGCTCCTTGTTAGAGCAGCTAATTATGTTGAATTGAAGGCTTGGATGGTAATCAAATATGGCTAAATGTGCAAGAAAAAGTGTTTGATGTCTTACTTACAGTGCTGGAGGACTTGTACACCAATAGATACCTGATCAGCAGAGCAGTAATGTGTTGCTCAGCAAAAGCCACAGTCAGACGGAGGAAATGAGGAGACGCTCTGGTTCAGTGTGGCTCCTCTTTAAACAGGTAGTGCATGTCAGCTTCGTGACTGTGTCAGTATCTAGTCTGTTTCCTCAAAACACCGCAACATCCATCCATCCATGCATGCATACATGCATAATTATTTTAAAATGAAACATTAAATAAAGCTAGATGCAGATCTTACATGTTCACTTAAAAAAAAAAATGTATACAATTGAAAATCCACTTATTTGATCACTTGGTCCTCCTGCATGGAATTTAAATGTTGAACATCAATTACAACATGATTTTTTTTTTTTAAACAAGTAATTTAAATAATACCATTTTGAAAATGTTTAAAAGGCAAACAAGATGATATCAATGCTTTGAACTTTTTACGTGGCAGCGTAAAATCCTTATTCCCTGCCTTTTATGATGGCGGGTGATCATGCAACTCTTTGTGTATGTGTCTGTCTGTTAGCAAAATATTTATTCAAACCAGTAGATTGATTTTAAGAATAATCTCTGTACACCTACAAGGGCTAACCGCTAACTGCAGCTAACCCGCCATACACAAAAATGTCTATAACTCAGTCAGTTTTACAGATACTGTGCTAAAGATTATTGTGGAAGCAGGTAAATTTAATCCCACAAACATCGTCAGCACTAATAGATTACGAGTTTTCTTTGTTCATCACTTTGTTATGCAACTGTTTAAAAAAATGATTTTTTTTTTTTTTGCACTTAGTGTAACAGATTTGTTAATGAGTTCATATACTGTAGAAAAAATATTAAAGCACACAACAGTGCTTTAATGTAAAACAATACCAGTAAATGGAATATTAAGTTTAAACTCCAAAATTGTACAGAATATATCAAATTCAAAATTTTATTTTATTATATCCTGGAATGGAAGATAGGACCTAAAACATTTTAGACCCTATTTTCCTTTTTTTTTTTTTTTTACTTAAAAGACAAACCAGTAAAGATCAAGAAAAACATAAAGTAATAAAAATGTGTAAAACTGATCATCTTCAATGTTGTGATTATGTCAGTTTTCCGCAAAATTGTCCAAATTGGCCAGTTTGCACTACAAATTAAAACCAATGAAAAGCTCTCCATACTGCTGTAAACTACAAAAAGTATCTGAGACAACTTTTTTTTTTTTTTAAACAGAGTGGCATTGTGGGTAATCTGGTTGCGAAATTGTTCCAGACAATAAGTTAGCAATCAGCAGACTGAAGCTGCAGCGAGGAAATGTAAACTGACAGAGATGATTAAATAATCATCCATTAGGGTTTGAATGGGCCCAGGTTACTGTCATCTAAATGTTACACGTTGAAGGTGGCATTTCATTCCCACAAGTGGATGATATGTAGGCTGCTTTAATTAAGCTTGAGCTGATATTTCATCTTTCAAAATGGATGTTTTGGTTTTTTTGAATAGGCAGATTTTGATCAACAAGCGGCTCGAGTCTAAACTTATGGTTTGGATTCTACATTTAAACACAAATACCAAATGTGTTGTCATTTGCAAAATATTTGCAAAGAACAACAGACAAAAAGTACGTAAACAAGTGGCAGTGGGATTTCTTCTTAAACCAGAGCTAGTTGAACCTGCAATATGCTGGTGTTAAAAGCCTGGGATCTAAAATAAAGACTGTCAGTGGAACTGGTTGTCACGTTGAACAGAAATGGCTGCTCTCCAAGATGTGATACAGGGGACATTTAGGGTGATGATTATTATTAATCTGGCAGGAGCATCTCCGTGGCACCAGCTGGCTGTTTTTAAACTAGTAGCGTTCTGCTGAGCCCCCAGAGGAAATATTTTAAACAAGCAGATTTACATCTGCCAGTACAAGGAAGGGCATGGGATTGGCTCAGCAGACAGAACAAAAAGTTACTAACGTTTGGAACGGCCTTAGTGCAGTGAAATCTGTTTGAACTTATCTGAGACAGAGTTTTACATGCAGTAAAACATGTTAAGTTATTAACATTGTATGTAGTAGTTTAATTGTCGAATGATACATTGACAATTTACCAATAGATTTCCTGATTTCTTACGTATACTATTTTTTTTTATTTTACATTTTTCTTATGTGTTTTTTTGCTACTTTGGGTCTACATTTTGCAACAAGCGCAAATGCTTCTGCAGTTTTGGTCATTTCAAAATATAATGGGTACAAGAACTAACAGCCTGTTGTGGATCTGTGCTGCTTTAGTTTTGTTTTGTACCTTTTGGTTTGCAGGTGAGCTGGAGAAGAGGGCTGGTATCCCGGCTGGGCGGGGCTAGACCTTGTGACAGCTCCTGCTCAGCTGATCTGGATCAGCTGATTGTCACAGGGCATAACTGAGCAGAACTGAACCAGAACTATTTGCTGGTCCATTTACCTGTTCATAGTGACGTATCAGCCTTACAACGTCCTGTTATTATTTGAGCGAGTCAAATCGCTTCTTCTCATCCTAAGCTTTTCATTGTACTGTTAACCTTGTGTTGCCTTTGCATATGACAAATAAACACAACAAGATTTAGGACAAATTTTGACTTACTTGTCTACAAATCCCTTCCATGAACTTCCTGGTTTTCTGGTGTGGGCAAGGTCTTGCTGGTGATCCAGCTCTGATCCCTAGATGCCACTTTTCCCACAGACCTGAGCGTCTGAGTTCCTCTGATTCTGCTTCTGGAAATGACATCAGCTTCCTGCTCTGAAGAAATCAGCTCCGCCTCATCATCCGCCCGCCTGCACGCATCACCTCTCTCCAGGCTTGCCTGCCACCAATGCCTACACTGATACTCACATGCTCTGGATCCACCTCACTGTCCTCCTCGGTCGGGACCTACCTCTCCTGGACTCTTGGAACCCTCTGTCTCCTGCTTAGAACCTGGAAACAAGAAAAACAATCATAAACATAGGCTCCTCATTCAATCAAACTATATATATATGTATGTACTATGTATACTCTAACTTTCACCTGTGTTTAAAGTTCTTGTTAAAAGCTGCCACAAACTTTGCATTCAATCTAGCAGGGTCTCTTTGAATATGCCAATAATTATGTGCAGGGTATTTTTTTCAATTT
This sequence comes from Nematolebias whitei, assembly GCF_014905685.2. Lineage (NCBI taxonomy): Eukaryota > Metazoa > Chordata > Actinopteri > Cyprinodontiformes > Rivulidae > Nematolebias > Nematolebias whitei. Next base: position 27,622,169 of record NC_056516.1, read on the forward strand.
CAGGCTATCTTTTCTCGGCCAAGGAATAGGAGTCTGTTGGGATTTTTTTTTTTTTTTTCGCCTCAAAATCATATACAGGTTGTCGCTTTCATTACGTTTTCATCTGTCCAAACAGGGCTCAATAGTAAATGAGTCTTTGAGGCTCAATGTGATTTATATGTATAAATAAAGGTTGAATGAATGAATGACTAATATAATTTCAACTTCACTATCTTATAAAAAAATCACTCATGCTCTTCTGAAATAGATAACAGGGGGAAGTTTGTCTTCTCACGCTATGATGGAAAGTTTTTTTTTTATTAATCTGCATATTTTCTAGTTTGAATCTGGATAAGATTACCAACTTAATCACTCTGTAAGAGAAAAAATTGTTAAAGATAGTTGAGAATCCAGTGTTATAGCAAACTGCAGGACTTTTAAGAAAATCTTTTAAGGGATAAAATTAGGTTAAGATTAAGGTAGCATCCCGTTAGCTGTGACTTTTGGCAACTAGTTGGCAAACACCATTTTTGAAGGAGTTCTTGTGATTTTGAGTTGCCATCTAGAAATAGTCTAGCTGCCATGTTGTTGCCTGTGAAATACTACTAGGATTATTTAATAGTTCTATGCTGAACTCCTCAGTGAACACATTCTAAATGCACAGAGATATGGACAAATTAGCAATATTTATAAATATTTATGTCCATAACTAATCAAAACATTTAACTACCAAGAAGGGGAAGGGGGGACAATAAATATTAAGTACATGGACAGGAAAAGATAACACTGGGGTTCAACAGGGTATTTTCCAGAAGTAGTTATGTGTTGCTTCCCGTGAAAGCTTCACAAGTAAACATATCAGAGCTTCATATTCTATTCTATTCTATTCTATTCTATTCTATTCTATTCTATTCTATTCTATTCTATTCTATTCTATTCTATTCTATTCTGTTCTGTTCTATTCTGTTCTATTCTATTCTATTAACTACAACCTCAGCTGGAGCAACAACACCACCAGCCTGATCAAGAAAGCTCATCAGAGACTCTACTTCCTCAGACGGCTGAGGCGAGCTAGTCTGGGAAGCTCAGTCCTCACCTCCTTCTACAGGTGTGCAGTGGAGAGCATCCTGTGCTCGAGCATCAATGTGTGGCATGGAGGCTGCACAGCTGCAGAAAGAAAAGCTTTGCAGAGAGTGGTGAAGGCTGCACAGAAATCTGTTGGAATCAGTCTCCCCACCATCACAGACATCTACACCTCCAGATGCAGGAAGAGGGCCACCTGCATCATGAAGGACCCCACTCACCCAGCACACACACTTTTTGCCCCACTCCCCTCAGGAAGGAGGTTAAGGAGCATTAAGTGTAGAACCACTAGACTGAGGAACAGCTTCTACCCTGAGGCTGTTAGACTCATGAATATCTAACTAGAATAATCACTGTGAAAAACCATATCATGTTGCTGCTGATCTGTTTCATGTTGCTGCTGATCTGTTTCAATGTTGATGTGTTCATGCGTGCACATCTGCTCACAGACTCATGTTCATGTTTGTGCTGATGTTCAATGTTTTATGTTATGAGTGCTTAGTGTATATTTAGTTGATGTTTTTCTTAGTTCATATCTTAGATGTTATTACTGTTTTTCTTAGACATTTTATTGTTGGATGTAACTGGGACCCCGTGTACATAATTTCGCTCCACCACATGTACCACATGAGGTGCGAATGACAATAAAGAAACTCTGACTCTGACTCTGACTCTCTGAACTACAACACCACCTTAAACACAATTATCATTGGTTAAAGGGCAGTCCTTACTGTGCATTAATCTTGTAAGCCATGTTAACTACATTCTGGTTATCTATACTACTTGATCCACACTGTATTTATTTATTTTGGCCACTGGAGTTATGTTTATGCATGAATTTATATGGGTCTGTGCTTTTATGTGCATATAATAAATATATTTGTGTGTTTGTCTATGCCTGACTGCATCATATATGGTTTGCTTTCTCCCATTCTGCCCCTTTGGTGAGCACATTCAGTGTATGAAAATTAGATATTTATACTTTTCATTGCCATTGCGATGCCCAGATTTATCAAACAGGTGACCTGCTGAATATTAAACAGGTGGTCACTGGTGTATTTTAGGAATATAACAGGTTGTGGCAACGCATGACCAATAAAGCTGGAGCTCAAATCTGCACAGACACAAACTACTTGTCAAAATGGTAACGTTTTTGGCTCAGACAGACAGATGGCTTTAAATGCAGCTAATTTGCATCCAGCAGCATTGAAACTTTAAGGAAGGGAAATGTTCTTTATTGCAGTGGTCAAAACCGGAGACAGACACTTGAATATGAGTGAAGTCTGGTAGCAGATGTTTCTGAGAGTAGAGCTTGGCTGAGGTAGATACAGCCAGTATTTCACACCAGTTCCTCATCCAGTTCTGATAAGAGGACTGCTGCTCTTACAGTAAGCTCCAGTGGGCCAGAAGTTTGATGCTGGATCATTGAAGCCTTTTGGGGAACTTTGTGATAGCCCATGCTGCAAGTAATTAAGTTCCTTGAAAGTAATAACCTGTTGTTGTTTCCTCAAGTTCTGACCTGTTACTTAAAGACTTACTTTGAGTTTAAAGGTTGCAAAAAGTTCCAAACTTCTTTATTCGCCTGCACTTCACCCTTCAGTTTCTCACTGAATAAAACAGTGCTGCATAGTCACAGCTCATGCTCAGGACTCCTGTTAGTGTGATCTGTATGTATGTGTGCTGTTAGGGATGTGTACATGAGCATCCATGGGGTCTAATGGAATTCAGGGCTCTAGGCTGCATGTCCTCTGCAGTTGCTAAAAAAGTAAAATATATATATATATTGTGAAAATGTTCAGTTTTTACTCAATCATTTCAGAAAGTGTACATATTACATAAATTCATTTCATATAGAGTGAACTATTTCAAGTCTTTAATTCTAGTCATTTTGATGATTATGGCTTACAAATGATGAAAACATAAATTCTCTCTCACACAATTAAACCACATACAGAGGAGTGGTGTCTTCTGAACATGACCGAGCATATCAGCTATTATATAAAGCTGCGGTACCTCTGTGTGTGTCCATATGTCTGGCTTCCACATTTCTTGAACTAAATAAAAACCTGTTGATGAAAATAATAAAAACAGCACCAAATGCATTAACACATTTATTTCAGTGAGCAGTGATTATGTTTTTGCTCAATTGTCTGTAGTGTTAGCAAAATGCCTCGTGAAGCACAGGACAGCGTTTAATGAAACTAAGCACAACATATAGTGTAACAGCTGAAAACATTTGCATAAACTTTGAAAAATGACTTTTCAACACAAGATGATACTTTAAAATTTGCACAAAAGAACATGCAATGAGCATTCCTTAAAGGAATGTTATCGTTATGTTTTCTAAAGCTTTATTCTGAAGTCTGATCTTGCTCTTTGCTCTAAATCTCCTTGCATACTTTCCCTTTTAACACTTATTCTTGTTGTTAGTGTAAATATGCAATTATCTCTAATTTTCTTTCTCCCAGAACTGATTTTATTTACGGTGCTGCCAGGATGCCATTTAGTTTAACAACACTTCAGCAGTTTTATAATTATTCCCGTGAATAAATGTTAACAAGTAAATAAAGATAACCAACTTCTGTGGGATATTATTGGGTATTATTTGGTATTAATATTATTATGTGGGGCGGCTGTGGCTAAGTAGTTAGAGCAGTCGTCCTCTAATGCAAGTGTTGGGGGTTCGAATCCACCAGCAGTCACATGCTGAAGTGTCCTTGGGCAAGACACTTAACCCCCATTGCCTCTAATGTGTGTCCCATCAGTGTATGAATGTGATAAAGCACTGATTAGTCTATTTATTTGTTCATTTAGCTTTGTATAGATATAGTAGTGCTGTATGAATGTGTAAATGATGGCACAGATTGTAGTGTAAAGTGCTTTGACTGTCTTGATAAGATATAAAGGTGCTATATGTGTACAGTCAATTTACCATTATTAACAGTAGTAAGTCTGATAAACCCATCAGTGATATCTACAAAACCTCAAATAAGAAAAGATGGGAGTTAATCGTTTATACATGCAACTACTTATGAATTTCATACACTTTCTAGTTTTATTTTATTATTATAGACAACATGAGGCCTATCAGATCTTTCTTCTTTTATTGGACATGTTCTGTTCATATGTGGCAATGATTTGCATTTTCTTCCCGATACATATAAAGAGATCATGCATCCTAACTTCTTTTTTCCATTGCTGTTTGGTGACAGTTGTAAATCTGACAGAGTTCATTGTCTTCTTATGTTGGGCTTAGAGGTCTTAAAGGCTGTAAACTTTGGGGGAACACAAATAAACACATTTGGGCGTATTAAATGACTTCTGCTTGTTCATGTTTAATGAATGAAGTTGTCCCCAATGTTTGAATATGAGGTCAACTCAACATGTAAATAAGCTATGATTTAGGACTAAGATATAAGAGGTATTTAACGCACTGTTTAAATGAATGAAAAAATAAGTGAGGAATATCAAACTGGCATTAAAATAGTTTACGAGTTAAATGCTATTAAATTAAAGGCCTAGCTATTCTTGACGGAATAGATATCACCCACTGCCTTTCATGACAAAAGTTTCGACTACGATCAAATTATGTTGTAGCTGTCAAACTTCATGCTCAGTAATCCAGGTGAAAAATCCAACCAAGTTAAGTCAGGTCCTTTGTCTTAAGGACAAAAAGTCTCAACAACAACAACAACAACAAAAGTCCAGATGACCTGACAAGTTGGTTGGATATGTTGTAGCTTAGTCAGACCTAGAAAACCGATTAAACTCATTCTTATGCAAACTTGGAGGAATGGTGGCGCAGAGTTTAGAGAAGGTGGGCCTGTGATCGGAAGATCGCCAATTCAAGCCCCGGTACCGACAACATCAAAAATGTGGGTGGGGAAGGTGAAGCACCCACACCTGCCCCCACCCTCATTCGCCCCACTCTGGGCCCATGAGCAAGGCCCTTCACCACCATCTGCTCCCTAAACAGGTCTCTCTTGAAAATGAGTTTTCGTGGCTCAATGAGACTACCTGGATAAATAAAGGCTAAATGAAAAA
>NC_056516.1:27632274-27642383 GCF_014905685.2 Nematolebias whitei
GATGATAGATAGATAGATAGATAGATAGATAGATAGATAGATAGATAGATAGATAGATAGATAGATAGATAGATAGATAGATAGATAGATAGATAGATAGATAGATAGATAGATAGATAGATAGATAGATAGATAGATAGATAGATAGATAGATAGATAGATAGATAGATAGATAGATAGATAGAAAGATAGATAGATAGATAGAAAGAAAGAAGACCTTCTGGCAGGACTCTTAATAATTCTGACTACCCATTCAATGCAAATTTAAGTGCAGTACAGAGGTATAAAGGTACTCCAAGTGCTACAAAGAATTTGATTTTTTAAGATGTTCGAGTGCCACTTTAATCCTAGCCTAGCTCTTGCTAGCTGTTAGCTTATACAGTATTGTCAAAATAAATACATTTCTCCAAACTGAGGTAGGACTATCTAATGTTTACAAAGTATAATTTGTCCATACCTTTTCTAGAAAAGCTGATTTCCAAAGATCAGGACATTAAGGAGATTTTTACCAAATCCCCTACAGCTTGCAACTGTTTGTCCTCCTGTTTGTTTCAGAACTGGCACCAGCAGCCAGTGGAGTTTTGGAAAGGCTACAGTAGCTCTGACATTGGATTGGGTCTGAACTTTACTGGCAGCATCAGAGGATGAGATGTTAGCAAAACTCTATGTTTTAATGGGCTCTGACCTCGACTCCTCTCCATGGCATGCTGTCAGTCCAGTAGAGGACCTTCAGTCATGACTCATCTCACAGAGCAGTGCCAAATGAGCCCCTTCAACACGGGGTTTGCCAGCAATCAGCTAACTTTAAAACGCCTCTGCCCAAAGCTGAATCAGTGGAAGCTTTAGATGATGCCAGCTTGAAGACTGCTCATATTTTTTTCCTTGTCTAAACCTAAATTGACTTTTTTTTTTATGTTGTGGTGAAACTGCAGTAAAGCGCTGTGATTTTATTGACCAGCGATTACAATATAATGGCAGTTTTTTTTTTTACATGATCATTTATTTCCCATAAGAGAAATTAATCTAATCTTCTTATTTTTTTTAATGTATGCCATCTACTGTGTTTAAACCGATATTGTTGGTTCCTACTCATTTATATTAAATTAAGTCATGCTGGCTTTGATCCTTTTTAGCTGCAGTCTTTTCTTCTGCTGATACAAACAAGAATGTACACGTTCTGATGGCAGAAAGTGTGATGATTTCCTTCATACAAAGATTAATTAAAACAAGTTTGTGATTGCTGAGAGTTGAACAGCTACTGGAATTTGCTGAATAATCTAAAACTGAGCTGTTAAAACCAAGGGAAGCAGAACACTAGCTAAAAGCCAAAAATGGTGATAGGCTAAATAAAAAACTAAAGGCCAAATAAAAGCTAGCTAAAAGTAACAAACGTCCAAGTGAAAACTAAATAACAAAAATCTAGCTAAGTGTATCAAAACTGTTACTAGAAAATAAAAATGCAAAGCACCAGATAAGCAAAGAAGGAAATTGTTAGCTAAAAGTTAAAAGTAGCAAAACGATTGCAAGAAGCTAAAAATAACAAAAGGTTAACTTAAACAAGAAGGAACAGTAGCGCAAACCTGCAAGGAGCATAGGAAGACAGATTCAAAGCCAGCATGTTGAAAACAATGTTTTTCAAGGAATTGAGATTCAATATATTTCTATGGGGAAAATATCTGTAAATACAGTATACCAGTAAATTTAAAAAAAAAATTTGAAAAGTATAAAAGTTACAAAAACCAAAGTCAGATCACCTTGTTCCTGAATGAGCTGAACATTTCAGTAGCTTACATAAGGCTCTTTCATAAGACAGTTCCATGAAATGGCTCCACAGACCAGTCTGTCTTCAAGCTCCCTCTGGCCGTTCATAAATCACTGATGAACTGATCACTTCCTGCGTAAATGTGGGTTTTCAGAAAGCAAGCGGGTCGAGTGAAACCAAAATAGGCAAAGCAGAACTCAGCTGCAGTGTTGTGGAGTGTGATGCATTACTTTTTTTTTCATTTAACTTGTATTTATACAGGTTAGTCTCATTGAGGACTCATTTACAAATGTGTCTGATGTCTCATGACATTTACAAAACAAAAATGAACTTTTGTGAGTAGCAAGTTGCCTAAAGTTGCCAACATCTGGCCTAAAACATTGATTGTTTTGCATGATTATTGTTCTGGATGGGTGTGTTATGCATGTGTTTAAAGCCTACTTTCTTTTTTCAACTAAATACAAAGTTGCCGTGCAACATCCACATGTTGCAGGCCCGGCTCTGTTAGCTTGGCTGCACAGAGGTGCAGCAGAGGTGGGCTGTCTTTGACCCGCCTCACCTCCTCGGTGTGTCTTCTGAATAGACTGAGACGACCAGAACACATTCCAGTCCCAAACTGAGGCGTCTTGTGGAAAAAGACTAGAGTATATTATTGGTGAGATTATGCTAAACAAAAGTGCTGAATCAGCATTCCCAAAACTACGGTGGAATTTCTTCAACTGTCAGGGTTAGTTTTAAACTACATGAAGGCTTCCCTAAAGGCAGGGTGGCATTTTTAAGGCAGAGCTATTTACTAATATCTTGATCAAAATGCCAACTAAACTATATGATAAAAGGTACTTGACTTTGACGTATCTCCAGTTAAATAGATTTTAGACCCATAACGTTCATTGTACAAATGGCACACAAGGTTCAAAGAACATAGAATGTGTCCATTACACAAAAGAAAACCTGTGAAAGAGTTTTAGCTCCTGGCTGTTTACTTCCAGCAAGAAAAATGAAACGAGAATTCTTCGAGCAGTAAAAGATAAGCAAAGCTAATGTATGCTATTGACTGAGTTACTACAGAAAGCGTTCCTCAAAGTGCTACACATTTTAGACATTGCAGAAGCTTCAAACAACTGCATAGTGGATCAAAATGGTCTGATCAATACAAATCTAGTGTAATCTGACATCATATAAGCAACAAACTCTCAGCTTTACTACACTCCAGCCCCTATTACTTCTTGGTATGAAATTTAAAGCACAGGAGTTTCAAACAAATGATGAAAAGGTGTTTGTTTGTTTTTTCCCCTTCTTTTTCTACAATAAAACTTCTACATTTCATCCCAGATAATTTGGTTTTATGTATATAACAAATTTAAGTCAGGTTCTCTGGATGGATTCAAAAATAAAAATTAACCATTAAATAAAAAATTGAAAACTTATTGAAACGTTCTGTCTTTTATCCAAAAAATCGTTGTCAGTCTGAGGAGCTGCAATAAACTCAGTCTAATAAATAGCAGCTTCTTATAGTGGATCAACCAGTTTGTTGTTGACATCCAGAACTAGCTGTTCACATGATAAAGGAGGACCACCAGCCCAATAATTGGTCATTAGTGCCCTGATGGCCACTTGCTATTCACAGGGCGTTGAGTGATGCTAGCAATAACAGCATGGTGCAGGTGGCGCCATACAGCAGTCTGCTGGATCCTCAGATAAATAACTTAGTTTGTATATACACTGTGTGTAAATGTTTCTTTACACTGCCGAGATAACTTCTGTTGTGAGTTGATGCTATATATATATAAACTGAATAAAAAATCTGAATTGATTTCATTTCTCCTCATGAGATGATATTAATTTACCTCTCTGAGATAAAAGGCAGAGGCTGACCTTCATTCCTTCAAGTAATGCGAGTGTTTTAAATTTACTTAGAAGTACAATAAGAAAATACTCACAATACTCAAAAGACTCAAATGGCCAGAAAATAGCAAGGAGCTCAGTGTCCTTTGTCTGGACGTGGATTACAGGGGTCCCAAACTGGAGCCAGGCCTGGGGGAGGGGCTTGTCAGTAAGCGCCTGGTGACTGGGTCTATACCCATGGGGCTTGGTTGAGCTCAGCCCAAATGAGCAACATGTGTTTGCTTTCCTGCAGGCCCAACACCTGCAGGAGGGGTCGTACAAGTTGGGTACATGATGCTATGGGCAGCGGCCAAAGGCGAGGGCAGTGACCAAAGGCTGGGGCCTTGGTGCTCTGACCCTGGCTTACCAAAACTGGCTCTTGTTACATGGACTATAACCTCTCTAGTGGGGAAGGAGCCTGAGCTTGTGCGTGAAGTTGAAAGGTACTGACTAGATATAGTTGGGCTCATCTCAATGCACAGCTTGGGCTCTGGACCAAGTCTCCTTGAGAGGAGCTGAACCTCATTCCACTCTGGAGTTGCCCATGGTAAGAGGTGCCGAGTTGGTGTGGTTCTACTCTTATACCCCCTACTTGGTTCCTGTGTGTTGGAGTTTTCCCTGGTAGATGAGAAGGTAGCTTCCCTGCACCTTCAAGTGAGGGGAAGAGCTACGATGGTTGTTTGTGCCTACGTGACAAATGGCAGTTCAGAATATCCAGCATTCTTGGAGTTCTTAGTGGGGGGGCTGGAAGGTGTTCCAGCTGGGGATTCATTTATTTTGCTGGGGGGACTTCAAGGCCCACGTGCAAGGAGGGGTGTGATTAGGAGGATGGGCCTTTCTGATCTGAACCAGAGCAGTGCTCTGTTGTTGGACTTCTGTAAGCCTCCCTGGTAAGGTCTATTCAGGGGGTACTGGAGAAGTAAGTCCCATTGTTGGTTGAACCTCAGATCCAGAAGGAACAATGCGGGTTCCATCCTAGCTGTGGAGCACTGGACCAGCTCTCCCTCACTAGGGTCTTTGAGGGGTCATGAGAGTTTGCCTATCCAGTCTACATGTGTTTTATGGACTTGGTGAAGGCAGTCAGCTGTGTTTCTCATGGTACACTGTGGAGGGTGCTCTGCGAGTATGGGATTGGGGGGCAGTTGCTACGGGCTGTTCGGTCCCTATACAAGCAGTGCAAGAGTTTGGTTCACATTGCCAGCAGTAAGTTGGATCCCTTCAGAGTGGGAGTTGGACTCTGCCAAGGCTTCCCATTGTCACTGATTCTTTTCATAATTTTCATAGACAAAATTTCTTGGTGCAGCCAGGGGGCAGAAAGAGTCTTGTTCAGGGGCCTTGGGGCTCCATCTCTGCCATTTGTGGATGATGGGGTCCTGTTGGCATCATTGTGACTCTCACTGGAGTGGTTCACAGCTGAGCGTGAAGCACCTGGGATGAGAATCAGCACTTCCATATCTGAAGTCCTCAGTTGGAAAAAGATTAATTGATTGTTTCAGGTACAGTGTGAGGTTCAGCCTCAAATGGATGAGTTCATGTACTGTATCTTGGGGTTTTGTTCACAAGTGAGGGTAGAATGGAGTGTGAGATTGACATATGGATTATCGTGGCATCTGTAGAGTTGCAGACTCTGTGCCTGTCCATTGTGGTAAAGAGGGAGCTGAGCTATAAGGCAAAGCTCTCTGTTTAATGGTTGGTCTACGTTCCTACCCTCACCTATGGCCATAAACTTTGGGAAGTGACCGAAAGAAGGAGAACACAGATACAGGCGGCTGAAATGATTTTCCTCCACATGGTTACTGGACTCTCCCTTAGAGCTAGGATGAGAAATTCAGTTATCTGGGAGAGACTCAAAATAGAACCGCTGCTCCTCCACATAGAAAGGGGAGCCATTTAAGGAGGTTCAAGCATGTCTGACTGGGAGGAGACCTTGAGGAAGCCTGGGACATGATGGAGAGACTAAGTCTCTTGGTTGGACTGGGAATGCCTTGGACTCCTCCCAGAAGAGCTGGAAGAGGTGGCTGTGGAAAGAGATGTCTGGGCCTTCCTGCTCAAGCTGCTGCTCATGTGACCCATCGTTGGTACAAGTGGAAGATGTTGGATGGATGGATGGAATTAATCAGAATATACACATTAGAAACATTAAGAAATAGCAGTGTAAGTTCATTTTTGTGGTAACAAACTAAAAGCTTTGCTTATTGGAGTTGACTGATGTTTAATTTTGTTTGCATTTGCATGCACTGAATGTGGAAATGTCCTATTTAAGTTACATAAACTTGTTGTGCTTCATAAACTATTTTTTTCCCCCCTTGTGGATACATAAATTGTCCAATGTGTTCAAAGTTTATTTTTAGTAGATTTTATTGAATAGATGGGCTGAATACCAAGTTTTATTACAAAGTATTACCATTAACCTAGAATATTTTCATTCATGCAATATGTTCTTTCATCTGACAGAGCTGTGTTCCACATCCTGCTTTGCCTTTTTTATCTGTGATGACCTTTTCATTAATATCCAAACAGTCTGTGTATGTGAGGATGTCTTTCCCCAATTGTTTTTTTTTACAGTTTATTATTATTATTATTATTATTATTATTATTATTATTATTATTATTAAACAAATTTGTACATGTGCAAAAAAAAAAAGTAAAAATGGAAGGGGAAACTTGAGGAAACAAAAGGCAATTGAAAAAAAACAGTGATGGAAATTAATATAAAAGGCGTATTATAAATATAAATTGTATTTTCCCTTGTGGCAACTGTCCATCACTAACATCACATCACTGCCCAGTTGTCACATGATATTAGGAAGAAAAAACATGCATGAGTTATCAAGTTTTCAAAAATAAAGACATTTTCCAGCAAGACAAACCAGAAAGTGCATCTAAAGAAATTAAGTTCCTGTGTGGAATATTATTCACAATCATAAGCATTACAACAACATACATTTAAATGAAGAAAAATGTTTTTAATATATGGTAATAGTGTTGATGCACAGCAATTTGCATAAAGTAATTTTTACACTTTAGACACACACTTGGCGCCAAACTGAAACTGTTTCAGGGTTTATTGTTCTCACAGTTTACATTAACTCACGCAGCTTTGTTATAAGTGAACAGAGCATGTGCACAAATCACACGGCAGGAACACACTGTTCTCAGCTTGATGGATGCTCTGCAGGGAACTTTACCTCTGAGGAGGTAAATCAATGTTATCTTGTTCACTATGATCCTGTGAATTAAATCAAGATTATTGTGGCAATCTACAACAATTTAGTAAATAAATAAACAAAAACAATTTGGTTAGAGCTTTGAATTGTCAGTGCTATATATGTAAAAAAAACATGTTTACACAACTAATAATAACATTATTGTGAAATGCTCAGAAGGTTATGTATATTATTTACTAACTAGATGTAACTTTTTGATTTATGTCACTTGCCATTGAAAGCAAAAGGTGATTATGTTTTATTTTTTTCTCTATTGCTCCATGCATGTTTTGCCTTGTCGGTAACGATAGCAACGTATCTCATTCAATATTTTCAAGGATGGACCAAAATAGCTTTGTTATTCTCAACACAAGATGTTGGGCGGCACGGTGGCGCAGTTGGTAGAGTGGTTGCCGCTCAGCGAAAAGGTTGCCGGTTCAAATCCTGGCCCAGGCCTTTCTAGGTGGAGTTTGTTTGTTCTCTCCGTGCGTGCGGGGGTTTTCTCCGGATACTCCGGTTTTCTCCAGGCCGAATGGTAATTCTAAGGTGGAAGTGAATGGTTGTTCTTGTTTGTCTCTATGTGTCCCTGTGATGGACTGGAGACCTGTCCAGGGTGTCCCCCGCTCCTGCATAGAGCTGGACATGGGTACCAGTGACCCCCACGACCCAAATAGGAATAAGCGGGTAAAGATAATGGATGGATGAATGGATGGAACATAAGATGGTAGTGGAAAAATGCAATATTTTAATGAATGCTAAACTTTTTATTTGAAGGTGTTTTGTTTCATTTTAGGACATTTAACCAAGGGTCACTTCTGGCTCTGGGTCGTATTTTGTTTTTTATAAAAAACTGAATTAGGACTTAAACTTTTCATTCCCTGTTCCTGTTAGCTTGTAAATTTTTATGATTTACTCAAATTAAAGTGTCATAAAGTTTGCAAAAGTACACATTGTGATGGGATTTGAACAAAAAAGCAGTAAAGTGTGTTCTTTTTTTCTACTGTGATGTCTATGCCTATTGCACAGATGATAGACAGGCACCTGTTCAAGCCAATGAATGTTTAAATTAAAATGCAAGAAAGACCAGCTAGGTCAGATTCAGCCCCCAGGAGTTTGCGAGAGGATTTCACACACTAATAAACCATCTAACAAGTGTTTGGATTGAAGAGTGGCAAAGCCTTCGGTTTAATTTGCGGTTCTACACCATTTGTGAGTTGCACTGTGGATTGTTGCACACAAAGGCAGGGCCTCTTGTTAATTCTTACTCTGAAGGTTAAATTAGAGCGATCCACACTAACTGGCAGGCTAAAAATGATAAAATGCAAAGCGTCTGAAACAACTGTTGGAGGTAGACTGACAAGTCCCTTAGGCAAATATTCCAGACATGCATGGTGCATTTAAATAACAGCCGGGAAGTCAAATTTCTGCAGGCTGCCTGCTTTGCCTGTCTGATAAAATTGTAGTAAAGTGAGGCCTAACTACTTTGCAATACTCAAATTTAGATCAATTTGAGCCCTTTTTTAAAACTCTAAACTAGTTTGTGTGATTGTGTCTCTATATGAGCCAGAGAAAGGGGGGATAAGGGAACGGCAGGATGCCAGCACCCTTGTTTGACACAATGAGAAACTGACAGGTTTCAAGGTCTGCCAACGCACACGCCCGCATATATACAATCTCACACACAGGAACCCCAAACACACAAGGTCTGCCAGCTCACATCTGTAAAACTTTTCATGGCCAGAGTCTGTTATTGAGGGTGTAGCGTGTGAAAAAGGAGGGGAGGTGGTTGGAGATGAGTGCAGGAAGGAAGGAAAGACTGAAAGCAGAGTGTGGACTCTCACAGGAGAAGCTCTAATTAGACTTAAACGGTAGAACTAAAAACTTGAGGGGGTTTTAGTTTGACAGACTGATGGATAAAGAGGCAGAAGAGGGCAAAAATCTGCTGAAGGTTTGAAAAATCAGATTAAAAAATAAAACTGGATTGTCAAATATTGTTCTAAAATCTTAATTTTCTTCATAATCCCTAACCTAAACTTGAAATGCAAATTTTGAAGCTCTTATTACTGTATTACAAACCACATTAAAATATTATAACTTCAGTGTATGAGACAATAGAACGCATTCTTGTTGTAAAAGTAGCTTAATAAGATCCATCCACAGGTTTTCAACAGTGATGGGTTTTGTTATGACAAAACTAAATAAATTAAAAGTTAAAATGTGCTTTTGTTAATGTCATCTTCCTTTATTTACTTTTATTTTATGTACATACAGGTTCTTGTCATAAAATTTGAATATCATGAATAAGTTGATTTATTTCAGTAATTCCATTCAAAAAGTGAAACTTGTATATTATATTAATTCATTACACACAGACTGATATATTTCAAATGTTTATTTCTTTTAATGTTGATGATGATTATAACTGACAACTAATGAAAACCTCACATTCAGTATCTCAGAAAATTTGAAAATTACATAAAACCAATAAAAATATATATTTTTTAGAAATGTTGGCCAAATGAAAAGTATGAACATGAAAAGTATGAGCATGTACAGCTCTCAGTACTTAGTTGGGGCTCCTTTTGCCTGGATTACTGTAGCAATGTGGCGTGGCATGGAGTCCATCAGTCTGTGGCACTGCTCAGGTGTTATGAGAGCCCAGGTTGCTCTGATAGTGGCCTTCAGCTCTTCTGAATTGTTGGATCTGATGTATCGCATCTTCCTCTTCACAATAACCCATAGATTTTCTGTGGGGTTAAGGTCAGGCAAGTTTGCTGGCCAATTAAGAACAGGGATACCATGGTCCTTAAACCAAGTACTGGTAGGTGGAAAATGAAATCTGCATCTCCATAAAGTTGATCAGCAGCAGGAAGCATGAAGTGCTCTACAACTTCCTGGTAGATGTCTGTGTTGACCTTGGACCACAAAAAACACAGTGAACCAACACCAGCAGATGACATGGCACCCCAAACCACTGTGGAAACTTGACACTGGACCTAAAGCAATGTAGATTCTGTGCCTCTCCTCTCTTCCTCCAGACTCTGGGACCTTGATTTCCAAAGGAAATGCAAAATTTACTTTCATCAGAGAACATAACTTTGGACCACTCAGCAACAGTCCACTCCTTTATGTCTTTAGCCCAGGAGAGAGGATTGTGAAAGGAAACCCATTCCAAAATGTGGGGGAGATTCACAAAGAGTGGACTACAGCTGAAGGCAATGCTTCAAGAACCACCACGCACCGACGTATGCAAGACA
>NC_056516.1:27647383-27648274 GCF_014905685.2 Nematolebias whitei
ATACACAAAGTATATATATGCCGGTATGCCACCTTATTTTTATTTTCTTTTATATATCGGGATAATATTATGTTAGGGGATGCACGGTATTGGATTTTTGGCCAATATTTGATATGCCAATATGTTAAAACTTATTTGGCCTATGACTGATACCAATACTGATATTTTTTTCCTAGACATATTTACAGTAGCTTTCTCTGCTGTGGAATTAAAACACTACATTATTCTGCATGGTCTTTGTCAATTTTGTCTGCTACCAAATGCAGATGCCAAAAAGAGCGCTGAAAATGATGTAACACTTCAACCTGGATTATATTTAATGTCAAGTTTATTCATGACATTTACTCTATTTAACACCATGACAACACTCAAACAGTGCACATTTGCACAAGTCTAAACTCAACCTGTTCACACGCGACGTGAAAAGTGCATAAGTAGAAGTGCATTAATAGATATATTTGTATTCTCTTTGCCTCATATACTTTGTATGTTTGTATGTAACAGGTATATTTTGTAAATGAGTCATCGAGGCTCAATGGGAACTAACCTGTTTAAATAAAGGTTGAATGAATGAAAAAAAACTTGACAGGTTCTTAAATTAAAGATTAACTTAAAACAGAAGACTTTTTGTATCTGTGAGTTATTTTGATGGAATTTATTTTATTTAGTTTATTAACCTTTATTTAACCAGGCAAATCCCACTGCGATCACAGATCTCTTTTGCAAGGGAGGCCTGTGCCTGAAGGCAGCTTAACATGCATGTTTTTGGTCTGTGTCCAATATTTAACTGTATCGCTAATATCGGCCGATACTGATATCATGCCGATAATGTTGTGCATCCCTAATATATATATATATATATATATATATATATATATATATATATATATA
>NC_056516.1:27648284-27651029 GCF_014905685.2 Nematolebias whitei
ATATATATATATATATATATATATATATATATATATATATATATATATATATATATATATATGTATATATATATCCATGAACGCTGGGCCAACTGATGAGTCTACTGCTAGAAAGAAAGTGTGTCAGAAAGGATGTCAGCCAGCGTTCACATCTGAGCTCACATCTGAGCTCTCATACTGGCTGCATTGACGTGCACATGAAAACACAAGTTTGTGTCTGCACAAGAAAGAGAAATGAAAAATGTATGCACCAAAAACAGATGCAGAAATAGCAAGCGTTGAAAACACTGTCATTCCCTGGATGTGTTATACAATATTATTAATAGTAATGATGAAAATGATAAATGTGAGAAAATGCTAAAAGTCTGAAGCACATATACGTGTCAAAAACGCTGCTTCTATTATTTTATATTATAACGCACCAACACTCTGCCGCACGCCACACTGTGACACTTCAGTACTTTCTTATTTCCAAGAGTCAACTTCTGATTTTAACATTTTTATGCCAACTCACTCTCTTCGTTCCAGCTCCCATCTGCAAATAAACAATGTCTACAAACAGAAGCTGTTCAAAGAGCCTTAAACCACTGGTGTTTTCTAAAGAACCCCACTTTAAAAGTCTGAACCATTGCTTTAAACAGGACAACAGAGCATTTCTTGTCATAAAAGCATGTTTAAAACATGAATGTGTCCAGTCACACCTATAACAGCTAAAGTTAGCTCTGTTACATGCAGTGAGAAAATACTGCTTGATATTAATAACCAAGCAGATCATACGAATAAATATTCATGTACAGCATTTTCATCATTAGTATAAATACACAGAAACATGTGTTTGTCCTGCAGCACCAGCTCACTGCAGAAGCAGCAGCAGCAGATGTGCAGGGAATCACAATCCATCAGTTTGTCTATTTGAGGAATTCAACCACTGCATTTCCAAAGAGCCATGGTGAAATGTATGGTGCCAATCAATTCAAGTACAGTAGTCCCTCGTTACTTCTTGTTTTGCTCTTTCGCGGTTTTTCAACGATTGTCAACTTTAATATTACTTATGTGATAGGGACGATATGGGATAAAAAGTTCACGGAAACATACTTCAAAACAGGCGCCGCCATTTTGTAGTTTTCTTTCAATAAGCCTTTAATGTAAGGTCAGTCAAAAAAAGAACTACACTACCCAGAAGCCAACAGTGCTTTCACCGCTGTTTTCAATCGAAATGGAGGGAAAGGTTTGTAACGCAAATCTACGCTATATATTAAGTTGACAGAACTGACAGGAACGTTGCAAATAATTCTGAAGCTGAACTCATCCTTCAAGTTGTATTGGTGAGTACCTGGGTTGCAGTTGATCCGGACTCAGTGTGACCCGGATCCTGGGGGCTGCAGGGAACAGACCGCAACGAGGTTCGGCCTGGTTCTGGTCACGCGGTGCTGGTCCGGACCAGGCCGGGGTGGTGGACTAACCCTGGGTAGCCTTGTTCGCTGAGTGTCCTTCTTGTAGCTGCAGAACACACACATCAACCTGGATGGGGCGGTGGGCTTGTCATGCTGCGGTGTAGACCAACAGAACCGAGCTTCTGCAGAGCTGGTGAGCACTCATAACTTTTTTTCAATAGCTCCTGTACATATGTTGTTAAAATGACGTAGGTTTAAGAGTTTAGAACATTGCAAGAGTGTGGGAAAGGTTTATAAAGCCTTAATATATAAATTAATACTAAATTAAATGTTCCTACTTGGCAGTTTTTCCACTTATTGTGGGGGTGTGTGGAACGTAACCCCTGCGATAATTGAGGGACTTCTGTATTGCTAATCCAAGCCCCAAAATGCTGCAGCCATCTGTCACTGTTTTCTGTAAATTAACCTGTGGTTCTTTGACTTCCTATAGCAGTGTATGTTAATGATACAATTAAAACCACACGAGTCATATCAAAGAACAGTTTCAAAATTAGTTTTCAGTTTTTGCTTTTAGCTAAAATGGGTCAAGCTTTAGAAATCAGAATGTTAATGTAAGTGACAAAAATACTAAAAGTTATATATATATATATATATATATATATATATAGTACTGTATTTGGGTTTTAAGGTCTGTTTTTACCCTTGTAACATATCAGAATGTTTTATTTTATTTTGTCTAGATTTAACCAGCTTAAAGTACACCATTATCCAAGAAACTCAAACCTAACTGTTTTGGACTTTGTCTTAGAGCTCATGTTTTGCACTAAATCATAAAAAAAATACTCTTATCTCCTGGACTTTTTTGAAACTTCAAACATAGTTAACATGACACCCAGTCAGCCTTCTCCGTCTGCCAGGTTTTCCATCTGTGTCAAGTTAACCAGGTTTTTTTTTGGCTGAATGAGAAAGCAATAAAAGAACTTGAAAGAAACATTTTTTTTATGCATTAACATACACAGAAAGATGAAAGGAGAGGCACTCATCAACAGACAGACCTTTGATTTTTACATCAGAACGTGGCAGGATACTAAAAGCACTTTCAGTTTGGGAACACTCTCAAACAAAGTGGAGTGAGTTTTCTGAAAACGGGAACCAGTTGTTCATACGCCAACTCACTGGAATATTAATACATTCTAATTATTCAGACGGGCCAATAAGTTACTTTGCTTTTGTTTCACCACCTCAGTCAGGTAGCTTTTAGCCGTTGCACACCTTCACACAGCATTGTGTAATTAATGTGCACGTATCAGGTTTATACAACGTCGACCCCCAATGTAGCAGACCAAGGAAG
>NC_056516.1:27651039-27697427 GCF_014905685.2 Nematolebias whitei
GACACAAACAGACACAAACAGACAGAGGGAAACCAGGAATCCCACAGCACGGGTAGAATCATTTTGTGTTAACAAGCAGACAGTGTTACACTGAAGAAATACAGTGACAAACAAGAAGCACAAAGCATCAATAACAAAATATATTTATTTGATTTATAGTTTTAATTACTTAGAGTCAAAATTCTTGTATTTAGGCGGCGGCCACTATTTTTCATTTTAACCTATTAGTCATATTAGATAGCTATGTGCTGTTTGGATTACTTATTAATATTCAGGAGCATTTTGGCTATTTATATTCAGCATATTCTCATATTCTACATTTACTAAATGCCATGGTATATGCTTATAGCATATGTTTATTGCTGCTGCACTATGTGGATGTATCATGAATGTCACTACCATACCATCATAATTCAGTTAATCTCAGTGCTACCTGTGCAATAATCTGTCACACAACCTGTGTAGTTTATGTTGTGTGCAATATATATCATGTGCATTTATGCAATATTACCTGTGAAACACTTATTTATATTAATTCACTTGCACCGTTATATTCTACCATGTTGTTTATTATATTTCTTTTTCACTTTTTGGTACTTTATTTTGTACTTTTAGTGCATGCTTTAGTAGTTCTTGTTTTTTTACCGAGTCAAGATGGTTCTTCTCATCCTGAACATTTCATTGCATTTTTTTTTACTTTATGTTAATCTGCATATGACAAATAAACAATAAACATAAACAATGTTAAAGAATGCATTGGAAACAGTTTTATGGATTATTTCTTGGTCAAAATATCTTCCTAACTGATCAACATTTGAAGTTCACTTTGAAGTTTTGACTTGATAGAAGCTAAATTGGGATTGTTGTTATAATATTCCCTGAGGAGTATGATACTTTTGCCTTTATGTAAAAAAATTAAACATTTAAATGACATTTTTTAACTTGCTTTGCACATACTTCATTATTTTTATGTCCGTCTGCCTTCGTCTCTCCATTCAGATAGCTAAAATTTCCACATATTGCATTTTTGTTTCAGTTGATTCACTGTTTATTTCATTTTAATAATTTATTTTAGCCTTGGAACCATTTTTAGATTGCTCTTTTGTCCTCTCCTTGTCATGTTTGTTCACGTTTTCTGCATCCTCACATGCCTGACCTCTGTCCCTCGTCGCTGAATTATCCCAGAATAATCCGGCCTGTATGGAACCAGTAAACGACAGCTTTCCCACCAAGGGCCATGAGGACGTGAGCTCTACTATACGTTGTTCCTTCTAATGACCTCTCAGACACAGTTGGAAAAATGTGGGCCTTCTCAAATTTCAACTTCACCCCTTGTGCACATGCTGATGTCGGGAACCATTGTGGGAACCGATGACCTCAGAGGATCCTTGCTGGACAGCATGAGTAACCCTCATATAGAGCCTGGCATGAAGTCTTCTTGTGTTTTTGTTTAATTTTGCTCTGAATGTTTTGTTTGGAGCTTTGCCGTTCTCTCCCGTTGCTTGCAAAATCACATCTTTACCCATTTTTAGTTTTATTTTAGGTCTTTCATTAGAAATATTAATTTCAGATTATATGAGTCTAATTCAGTTAGCTGTGGGAGCCAGAGTATTACTGTGTTCCATATTGTTGCCAATTTCCAGTTATTTTATAATACACACAATTAGGGATGCACAATATTATCGGCATGGTATAGGTATCGGCGAATAGTAGCCTTAAAGTTAAATATCGAACATCATCCATTCCATCAAAATAGCTCACCGGTATAAAAGGCGCTGTTTTTGTATGACAAGCCAGTATCAAGGATGCCTGCAGCGCCAGCACAACGTGATGACGCCATGCACACCTACCTGATCTGATCATGGCGGAGAGGAAGAAGTCAAAATGTTATATGAGCCAATCAGGTCTCTTGTAAATGAGTCCTCGAGGCTCAATGGGATTTACCTGTATAAATAAAGGTTGATTGATTGTTGGCGGTGTGGAAGTTTTTCTTTCCTTGAGGATATTGGATTCCAAAGACTTTTGGACTACATTGAGCCTTGCTACATTGTTCCCAATCGGAGATATTTTTCTGACGTAGCCTTACCCGAGTTACAAACCACCATTTCTGATGTCGTTGAGAAACTAATAACTGATAGCACGACTTGTTGGGTGAGTTTTACCACAGACATTTGGACGTCATGTTAGCCTCGTTAACATGATTAGTCTCACGGCACAATGGATAGACAAAAACTTTGAACTTAAAAAGGCTGTCCTTCATGCACAGGAGTGCAGAGGATCCCACACTGCAGCTAGGAACCTGGAACAAGCCTCCACAAGTGAGACAGCATCACAGGTGACTAATGTTAATAACATTTAACACTTTTCATTTAATATAAGTTAAAGTGCTGTGCATATCATATGGCTGTTACTGAAAAATGTCACCAGCTCTTACAGCTGTTACACATTTTTTGTAGCAAATAAGCCTAAATAAGAGGGCTATTGATTTAGTTTTCGTATCTTAAACGTTATCAATCTTTGTCTAATAATGTCTGTTTGACCGTAAAGCTGTAAACTTGCAAAGTTAAACCAAACTGACAGGAACTGATAAAAGTTCACCCACGTAGCAGTTTCTGAGAACTGTTTTTTTCTTTTGTAAAACCAGAAATGTCAGGGTTTATACATATCAACTCATATTTTATCAATCTCACACTGTCATTGTTTTTCTTAACTGTGCATACAAAGCAGAATTTAACTGGTACAAATGGTATCAGAAACTCATTACTGTAAGCGTTTAATCAAAATGTTCTAAGATCACCTTGCCCTTGTTGTGTAATCTAAACTGCCTGCATAATCAAGATGTCCAGTTTTCACTTCTTTCTGTGGGACAATAAAAGACGAGCAGATGCAGAAATCCTTCGGAGTTCACAGTACTCAGCTCTAGAGGTTGTTGCTGTGTTCTCCCCTTTTTGCAAAAAGCCTGGTTGAAAACTAAATTTGTTGTCCTGTGTGGTTCTTTATATTTTAGGTACAAAAATACCTATCAGCTATGTTCTGACAATGAAAAGTATATTCAAAATATCAGTATTGGTTATCGGCCAAATACGTTTTAACATATTTGCATATCGGATATTGGCCAAAAATCCAATATCATGCATCCCTACACAATGAATCTTAAGCCAACATCCATTTTTTTTTTTTTTTTGCATCACAATGCGAGGCACGTGGTACCCTTTGGTGGGGTTAAACTGTAGTTGAACTCAAAACTCCAAGAAGCTAATCCTACAACAACTTTCTGACCTCCAAACGTGGACTTTGTTTCTTGTTTACAGCTGATTTAAAGAACAAATCTTTCAGAACTTTGAGTTTACCTTTGTCTGAGCATTAATGGTGCACAGCCCTGTATCATACCACCAGAGTCCAGTTCATTGAAAGCATTAATTTAAATAATCTGTCCTGAAGATGTGTACTTTGTGTATTCAGTAAAGCACTCAGCATTTTGTTTATCCAGGTCTGTAAGGTTGAAGCTTTTTAGTAACATTGTTTTGGCTCAAAATCACTCTTACATAATGTATTCTTTCATGCTGCAAATAATTGCACTCGCAGTTTTTTAGTATACTTTTATAAAAAGTCAATGTCTGTGTTGTAATAAAAATAACAATGAAAATATGCAATAATTGGGAAGATACAGTTATAATGTTTTAAAAGTTTTTATGAAGTTT
This sequence comes from Nematolebias whitei, assembly GCF_014905685.2. NCBI lineage: Eukaryota > Metazoa > Chordata > Actinopteri > Cyprinodontiformes > Rivulidae > Nematolebias > Nematolebias whitei. Next base: position 27,654,741 of record NC_056516.1, read on the forward strand.
TTGTTCAATAAATGGATCCACTTTGTAGTTTTAGTCGGTAATTCTTTAACAAGCTATTTAAAAAATTTCTGTTTATTGGATTATATTTTTTTAAGAGAAGTTCTTTGTAAATCTGCTTTTTTGCAAATATTTTACTACAACACAACAAATAATTGAACAATTTGTTCAGGATGTTCAGGATCTTTTTTTTTTTCTCCATCTATGTTGCTACAGAGAAATTTACACAAAAAAATTTTTTTACAAAGTTTTTTTTTTTAATGGCCCAAACTTGCGTACCTTATGTGCTGTGTGCTGTGAAAGTGTTCATTTTAACTGAATGAGTGTGTGTACAACTCATTGTGCTGTTTCTGTAACTTTGTGTTTCTCACAGTTTCAAAGTGGTGGACCATCCATCACCATTAGGTCCACAAAGAGAACCAGACTCACACTCGCTCAGGAACAATCTAATTCCAGTAAAAACACCTCTCACCACCGCTCTCTTCTTGACTTTTCTCTATTGTCTGGCATCTCTGCCTCACCCCTCTTGTTTTCTCTCCTCTTCTATTTTTTTCTGTCGGATTTACAAACAGACTTTGGTAATTAAACCCCCCACTCCACAAAGCACGTCTATAGTAAAAGTAAATTGTTCCAACTTCATTTTTGCAGAAAGTGTGTTATGCAGGAATCTCCCAATCCTCCATTAGACGCCTTCAATTAGTCCAAAATGCTGCAGCTCGACTCTTAACCAACACCTCCAGACGTGAGCACATCACCCCTGTTTTATTTTCTCTCCACTGGTTGATTTTACAATTAAATTCAACATTTTATTATTCACTTTTAAAGCTCTTAATGGTCTTGCCCCACTATATCTGACTGATCTTATAGCTGTCCGTGAATATAGGAGAACACTGAGATCATCCAATACTTTTTTACTGTCTGTCCCAAAGTCCAACTACAAACGATGGGGTGACCGGGCCTTTTCTGTCGTTGCACCCTGACTCTGGAACCGTCTACCTCAGGACTTGCACTCCATCACTGATATGGAGCATTATAAGTCTAGACTTAAAACCGTTTTATTCAGGCAGGCTTTTAATACCTAGTAGTTCTTTGGCAATCTTGCTATATTTTAATTGTTTGTTTTTAACGTCTGTATTGTGCAGCACTTTGTGCACCTTTTGGCTGCTGGAAAGGGCTCTATAGATAAAGTTTGATTGATTGATTGGTTATCTTGAAAAAAGAGCCAAATGTGGGAAAACAGCCTCATCAACTTGATTTTTTTAATCACTTCATCAAAATGTATCCCTTTGTATTTAAAGAAGCGCAAAGTCATGAGATGCAAGGTATGAGTAGAAACAGTGTTGCATTATACAGCTAAAAGGCAGTTAAGTTGACATTTGGTTCCTCTAGAATAGATTTATGCATATAATTGCTTAAATGAGGGCATACTACCATAATAGCAGAGATGCTGTTTAGTTTGCAGCACAGACTGAGGCACACATCTCCCTTTGCTAGGGCTTTATATTTAAAAACAGACAATCTTGGCTTTGATTCTTAATAGAAACTTCAAAAGCCATGCAATCCTTTAGTTAAATAAGCCATATTTAGTTTTGTCACTTAGATCACCAGTGTACCTATTTTGAAAGTGCTGCACACAATTTTAAGTGGTGCAAGCAAGTATTATTTTTAGGTCTAAAAAAGTTAAATCTGGTCCTCTTGACATTCAAAAAAACAAAACAAAGCAAATCAACAAAAAAATGTAGAAACGTTTCGTCTCTCATCCAAGAGACTTCCTCAGTCTGAGGAGCTGTATTCCTGACAGGAAGTCTCTCGGATGAGAGACGAAACGTTTCTACATTTTTTTGTTGATTTGCTTTGTTTTGTTTTTTTGAATGTCCAGAGGACCAGATTTAACTTTTTTAGATTTTTCTGCCTGGATTATTGAGCATGCATCAGGATATTATTTTTAGGGTTTAAGTGATGATTTTTTAATAATACCTTTGCTAAATTAGGCATGGGGCTGCAGTAGCTCAGCGGTCAGTGCCATGGTCTTGTAATCCTAAAGCTGCAGGTTTGAGCCCAGGGTGCTTCAGGAAGAGTAATCGACTTTAAACAACTGCCAAATCTTTCGTGCTGGCTTGTGGTGGCCCCTGCAAATGGGAGCACCCAAAAGAATAACATCAACAACAGCCTTGTTTAACTCGACACATGAAACACGTGACTCAGCTGAAAATTCCAGCGTGAGAGCTTCACAACTTTCACAGCCACTGTCAGTATTGATCTAACCGCACTCATGAATGATTCGTATTGTAGGATTAGCAGGTTCAGGAAGAGGTCTTCACTTCAGGCTGTTTTTCTAATCGATGCAACCAGTTGATCTGACAAGGTGCATTTAACGTCACTGTAGCCACAAAATGCTTTACAAAGTATTCCATCTATTAACGGTATGAGATACTTTCTCCTCGCACATGTTACCATTAACGCGCTGCATGCATTAGAAGTAATTTTTCACATTAAATGTGCCGAACAAGGTATTTTTTGACAGTCTAATCTCTGGAGATAAATACCAGTTACCATTTGCGAAGTGATTCAACTCTTGTGCAATGCCAAGGAGACATAAAAAAATATCTTCCCAAAAGATGTAAAAAAACAAGGAGGATGGAGAGGATGAATTGTTATGGGGTGAATGCAGGAACAGAATAAGAAGACAGTCATTTATTTTTTAGTTCACATATTATTAGCTCTCCTCTGAAACTTGAGGGAGTCAACCTGGGCTGTCAAATGGAGCGGGGAAGGAAAAGATAAAAGGTAACCTCTGGAAGGAGTAATAAGACACGGGAAAATCGGTGATGAAACTGTGAGGGTTCTGTTTGTGAGTGCGATGCAGGTATCGACTGCTTGAGTTAGCTCACTCATTGACTGGTTTGGCCATTTGAGGGTTTTTTTTTTTTTTAATTATTATTATTTACAAAATGTCAAGTCTGTCATTTTATCTTTGTGTGGATAGCATCTAATTTCAGAGATGCAACATCAGAGGGTTGTAATCAACCACAGCTAAGGATTACCACTTCACAGGGACACAGACTTGATGGGATGACACTGTGTTTGTCAATTCCAAATCAAAGTGACCACAAATCACACCAGCCTATACTGCTGAGACGTCCAGAAGCAGATACAGGAAAGCAAAAGAGCAGTACACATATTTGTGTGGAGTGGAACTGTCTGACATTGCAGTTTATAAAAAAAAAAAAACTTCCAAGACAAATAATGGAGCAATTTAAACAAATTCTGCTCCAGTTGTCAAAAAAAATACAAATCAAAGGCACATATTTTACTCTATCTGACTTGCCTCTCTGTCTTCTGAATATGCAATGCCAATAGCAGGGTGGATTAGTGGCTCAGCAGATTAATAAAAACTCACTCTTGAATATTATTGACACGTAACAACTGAAAGGTGCTCAATTTTTTTAATTACCGTACATCAATAGCCATGCATGGACGCTTAAGTAAAACTTTATATACAGTTAGAGAGGACATGAAAGTAGTTGGAGTCTAAGTCATAACTATTTCTGTGTTGACTAATGATGATTATTTGTGGTGGCCATCTTGAATTGTGTCTACTCCGAAAAAATATTTAGTTGTAGAAATGCATTCAAGCATTACTTTCTACAAGTCTGATTAAAAACTGTCCAGTGGTTCATGAGGTATACATACTGGTCTCTTGTAAATGAGTCCTGGAGGCTCAATGAGACTAACCTGCACAAATAAAGATGGAATGCAATATTCTAGGAACAGGCTAACACACCTAAAAATGCATTTAGAAAGACGCAAACAAAAAAATAATTAATCTGTGTTTGCCGCTGTGGGCAGTAAATATATCAAATGTGCACAGGTGTTGTAGGTAAAATTGTCTGCCTCAGCTATTTGGTATTCAACCACATACAATGTTTGTTTTTGTAGGTGAAAGTCGTTTTTAAGGAGAAGAAGATACAATCTGAAAGTCATTTTTACTCCCAAGTCCTAGGAAAGTGCACGAGTGTGTAGTGGGGAGTAAAACCAACAAACAAAACACTTAAAGTTTGAATCTCCTCCTCGCTCTGCAATCCTCTCTGCCTCCCATCTCTTTGGTCGCTCTTTCTTGCTGTTCACTAAGCAGTGGTGCTACATTAGCATGGGTGTCCATCTGTGTAGGTTAGCGTGTGTGCTGGAGTATGCATGCTGGACTTTATATTGAAGTGGATTTCGAGAGCCGGTGCTTGAGCGCATCTGGGCTTCACAGGAATGAAACCTCTCCGACTGAGGCCCTGCTCAGACCTGGTGCTAATATTCATCCTGGGTGAGCGACTCTCAAGTGGGCAGCACTAAATACAGCAGTGAGTTCAATCAGGATGGAATTAGGAAGCATCCACTTAGGACACATTCAACGGTGAACTGAGGAAGACACTTGTAGTCACATCTTTAAAATGTATAGGTCACTCTTAAAGACTATGAACTTATAGCAAGACTTCACACAGGCGGTTTCCACTTGGATTTTTCTAAAATTTTCCATTTGATAGAAAAAAATATATGCATTATCTGTAAAACTCTGCATAAACAAAGATGAATCATCTAAAACATCCAGCTTATAATTACCCACCGCCAAAATCGGACTATTAAGTTTGTTTTCTTGTGTCTCTGTGGGTACTTGTGTGCATTTGTCTGTACCTTTGGTAAATTACTCCATGAATCACTGAATAGGTTTAAATAAAACTTTGAGAACGTAATCATTGGGTTTACATTTACAACTGAATAACTTTAGAAATCTACACAATGCAAGATGACCACTACAGCTTTTCAACATGAGCCAACAGAAAACGCTACAAATCAGTCCATTTTACAGATTATGAGCTAAAATATATTAGATTAAGATATGTGATTATGCATAATGTTATTTAAAAAGTCCAACCAATCTGATTTGAATCTATAACCATGAAGTTGGCAGTATTTGGCATATTGTTATGTACTTATCTTAGATCCTTATTACTGTTTCTTTTACAATTTATATTTTTGGGAATGTTGGATGTAACAGCGACTCCATCAAGGATTTATAGATCTTTTTAATGGTTAATGGTACAGCAGCGTGGTCCTATTGGCAGAGTGGTTCTGTTAGCAGCGCGATTCTGTTAGCAGTATGATGATAAAAACCGTGACAAGGGGCGATGACTGCCCTCCAGAACCCAGTCTGGCAGACATAGAACATCCCAGGTTTCCCCGCGGAACCGTACTGTTCCATAGAGTTTGGTCCACGCAGACGGAGGATCATGGAGACGGCCGCCATGACAGGCCAGAGCCTAAGCCTGAGGCTGGAATGGGTCCGGTAACTGAACCACAATGGCAGAATGGCAGGATGACAAGGCAGTGACACAGAAAACTCCAAAGTGTCACGGTTATACCCGTAGCGTGGGTGTTCAGTGTAGGTGCAAAAAAAGTTAAAACAAAAACAACAGGAACAAAAAAGACCGAGTCGAAGCGGAGTTTCCGTCAGTGCTGACATACTGCAGCGCACGTGACGTCACTCGATGATTTCATGTTGTCATTCAGCAAAGAGTTTTGAGGAAACCACAGCATAGATCTGTTCTGTGGGCTGTCAGAGTAAAATTATTCCAGGGTGCTTTCTTTAATTTTTCTATATTTTATTTTATTTTTTTACTTGGCCACATCAAAGTGACAGACAAACATCAACTGTGGAGCCATTGATGTTCAAAATGTTTGGAATAAACCTGCCCAAATCACTCAAATCTGAAACTTTGGCATTTTGTCGAGCAGCTTCAAATCAATGTTGATGTTTAGTTTTGAACATGTCAGCCTGAGTTAACAGGTTAGCACATCAATATCTCTTCCAACATGTTGTAATCACCATTTCTGAGTCAAGTATTGATTTGAGCTCCATGTTTAATAATTAACTCAACATATAAAGCATACATAAAAATAGTCGTGCTTCTTTTTCATCAAGTTTGAATGAAGTTTACTGAATGTAACAGTAGAGTTTCTCCTGCAAACTAAGATTCACATCTTTAAAATGCTGCTGGCAGATGAGCTGCCGTTTCATCACTGTATCTCTTCCTGGAAAGTTTGTTATGCTGTTGTTGCATTTCTTGACTGTTTCATGTTTTAAGTTAACGGTCGAGTCAGCAAACTACATTTGACTTGAAATGGGCGACACTTAAAGCAGAACATGAAAAATGCAGTGTTACATTATTGCAGTACTTTTTTTTAACTAGGCCCATAAATGTTGGAAAGCAGAAATTTGTCTCTTTAAAGCTAAAATCACTTGCTGATGTCATGCTTTATCCTTAATAGGAACTAAGGGATTGTTAAAACACAGTATCATGGAGCGTCCTGAATGCTTGTTTCTTGCTTAAAACAGAGCCAGTAGTTGAAGTGACAGTGACAGTAAGCTGCTTACTGAGCAGATACAAGCAGATGACAACCTGACTGACACTGTTGTGTTAACAGTTTCCTGTTTGTGTGAAGTTGGAGTAAATCTCCATCCAATTTCAGTCAAACAGACACGCGCACTCACATAGAGTTTTGCTCCCTCCTGGCATTTCACTATATATATATATATATATATATATATATATATATATATATATATATCACAGATAGAGAAATAAAAATAAAAACGATCTCTAAAACCTCTGTGTTTCATGTTTACGCAAGTGTAATTAGCTTGAAATGTTGTATCCCGTACTGAAACAGTTTATAATTTATAGGCAGAAGGTTTCCACTGATGTCTTGTTCGTTACTCAACTAAAATCTGACAGATGAAGGCACTGAGTTTAGGTCATATAGAAATGATGATGACTGAGATCCAATGCAAAGTGATCATTGGAAAAGCTTGAAGATGAATTGTATTGCCACAAACTTGCAACATGTTGGTCAAATGTGGCCATACAGAACTAACTAACTAACTAACTAAATAAATAAATAAATAAATAAAAGGAGGAAGGAAAAAAGAACATCCACGTCTGCCAAATATAATACATTTAAATGGGAATAATCATTGAAACATATAGGGAAAAAATAAATGGAAAAAAATATAATAATAGTATAAAAATATGCGGTACAAAAAAACAACCATTGTCTGAGTTCTTATGTGTGCTGAGTGTTTAGATTAGAAGACAATTAAGGTGGTATGCAAGTTGAAAACTGTCAAATACACACAAAAAAGTCAAGAAACGAGACAAAAGAATGGAACAATAAAGTAGCACATTGTTGAATTTGTCTTTTCTTCACCTCACAAACAGTCAGCAGGCAACCTCTGCCTTTTACAAGACTGACAGGTAAGACTATAATTGGGTGGTCAAACGGTCTTGCAATGCACCGTCGCCATTTAACAATGAAGTCTGCTTTACAGCCTAAAGATTACCCCAGTGACCCAAACACTTATACACCCCCCATAGACAGACATAAGCAGACATTGTTATCAGGTGCTGTTGTGGGCCATGAAAGCCGTGTCTCAAAATAGTCACAATACGGTTCAGTGTTTGGTTTCAGCCAAGCTACGCAGAGGGATTGTTTGTGTGTGTGTGTGTCATTTTTAAGCAAAGTGTGTAGTGTTGGTCTCGCAGGGAGGTTTGCTGACACTGTATGTGTGAGTACATGTGTATGTTTAAAGCTATTGTTGTGCTTCTCCTCTCAGCTGAAGCCAATTAACTTCACTGCTCTGCAGGTGATAACACACACGCACACACACAAAGAAATGAATAGACAGGCTCAGACACACTTTTTGAGCAAAGAGGCTCTTTATTAGGAAGCAGTTATTTAGAGTGGTTATTAGGTGAGGAGACAACATTTAGGGGTTTAGAGTCACAACAGAATTGGCAGAATAATTTGTTGCTAGGTTACAGTGACTTGTAAACTGGCATATTTGAACAATTAGTTTCAAGACATGTCTGCCTAAATAGAAATGTATCACAAGTTGGGGTACAACAAAAAAATCACAGACACTAACTTCACCCTTATCCACACATCTACTGAATATGTATTGTCACGTTAAAAAAAATATTCTCAAAACAACCAAATGCAGACTTCATCAGATTTATTCCTTAAAATGTCAGATCAGATTTGTTCCTTAATGGTTCCAGACTTGGGGAAGGAGGGGTGGTATTTGGTTTTCCAGTAGATAGATGGAAGTAGAAGTCTGGGAGGTGTGGGGGAGAGGAGCATGCAGGCAGGTGAAGCAGAGCTGACATTTTCCTATTGTAGTTGACAAGAGGGATTTCCAGGATCAAGTAGCAAGTAAAAAGTTGAACAGGAACAATGATTGCTGAACAGAACTGGCACAGCAGAAAACACAACACTTGGAAGGAGGACCAGGAAGGACACAGTTAGCACCTGAAGATGAATACAGATAAGTTAGGTCGTTTTCACACCTAGTCTGGTAGACTCGGTTCGGTTGGGGACCAATATTCATGACATTTTGTTTACATTTGAGCTGGTGCGTTTGCATTCACACTGCACTGTGCAGTCGAGCCAACCTGTTGAACCAACCTGTTCCCCCCCCTCGCCAGTGGGGGCGCTGCACCAAGAACTACTGAAAGAAACGACACAAAAACCTCTGAAGACACGTCTTCTTCTTCTGGAAATAAAAACAAAAATGGAGTGGCATCAAGTTTTAGCAGTTTTAGGAGTTATATTTTGTCATTTTTCAAAAATGGACTCAGGATGAGTGGAAGATGAGGCAGAAGACCGTGGAGAATATTGTTTTTCACACAAGGAAAGCTGACAGCTCCATATGAGGTAAGAGAAATGCGTGTTTGTTTGCCCTGCGCTGTACTCCACTTCTTGCTTGTGGAGCGGGGCCCGGTCTGATTGCATTCACACTGTACTCGAACCGCGCTGGAGTTCTCTTCTACCAGACTGAGACCTAGGTTTTAGCCCGGGCTAGAGTTCGCCTTTTTGTTCCGTGACAGAGTTCGATGGCACGTTCACACCTCCCCAAACGAACCGGACTTCCTAGGAAAACGAGCTAGAGTTCAATTAAAGCGGACTAAACAGGGCTGGTGTGAATGCACCCTTAGACTTTTTCCCTTACTAAAAACTAGGTAACTCAAGTTTGAAACGTATGTATCGCAAGCAAGAGTGCTGAACATCACAGTATAGAGACTAACGGCCAAGCAAAGAATAGTGCCTCAACTGTATGGTGAACAGCTGAGCTGAAGCTGACAATGAAGGTAGCCCCCGCCAAACATGAACACCAACACTCCCCAGCATCTGAAAAACAAAAGTGGGGATAAAAATAAAAAAAAAACAGCAGAGTCCTCACACTTTGACTGGATGGAAAATATAAGAAACAATCACCTTTGTGTGAAATAATAAAAAAATCCAACCATTACATAAAATGTAATTGGTGTTTTTATTCGGTGCATATATTTGGTTTAATAAAAAGTTAAGAAAACATTAGTGTGCTGTGATGTAGAGTTGCATTTGGGCCCAAAAAATCCGACCTGACCCAGCCCAAGCCTGTAGCCATCAGTTCCAAACCCCACCCACCCAACGAATTAACAGTAATTACATACCCCCCCCCCCCTTTTAATTATGCCTTGACTGCTTATATAGTTAATAACAGTTGGCGGATGTGCACGGCTGAATAAAAAGGCATAAAATCAGAGCTGAGGGGGGTGTTTGTCCTTTCAAAGCACATTAAATCCCTGTTTCTGCCTGCATTCTGCATTATTCAGACATGGACCCTACTCTGACATGTCTGCTTTGGGATCTCACCTATTTGGGTCGTCAGCCACACGCATCCGCTGGGTACAGCAGCTGAACGTCCATTTGGACAATGGATCACTTCCTGGCAATACCGGTAGTCCCATCTGAAGCTTAACTGAACTTTATTTTACGTCTTTCAAAGCCGGTCAGCTCGCGGTCAAATGGCTGCATGCGGCTGGTGAATATATGGCAAACCATGTTGACTTATAACTGGATCATGGCTGATCCGCTGATGCAATCAAAAACCCGACACCAACCCGGCCCACCCATCCAGCACATTATTATGGCCAGGCCCAGCCCAAAGTCAGGTTGGGCTGAGCCAGGCCAGGCTTCGGGCCCAGGTTAGAAATGACAGCTCTACTGTGATGGACTTGCGACCTGTCCAGGATGTACCCCACATCTCGCACAGTGATGGTTGGATATGGGCACCAGTGACCCCCGCAACCCAAAAATGAAGAAGCGGGTAAAGATAATCGATGGATGGACTGAACATTAATATGAAGAATGTCTCTACAGCAGTTAATATGTATATTACATTGCTCAAATGCACTTTTATGAAAACTGTTGCATGCTTTGTTTCTCCTCTTCTGGCTGACTCTTACTGAAATCCCAGGTCAAGGTCTATCTATCGGTGGAAGTGGGTGGAAGTGGTCTCCAGCTACAAGTACTTGGGTGTACACATGAATGACAACCTCAGCTGGAGCAACAACACCACCAGCCTGATCAAGAAAGCTCATCAGAGACTCTACTTCCTCAGACGGCTGAGGCGAGCTGGTCTGGGAAGCTCAGTCCTCACCTCCTTCTACAGGTGTGCAGTGGAGAGCATCCTGTGCTCGAGCATCAACGTGTGGCATGGAGGCTGCACAGCTGCAGAAAGAAAAGCTTTGCAGAGAGTGGTGAAGGCTGCACAGAAATCTGTTGGAATCAGTCTCCCCACCATCACAGACATCTACACCTCCAGATGCAGGAAGAGGGCCACCTGCATCATGAAGGACCCCACCCACCCAGCACACACACTTTTTGCCCCACTCCCCTCAGGAAGGAGGTTAAGGAGCATTAAGTGTAGAACCACTAGACTGAGGAACAGCTTCTACCCTGAGGCTGTTAGACTCATGAATCTCTAACTAGAATAATCACTGTGAAAAACCATATCATGTTGCTGCTGATCTGTTTCATGTTGCTGCTGATCTGTTTCAATGTTGATGTGTTCATGCGTGCACATCTTCTCACAGACTCATGTTCATGTTTGTGCTGATGTTCAATGTGTTATGTTATGAGTGCTTAGTGTATATTTAGTTGATGTTTTTCTTAGTTCATATCTTAGATGTTATTAGTGTTTTTCTTATACATTTTATTGTTGGATGTAACTGGGACCCTGTGTACATAATTTCGCTCCACCACATGTACCACATGAGGTGCGAATGACAATAAAGAAACTCTGACTCTGACTCTGATCTATCCTTTCTTGAGTTGATGCAGTTTGACAAAAAGTGATCAAATCTGGACTGTTCACATGAAACAAGACAACTGACGAAGATGGAAGGGTGGAAGAAGGCTAGAAGAAGTAGGAGGAACATTTACTTATGTATGCATTATCATGTGGGAGACAGAGGGAGAGAAAAAAAAAACAAGAAGTTGGGGGAAATGGGTAGGGGACCAAGAGAGAGGGTGAGATTGTGTGTAAAAGAGGCATTTCTGTGACCTTCTGCCTTGCAAACCCCCATCTGACTAAGAAATGAGGAGGGATGGAGGAAGAAGAGGGGAGACTGCTAATGAGGAAGGGGATGGATGATGGGAAAAAGACAGAAAGATGAAAGGTAGTGATTCAAGCCATAAGTGTTGAATATTTGACATTTGTGTGACTGATAACCCATTCCCTTGTGTTTTAAATGAGTTGGTTTACAGAGCCAGCCTGAAAAAGGGGACATTTAGCTAAACAAAACAACTGAGGCCAAATATTTTTGTAGATTTCTGGTTTATAAATCAAACAGTTTTAAGTTAAAAATGTTTAAACATGTTAAATTTGAGATGAACCACAAACCACGTTTTCAGCCCCGGGCCTAATATTCCAACTTTGCTGGAGCTGAAATGTTGCTGCACATCACACAGTAAATGTGCAGTGTAAAACTGCCACCTACTCAATTTTTTTCTCCTGAGGGAGAGCACTAATTATGATCCCCAAACCTGTGTTAATATCCAGCTTCATTAGCTACAAGCTCATCTGATGGTTGCTATAGTACCTGTTTTACCTAACGCGAATCACTGACAGTGCTGTTTCATCCCAAGTGACTTCATATAAACATATGATTGACCAACCACATGACTTACAGAGAATATACAGACATGAATTCATAGAAGGGTTGATGCATGGGTTTAGGAATAAATAAGTGTACAGCCATCCCTAGCTATATCACAATTCACTTCTTGCGGCTTCACTGTATCACGGGTTTTGTAAACCTGTTTTTTTTATATTCTGTGCAGTACTGTACATTCATCTCATCCTCATCATCTTCATCGCCATCACATAAGTGTTTAAGAGCATGTGAAGTGTTTATAAGACAGTGGGAAACATTTGTAGGAATGTGGGAAGGGTTTATAAAGCCATAAACCTATATAAATCCATCCATCCATTATCTTCCACTTGTTCAGAAGCCAGGTCACGGGGGCAGCAGCTTGAGCAGGGAGGCCCAGACATCTTTTTCCACAGCTACCTCTTCTACCTCTTCTGGGTGGACTCCAAGGCATTCCCAGGCCAACCAAGAGACAGTCTCTCCAGCATGTCCTGGATCTTCCCCAGAGTCTCCTCCCAGTCGGACATGCCTGAAGCACCTCCCTAGGGAGACACCCAGGAAGCATCCGTACTAGATGCCCGAACCACATCAACTGGCTTCTTTTGATGTGGAGGAGCAGTGGTTCTACTCCGAGTCCTGGATAACTGAACTTCTCACTCTATCTCTAAGGGAGAGTCCAGCTACCCTACGGAGGAAACTCATTTCAACCACCTGTATCCACGAGATCATTCTTTTGGTCACTACCCAGAGTTCATGACCATAGGTGAAGGTAGGAACATAGGGTGACTGGTAAACAGAGAACTTAGCCTTAAAGCTTAGCTCCCTCTTCATCACAACGGACCGGTACAGTGTCCGCAATACTGCAGATGCTGCACCAATCCTTCTGTCAATCTCACGCTCCATTCTTCCCTCGCTCGTGAACAAAATCCCAAGCTACTTATACTCCTCTACTTGAGGCAGAACCTCTCCCTCCACCCAAAGAGAGCAATTCACCCTTTTCCAATTGAGGAGCATGGCCTCAGATTTAGAGGTGCTGATTCTCATCCCAGCCGCTTCACACTCAGCTGTGAACTGCTTCATTGGGAGCTGAAGATCACAGCATGATGATGACAACAGTAGCACATTATATGCAAAGAATAGAGATGGAATCCTGAGGCCACCAATCCGGAATCCCTCCACCCCCTGGATGCTCCGATAAATTCTGACCATAAAATTTGTGAACAGAATCGGTGACAACAGGCAGCCTTGGCGGAGTCCAACTCCCACCTTGAAGGGGTCTGACTTACTGCCGGCAATGCAAACCAACTTTCGCACCGCTTGCATAGGGACCAAACAGCCCTCAACAATGAGCCCCTAATCTAATACTTACGGAGCACCCCCCACAGCGTACCCTGAGGATATAATAGTATAGATAAATTCAAATTAAAATAAATTTAAATTATGCTAATTTGTGGATTTTCACCTCTTGGGGGTGTCTCTGGAACATAAACCATGCGATAGGTGAGGGATCACAAAAAGATCAGACTGTCAGAATGGTGATTTGATTTTTTTTAAAGAACTCCGGTCCTGCAATAATCCCTCCTGAAGCAATGGTCAAATTTTATTCAAACATTGCGTATACCACTACAACTATAATTACCCTTTGAAGTCAACCCCATTCAAGATGACTGCTACAGCTAAGCTACTGTACTTTAGCAAACAAAAGAATGGCTACAACTCAGCCAATTTCCCAGGGAATTGAGCTAAATTTGGTGTGGTTGTATTACAGTAATCCTCAACATATTTGATGTGCATGAAAGTGTCTAGCAAAATCTCAATATATGATGAAAGTGCAAAATATCAGAAAAAATACCTTACCAAAATGTTTAATTTTGTCACTTTTCTCGTGAAAAGCAGGAGGCAATGCAATACTTAAAGAAGTGCAAGCACTTTATATTTCATGTTTTAGGTATAGAATTACTATTCAGAGTTTTCTAGAAACAAACATTTTTATTTTAACTTTACCTATTATCAGGGGTTTGTTTTCAGCTACATAAATTATGCAACAAAGTCTGCAAAGATCCACATAAAATTATTCTTTATTGCATTCTAGCAGAAACACTATATGTCTTATCTGATCATATCCTGGATGTTTTTTAAATTTAATCTTTATTTATACAGATGGTCTTATTGGGTCGCGAGAACTCATTTTCAAGAGAGACCTGTTGGGGAGCAGATGGTGGGGGGTAAGGGCCTTGCTCAAGGTCCCAGAGTGGGGAAAATGAAGGTGGAGACAAGTGTGGGTGTTTCACCTTTTCCGCCCACATTTTTTATGTCAGTCCGGGGAGTTAAACCTACAAATTTCCGATAGCAGGCCCATCTTCTCTAACCTCTGCACCCCCATTCCCTCATGTTTGCTCAAGAAGTCTGGTGGTGCTTGAAATGGTTTATTACTCTTATTAGTCATGATATAAACAGCAGCAATGTGGCACAATCATTAAACTGCACCCCTTTTACTTTGTTTCTTTTTTTTCTCCTAAATGTCTAATATACAAAGTATATCATGATTGAACCATGTAGATAAGAAGATTAAAATAATTGTTTGCAAATTTTTGGAAGACTCAAAACCTGTGAAGAATGCATATGAAAACTGTAAGTATGATCTTCTAGATTTCCTTATACCTATTTTATATATTATTTTAGATTTAAGGAAAACTAAAGACATATCATGCTTTTATAGATGCATTTTGTGAACCTTGAATGGATTTATCAAAGGTGAAGAAAGTTCTGAAACTTTACATAAAGATAAGCAAAAAAAAAATCTATACATTTCAGCATGTGAAGCATGCAAAAGCCAGCCTGTCAGTCTGTCTTAAAAAAGAAATCAAACACAGAAATTCATGATATTTTCCAGCTTATTCACACCTGGCTTCACCTCAAGGAAAATATTTAACCATTTATACTATGCTGCAAATCACTAAAAGGTAAGGTCACAGGAGAGGAAAAAACACCTACCATTAGATCAACATGTGTAGCTGCATGGAGCCAACTCGTATTGGCGAGTGGTTGTTTTACTTATCTGGCTGCTGACATGAGCATCACACAAACTGCTTAGAAGGCTTAACTCAGTCACACTAGGAAGAGATAAAACTGACAAAATAAAACCTCAGAACCTATACTTCCATCCTTAATGTATATCCATAAACACTTAATATAGTTTGCCTCTGTTTATTACATGTATCATCTGCTTTAAAATATACTTTTGACCCTGAACTAATACAAATAAATAAATAAAGTGCTATCCCTAATTAATGGGTTCCATCTGATTTGCAGATGGAGTTTGCAGCGTGACAATTTTCCACACGCTGACACGTCACACAGGCTTATGTTCAACTCTGTGTCATGGCAGGGGGTGTAGCTGCTATATCAGTCTCTTTGCAGAGCTGTCTAACAAGTCGCCCTGCTGCTTCACAAGTCACAGAAGACACTGTACACACAAGCTTGTTTGATTTCTACAGGGCTCACCACCTTTTCGTCACAACCCTGATATGCATGTGCGAGTGTGTTAAAGTAAATTTTAAATGGACTGGTAATCCTACAGAGGAATAATTTCACAGGTTTTTGATAATACAAAGCTCTTTTTTATTTGCAAGGACAAAGCACATTAAAAATAAAAATGCTGGTAATATTTGTTAAAAAGCAGCATGCTCATAAATAAAAAAAAGGATATTTCAATAAAGCGCCTATTAAAGGAATGCAAATCCTTTACTGCATTTTTATGCCGGTGTTTTAAACGAAGGTTACCTTATGTTGAGAAATTATACAGTTTTAGTAAAATCTTTAAAGGAACATCACGTGTAATCCTATACGATATCAAGTTCAAGTTGCTTTATTGTCATTCGCATCACGTGGTACATGAAGTGGAACGAAATTGTGTGCACAGGGTCCCAGTTACATCCAGCAATAGCAAAATATAAATTGTAAAAGGAAACAGTAATAAGGATCTAAGATATGAATTAAGAAATACACTAAACTAAGAAATACGCTAAATACGTAATAGTGCAAAATAATACACTGAACAGCAGCAGCAGGAGCACGAGTCTGTGTGAGTATAGTTTGAGAATACTCAAATCTTTCACCAGTTGAACAGAATGGATGGAATGTAGATGATGATGTGTATGCACCTGTCATGTGTTTGAATGCACCTGCATCACATGCAGTCACTGAGCTAACAAAACACGGATGCAAAACTGGTAGAGCAAGATGCAGTTGTGTGAAGAACTGGTTGCCTTGCACCCCTCTATGTAAATGCTACACACAGTGGTGTGTGACAATACAGCAAGAAATGATGACCATGACTAATACTGATGATGAACTAAACTATTGAGTGATGTGACTTTCTGCTGTGTAATAACTGTTTAGTATGTGCACTACTAAAGCATACTTGATTCATGAGAGCATGTTATAGAAAAATTATGTCTTAGACCTATATGTTCATTAAATTATGTCTATACTCGATTTTGAGTTTTATAAACAAAAGTTATAGTCTATGAGGATCATAATGGTATACTATTATGCATGTGCAGCATGGCCATTTATTATTTCATATTAAAGTTAAATAGTAAAAAGGAATCAGGTTGACTGATTATTTTTGTTTATATGTTACATAACCTGTATTGCTTTGTAAAAATATTTTTGCAATAATAAAAGTAAAATATACAAAGAACCTCTTGATCTTTTCTAAATTGAGACTCTGAGTGTATTGATTGAACTGATCATTAGAAGTGTGGGTAGAATTATTAGACTTTAGATGCACTAGATCCTGTAAAAACAACAACGTGCTTCCCTCAGCCATATTGAAATTTAATGAGTTTGGATGTATAAGATATGAAAATGAATATCATAAGTAGATTCTTCATCATTTACCTGTCTAAATAAAGGTTGAA
Source organism: Nematolebias whitei (assembly GCF_014905685.2). Taxonomy (NCBI): domain Eukaryota; kingdom Metazoa; phylum Chordata; class Actinopteri; order Cyprinodontiformes; family Rivulidae; genus Nematolebias; species Nematolebias whitei. The sequence continues at coordinate 27,671,689 of NC_056516.1, forward strand.
TGAATGAATGCCAGGAAACATGTCTCTTAGAAGCTAAACTGTGCACTTTGTGCTATTTTTAAATGGTAATTTTGATTTAGCAAGATGGAAACATGAGCAAGATTTATTTATTATACACCTTGATATCCAAAAACATATGTTTAGACACAAAGCCGAAGTGTTTATGTAGTCTAGAAGGCCCATTGAACAGTATGTGTGATGTCATACATTTTGAAACAGTGACATAGAATGGGGTTAATGGGCCAGAAACTTTGAACCCCAAAATTTCTGACCCCTAACAAGCTAATAAAATTATAAAATTGCTTTTGGCAAGAAATTTTCATTTTGGACTAATGTATGACATAAGGCACCAGAGTATATTCTTGTGATCAACTTCTACTTTATGAGTTTATCAAAGATGGATCTTAAGGAGGTATTTCAGTCAAACACATCAAAATAGAGGTGTGATTCCAAAATACACAATGAATCACCATCTCTGAAGGTGCAAATCAACCAGCACTCAAGGGGAACCACATGCTGCGCAGAAATCTTTTGGAGTCAGCCTCCCCACCATCACAGACATCTACACCTACATTCAGGAAGAGAGCCACCTGCATCATGAAGGACCCCACTCACCCAGCACACACACTTTTTGCCCCGCTCCCCTCAGGAAGGAGGATGAGGAGCATTAAATGTAGAAGCACTTGAGTGAGGAACAGCTTCTACACTTAGGCTGTTAGACTCATGGATATCTAACCAGGATCATCACTGTGAAGAATCACATCATGTTGCTGCTGATCTGTTTCATGTTGCTGCTGATCTGTTTCATGCTGCTGTGTTCACTCGTTCTCATCTGCTCACACAGACTCATGTTTGTGCTCCTGTTTGGTGTATTGTTTTTATTGTTTCTATGCTACTAGTGCTTAGTGTGTTTTTACTTGATGTTTTTTTTCTTAGTTCATATCTTAGATCTTATTACTGTATTTTTTATTATTTTATTTTTTTTACATTTTAATAATATGTTGGATGTAACTGGGACCCTGTTTACACAGTTTCATTCCGCCACATGTACCATGTGTGGTGGAATGACAAATAAAAAATCTTGAATCTTGAATTGAGGTCAAAGGAAGAAAGAAAAGTCTCAAATGTTATTAACTTTATATTTTTTTCACCAGGGGGAAAAAAAATCTATTGATTAGGAACAGCTTTTTACAACAGTGAACTGCCCAAGAAGTTGATAGCACAAGTCGTAAAACAATGATCAAGAACAAGTAACTATCATAATATGTTGTTAAGTATTGAGCCCACTTGCAGGCAAACACTGGAGACTCTGAGGTGAAAGCAAAGAACTAATTTATTTATGCTGACGGGGCAGCAAAAACTTTACATGAATGATGAAAGGTAAAATACGAACAAACACGACAGGCTTTCCAGCACAATCCACAGACAGAGGGAAACACAGAGACCCAGAATTTAGTGACACTAATGAGACAGGGATGACAAACACCTGGGGTGATTAGGATTAGAGACAGGTGAGACAGGAGCTGAACAACAAGGAGGGGAAACACTGGGGAGTGCAGGAAACACAAGGATTTAAGAACAGACAGGACAAAAATACAGATTCCCACAGTAACAATATATGAAATGCAATAATTTGTATGCGCATGGCTCTCAAGTTGAAGTGCAGGAACAGGTTAACATTTTTACAAGCCATTTTCCCCATTTGGCACATTTTCTTCACAAGTTATTTTTGTGGGAAATGCTATGCATGTCTGTAATAATGTGATGATGAAGACAGCTGTGGGAGTTTTTGTCAAAATATGAAATTATTATTTGGTACAAACTTGTGCAATGTTGCAAGATGTCACACAGTGTGTGTTGTTGTGGACAAGCCTCAGCTACAACTACTGCTGCTTAAAATTACAACTCAGTATATGTAAAACTGACTTACTGTATTTTATTTTATTAAGGTCAAATGATTTTGGCAGTCGTCTTAAATAATCTAAAAAAGTTAAATCTGGTCCTCTGGACATTCAAAAAAACAAAACAAAAAAATTGTAGATACGTTTCGTCTTTCATCCGAAAGACGTCTTCAGTCTGAGGTGCTGTATTCAGCTCAGTCTCTTAAATAGCACCTTCTCAGAGTGGATCAACCAGTTTGCTACTGACAACCAAAACCAGCTGCTCACATAATCAAGAAGGACCATCAGCCTAACAATGGGTCATTAGCACACTGATGGCTGTTTACTATTCACAGGGGGTTGAGTGATACTAGCAATCACAGCATTGTAAGAGGGGGACAGTTGAACCCGGAGGCCTCCACCCCTGTTTAATGATGGATGATTTCTTTTCACAAAGATGGCCTCCTTTACTCCTCTCTCAAACCATTGTTCCTCTCTGTCCAGGATGTGAACATCTTCATCCCTGAAAGAGTGACCGCTGGTCTGGAGATGAGTGTAGACCGCAGAGTCCTGGCCTGATGATGTTGATCTTCTGTGCTGGGCCATCCTTTTGGCCAGTGGCTGTTTAGTTTCCCCGATGTAAGACTGATCACAGCCCTCCTGACACTGAACAGCATACACAATATTACTCTGTTTGTGCCGGGGGACTGGATCTTTGGGATGAACCAGTCTTTGCCATAATGTATTTTGGGGTTTAAAAGCCACTGGGACGTTATGTTTAGAAAATAAACGTCTCAGTTTCTCTGATACCCCCTCAACATACGGAATGACCACTGGTCTGGGTTCCTCCTTTTCACCTAATGGCTGACTGGAGTCCTGTTTGGGTTTCTTCTCTGCTTTCAGGAAGGCCCAGTTAGGATATCCACATTGCTCTAGAACCTGTCTTGTGTGGGATTTCTCCTTCTGCCTGGCTCCTGAGCTAGTGGGGACGCTGTCTGCTCTGTGGTACAGAGTCCTGATGACTCCTAACTTGTGCTCCAAAGGGTGATGGGAGTCAAACTGCAAATACTGGTCTGTGTGGGTGGGTTTGCGGTACACCTCAGTTTTCAAATGTCCTCTATCAGAAACTGGGACCTCACAGTCCAAGAAAGCCAACCTGCCATTTTTTACATCTTCTCATGTGAACTTGATGTATTTATCCACAGAGTTGATGCGATCAATGATCTTAAATAATGTTAACTCCAAAAGTTACGATGTATCCAGCGGTTATTACCCCATCACCTTTGCTCATTCAGAGGCGGGCAACCATAGGGATTTGAAACTGTGTAAAGTGCATTGTCAGATTTTGTTTGCTATTGCTCAAAGCCCACAAATCTGAGTAAAAAATTATTATTATTTAAATTTTTTTAGAAAAGGCGTCTGTTGCACATACCCATGTAAACTCATTGTCCAACAATCGGCATACATAGTGAGTTTATGTCAGTGTGGGTGTGCGTTTGCCTCCGTGGTGGCTTCATCAAATCACTGGGGAACACACACTGTGTGCACACCATGCCTATGTGGGTGTCTTCCTGGAGCATCATGACACTTCATCATTTGCTAATTAGCCAGTTAAGTCAGCTAATTAACATGCCAGCTCTCTATTTCTCTGTCAGCCTATTTTGTTGTCTTTGTCACCATGTGTTTGAAAAACTCTTGCTTGAGTGAAACCATTTGGGTAAAATTAGTTTAGAGCTGTTTGTGCCAAACATAAATCCTCATCACATGGTTGCAACTAGGGGATATTTAAAGAGACAGATGCCATTAAGTGTTTGCAAAAGAAAAATAAATCTAATGAGACTTTCCCTTGCAGGGAAAAAAACAGACCTCTATAAGGTAAAATACAATTTATTTATTAGCTTCATACCAGCATTTATTTATGATCAATACTATTTGATTGATTTGCTCATGCATAAGCTTCAGAAACACAGCAGTTAAGGATTCATTTATCATCTAATGAGACTGTTAGATACAGAGCACTGCAGCATTTAAACCAGCATTTGTTTGATGGCTTTATATAATCATATTTATATAAACAGTCACATTGCAATTATCTAATATTCAGTTGAAATGTATACTATCATTTGAAGATGTGATCAAGACATTATTTTAGAAAAAAAATGGCTACAACAGTCAATTTTACAGATATTGAGCTAAACATTATTGTTATAGTAGCTAAGACTGATCCCTAACTAATCCTGAGCAATAACTGATCTCATATGATCCATATTTATAAACTTTGCCATTAATTAATGCAATTGATTTATCACTGAAACATCTACAATTAAGTTTTTAATCATAACTTTTAGACTCAAGCCAGTCAAAATAGCTGCCACAACTGACTTTAATAGAAAACACTGAAAAAACGACTTGGCCAGTTTTACAGATATTGAATGTGGTAGTAGTTAAGCACTGACCCCAACACATTCAGTTTTGCTAATACCTTTGGAATTATTTGTAGAGGTAAAAAAAAAAAAAGTACAAATATTCTGAATCATTAGACAGATTGTAATTTAATTAAAAAAGTAACTATTAGCTGCCTACACACATCGGAATAACCATTGCTATTAAACCCAATTTAAGATGGCCATCGCAGCTAATAAACCTTAGCCTACACAAATGGTTGTGAATTTTACAGATGAAGCAACATTTTATTGTGGTATGTTGCATGAGACTGAGTCCAACGTTTATTTAATAGTTAAGCCAAATTAGAAATGACTTATTTCTAAACATAACATGTAACTCTAACTGTGTTGTTGTAACTGGGACCCTGTGTACACAATTTTGTTTCACCACATGTATCCATGTACCATATAATATCTTAAAACCAACTCCAATCTAAAACATTTGGCCACATTAAATGCAGTTTTATAAATATTTACATTCCATCAATTACATATTTGAGTGACAAAAATACTGAGAAGTTATTGCCCAAAATGCACACGTCTTCATCGGAAGTGCTTCGGCTAGCTGCTGCTGTGACTTTTTGTGCTTGCAAATAACCATTGAAATCTGTATAGTTGTGTAATTTAAAATTTATGACAGTGCAAAAATGTATTTATTCAACCTTTATTTATACAGGTTAGTCTCACTGAGTCTCAGGGACTCATTTACAAGACAGGCCTGTTTTAAACAAAGAACACACATGAGGTACAGACAGTAGACAATCATATAAAATCATATAAAATAAAAAGTAAATAGAAGAAATTATCTAAATAAATAAAAAACTTGTGAAACAGCTGTTTCGGTACAGCAACATTTCACATTGATCTTGGACTTTCTGTTTGCTTGTCAATCCAACCAAAATTAAACTATTTTTCCTACCTAAAGTCATCCAAAAGATAAATATTCAGACCTTTTTCCACATAACCCCACTTTAAATCATCTTTATTGTTGTTTCAACCATGCAGTGGAAACTCAAGTGTTCAGAGGTAAGGAGACTTCTGAATGTTCATACTCCTTATGGGAAATCCCTGTTAAAATGTAGCTAAAGTGTTGAGAGATTACACAGACAAAAGACCAGCAGAGATCGGCAGGTATGGGTTGAAGTCTTTAGGGTGAGCAAAGAAAAGGGCACCACTAACGTAGATAGCTAAAATACCTTACACAGATCCATTCACACACATGATATGAATTATCAGTTGCCAGATAAGTCCATACTTACATAGAAATAGGTATAGAAAAGGTCAACCAAGTCCAGTTTTGTTGTTTGTGGTGGATCTACATTTGCAGTTATCGTGTCTGTCTGTGTGCAGTCTTTTTATTCTTCTTCCAAATGGACTGACCTTTCTCTAAAGGTCAGGCTGTGACACCACTCACATGCACAATACCTTCCTGAAGAGCCAGAAATAGTCAGGCTTAAACACTGGCAAAACATTGATAGTGCCATCCCATTTTGCTTTTTAACCCTGTAACATGGGAATTTATTATTTGTAAATGTTGCCTAGGGTTAGATGATATTGGTTAAATGTCCTTTGTCACATCTAGCGTGTTGCTAATGGTAGGCAAGCGAGAGCATTCACACTCTACATTTGTCATAATGGAAAAGCTCCCTGCAAAAAAGTGATTGTGTAATTTTCAATGGGATTTTTTTTTTCCAAACTGAGTTACACTAGTAAGTCAAGACTGTAGTATGAAAGATGCTGAGATATATTCATACATTAACGGGTTCTTCATTTTTCTGACTGTGTAACATGCGTGCATTTAGTTTAACAGAAATGTAACGAGAGACGTTATTTATCTTTGACCCATCAAAATGAATGCGGTCATTTATTTACAGAATCAAAGATTAACATCAAACATTTACATTAATTTGGCAAAATATGAAAATAACAACAGCATAGTTTTACAGGAAGTGAGAACAATTCGGCGATTGTTTTCACTTTTCAGCAGAACAGCAGACATCAATTCACACGGCGGTGATTGAGAAACTTTGCTTCAGACATTTCTAAAAATATCTGTAATGATTTTAGGAGAAAGGAGAGTTTAAAGATGGAAAATGGAGATTTATCTTACAGAGAGATGTGTGAGGGACTTTGTTTGTTTTAACCAGAACGTGCACGCTCCTGGAACTCAGCTTGGCCAACGGTACGCTTGGTCGAAATAGAACTTTTACCTGGTTGATGATAGTTTCAGCGTCGGTGTAGAGCTCTTCTTTTGACTCTTTCAGCGTCTCCGTTGAGAACAGCCAAATACCTAGAGAGTCGTGCGAGGTTATCCAAACAGAAGTTATAATTCCCAAAATCGTCTCTGCATTCTGGATTCAAGAACTCTGAACTCCTTCAGAGCTCTACTCTTTTAAGCTCTTCTCATCTCGTCTCGTCTCTCTTCGACACACACTGCGAGAGAACCGGGAAGTTGCCACATTTAAATGGGTTCGACTTCCGGGTCATTTGAGAGCTTTTTGATTGGTGGATAGACCAGAACAGAGGTGTGGTTTGTGATGTAAGGTGTTATGGAAAGTCAAGGATAGAGATTAAGATTGTTTAAAACAGACAGAAAGATTGTTGGAGAAATTCAGACTCCGTGGAGTCAATTCACCTAGTATCTGCTGTAAAAGTTAAACATGACATCTCTTTTCAGTAAACTTTTTAGTTGACCGAACCTCGAACTTTGACACACACTTACAAACTTGCTCATTGAAGACAGAAAATCAAGAAATGCATATTAACCTGATTTCTTCTTTGAATGAGGAATAAAAATCATTACTTACTGTTTATGTAAATAAAAATGAGTAGTTCTCTTCAACCTGTAAACATTGTTTGAACTAACACAATTTGATTATCAAACATTTGTAAAATAGTAATGATCATAGAGAATTGTCTTTTCCACTTGATTAATTCAAGAAAGAAAGTCTCAGGATGGGTCAAACTGTATGTCTGGATGCAGATCAATGAAATGACAGTTTCTGTCCCACAAGGTTCTTAAGGTCAAGGTTTTTGACCTTAGGCTTAGTCTTGACATCAGGTTAAGTTCACTACAAGACAAAAACAAAACGATGGGAAATAATAGTGAGAATTGACTGCATTGCTCTCAAACACCAAACCTCTCTCAGATTGTATCCCTGTCTTTTTCTTCACTGTCATTCTGCTGTAAAGTCCTGTTGAATGATACATTGATACATACAAATTATACTATTTTGTATTTGTATTTTTTACTTTCAGCTGCTGCCTTTCTGGAGGGTTGCCATGTTTGTCACCGTATTGGCAGTTGCTTTTACACTGGATACCCTTTATGATGCAATGACTTATCACCAATCTACCACAGCTCATTTGTGAGGAGCAGAGGGCTGTCAAATGAGAGTAAATGAGAGTAGAAGCAGATGTGGGTGCTTCACCTCTCCCAATCAACTTTTTGTCCATCCAGTGATTGAAAATGGTGACCACTCAATCACAGGCTTGCCTTTTCTAATCTTGCAATATTTAAAGTTTTTTTTCTTTGTGATTACAATTTCCATCTTCTTCTTGTTCTTCTTGAGGGTCCGTCACTTTGAGCAATCCTCCTCCATCTCACTTTGTCCTCTCGCCAACTACTACCTCCATGTCCTCTCTAATTGCATCCATATATCTCCTCTTTGGCCTTCCTCATTGTATTTTTCCTGGCAGCTGTATTTCTAACATCCTTCTACCAGAATACCCAATGTCCCTACTCTGGACATGTCCAACCATCAGTCTAGCCTCCCTATCTTTATCTCCCAGTTGTTCAACCAGTGCTGTACCTCTGATGATCTCATTCCTCCATCCTTGTCACTCCTAAGGAGAACATCAACATCTTCATTTCTGCCACGTCCAGTTCTTTCTCCTGTCTTTTTGGTCATGTCTCTGTCTCCAGACCATAAAACATAGCTGGTCTCACCACTGTCTTGTAAACTTTTCCTTTGACCTTTGCTGCCAACCTTTTTTCTTTTTTCTTTTCACAAATCACTCCTGAAACTTTTCTCCATCCTGCCTGGACTCTCTTTTTCACTTCTTTACCACAGTCCCCATTTTCCTGTACAGTGGACCCCAAGTACTTGAAGTCCTGCACCTTTGTGACCTCTGCTCCTTGTGGCCTCACTGTTCCACCAGCCTCCCTCACATTCACACACATGCACTCTGTCTTACTATGACTGACTTTCATTCCTCTTGTTTCAAGTGCATACCTCCACCTCTCCAAGTTATCTTCCACCTGTTCTCACCACAAATTACAATGTCATCTGCAAACACCATAGTCCACAGGGACTCTTGTCTGACCTCATCAGTTAATAATACTAGCCATAATACTATTTTATGCTTGTTAAAAACAGTTTGTTTTTCTTTATTTGTTACATTTTTAGTTGTTCCAACCTTTAAAAACAATTGGTGTTTCTGCAATGTGCATACTGTAGCAAAAGAGCCTAAATGTACTAAATTAAATTGGTTCATTGTCTGTGACAGACAATACTGGTGTTGTTTTCCTTTTTTGAGTCATAGTTCAGTGTTAAGTGAATTAGACACAGTCAAATAATGATAGTTGTGTTCAAAGATATGACTGAAAATAAGCAAAATAATGTTGAAGCAAACATTTTTGAACAATCTTCAGAAAGCTTGAGGAATGGCTGATCAAAACCAACCAAAATGCCAAAAACAAAATATGAAGAAGACCCAGAACTGTAATTTTGATGGAATACTCCATATACATGAATTTGTTAGTTGCTTATTCATTTCTTTTTCATGGTTGTGTTATCAAATATTTGTTGCTAGGGTCTCAGAGTATAACTTTAATCCAGCTAATACCAGAATGTTGATGTTAGGACTACTGGAGCTACTTTCAGCTGTAATAGACTGTGAAGTACACATGAAATCTAATCAATATTATCATCTTCATGAAGAAAAGTCAACAGCTCCTGTTTGAGCGAGGATCCTGACTGTGCTTCTTTTGACTAACTATATGGGGAAACTTTGGAAAGCAGTGTTTGGCTATGCATAAAAGAGGGACATCTCTGTGTGTGTGGAAGGTCATTCTAGAATATTTTAGCCAAAAGACAAAGCTAAATGACAGATTTGCAGCATTTTTCTTGTGAAAACTTAAAAACATCTTTAATCATATATAGTTTCTTGCATTTTGATGTTCAAGACTCTAAAAAACCCAACCAGTTCCAAATTTCATGCATTCTGCCCTTTTTGCCATCCTTCAGGAATGACTGTTGTAGTCACATCAGCTGCCTACTCAGATAAACAAGTTGGCATTTGTCCTTGAAATTGAAGTAATTGCAGAAGAGGCCAGTTGTAACATATAGGGTTGGATTTTACGGTTTTGTCGGCTGCTGATGTAATCTGCAACTGCTTTGAACTAAGCAGTGGTGATCAAATCTCTTTCCTCAGCAGTGGTAATTGAAAGTTGTAGAAATGTTTAAAATTCGGCTGAGATCACAACGGAAGGATTAGTTAACCAACAAGGGTTTTGTCAAGAATATAATCCTCCACAAAGAGCAGCCAAGACTTTCAGTCAAATCTCCAAAAGTCTGACTTTAGGGGGTAAAGGAGTTTTTTTTTCTGACAACCACATCTACCCCGAAAGGTTCATGTCAAGTTTTCATTTTTTTCTGAATACAGTAGTCCCTCGCTACTTCTCAGTTCGTTTTTCGCGAACTCGCTCTATCGCAGTTTTTCAAAATAAGATTGGACATGACACACAATTGGCTGACTGATGGATGAGCCAGACGATCGGCATGAAATATTTATTTAAAATAAATAATTTTAATTATTTTGCACCTGCTGCACCTTTGTGAAGAAAAAGCTCCTCCCTGCAGCTGATTAACTGTTCTCTGTGCAGAGAAGAAAAGTGGGCGTGGCCAAGAACGCTTACAGGTGGCTGAGAGCAGTGGAGGCAGAGAGAGGGAAATCATGATATTCTGTGCTCTTTTAGAGCGTTTAGAGTTTAGAAGCATTGTTTAGAATATTGCAATAGTGTGGGAAAGGTTCAAAAGACCCTTTATATATATATATATATATATATATATATATATATATACTATAATACATTACTACTTACTACTTGTACTACTATCTAGGGATGCACAATCCACTTTTTTTTTTACTTCCGATCCGATCCCGATACCTAAATCTGAATATCGGCTGATACCAATCCTGTTCCGATATCATCATCATCATCATTGATTTTATATGAGGCTGTAATAATCTCCTCTCAAGTACAATTTGTACAAATATATGCATGCATGTCCAAAAAGGCAACTTGAGGTAAGTTTTATTAATGTTGAATAAGTTTTAAAGTGACAATTGAATTCTGCTAACACAAAACATGTTTGTTTTTTATTCCTAGCTTTAAAGTGGATATTAAAGTGATTAATTTAAGTGATTGTTTAAAGTTATTTTATATTTTTTTAAATAAGGGGCAGATATAAGAATTTTTTTTTCTTTCTACACTCTTTTCATTCAGTGTTTTCTTTTTGATGATTTTTTTAAATTTTGTTTCTTTTAAATGAATGAATAAATTAATTAAAACAAAATGTTAAATAGCTTCAAACACCTGCTAAGTTCATGGCATAAACCAACAGTTATATTCCTGTTTTTAGTATTTTACATCTCCTGGAGGGTAAACTATATCTTGGCTGCAAGTATCAAGCTGAGAAATCCTTCGTTGTCTACAACTGATAGTGGTTGGTCATGAATTATGATTAAGTTTAGCAACTTCTCTGTAAACATTCGATCTCCAGGGCTTCAGCGATGTCTTCTTCTTGTTCAATCCGAAGCAAGCAGTTTGATTCCGGTCAGCTGCGCTCAGTCTGCCCCTCCTCAGAGACGGGCAGATTGAGCGGGTCAGATTGTATGCGGCTGGCCGGGGTCGAGTTGGCTGTTTCAGGTTGAGCAAAGAGCAGCGCCCCACTGAAGCCACAGAGCTTGAATGTCCATCGTAAAACTAACTTTACCGTGGATTAATGTGGTGCTATGTATCTGAAGACATTGCACGTTGCTGTCTTGTTTTGTAGTGTAAAATACTTACACACAGCACATATGTTTAGATGAAAAGTTTGTTAGCAGTTAGCCACAGTGCTGCTAACTCAGCCCTCACGTTGTAGCTGGCTACAAACTATGAAATGGATTTCCTGAATGTGAGGCGGGTCTTATTACTCTGGGTTCAGGAGGCACGCCTCCGTTCAGGAAATCCATCCCATAGTTTGAAGCCAACATGCATCATGGATCGGAAATATCAGCAGGTAGGATCTGAAAAATCCGATACGCAAATTATGCTGGTATCGGAGGCCGATACCGATACTGGATCTGCCCCATCCCTACTACTATCCCTACTTTGTGGTTTTTCACTTATCGCGGAGCTTCAGGGTACAGATCCCCTGCGATAAACGAGGGACTACTGTAATCTGAAAAAGGATATATTTTACCAAAACCACTCATTCATTTTGTAAAAACATGCATTTATTGCACAGATTTAGTTTTCTTAGTTCTCCATATGGCATCTTGTATAGCATGTGGGTGTAAAACAGCTGCCAGAGTTTTGTAACAGTTTACTTTTGCATTCATTTTTTATCCATGTAATGTAAAATGCATAAACACACAAATGGCAAATGGACTGTACTTATATAGCACCTTTCTATCTTATTTAAAGATACTCAAAGCGCTTTACAACACAATATACATTTTTTTTAAATAAGCAATTTTAATACACATATATATTTTTCACTATTATAACTTTTCTGTCAGTGATGTGTTGCATATTACTTAAGACTGTTTAATCAGTAATCTTTCCAACAAACTTTGAGCTGAAGAGTAGATCAGAGCCAACAGGAAGGAGGGAAAGTCAGTGGGGGTGCACTCTTAACTGTGAACAAACCATTAACTCAAGTTGAAAGTATATTTAGAAATTCTAGTCAAGTAAATCCGAGGGGCATCAGTAGGATTTACATATATCCCTCTATATTTCCTCTAAGCTTAGCTATTTTCTAATATCCATAATTTACAAGCACATAATGAAGGTGTCAAAGTCAGATTTCACATTTTGACTTTTTTATATCTTGTGAAATAAAATGAAAAAGCTACTTGCAACCAATAAAGAATAAAATGCTGTTTTCCCTTATACCACGTTGTTAAAAATGATTTGACCTTTTGTAATCCCTGTGTCACCTGCTGATGCTGTTTTCTACAGAGTTCGTCATCTGTCGTGTCTCTTCTGGGGGATAGTTATTAGGAAACAATGAATTGTCGGTCTCCAGGAGATGAATTTTATTGGCTTGGCTGATCCGAGTTTTGCGAGTTTTATCCAGTGCAAGACTAACTTTTGTCTTGATCTGTGTGTTTTTGTGGTTTTATTTAGTTGTACTGTGATTCTAGGGTTTCAGCTTCCTCAGTGTTTTTCAGTTCTTGCCCCTCCCACTCTCACCAGCTCCTCAATGTCTTCCCAGATGTGTATTGTCTGGCATTAGTGGTGTCATTTTATCACTTCCTTGACCGTGCATTGTGCTTTCAAGCCATCCATGTTTGTTTCTTTTGAGTCTTCCAGTTTTTTTTTTTTTTCTAGTGAGTATTTTTGCTGCCTCGTCAGCCTTTGTTTTAGTTTTTGTTAATAAAATAGTTTTTCATTTTTACTTTTGAGTCTTTGTTGAGTTTTAGATCTGCATATTGGGATCATCTTTTCAACTAACATGTTACCTGTCAGTGTACAGTGTGTTATTTGCACTCATCATGATCAATAACTCTCCTGCGGGAACGTTCTGCAATGTCCTTCTGCTCATGTTTGTGATGTGTGATATTAACAGACCCATGTATAATCACTCTTACTGTGACCAGTCAGTGAGGAACAAAAGGAACTTGTTGTTCTGTTATCCTCAAGGGATGATTGATATGATATTGATATGATATGGTGACGCGTCTTCAGCAGAACCCTTGTCTCTTTTTTTTCCCCTCACTCGCTCTCGAGCAAGACGGACGCATTTTCTTCCCTCTCCCGTCTCCCTCCTGCTTTTTTTTACTCTCTGTCCTGTGTATCGGAGCTTCTATTTACACTTATTCCGAATCATAAATTACTGACATGGATCTGGTCAGCTGGACTTTCAACGCAATTGATAAAATTTTTCAATCAAGCGACAGGGTCCTGGAGAACCCTCATGACCCGCTGAGACTCACGTGGCAGGTACGTCATGGATAAGTTGATGTGCCTTTCTGTATTGTCACAGGAGGATGCTGAAGATGTTTATATCATTGGATTTATGATAGCAGGGTTTCTGCTTTTTGGCACCATTGGATACCCATGTTATTGGCTATTAAGAAGATGGTGACAGCAGTTCTGGCCATGGCAAAGCTGCCGACCTTATGTGAAGGTTTGGTTCGTACTTCGAGCATTCAGACTTAGCTGATTACAAGTGCAACCATAAGATGGAAGCAATTTATGAGAATCGTAGGCCACTTGCATCTTCTGGGACTCGCCAATATGTTGGGGGCAACCTTGGAAGAAGCTAATAAGCACGGACCAGTGGAATGCCCACAACTCTGCCCATTTTGGATATCAAAAGTACCAGCAGAACTCAAATCTGAGGAGAAATAAAAGTCTGCCTGAAAAAAATTAACGACTGTGGCTTATCTGAATCTGACTCTCCCACTCGGCTTTGAAGCAGGCCAACTCATCAAATTTCTCCTGGGATATGTGTAAACTTAGAAGGCTCTGCTCTATCCATCCCCCGTGCAATCCCCCCCGAGAACATTTGTGAACGCTTATCAGAGCTGTACCGGCTGACAACAACTTCTTATCAGGCCTATGGTCCTATCTGGAAGTGCTTCATGGACAAATGTCACTGTCTTGTCATCAAATGCATATGTAATGTGTCTATAACTGTGCTTGCTGGTAGAGTTTTTTGATGTCTTAAATCATGTCCTGACAAGGACAAGGTGTGAAGATGTCTTTTTTGTAATACCACTATCCTTTCCTCGTGGCCTTTCCCCTTTTCTATCTAAAGAATGAGGGCCGTGCTCTTAGAGGCAGCAGCAACGTGCACTCCGCCCATCTTTCCGATGACTGTATGGACATTATCTCACTGTACTTCAGTGCAATGATAATAAAGCTTATTCTGATTCTGACTCAGATCCACTACTTCGTGCCTAAAGCAGACCCTTAGATCAGTGGTCCTCAACCTCTGGGTACCGGTCCGTGGGCCTATAATCTATAAAACTAACTTTTCCGGTCCAGAGACTCAGAGCAGGTCAGGGTTTCAGACAGATGAGAGCAATGATAACAGTGTAATCTTGTAATTGCATGTTCTATGAATGCTGGACTGCTCTCCAAAGCTTTGTAAATAAATCTGATGGACTACACCTTGGTCGGTTTTTATTATTTGTGTGTGTGTATATATATATATATATATACCGGGATATCAATATATATATATATATATATATATATATATATATATATATATATATACTGACTCTGGCTCTGAAACTGTATATAATTATTTTAAACAATATTCACAATAAAAACTGCAAACACCATGCTTAAGATGTACTTTGTATTTCATTTGTACACAACATCTAAATGTCAGAATTTCAGAAAAGTCACAAATTGTTTGTTTTTTTAACTTGAAGTTTTCAAACTCAAACTCTATTATGGCTGCTTAAAAAAATTGTGATTGGTGCTGTAATGAAATGTTTGTCACTTCTGTCACTTTTGTCAGTCACTAACAAACAAGTTCTGCACATATTATTCCAGTGTTTGAATGTATAGCATGAAGAAAAATACAAAAAGTTATTAGTTTGAATTGCTTGTAATATAGTCTTATTGAATGAGCACAGCAGTTAGCAAAACAAACTACTTTTTCCAGTGCAACTAGTTACATTACATTAATGTAAGAGTTACAATTCAAAACTTAAACTCATGCCAAAAGTGATAAAATTACAAATGATTTAACTTGACTATTTCTATAAATGCCTAAATGTGGTCAGTGGAGTAAATACATCATATGACTCTTTTCTAATCACATTTCTTGTTAAAATCAATCTATTATGTAGTATTTGAGATAAGACCAGGCTTGAGCAGTCTTACTTTTACAACAAAAAAGTTATAATCTGTAAAATACTCCTAAATCAATCAGAAGTTGAGCTTTCCTTATGTGCAAGCCACGTGTGTGTGTGTGTGCGCGTTATATCCATCCACACGTTCAAACACTTACACAGTCTTGCTCCAGTGACCGACTGTGGCAGAAACTGTGGCTGGCTGTCCCTCTGAGATAGTCATACATGTTGCACAGGGATGAACATCATATAAAACACAGGATTTATCATGAAAAATAGAGAAAACGTTCCAAATGTACACCCAAAATAATCAAAATACTTCTATAAATATTTGAAGCACTACAGACACATGTAGAGGCTATATTCTGTAAAATACCAACAATATGTTCGTGTGATTTAACTTTAGTGGATCAACAAAATATCAAGCTACCGTCAGATACTTAATAAGAAAAAAGTGAGTGATGATGCTGATAGAGGATTCTTTACAGAATTTCTTAAAAGCCTTCGGCCCCATGGGGTTGTTGCAATACAAAGCAATTCGAAGTTTTTATCTGAATGAAAAATGTTTCAAAAAGTCTCGCAATATCAGAACTTCTAAATTCTATTTCATTTGGATAGTTTAGTCACTCATCTAGCAACTGAGTTACAGCAACACAGCCTGGAGGAAGACTATTAAAACAGCTTTAACGTGGAGGCTGCCACTTTTACTTTACAGCTGGACAAAGACAATGTTTGAATTCAGATGGATGGATTGCACACAAATACAATTAGTGGTAATTGTTGTTGCAAACAGTAAAAATGGACATAAAATGGACCCCTGCCTGAAACTTGACTGCCATGTCAACAGAATGGTTAGGTCCTCTTTCCTTCAGCTGAGGTGACTCCTTTCTAGGCACAGACTCAGTGATCTACGCTTTTACTACTTCACGTCTGGATTATTGTAACTCTCTTTTGACCGGAGTTAGCCAGGCCTCCCGCTCACGTTTACAGCTGGTACAAAATGCTGTGACATGATTTTTGACTGGTACAGGCAGGCGTGAGCACATCACTCCAGTTTTGATGTCCCTTCATTGGCTTCCTGTTAAGTCTCAAATCCATTTTAAAGTTTTGTTTGTTTTTAAGTCTTTGAATGGCTTTAGTCCTTCTTATTTGTCTGGACTGCTTCACCTTTATATGCCATCACGTGCTCTTAACTCGTCTGAGCAGATGCTTTTAGCAGTCCGACTACCTTTTATAAATCCAGAGGAGACAGAGCCTTTTCAGCTCTCGCTCCTAAATTGTAGAATGAGCTGCCGCTGAAGGTCAGGCAGGCCCCATCACTTTCTGTTTCTAAATCTTGTTCTAAAATACTTTTTAATTCTTTGGCTTTTAACCTAGATTGAGCTAGCATCTATGTCTTAATGTTGTACTCTTTCCTTGCATTTGTGATGTTTTCATTTCTATTTTCTTATAGTTGTCATGTTGTTTTATTGTTGTTCTTTGTTTTTATTTTTGTACAGCACTTCGATCGGCTGCTATGTTGGATTTTATCGTATTTTCCACCGTAAACGTCGCATCGCCCTAAAGTCGCATCAGTCCAAATATGTCTAATAAAGCGGAAAAATCCATAAACATGTCGCTTCGCCGTACACGTCGCATCTATTATGCGTCACCGATGACGTGTCGTGTTTGTTACGCGTCACCGCTGACGACCCGGAAATATGGACCGGTGTTGTGCCAAAAATCGACTGGCTGCCAAATGACAACCGTGGGAGCGTGCACAGGATGATTTTAACAAGATTAACTCTTAAAAACAAATTATTTGTTTGTTCAAAATTATAGTAAATGTGTGTGGGGGAGTGGTGGGACAGAGGTTAGAAGATGGGCCTGTGATCGGAAAGTCGCAGGTTCAACTCCCAGTACCGTCAATATCAAAATGTGGGTGGAAAAGGTGAAACACCCACACCTGCCTCCACCCTCCTTCACCCCACTCTGGGCCCCTGAGCAAGGTCCTTAACCCCCACCATCTGCTCCCTAAACAGGTCTCTCTTGAAAATGAGTTCTCGTGGCTCAATGAGACTACCTGTCCTACCCTACCCTATAAAGAGTAAATAAAATAAATAAATAAATAAAATAAAAAAAAAAAAAAATAAAAAATATATATATATATATATATATATATATATATATATATATATATATATATAGTAAATGTGTGTCTCAGTCTAACGTTTGCTTAATAAATGCACTTTGACAGTGAAATCATCTGTATTTCAAAACCCGATTCTCGTAAGCGTGCACTCGCAGAGGGACGAGCTGCTGTTCATTTCTTCGAAATTTAACAAGATAAGCACTTAAAAGCAATTATTTGTTTCCTCTACTTTATAGTAAAGGTGTGTCTCAGTCTAATGTTTGCTTAATAAATGCACTTTAATGGTCAAATTAGCTGCATTTTGCCGCGGCGGTGCAGCTGGTTTGACGGTTGCTCCAAGCAGCAAGCTGAACAAAGTTGGGGGCAATGTGGAAAACAGATTGTGTCATTAATAGCTGGTGAAGATTCTCAGTCATCCAGGACATGGTACATTAAAAAAAAAAGTGCAAGACAGAAATAATAAAATATAAAGTATAATAAATAAAGTCCAGTTGTTTGTGTCTTGAACTTTTTTGAATTAGTCATTGTAACCACTTTTACCCATTACATGATAAAATGGCATGCCTTAATACTACTACTCTGCTCCCATCTAGTGGCTGAAAATGGTACTGTTCAATTTTGTTCCAGTCAGAATGAATGAAAATGGTCATATCTCAGCCAAAAATTGGTTTATAAACATGGTTTTAAAAAAGTACATAAATGCATTGCTTCGGCCTATAAGTCGCAGGGCATATAAATAATGCACAAAAATGCAACTTATAGGACAAAAAATACAGTAAGTGCTTTAGAAAAGTGGTATGGTAAAAGCAGAGGACAGGCTCTGACAAGCTCTGATCTCGTCCTCATTTTACCGATCATGCCAACAGGCATGTGCAATACACGATTACACACATCTGTATGATTTCTTTGGCAGAAACAGATGCCTTCTACAAATTTAATCTCAGCCTGACATTTGACTCATGCAAATGACCTGATTATTCAAGGAAATACTTTAACAGGTATTTCAACCCTGGTTTACATCAACTGCTGTCCAGCTGGCTGGTCACTTGAAAATAAACTTTTTTTTTCTTCTTCAGTCATTGTATCCAAAAACAATGCCAAAATCTTCATCTACTGTACTAAGAAAATATTTTGGGTTTTGTTTGTTCATTTGACTGTTTTTCTGTTAAATTCTATATACCATCGAGGATCTTCTAGAAACTCAAGAAACAAAACCAAAGTAAATGATTTTGTTAGTAACATGAAATCGGGGTTTTCATTATTAAGTACTTTGAGTCATTTTTCCACAGTGAAACAGCCAGGCATTTGTCTTCATGCATGCTCAATAATCCAGGCAGAAAAATCTAATAAAGTCAAGTCAGGTCCTCTCAATAAGAAAAATATGATGCTGCTTGAAAGAGTATTCTTTACAGAATTTCTGATAAGTCTTCGGCCTCAGGGGTTGTTGCAATTTGAAGTCTTTATCTGAATGAAAAATGTTTGAAAAGTCTTGTAAAATAAGAACTTCTAAACTCTATTTCACTTGGATTGTTTAGCCACAGCCTGAAGGAAGACTACTAAAACAGCTTTAACGTGGAGGGTGCTACTTTTACTTCACAGCTGGACAAAGACAATGTTTGAATTTAGACGGATGGATTACACACACAAAAAAAAAAGTGGTATTTGTTGTTGCAAACCTAGAAACAGCAGAGTACAACCTACTGATCTCGTCCTCATTTGACCTATCATGCCAACAGGCATGTAGTTATACATGGTCACGCATATCTGTATGGTTTCTTTGGCAGAAACAGACGCCTTTTGCAAATTTAATCTCAGCTTGACATTTGACTCACACAAATGACCTGATTATTGAAGGAAGTACTTTGGCAGGTATTTCAACCCTGGTTTACATCAACTGCTGTCCAGCTGGCTGGTCACGTGAAAAGAAACGTTTTTTCTTCTTGAGTCACTGTATCCAAATACATTGCCGAAATCATCCACTAAGGAAGTATTTTGGGTTTTGTTTGTTCATCTGTCTGTTTTTCTGTTTAATTCTATAAATCAATGAGGATTCCCTAGAAATTCAAGAAACAAAATGTACTGGTACAAAGTAAATTATTTGGTTAGTAACATGAAAAGTAACATGAGGGATTTTCCTCGTCAAATACGTTGTCATTTTCACCAGGAAACAGCCAGACATTTGACTTCAAAATCTAAAATGCTTTGAAACTCAACAAAAAAAAAAAAATGAAGTTGGGAAAACATTTTCCTCTTTAACCTGTAGGACAAACACATTTAAAATGTGTTTATCAAATCATGAGCCTGTGAGGGAGAACATTTCCCCGACTTCCTGTGTTTATGATTCATAAAGGTACACAAAGAAAAAGACCCCGGGGCATTTTTGTGCTCCTTCGCCCACTTGCATGCATTTTTTTTCTTGACGTAATACTGATAATATTTACTGTCCCAGGTGCTTGTGCCTGATAGCTTATTCAAATGGATTCCAAAATGCTCCAAGTATTGTCAGCACCACTGAACTGTGCAGTTATTTCCCACTTGTAAGCCCGGTGGCAATAATTTCTAGAGCTACGCAGTGTGTCACAGTGACATCAGCTCCATCTTCCTCCTCTGCCCACCCCCATTCTACTTTTCTCCCTGAGTCTGTTTCCTATTTTTAATAAAAATGCACTAATCAATTGACAAGCGACCATATAGCAGTAACTAGACAAGAGGAAGGGTCCAACCAGAGTACCATACACATGCAATTTTACAATTGGCTTTTAATCTAACATGCATGTTTTGGACTAAATTAACTCAGGAAAATCCATGCAGGCACAAGGAAGGCATGAAAACACAAACATGACCTACACGAGTCAAACCATGAGCAAAACATTAATTTCTATTCAATTTAAAACCAGGGAACTTTCCATACACGAATGCCATACTTAGGTGGGATCTCACCAAGCTGCTAATGCTGGCAACTAGTTGATGAATGGCATCAGCGAGGGGGGTCTCCAGATTATCTGTGTATGCTGGTCCATTTCCATGCTTGAGCAGTGGTTCACAGTTTTGTTCCTTTCATTTTAAACACGTTCAAAAGATTTGTGAGACAAATCTCTCCAAATAGTCAGAGAAACTGTAGGTATCTGAAGCTCTTCTCGATTTTGTCCATGGCACGTCCAGCCTGTCTCAAGATAGAGCTGGATTTTGACATTTGTGTGAGTTCCTCTTATAGAAAGCATGTCCAGGTCTTAAAATCATCCCTCCATCCACCATCTTCCCTGCTACTTCCTTTCTGGGTCACATGGGTCACTGGTGCCTATGTCCAGCCGTCACTGTGCAAGAGGTGGAGTTACACCCTGGACATGCAAGTCCATCACAAGGAAACAAAGAGACAAACGAGACAAAGAGCCTTTTGCGCGCTCTCTCTCTCTCTCTCTCTCTCTCTCTCTCTCTCTCTCTCTCTCTCTGTCTCTCTGTCTCTCTCTCTGTCTCTGTCTCTCTGTCTCTCTCACCTAACAACAATTTTGACTTAGAAATTATCCTAAGATGCATGTTTTGGGGGATGTGGGAGGAAACTGAAGTACCTGGAGAAAAACCCTCCATGCACAGAGAGAACATTCCAATTCCACTCACAGGTCCCCGACAAGGATTAGATCCGGCAGCTTTCTTGCTGAGAGGTGACAACTCTATGTCACCGTTAAATAACACAAAAAAATAACAACTTACCTTTAGGTGGCACAGTTGGTACAGCTGCTGCCTCTCAGCAAGCAGGTCGCCGGTTCAAATCCCATCCAGGGGCTTTTCTGGGTGGAGTTTGCATGTTCTCTCTGTGGGTTTCCTCCTGGTACTCCAGTTTCCTCCCACAGACCAAAAACATACATGTTAGGCTGATTGGTAACTCTAAATTGTCCCTCAGTGTGAGTGAGAGTGAATGGTTGTTTGTCTTTATGTGTCCCTGTGATGGACTTGAAACATGTCCAGGGTGTACCCCGCCTCTCGCACAGTGATGGCTGGACAAGGGCACCAGTGATCCCCGCAACCGGAAAAGAAAGAAGCAGGTAAAAATAATGGATGGATGGAACTTACTGTACTCCAGTAAATTAAATCCTAAATTTGGGTGTAGCTGCTAAGATGGATAAAGTGCGGGTGGTGGTGGTCAATGAAATAATGTGCATGGCCTAGAATGGTTAAAATGACAGACGTGCACTCAAAAATGAACCATACATTTTTAAAAACCTTCACAATTCATCCAGACTGCAACTAAAATCTGTACAATTTTTGCAATTTGGAGTCAATATTGAGTTCCAACAAGCCTCCAACAACCACAGCCCAGTGGGATGAGCTGCATTTGTTTTTTCTTGACACTGGATTTGATTCAGTATCAACAGTATGAGCTTATTTAGCATTTGTCAGTGCATCTGCTTTCAAGGTACTCAATCTTTACTTCAAAATGTACTTGTTAAAAGTGAAGCTCACGGTGAAGCTTGTTGTAATCAACGTGTTTCAATTTAGTAGATTTTACACATTTTGCCAATCATTAATACATTTGAAACTATCCAATTTATCAGAAATTCAAAAATATCCTAGTGTGAAAATTGCAAACTGTATACAATAATATGGTGTGACCATTCTTCACCTGTCCTCATGGTGTCCTCTGTGTATTTGCCCACTTTAATCACCAGTTGCTTATTTTTCTCCAACTCTCATGCTCTGCACACCTGTCTCCACAGCTGGCTGTTATTTTCTTAAATTCTGCCAAAGTAATTATAATGTGTTGGCTGTTGCTGCCTCTTTCTTTTGATGATCATCACTATTCATGAAATTTTAAACACGAATACTACTGTGCTAGTTTGACATTGAAATTTCCCAGGAAGGGAAATCAGACAAAATTAACCCTAAGAACATGTGAACCCAACTGTCATTTTTATAAGATTTACTGTATTGTCGTACAAGTTTTACTTTTTGTGCAATTGTATTTTCCCCACTTGTTTATCAGATGTGTATTAAAAAAAATCAGAAGTTCTGCAGTCTGATCTTATATCCCGGGCCACGTTTTGCCAACTTGCATAGGATTTGTTTGTCTTGTTACCTTGAGCAAGGTGATTCAGTGGATTTGCATTCAGGTGCAGCATTGCATTGTTCCAAAGGTGTGACTTATGAGGCAAAGCATATTGGATAACACTACTAAAAATGCATGTATGGTTTATTTTATAAATCGGTGAAGCTTAAGTGATTATTTAGATTCTTTTCAAATTGGGTTCCGTGAATAGTTTAGAATTTCTAAGTAGCATTTTAGCAGTCTCAGTTCAGAGAAATAAAGGTTCATCCTGAATTCAGAATGATGAGCTAACAGCAAGTCCAAGTAGGATCAAGACCAAACTAGATTAGTGGTCTTAAAACAACTTTGATCTCAAAAATGTCAAGGTGATGTCTCTCTGGCTACATTACCATCATTTAGCATTGCACAGTTATTTCCCTTGATTTCTATGGTTATTTGCAATTGCTAATGGCAGCAGCTAGCTAGATGTTGCACATTGTGGGCATGTCTGGCAGGAATATATTGGACATATTTCTGCTAAAGTAACCCTATAATGCTAAACTGATGGTGGCGTAAAAGTTTTTTTTTTTTTTTCTGTTTGCCAAATTGGGGTAATGGTAGCAATCCATTTTGGTATTGAACGGGCCTTTAGCTCATTGATCTATTAAATTTCTACAAAATGTCATTCCAAGAGCTGCTTACAACAAGTAAGATATTTATCATTTACCCTTTTCAGAGAACCCCACAACCAAAGATTTGAACTATCAATAAAATGCCACAGCTCAGTCAACTAGTCAAACTATTATTTAATATGTTTCTACAAGATTTGCTTTGGTTCTCCATCTCACATTGTGGGATTCCTAGGTTTCCAGCCACAGTCACTTTCTCCACAGCTGCCACTCATTGTAATCATCTGCCACTCCACACCTGCACCTTATCTGGAAGTCTCTGCAGACTATTTAAGCTCCTGCAAGACGTTCTTCCGACGCTGGAACATTATGATACCGTTTGTTAAATAATGAACAGCCGGTAAACCTGTTTCTAAACATTTTTGACTTTATATTTTCTCCAGTGACTTCCCAGTCCTTCTTCCTCGAGTCTTCCAAGACCTTGTCCCTTGTGACTTTGCCCTGGCTTCATTGTGTTCCTACAATCACCAAACATCGACCTGGATCAGAAAACTACCGAGCACCACCACGAGTTCTTCTCTCCAACACCACTCACCTTTTTTAGGCCACCTTCACCTCTGTGGAAACTCCGTTCTCTCCCTCCTCTGCGGTTCCATCTACAAAACAAACACTTGAAGTTAAGACTCATTATTCAAGCAACGTAACGATTTATTAAATAC
Source organism: Nematolebias whitei (assembly GCF_014905685.2). Classification (NCBI taxonomy): domain Eukaryota; kingdom Metazoa; phylum Chordata; class Actinopteri; order Cyprinodontiformes; family Rivulidae; genus Nematolebias; species Nematolebias whitei. Next base: position 27,695,600 of record NC_056516.1, read on the forward strand.
TCACCTTGTCACTTTCTTCCCTATATAGCTACACCTGTAAATAAAAGCACTTACCTTGTGTATGCCTGACTCTGCCTCTTCCTCAGTCTGCTAATTTGAGGTCAACAACATCTAAAAACATGCTACACAGGCTACCCACACCTTTTCTACACTTTTTTTGTTTGTTTGAAAAGAAATCATACCAAAACAAACAGGCTTTAATTGGATTTATAAGCATCCGTTTGTTTTTGTCATGTATCTGCACATGTATATTTGTTCACATTATATTGGGCAATTCCATAAAAAGGCAATTAACAAAATGTTTTAAAAAATGTTGAAAAACTTTGTTTTTCTACAATTTTGCTCTACTGCAGTGCTATGAAATGAGATAAGAGGTAATTAGCCAATTAGAATGCTTTAATCTAATTAACAAAACATAACTTTGATATCATGCGACTACAGTGTGGTACGTAGACAATCCATGAGGTCAGCAGTAAAATGTCTCTTCAATAATTCTCTTATCCTGTCAGTCATTTATTGCTCAATGAAATAGCCGTGTCCCTTAATGCACCGAGTAGACAACAAGTTTTGCAGTCTAGTATAAATTGCTTTTTAATTGTTTTTTTTTTTCCTTTATTTCTTGGGTCATGGTCTGTACACCACTGCAGCATCTATTCTGATTCCTGTGCTATAAGAATACAAAATGAAGTAAATGGCTATGAAAGTAAATTGAGCCCTTGAAAAACAAAAAGCATGTCATACATGATGAAAATATAAGAGTAACGAGGTGCTGACAGGTGCAGCACGGTGCTTAATGAGCACTAATGTTATGATAATGATAAAGATAAATGTGAGGATCTCTGTCAGTGAATGATGGGACTTTCTATTAAAGGCAAAAAATTATTTATAATGAATTCAGTTCAATTCTGTTAATTTATATAGCGTCAAGTCACAACAGAAGTTGTCTCAGGGCACTGTACAGAAACATTCACATACAGTGCATGCCTATATTTAGATAATTAGGCTGTCTGAATGTTGTTTCAAACACGTACTTCTTTTGCTAAAAAGATTTAGTGAGATGTTTAAAACTTTTGCAGGCAAGAGAGCAGCTGTTGTGCATTATGACAAAGAATGCTAGTTTAATTTATAGTTTGATTACATATTGATATTTAAACAAAATTGCAGCAAAGGATTAGACAGAAATCCATTGTAAACTCCCCGACCAGTGCTGCTTGGAATTCATGCATTGTTTAGTGCATTAATATTTGATAAAAGGAGTTAAATTTGTGATAAATAAAAACCTTTGAATTGATCTAACCATTTGTAGTGACTGCAACGTTTTAAAATGTATTTGTTTCATTGCTAATTTAAATTACATGCATTAAAAAATGTGTTCTTTCTACACAAGTGTTAAAGAAAACGTGTTGTGCAGAATTATAATGTTATCAAAGTTTAGAATTAGAGCTCACTTTCGTGAGAAAATCTACAGCAAATCTCTAATAATTATTTTTTGTGGTTAAATGACAGTTTTGTTCAAGGCTGCAAAAGTAATTACAGAAGCTGATTTAAAAAAAAAATTCTTGATACTTGGTTACTTATCATGTTTTGTTTCATGAGAAATGCAATAAAAATTCCAGTGATCATCAAAGCCTTCTTATTTACTGGATAGATTCAGCCAATTTGCTTATTCTTCCTGTTTATTCAAACTGATGGATGAAATGTATGTTTTATGTAATTAGGAGCTGAAAGATTGCCAGATGAAAAACATCTTGGATTTTGACGTAGTAATTCAGGTTTTGATACGAACCTCTCCTATACCTTCATGTTAACCAGCCCACAAGATTGATAT